>NC_138352.1:32702102-33343664 GCF_046562875.1 Panthera onca
CATGCTCAACATCACTCATCATCAGGGAAATCCAAATCAAAACCACAATGAGATACCACCTCACACCTGTCAGAATGGCTCACATTAACAACTCAGGTAACAACAGATGTTGGCAAGGATGCGGAGAAAGAGGATCTCTTTTCCACTGCTGGTGGGAATGCAAACTGGGGCAGCCACTCTGGAAAACAGTATGGAGGTGCCTCAAAAATTTAAAAATCGAACTACCCTACGACCCAGCAATTGCACTACTTAGGTATTTATCCAAGGTATACAGGTGTGTTGTTTCGAAGGGGCACATGCACCCCAATGTTTATAGTGGCACTATCAACAATAGCCAAAGTATGGAAAGAGTCCAAATATCCATTGATGGATGAATGGATAAAGAAGATGTGGTATACACACACACACACACACACACACACACACACACACACACACAAGATGTGGTATACACACACACACACACACACACACACACACACACAAGGGAGTATTACTCGGCAATCAAAAAGAAGCAAATCTTGCCATTTGCAACTACATGGATGGAACTAGAGGGTATTATGCTAAGCGAAATTAGCCAGTCAGAGAAAGACAAATATCATATGACTTCATTCATATGAGGACTTTAAGAGACAAAACAGATGAACAGAAGGGAAGGGAAGCAAAAATAATATAAAAACAGGGAGGGGGACAAAGCATAAGAGATTCATAAATATGGAAAACAAACTGAGGATTACTGGAGGGGTTGTGGGAGGGGGATGAGCTAAATGGGTAAGGGGCATTAAGGAATCTACTCCTGAAATCATTGTTGCACTATATGCTAACTAACTTGGATGTAAATTAAAAAATTAAAAAATTTAACATTCATTTATTTTTGAGAGGGGGGAGGGACACAGAGAGAGGGAGACACAGAATCCAAATCAGGCTCCAGGCTCTAAGCATCAGCACAGAGCCCGACATGGGGCTCAAACTCATGAACTGTGAGATCATAACCTGAGCCAGACACTCAACCAACTGAGCCACCCAGGAGCCTTGCTCATTGTGTTTTTAATTCACCCTTTGATGACTTTAGGTATAGTTCTTTTTTTCGCTGCTATATATTATTCCACAGCCATGATTTACCTATCCATTGTACCATGAAAGACCATTTGGGTTGTCCCCAGGTTTTTTTGCCATTACAAAATGTGCTGCTATAGGCACTCTTGGCCATGTCTCCTGGGGAGCCTTGTGAGAGTTTCTCCAGGTCGTATGGCTAGGAGTAGGGTGTGAGGTCGAGCATCGTGCACAGGAGATGACACTCATGAGGTGCCAGGTGCAGCATGGAAATGAACCAGCCAGGACTCCTACTGAAGGGGCTGCTCTGATTTAGTTTGTAGATAGGGAGCATCAGGACCTGACCCATGACATGACATGACCTTAAGTTGATGCAGGTTTAAGAGTCAAGGGGACAACCAGGTGCTGGGACCCCAAGCCAGGTTCAGAGCTACAAACTGTTATTAGAAAATGGTCAGGGCCAGGAGGGCTTTGTTGTGGGTACGTGGGCCCAGTCTGGGATGTAATGACTTACAAAGTCAAAGCAAGAAGAAGGGGGTCAGGGAGCCAGGAGTCCCCCAGAGCATGGGGGATGACTACGTTGGCAACGAAGGGGAGGGAGGCTGAGGGCCACTCCTATTCATCCATCCTGTCTTCCTCCAGCCCTCGAGCTGTCCTGGATTAGGAAGGAGTGAGGGCCTATTCTGGAGAACAGTGGTCACAGGTTTGGTAGAAAATTGGGAGCGGGAAGCTGGTCTAGTGGCAAGGTTCAGACAGCCCAGGTTCAAATCCCAGCTCTTCATGCCCTTGCTGTGTCACCTTAGACTTGTTACTTAAGGTCCTGGAGCTTCCATTTGGGTGGAAAATGGAGACACAGAGCCCCGCGCCTGGCCCAGAGGAGGAGCCCAACAAAACAAGTTGTTTTCTGGTTCCCTTTTTTTTTTTTTTTTTATAAGAGGGATTTTCTGGCACTGTAATAGGTCACGTGTCTTGAGTTATTTCCTTAGGAGAGGAGATGGGTGTGTTTTTCCAGGGCTGGGCACCACCTAGGAGTTTAATAAATATTTCCTGAAGGATGGAGTCACACTCTACTCCCTAGTCTCCATCCGCAAGACAGCTGGCTAGGGGGAAGGGCACAACTGTGCCAGCCAATGTTACTTGGCATCTGGAAAACGGGCAGGAAAATCCGATTATCCAAATTTTTATTCAAATTAATGCAGGAAACTGACCAAATTGTATGCTTTCTCCCTAGCTCACCTCCCTGGGACACATAGAGGAGGGTATCATAGCAGGAAAAACCAGGTCACAGAGGGGACCCATATGGGAGGAGGGGTGGGGTGAGCTGGGCTGTGGTGTCATGACACTGTTATACCAACACATCCACAGGGACAGTGAAGCGGTTCTGCACCTCATCATACTCAAAATTGGTCACACAGATCACAGAGTCCCTAACCCCACAGACTACTGAGCACCCTGGGGTGGCTGAGTAAGTGGGGGGGGGGGGGAACACCCAGTGGTGTAACAGAGCCAAACACTAGAAGCTGTGGGCCACGTTCCTGGTAGGGCTTCACATCAGGCCACGTCAACCCATCTCCCTAGTCTCTACGGCCAAAGAGCTTCCTGCCCCCCGCCTCAGGGGAACCCAGGACCTTGAACGTGGAAGGTGGGGAATCTCATCGGCTCTATGCCGCTCTGTGAACACGACAGCACAGCGTGTCGCCATCCTGGACAGCCCCTCTCCGAGAGGGCCGCCGGCCTCTCTGCTGTACCCTTTCTACTTCATCTTCTCAAGAGGTCCACCCTGGCCAGTCGCCACTGGCCACATTTTAAACTGTGGTAAAATGTGTGTAATGTAAAACTCACCTTTCCACCCATTTTTAGCTGAACAGTCCAGGACCATCCAGAACATTCACATTATTGTGCGACTGCTACACCATCCGCCAGAACTCTTCCATCTTCCCAAACTGAAACTGTGTGCCCGTTAATGAACAATCCCTCATCCCCCCACCTCCAGCCCCTGGCAACCATCATTCTACTTTCTATGAATCTGACTATTCTAGGGACCCCGTGTAAGTGGAATCCTATAATGTTTGCCCTTTCGTGTCTAGCTTATTATTTAGCCTCACGTCCTCGAGGTTCTTCCATGTTGTAGCGTGTGGGGAATTTCCATCCCCCCCCCGCCCCGCCCTTTAAAGTAGGCTTCACGCCCAGCATGGAGCCCAACGCGGTACTGAAACTCATGACCCTGAGATAAGGACCCGAGCTGAGATCAAGAGTCAGATGCTCAACCGACAGAGCCACCCAGGCGCCCCATCCATTTCTTTTTAAGACTGGATAATATGAATAATAATCGGAAAGTACAACATATCGTTTATCCATTCATCCAACAGTAGACGCTTGGGTTGCTTCCACCTTTAGGCTGATGTGAGTAATGCCACAAGGAACACTGACGTGCGAGGTCTGCTTGAATCCCTGCTTCCAATTCTTTAGGGGATATACCCAGAAGTAGAACTGGTAGGTCATTAATTTGTGGAGCTCCCACCAAGCTGTCTTCCAGAGTGGCTGCATGATTGTACGTTCCCCCCAGCAGTGCGCAAGGTTCGAATCCCTCTATCTCCTCACCAACACTTATTACTTTCTGCTTTTTAAATATCAGCCATCCTGACTAGCGTGTGATGTGGGGACTGGTCTACTTTTAACCCTGTAGCCTCCCTCCCCACCCTGCACCCAACACTCCTGATCCCTCTGCCCTGTTCTACTCTCTTCCCCATTCAGAATCTGACATCCTATATGATTTGCTTATTGATCAGTTTGATCATTTTTATTGTCTGTTCCCTCTCTCCTCTTCCTGCCCCTGCTAGAACGTAAACTCAAGGTAGAGGTATTTGGCTTTTTGTTCAGTGCTATTTGCCAAGGACCTAAAACAGTGCCTGGCACATAGTAAATACTCAATGACCACTGAATGAATGAATGAATGAATGAGTGAACGAATGAATGAACAGCAAGTAGAGCTGTTAGAAGTTTTCGAGGAGACACACCTGGCTCCATCAATTACCACCTGGTGTCTCTGGGCAAGTGACTTCCTTTCCCTAAGCCTCAGTTTCCCCATCTGTCACATAAGGGCAAAAATGAGTACTGCACTGGGCTCCTGAGAGGATGATGATTAATATTCCCTGTCTGGTCCACAGTGGGTGCTCGGTTAACATCCACTGCTCAACGCCAGGCTGGACTCCTGTGGAGTGCATAGGCAGGACCACTGGCCCAGTGGACTGGAGCGCAGTGGTGAGGAAGTCCTCTCGGACTGGGCAGCGTCTCGGAGAGGAAAGTTCTTTCTCCGGTGCGCAGATACAGGCGCAGATAGGCACCCCAAATAAGTGGCAGAAAAGTGAGCGGGAGACTACTCTGCCAGCCCCCACAGGAGGAAGGCGTGCTGGAGGGCCCCACGATCCCACTCCCCCTGCCACTTCCACATGCGTGGGAGGCCAGGAGCCTACGCTGATGGTCCGCTTGGCAGAGCCACGGAGTGTGGGAGGTGACCTACACACTGAGGAAGTAGGACCACCCGGGTCCCCCAGGGACGCTGTGACAGCAGCCCAGAGCCAGACACAGATGATGGGGCGCTCAGGCAGCTGCCCACCCGCCTGCTCCGGTGCCAGCCACCCACTCCTGAGTGCACTCATGGGCCTCCAGAAGGGCCCTCTGGCAAAGCTGTTTGCAGCAAAAATCAAAACTGTAAGTAACAGCAGGAGCAGGAGAGGACCAGCGTGGGGAGGCAGATGGCAGCCTGCAGTGAGCACAGGCTGCCCGCCTGGAAGGCAGGTGCCACGAGGCCTCCGGGCTAGGCTGGCGAGGCTGCTTCCTGTTGGTGCTGGCTTGCAGCGAAGGGGCCCCTGCTTCTCCTGGCCTCCTGTAGGTCTGTGCCAAGGTGGACCCTTCCCAGGGGCCCCACTGGGTCATACTGGTCACCCTCCGGGTTAGGCAATTTGGAGATGAGTTAAAGACCATCATGTGAAGCTACTTTCCTACTTCAAAAATTGCTCTTTTCAGTCAATCATCAAATGGGAGGGAGGGGCCAAGAGATGAGAATACAGACCCAGCATCGATGGGCATCAATGTGGGACCCCAGCCAGGGCCAGCTGTGAGGAGACTTCAGGGAAATCAAAAGCCCCCTGCTGGGGAAAGGGTCTAAAGTGGTCTGAACAAGGAACCGGCTTTCCTTTTTTTGCAAATGTCTCTTTCAATCAGCAAACGTTTCCTGAGCACCTTTTATATGCAAAGCACTGCAGGAAACACAGTAAGTGTTGGTGCAGCCCCGGACTCCGCTGAGTTATAATCAGGATGCGGCATGAAACTGGGAAGGCAAAGTGAACGCTCTAATTGTATTAATCAGCTTTCAATTGCTTACAAATTGGTCTTCTCCCCTTTCTAGCTCAGCCCCCTCAGAGAACGCCTGCGTCCTCAAAGAAGCCTTCTTATTCCAAAGGTACAGCCTCTACAAAGAGGCTCGAGGAATGGTTTCTGGAATCCTGGGGAATTTAGATTCTAATTAACTTTTCTACAGATTACAGTAGAACTTTGAGTGAGTCACTCTTTCTTTAAATGAATTGGGATTAAAGGCTAAACAAGCAGTGAAATAGTTTCCGGCTTGCAACATCATGTGCTGAGAAGCCCCCATGCAGCCCCTCCTGACCTTGCACTAACACAGTCATGAGAGCACGTGAAGAAAGGGCACAAGGACACCAGCACAGGAGGGATCTGACAGTCAGCCTACAGGTGGTTGGTCTCCCCTCCGACAACAGAGTGGGCCAGATAGAAAGTGTGCGTCCCTGGGCCACCAGGGCCTTTCCTGCCTGGTAGGGATCAGGGGGCAGGGTGCAAAGCCCCCTGGGCAGCCTTCCTGGTGTGGCATGTCTGTGGGTTTCTAGCGCTGCACAGGAGCACATCACTCCCCCAGCCCTGCCTTTATACATGGGAGACAGGCTCCCAGAAGAGAACCAGGTGTGAGTGGGAAGGAGCTGCCATGGTGAATTGCATCTGGAAAGGTGCGTTTCCCTGAGGGAGGCTCAGCAGTGGGAGCAGGGACAGGCAGAAAGAACCAAACCAGGCCTGTAGATGTCTCCACCCTTCCTGGTCCCGATGGCCGCAAGGCTGGGTCCCAGGAGCGCCATGGTGCGTCCTCCGTGGAGCAAGATCTCAGACCCAGGAAAGGGGTTATGAGCAGCGTGCATGCTGCCTGGGGTAAATCCTAGTCTGCAGAGCTCACAGCACCTGAAGGTGGATGTTGCACATTTGTACGCACAAAGACAAACACAGGAAACCACCAGAGTCATACAAATAACAACAACAATAAAAAACCCCAAAAAACCAGGATCGGTGATGTGGAAGGAAAGCTTTAAGATTCTTCAGAATGGAGGAGTTGGAAATGATTTGGTAGAAGATCATGAATACAGAAGACAGGATGGAAATGCACCCTTCAAATCAGAAGTGCCCCCAAGAAGAAACCAGAAGAGCTGGGAACAAAGCAATCAGCAAACACATAACTGAAACCCTTTTTGGAACGGAAGACCCAAATATGCCTCTTCTAGAAAAATAATCAATGAAAATGACCTAAGCATATCCAGACAAAAATGTTAATTTCCAAATACATACATATACACACCACCGGGTTATTTAAAGAAGAATAAAATGAGCCAAGTCTGGCTTCAGACTTCTCCCCCATGTCTCTGAGCTTGCCTTGAAAACTGTCTGTTGTGCATTGGATCCTGTCATCCCGCCTTCTCTTTTTCTCAGTTTTGTCTTCACGGGCTCCTCGGGCTTGTAGCCTAAGCTGTCTCCCCGAGTCCCCGAAACTGTCTTCTGGCTCACGATGTCCTTCCTGGAGTTCTGTGGTGGTGCCTGATGTGCTATTTCACCAGTCCACCCAGCTCTTTCATCCCCCTTTCTTTATATCTTGAACACATGTCAGAGGCTATTAATTTGCCCACAAGGAAATCGGGAAAGTGACTGCAGACGGTGGCTGCTCACAGAGGGAATGGGAACGGTGTGGGGCGGGGAGTCCGGGGAGCAAATGCTTCCATGGCAGCAAGTTGAAAAAAGGCTAATTGGGTAAGGGCTGTAGTTTTGTGTGGTCACAAAAACATCATATTCACGACAGCTGGCACAGTAGAAATAGGGACTCAGTGCTCCAGGCTGTTGGGAGTTTTAACCAGGGATCAAAAATTTAAAAACAATCAATAAGAACCAAAAAATAAGGAAACATACGTGGCTGTTAATGGGAATGACAAGGTTCATTGTTCTAAAAAATTACTGAAGTAGAGCACAATTGAGTTTTAAAATTTATTAATAACATTTTTCATTTTTAGAAATGAAAATGGTTCCGTGGTTCTTTTTCAAATTTGCTGATTCTTTCTTCAAAGGTCATATTTGTTCAATTTGGTTTCTGATCTTTCTCTTATCTCTTTTACTTAACTAATGAAAAAAACCCCCATATTTATATCTCTTTTAGCTTCTCTATTATCTCTAGTTCCCTGGACACCAACCCTAGTTGTCACCTTTGCTGACCCTCCCTCATGGTGATTCTTTTCATATGCGGTTGGCAGACAACAGGGCAAACTCACAGAACTGTGAATGGGAAAGAGTATGATCAGTCCTATTACCAGTGAAGTTGTCTCTATGGTATAAAGGCAAGAGCTAGTATTGGATAACAAAAGATTCCGAAAGCATACCATCCACGGGCCCATATTTAAGATGACCTAAAATTACACACAAGCTAATTATGATATAAATCAAAAGTAGTAACTCAAAAGTGTATAAGAGGGAATATAAATGCTGGTGTTTATTCTTCTCTTCCAAGAATCCATTCTGAGAATATAATTAAAAAAAAAAACTTTTTAACATTTATTTATTTTTTGAGAGACAGAGACAGAGTGTGAGCAGGGGAGGGACAGAGACAGAGGGGAGTCACAGGATCTGCAGCAGGCCAGGCTCTAAGCTGTCACCACAGATCTCGACGTGAGGCTCGAACTCACAAACTGCGAGATCATGACCTGAGTTGAAGTCGGATGCTTAACCAACTAAGCCACCCAGGTGTCCCACCTGAGGATATAATTTTAAATGTAGGCAAAGAGTTATGCACAGATATTCTGTGGTTAGTAAGAAGGAAAAAAAGGAAATAACTTAGACATCCTAAATTAGAAGTAGCCATATGACAGAATGTTTATAAGGAGTTACCAATTATGCTGAAAACAACTTACTATATGTTAATTTTGAAATGTAGGTTAGTAATATAAAGAAAAAAGATCAGAAGAAAACATGTCAAAATGTTAGCAGTGATTGTTTCTGGATGACAAGATTATGGATTTGCGGGTGTATGTATTTCTTTGTGCTTTTTGATAACACTGTAAATGTCAATGATCCATATTGATTTCATAATCAGAAAAGAGTAAAATGTATGTAGCATTTAAAAAAAAAAATGAAAACTTGGGGCGCCTGGGTGGCTCAGTCGGTTAAGCGTCCGACTTCGGCTCAGGTCATGATCTCACGGTCTGTGAGTTCGAGCCCCGCGTCAGGCTCTGGGCTGACAGCTCAGAGCCTGGAGCCTGTTTCAGATTCTGTGTCTCCCTCTCTCTGACCCTCCCCCATTCATGCTCTGTCTCTCTCTGTCTCAAAAATAAATAAACGTTAAAAAAAAAAAATTAAAAAAAAAAAAAAGAAAACTTCGGGGCACCTGGGTGGTTCATTTGGTTAAGCATCCGACTCTTGCTTTCGGCTCAGGTCATGAGCTTGCAGTTTGTGGGTTCGAGCCCCGCGTTGGGCTCTGTGCTGACGGCGCGCAGCCTCCTTGGGATTCTCTCTCTCTGCCCCTCCCATGCTCCTGCTCACTCCTGTTCCCTCTCAAAATAAATAAATAAACCTTAAAAAAAATAAAAAAATGAAAACTTCTAAGAGTAACAACAGTTAAGGACTTAAATATCTGGGTAACGTTAAATGCGAGAGCTGAAATGCCGTCACCCTGACGCGGACATTATAGTGCACCATTCTCAAAACAACAGCCGGAGCATCCTTTAAAAAGAGGGAGAGGATTCAGGTCCTGTCTCTCCGGTACTCAAGACCCCCCAGGGGCTCTGCATTTCACTCAGGGTAAAAGCCGAAGTCCTTACAAGAGTCCACAAGGGCCAACACGGTGTAACCCTCTGCCATGTCTCTGAGCTCCTCTTCCGACTCTGGCTAAAGCCAGTCACACTGGTCTCCTTGCTGTTCCTCAAGACTTTGCAGTCACTGTACCCTCCTCGTGGAGTGCTTTCCAATCACATATCCATATAGCGTGCGTCAGACCTCTGCTCAAGCGTCATTTCATCAGTGAGCCCTTCCCTGACCCCCATACAAAATGGCAGCTGCCCCCAATGTTTGCCGCCCCCTCCCCTTCACCCTGAGCACGTTTTCACCATCTGTGACACGGCAGAATTCACTTTGCTGTGTTTGTGGTCTCCCTGTCCCACGAGAAGATGCTCAATAGATGTGTGTTGAATGCTCGGATGAATAAATGCGTTAGACTAAGGGCTGAAGCTCACACTGCCGTACCGCTGAAGCGCACAGACCAGGCAGTGACACCAGCCCGAGAGCCCCAGGGACACAGAACCAGCGTTCCGCTCACTCCAGAGAAAATACTTACAATTACAGCCAGAGAGGACAGAAGGGAAGTGTCAAAAGGAAAGAAAGATGGGAGTGTTAGGGCACAGCGGTATGAAAGTTTCTGTCAGAGAATTCAAGTGCTTCCATCAGGATGTGGCTTTGCCGCAGGACAGAGCTCCCGATTTTTGTCACAGACTCCGAACCAGCTCTCTGTGTCACTTAAAATGACATTTTAAATGCTCTTTCTATTTAACTATCTCTTTGTTGTGATTAGATAATTTTTCTAAGACAAAAAGGTACGAGGAAACCAATTACCCTGTCACTCTCACACCCCCAAAACAGGCAGGAAAATGTAGCACCTGGGTATGGTACACACTGGCACCCTGATGCACCCACATGTGCGCTTTCACGGCCGGTCCGCACCTCCTAAATGTCCACAGTAGGCCTAGAGGGAATGTGGACTTTTTTTTTTTTTTTTAATATTTCTTATTCATTTTTGAGAGAGAGACAGAGAGACTGAGCGTGAGCAGGGGAGGGGCAGAGAGAGAGAGGGAGACAGAATCTGAAGCAGGCTCCAGGCTCTGAGCCGTCAACACAGAGCCCAGCACAGGGCTCGAACCCACGAACCACGAGATCATGACTTGAGCCGAAGTCGGATGCTCAACAGACTGAGCCACCCAGGCGCCCCGGGGAATGCGGCCTCCTCTCGCTAAGTTTTACTGGCCTCTAGAAATTCAAGGACAAACTGATAGCATAATGCACAGCCTCATATTCTTTGCCTTAGAAGAGATAAGAAAATTCATCCTAAGCTATTTCAGACTTTTCTGGGCACCAGAGCGCTCTGGAGATTAGGACGGGCCGGTGGAGGGCCCCGCACGTGGCAGCTCAGGACGGTTAGGGAGTGTGAGGGTGACCTGCGGGGGGCTGGGCAGGGGCAGCTGCCTCCGGAGTGCCCAGCTAAATCATTACGTTTGCTAAATTCGTCTTCCACCTCCTTTTCCCTGACAGCTCCTTCCTCTCTGTCCTCTCATAGCTGACCACCATTTCATCCTGCTAAGAATCTGCCACCAGACACTTAGCAGGAATTTCCTCTCTCTCTCTCTCTCTCTCTCTCTCTCTCTCTCAGCAGTGGATTTCTGCATCTTAAAAGGGAACCCTGAAGACACCTGAAGGACTTCGGGTTCAAAGTGAGAATTTCTGGCTGGGTGAGAGAGAGGCCTCTGATATGATGAAGTACCTATTCTAAGCCAGACGTCTTGTGCACTTTGCATACTTTAATGACCTTGCTGAATTCCCACAGCACCTCTAGGCAACAGGTGGTATCATCTCCATTTCAGGGTGAGAAATCAGGGACCTCCAGACAAGACAGAATGTTAGCTCATACTTTGAGTATCTTCCCTGTTCTTTTTTTTTTTTTTAATTTTTTTTTTTAACATTTATTTATTTTTGAGACAGAGAGAGACAGAGCATGAATGGGGGAGGGGCAGAGAGAGGGAGACACAGAATCCGAAACAGGCTCTAGGCTCTGAGCTGTCAGCACAGAGCCCGACACGGGGCTCGAACTTACGGACCATGAGATCGTGACCTGAGCCGAAGTCGGACGCTCAACCGACTGAGCCACCCAGGCGCCCCTATCTTCCCTGTTCTAAAACACAGCAGTGACCGATGAAAATATTCTAAAAACAAAACGTAAACTTATCCATATTTAAAAATAAAATATATATGGGGGCGCCTGGGTGGCTCAGTCGGTTAAGCATCCAACCTCAGCTCAGGCCATGCTCTCAAGGCTTCTGAGTTCAAGACCCACGTCAGGTTCACATCTGTCAACACAGAGCCTGCTTCAGATCCTCTGTCCCTCTCTCTTTCTGCCCCTCCCCCACTCATGCTATCTCTCTCTCTCTCTCTCTTTCTCTCTCAAAAATAAATATTACAGGGGCGCCTGGGTGGCTTGGTCGGTTAAGCGTCTGACTTCAGCTCAGGTCATGATCTCACGGTCCGTGAGTTCGAGCCCCACGTCGGGCTCTGTGCTGACAGCTCAGAGCCTGGAGCCTGTTTCAGATTCTGTGTCTCCCTCTCTCTCTGCTCCTTCCCTGTTCATGCTCTGTCTCTCTCTGTCTCAAAAATAAATAAACGTTAAAAAAAATTAAAAAAAAAATAAATAAAATAAATATTACAAAATGTTTAGGGGTGCCTGGGTGGCTCAGTCAGTTAAGCGTCTGACTTCAGCTCAGGTCATGAACTTGCAGTCCCCACATCAGGCCCCACGTCAGGCTCTGTGGTGACAGCTTGGAGCCTGGAGCCTGCTTTGGATTCTGTGTCTCCCTCTCTCTCTGTTCCTCCCCTGCTCGTACTCTGTCTGTCTCTCTCTCTCTCTCTCTCTCAAAAATAAATATTAAAACAATTTTTAAATGTTTATAAAACATTATGTATACATATGTATATGTATACATTATATACAAAACATGTATATATATATTTGGAGTTTCTGATATATATATATATATATATATATATATATATATATATATATATATAATATATATATATCAGATATGTATATCTCAATGGATCAGCAACTCCAAATAGTTACTATTTTGAGGGGCTGAAGGCGCAGCCTGCTGAGCTCTGGGTCCAGAAGCAGGTGGAGGCAGCTGGGAGCTTAGCCTTCCAGGGTACAGGAAGAGGTGGGGCACTAGAGTCAGAGTCACTGAAGATGGGGGTTGGTGAAGGGACTTCCCGCCTGGGAAAGGAGGCTGAAAAAAGTGGAGACTGTCCCCTTGTCCAAGACTAAGAATGTGAACACTGAGGGAAGCTGGAAGTAGCACACACACAGCCAGGGCCTGGCCACGCTGCCCATGGCAGTAATGATCAGCTCTGGACATAATCCCATCATCATTGGGGTCACATAGCCCATCGCTAACCCAGGACATCTGGCTCTGCACTGGGGTGGGGGGGGACCCAGGACCTGTGGAGGAAACAGAATCTCAGCTGGGTGGAGGTGGGGGCAGGGGGAGAAATGGACTCCCACTCAAGACGAGCGTACAAACCCAAATGCCAAAATGCCTGAGGAAAGCGGACATCAGGGAAGACAACTAACAAAACCAACAGTTGGGAGACAGTCTCAAAGATTTAGTGAAATGGAAGGCAGTACTAAAGACTCTACCCAGAAAGTATGCCTGAAAGATAAAGAAAAAAAACAGGAAAGAGCAGTTGGGAGCTACGGGAGGATGACTGAGGCTCTATAATGTGTCCCACAGGACCTCCAGAAGAGAAGACACGGACTAGCAGGATAGCAACGTTCAAGGACAGCATGGCTGAAAATTCCCCATAACTGAAGATGTTTTATGGATCCATAGATTGAAAGTGTGTATCATTATCGAACTCAACACCCAAGAAACAAATAATCCAGTGAAGAAATGGGCAAAAGACATGAATAGACACTTCTCCAAAGAAGACATCCAGATGGCCAACCGACACATGAAAACATGCTCCACATCACTCATCATCAGGGAAGTACAAGTCAAAACCACAATGAGATACCACCTCACACCTGTCAGAATGGCTCACATTAACAACTCAGACAACAACAGATGTTGGCCAGGATGTGGAGAGAGAGGCTCTCTTTTGCACTACTGGTGGGAATGCAAGCTGGTGCAGCCACTCTGGAAAACAGAATGGAGGGTGCCTCAAAAAATTAAAACTAGAACTACCCTACGACCCAGCAACTGCACTACTTAGGTATTTATCCAAGGGATACAGGTGTGCTGTTTCAAAGGGGCATGTGCCCCCCAATGTTTACAGCAGCACCATCAACAACAGCCAAAGTATGGAAAGAGCCCAAATGTCCATCGACGGATGAATGGATAAAGGAGATGTGGTATACACACACACACACACACACACACACACACACACACACACACACACACACCAGAGTATTACTAGTCAATCAAAAAGAACAACATCTTGCCATTTGCAACTACGTGGATGGAACTGGAGGGTGTTATGCTAAGTGAAATTAGTCAGAGAAAGACAAATTTCATATGACTTCACTCCTATGAGGACTTTAAGAGACAAAACAGATGAACATAAGGGAAGGGAAACAAAAATAATATAAAAACAGGGAGGGGGATGAAATAGAAGAGACTCTTAAATATGGAAAACAAACAGAGGCTTACTGGAGGGGGTGTGGGAGGGGAGATGGGCTAAATGGGTAAGGGGCACTAAGGAATCTACTCCTGAAATCATTGTTGCACTAAATGCTAACTAACCTGGATATAAATTAATAAATAAATAATTTTTTTTTAAACTGTGTATCAGTTGCAAAGTGAAATAAGTGAAAAAATAAATCCACATCTGGAAAACCAGGGGTGTGCTCCCTTGTGCCTGGCTCATTCGGTTACCACGATCCCCGTCCCGTGACCCTCCACAGAGAGGAGCTGCCTGCCGATGTCCTCCTGCCTTGACCCTGATCCTGGTACCGTGAAGAAAGTCCTGGGTTTGGGGTTAGGAGACATGGTTTGAGCCCCCTCAGAAAGTTCACTGAGCCTCGATTTCTTCTCCTAAAATGGGGTCAGCACCAGACTTATAGAAACTTAGCACCGGAAGGGACTTTGGGGTGGCTCATCACAGCAGACAATGGCTGTGTTCGATTTCCAGCTCTCCCACTAACTGGCAGCTGTGCCCATAAATTACTTAATCTCTAGTGTCTCCATTTCCCCATCGGCAAAAGGGGATAATAAGAGCACCCGCCTATGGGGTTGTGTAAGGACGAAACGAACTTGTATCTATAAAGAACTTAGCGCAGTGTCAGGTGCACAGTAAACATTCAACCTAGGACGGCCATTGCTATCACTGTAATACAAGCCTCACAAAAATGCTATGCGTACCTACACTCCGTGAGGGACTTCCCACTGAAACCACAGATCCCAGGCAAGGCATGCCACCACTGCACTGTGGAACAGGCGAGCTTTCCACCCTTCTCCCTGGCCGCCCGTGGTAGGTCCTCCTTGGCCTCTAGGGAAGCCCCTCCCGGCGACCAACCATGAATTTCCCCAAATGCAAGTGTGCTCAGACCCGCCCCAGCCCACCCCCACCTGCTGCCCTGGGCATCCTACCTCTCTCTGCTCACTGCAGATCTTACACAGCCACAGAGGCCGCTTCTGGCCGGGGGAGGCCTCGATCCCACATTTGGTGCACACTTTCTACAAGAGAGAGGACACAAGAATGTAAATACTTCAGCCACTTCCTCCTCAGCTGAGGGGCTGTGAAAACGAACCAAGGAACGCTTTGGCACCTTCCAAGGGGATGGTGTTTGCTTCAGACCGTCAGGGTACATGACTCAAAGGGCACAGATCATCTGAAACCCATAGCGGGCTCTGGGGCACAATGGACGTACCCAGCCACAGATCGCCATGGTATAAATTCACCCCGCCCCTCATTACATTCTGTTAGGATCACATAAAAAAACTAAGCTTGCTGGTATTCACAGCTGCATCATTTTCCACCGCAAAAAACTGGAAACAACCCAAACGCCCGATGCCAGCAGAAGATCCAGGCAAACGTAACAGAGTACGTTGTGGCCTTAACTCATCAGCAGATTGTGTCGATACCTGGTAATGTGGGCAGGAAGTGATGTTAGTCAACAGAGAAAACACGCATTTGTATACAACCTCACAAAAAACTCACCTGTGTGCCTGACAAGGTGAGAAGACGGTCTGGTGAGAAAGACCAGTGACGGCTTTATGCCATGTTGCTCACGGAATGACTCCAGGAACCCCATTATGGAAGTATTAGGCCCATTTCACCGGTGAGCAACCTGGGGTTCAGAGCAGTTTGAAAATCTGCCCAAGTTCATGCAGCAGGTAAGTAATGGACTCAGGTCTGACTCTAGAGCTATTACATAATTTTCCCCAGACGCGGAAGTGGCCAGAAGCTAGTTTCTGTGTGCTTTTCCTTCTATAGTGTTGCTTAAGAGTATAACTTCTGTTAAGTTTCTCAAAAGCCACATATGAATGAAAACATATGGTATCTGTCTTTCTCTGCCTGGCTTATTTCACTTAGCATAATACCCTCCGGTTCCATCCGCATTGCTGCAGATGGCCAGATTTCATTCTTTCTCATTGCCAAGTAGTATTCCATTGTGTATATAAACCACATCTTCTTTATTCATTCACCAGTTGATAGGCATTTAGGCTCTTCCCATAATTTGGCTATTGTTGAAAGCACTGCTATAAACATTGGGGTACAAGTGTCCCTATGTATCAGCACTCCTATGTCCCTTGGGTAGATTCTAGCAATGCTATTGCTGGGTCATAGGGTAGGTCTATTTTTAATTTTTTGAGGAGCCTCCACACTGTTTTCCAGAGAGGCTGCACCAGTTTGCATTCCCACCAGCAGTGCAAGAGGGTTCCCGTTTCTCCACATCCTCACCAGCACCTGTAGCCTCCTGGTTTGCCCATTTTAGTCACTCTGACCATGGGGGAGGGGAAGGGGGAAAAAAAGTTACAGAGAGGGAGGAAGGCAAACCATAAGAGACTCTTAAGGACTGAGAACAAACTGAGGGTAGATGGAGGGTGGGGGACAGGGGAAAGTGGGTGATGGGCAGGGAGGAGGGCCCTTGTTGGGATGAGCACTGGCTGTAGTATGGAAACCAATTTGACAATAAATTATATTTAAAAAAAAGAGTATAACTTCTACACATATATTTGGCTTCTCTGAAACACACAGCAACAGGCCGGGGCGGGCAACGCCAGAAGAAATTCACGGGGAGGCACGGGGGACTTCGTGGGGCTGAGACGGGTCTCCAGCTAACCCAGGCAGAGTATGATTCAGCGACAGCACAGCGGATCCTCCTCCAGAGGAGTGTCCCACCGGCTAATCAATCTTTCTGCCAGGAGGAAGCTACTTGGTCCTTGCTGGGCCGGGGGCTCTCTCCTGCCTTCCGCCGCTGAGGGAAGGCTGGATCTGTAGCTTGGCCTTTTCCGCAGGCTGCCAACTGAGCAAGGAACACACTCTCCTCAGAGAGGAAAATGTCACCGACTTGGCTTCCCAGAGCATGTCGTCACCACCCGGTCAGGTGGCTGAGCCCAGCACCGCGGGGAGGAGGGAGCCAGCTCTCAGCAAAGGGAAAGCTGTGATACATTGGTGGGGGGTATACATTTGCTACCATTCAATGCTCAGGGACGAGAAACGTCATTTTTATTTATTATAAAATGTAATCTGCTTCAAGCTCTTGTCTGTCTGGGCTGGCAGAAAGTCCATCCCAGCCACAACTGGGGCTCCTCCCTGGCTCTTATGAAGGTCCTAAGCTTGGGGTCTCTGGTGGTGCAGTCCAGCTGGGAAGGGGTCAGTGAGTGCCATCTGGGGTGCTCACTGCTGTGCTGCTCTCCCTCTGGGTGCCCACGATCCCTTGGAGGGGTAAGGGGTCTAGCTACTTCTGTACCAGGTCTGGGTTTGGGATCTGTAACAGGCTGGGGCTTAGTGTCACCAGGGGCCAGCAGCCTGTCTCCCAGGAGCCCTGAGCTGCCATCCCTGACCTGGTCTGGAGATTCCCCTTCCCCTCCCAGTACTCACCCTCAACCCTTCTATCCCTAGGACAGGGGGCCCCATAAGTCCAGACGGTGGGCCTCAAAACAACAACATGGGCCTCTCTTGCTGAGGGTAAAGAGACAGAAAGGAAGCACTGAAGCCAGCTGGCTGCTTCCCTTGCTAATTCCCACCATCCTGTATAAATGGCACATGTGTGGCCCTCTCAGAGAGGTGAGATTTTCCTAATGCTTATAGTGCTGGATGACAACTCACCTCAAAGCACCCTCTGCCCTCCCAACGAGATGAAGGTGCTAGGCATAAGGAGAGAATAGAAGACCAGTTGCTACCATTTCCTGAGCAATTGCATGTGCCAGGCACTGGGACCCTGGTGACAAAGTATGAAGGAGGCGGGTGTTATGATCTCCATTATAAGGATAAGGAAACTGAGGCTCAGAGGCGTTCAAGACTGCTCAAGGCCCCACAGCCAGCTAGGGACTATCAGGATCTGTGAGCATCCCTTCTCCCAGACCTCAGGAGAGCTGGATAACGCCCTCCCTTGCCTGCGTGCCAAGCTGGTATCCTGCTCTCCAGGGAGCTGGTTCATATCCCTGGGAGTGTGGCTGATACCTCTCAAATAGACAAAGAAGGCAACAAGGGTGACCCTGGGACGAGGCTTTGCTGGGATTAGGGTGCAGCCACACTGCTTACCAGCTGCATGACACTGGTTCTAGGAGCAAACACTTGGACTTGAAGTGAGCCTTGAAGGATGGGCACGCACATGCCCTTGAGACCTATCGTCCGCTTGAATGAACATCCGTGCCATCGGGGAATAGGCATAACAGCTGTGTTGTCTTCTACCCGCGGACCTCGGGACACAGAAGCACCCAGCCTGGGGACAGGAGCAGCATGGGCCCGTTGCCCTCCAGAGGCTGGGCCAAAGGCTGTTCATCAATTACCAGTCTGGAGGGCAGGAAGAGGGATGGGTTGCACGTCCCAAATGTCCCCTTTGCTTCTTGTCCTGTGGAATGCTGTGTGTGTGTGTCGGGAGGGCGGGGGCGGCGATCAGGAGTGGCACGACAGGACACACAAGCCTGTTTTCAGGCTACCACAGGCCATCACTGGTGGAGCCCACAGTCCGTTCTTGCCATCTCTCGGTCACCTTCCTGCGCCTGCAGTGTCTCTGGCTGGGGAATCCGGGCCAGCAAAAGGATAACGTGCTTCAGTTCAAATCATACATAATTGCTGCTCCATTAAATCTCGGATCAGTAAGAAAATAACGCACCTTTTCTCCTTATGGGCTTGGTCTTTGTTCTGGGGTTCCAATAAGGGAAATTAGGCAGGTGGTGTTTGAAAAAGCCAGTGACAGAGAGGGTGAGCCAGCCATGACATCAACCCAATGCAAAAGGCATAGGGCACCCTTATGTCAGGGACAGTCTCGGGGCCTGGAGATGGGCTTCCACTGAGTGGAATTACCCCGGGGGTGCGACCACCAGCTTCCTGGGCTCGGCTGTCCCTTGCTTCCTGCAGCTTGGACCTCAGAGCATTAAACAAAACACGCCTAGCTCCTGGGCCTGCCTCAGAGCAGAAGCAACAAAGCTCCAGGCCTTCAGCCGCACCTGCTCTCTCTCCTTTCCCTCCATGCCTGCCTTTTGCAAATATGTAGTCCAGCCCAGACGGGGTGGCTCAGGGCACAGTCCACAGGCTGTGGGGGCAAGAAGGCACAGCCTGCCATTAAGACGCAACCTTGGACTTGTTTCTAAGTTTCTCTGAGCCTCGTTTCTTCGCCCGTAAAATGGTGGTACCGGGCGGATTCCTGCCACAGTTGGGAGATGGAGGGAGATGATTCATGAAAGTGCTTAGAACACCACGTGGTCAAGAGCAGCAACACCGCAGTTCTTTCCTGTACACCTGCCTCAGTGAAGGGTGCCAGCACCCATCAGTCACACAAGCCCAAATGCAAATCATCCTCGATCCTCACTCTCCCTCATTCCCACCAAACAATCCACCTCCAAGAACGCTACATCTCACTGGACGCCGTTGCCTCGCCTCCACCGCCCGCCACCCCCCCGACCCCACCATGATCCACACCGTGGCTGTCTTCACTGCCCGGACTGCACCGTGGCCTCCCAGCAGATCTCCTCACCCCCACTTTGGCCAGCCTCCAGTTGGTTCCTGGCACAGCAGCAGGAGTGATCTTTTCAAGATGCAAATCTAATCATGTCATTTCTCCTGTCCCTGCCAGCTTAAAAGCCTCCGAAGACTTCCTGTTGTTCTCTGGATGAAGACCGCCTGCCTTCACGTGGTATGCGGTGCCTGTTGAGGCTGGACTCTCCTTGTCTGCCTCAGTTCACTCTCCCCGGCTTTACTACCTCACTCTCCATGCTCTGAGACCCAAAGGACCTGCCTTTAATCCCTGGTCCTCACTTGCTTCTTCTGCCACAGGACCTTTGCATATGCTGCCCCCTCTGTCTGGGATGCACTTGGCCACACTCTCTCATTGTTAACCTATGCATTCTTCAGACCTCAGCAAAAGTACCACTTCTTCAAGGAAGCCTTCCCTGCCTTCTCACCTCATTGGAGCTTCCATAACAGGCTCTTGCCTCTGTTTCTTCCACTGTCAGAGTCAAGATTTTTACCCTCAGTTATGTGGTGACTGTCACTTCCTCTACTAAGCTGTCAGATCCCTAAGTGCAGAGGCCATGTCTACGTCTGTTCACCTTCCTGTTTTCAGTGACTGGCACAATGAATATTTGTGGAATGAATGAATGAATGAACAAATACATAGGTATAACTTTTAGTATTATAATTGGGAAGAAAAAACATAGTCCTTTCTAGAATGTGCCAATCTGCTGGGGACACAAGACACACACAGACAGGAAACAGCAGCACAAGCCAGGGTGTGCTCCCATCCACACCAAGTGATGCTAACCAGCAGGGCAATGGGAGAGCCCATACATGGGGTAGAGTGCCTGGGGTAGGACTGCTGGACGGGTGGGCCTCACTCTCAGGGTATGGGGCACGAATCCAGGCCTCCCTGGCCACAGAGAAAATGACGCAGAGGGTCCTTTGTTAAGGATGGGGGGAAGGGATGTGTACCCTGCCCTCCACGTGACCGTTTCCGCCTGCTTTCCCAAGGGTCCATCCTGCCGGCCACCTGTGTTTGCAGACCCATTCCAAGGTCTGATCAGGGGCCCTCTTTGACATCCTCACAATCCAGGCCACTTTGGTTACCCCTTCTACTCCCTGGAGCCCCCACACTGCAATCCAAACCTTTACCTTCCCACACCGCAGTCAAGAAACAGGAAGTACAAGAAAGTCTGTGAGGCCACGTGCGCCAGAGCTCAAGCACTTTACTCCCAGGTCAGGCCTTCTCATCCTCACTGTGAACCCCCGACCCCTTTCAGGCAGAATCCGTGCTTCTCGGGGGTCCCCAAGCTGCTGCCAGTTAGAAGACGGGAGGGACACAGTGCCAGTGCAGGGCGGGAACGACACTGTTGGGCACGCTCTCCAACCCTTCCCAGGAACAGAGGTCTGGGGGCGTCCGCCAAGCAGGAAACAGCCACACTCCCCAAGACGGGTCCTGAGGGCTTTGTGGTATGATCAGAAAGCCACTTTTGTGGTATGATCAGAAAGCCACTTTTGTGATGCTCAGTCAAGGAAAAAAAAGACGGAAAGGGACCCAAATGTTCCATGCAAGGAGCCAGAGAATGCACACTGTGCTGCGGAAATGAATATCGAAGACAGTTCACTTTAAAATATTTGGTGCTTCAATTCAACGAACGTTCGATACTGGGTATAAGGCTCTGTTCTAGGGAGGAAGAGGATGAACACGGCAGGACCCTTTGTCCTCAATGACTCAGTGAGTGTCCCCCTGAACTGAGGAGTTTACGAACTGGTAAAACTCATCTGGAAAAGGACCTTCTGGACAGTTCCAATCATCACCTGAAGGTGGTTTGGAGGTGAAGCTGCCCCCATCAGGACCCACACTGCCGTGATGCTCACGGAGCGGCAGAGCTAACCCCGGGGAGCAGGGGCAGGAATGGTTCCGCACGAATGACTGTAGCACCTGCACGAAGCAACGTAAAGAAGAAAGCCCGCAAGTGTGCCCCTCACCACACAACGTGCTCCCGGGGCTAGAGCCCCAGTCTGCAACAAGGAGCGATCTGCTTGTGTTCTGCAGAAAGCTATAGCGATAGAAATGCTGACAATGCAAACCAGAAGAAGTGAAGACAATCACAGCGAAGCTGTTATTTGTACTGAAATGGAACAACATTCACAAGAAGTTAAATTTAAAAAGCATGTTATAAACAGCATGCATAGTGTGATGCTCTACCATATAAATATGTATAAGTGCCTACGTGTGTTTAGAAGCCAATATATGCACAGAAAAATATATGGAACGATAGCGCCCAAAATGTAAATCAAATTGTGCTAAGTCAAAATCTATTTTAAATGGATAAGCAGAGCTCCTATTTAAAGGAAGCCTGTGCTAAATGCTTAGGGAAATCACTAGCCCCAAGTTCGTTTTTTGACCAGATCTCTATTTTGTGGGTCAGGATGGATTCAAGAAGCCAAAAGCACATGTACAAATAGGCAGGAGACAGGGCTTTTTGGTTGACTACGGCTCAACTGGAGACGGTCAGCCTTGTCCCCCAGCCTCTCCCAGATGGTGTCACTCAGTCACTGAGTGACTGATCATAGGCTCAGCCGGGCTAAACCCCAGAGACATCATCGGCCAGGTTTGGAGGTGCATCAGCAGCCCCCATGGGCCAGGAGTACAGGGGCTAGAAACGGCCTTGTTGCCATGGATTCAGTATCTGGAACCCAGGTCCTGCTGCCAGATGACTTTAAATAGCTTAGATACTGATGTACATATTATAAATACTTACACGCTTTACTGAGCACTCATGCCACACCAGACACCAAGCTAGATGTCTTACGTGGAATCTTATTAATTTGCGTAATAGCCTAGGAGGTGGACGTTATTGTCCCTGTTCCATACACGAGAGATCTGAGGCTCGAGGTTAAGTAACTTGATCGCAGGGAGCTGGGATGTGAACCCCATGCTATATGAGCCCTAAGTGGCTGGCCAGACAGACACTTATCCCCTACCTCACCCCCAACCCCCAGTGATGGCAGAGCTGGTCCCTCCTCCAGAGTTACAGACTAGGTCAAACCTCAAGTAGGAGAGGCCATTGCCGGGCGCCACCTCCTTCCTGCTCACCAGGACACGGCCTGGGAGCCAGTGGGGCTGAGGGCACACTGACCTTAGCCCTGACTGCCTGCAAATCCCGAGTCACTGGGCCCAAAGATGTGCAGCCTTAAGAATGCCAGCCATCTGCTGCTCTGTCTGACACAGAAGCCAGGAAGCGACTGGAGAAAAATTTCAGAAGGAAGGCAGCTTTCTCTGTGCTTTCCACCCTAATGCCGGGCCAGGGAAACACCAGCAGTCTCCAGCCCGGCTGTGGGTAGCAGGCTCGTGACCACGCGGGGCCGGGTCTCTGCTCTTCACACAGGCTTCCGGAAGGCTGCACGGCCGGCTTTGGGCAGGCCCACCCCACCAGATGAGCCACTGACCCCCGGCCCCCAGCTAAAAGGAAGCACCGCAAATTTCAGGACTAGCTTCCAAAACACCTCACTCCAGCCAGACAGCATGGAGCGCTGAGTGGAGAGCGGGGGTTGAAGAAAACACCAGAGAAAGCTATGGATTATTAACACTCACAAGCACATGATAAGACATCATGCTCGGATGTGGCTCGGGATCATCTCTGTGCCCGTGCCCCACAGAGCGCGTCTGATGGGGGAATGGGCTACTTCGGGCAAGATAAAGCTGCCAGGCTGGCTGCGAGGGCCCAGATGCTGCCCCACCTGCCCCTCATCCCCGCTGACTCTTCCTGGTCCTGCTTATCCTCAGCATCACCTCTCAGGCCCCAGATGGAGTGCCCAATTTGTATCTCTTTTCCAGACAAACGTGGGAAGCAGCGTGCGTAAGACCTCCACTCCTCTGAGAGCAGTTTTGTCAGGGTCCTTGAACACAACCCTCCGAAAATCCCCAGGGCCTGGTGTGCACCTCAGAGCTTGCTCGGCACTGAGCCAACCTCCCAAGGGAAAAGGAGGACACGTATGGTCGATGGAGTTCTACCATCAAGCTTTTCGTAAGCTCTGAACACAGCCTGCTCCCCGCTGCCTGGCTCTGACAAGTCCTGCAACTTCAACCCCTGAGCCCTCATTCGCTCCTTCCAGCCTAGGGGAAGACCTCCTTGCTTCTGTGCCCTGCTTGCCAGCCTGGGTTCCCGGAACTGATGGAGCCTGAGCCGTGCCTGAGCGTATCTTGTCCCCCAGGCTCCGAGCCACGGGTCCACTGTGCTCCACCTGAATCCCCGGGAGGGAAGGGGCTCTGGCCAAGGGTCTCTCAGGACTGCCATGTCACACGGTGGCCTGCAGCCTCCAGCTCCCCTCTGTCAGGAGGGAGTCAGGGCAGGGAAAGGCCCAGGTGGTAGAGGGAGCCAACTTACATCCAACTTGTTCCCTGCTGCGTGGTTACTTAGAATTACGACTCATAATAACGATAATAGCCACTATTTATTGGGACTTTATTCCATGCCTGGCTCCAAGCTCAGTGCTCAACACGCATTATCGTTATCATATTCAGTCTCGTTTACGTTCAACACAGTCCTGTGAGGGTGTTTTTATGATCTGAATGTCATGGATGAGGAATCGAGAGCCCAGAGACGTTGGGTAGCTCGGCCAGGTTGATGCTACAAGGAAGTGGCAAAGCCAGGGTACGGACCCAGGTCCGTCATAATAAAAGCAAAAGCTTATATAATACGCACTGCATGCTGGGCACGGCGAGTGCTTTACCTGGATTATTCATTTAACGACGACGGGAGCGGGGCGGACGGCTTAGGTAACTGGTCTGGGGTCACACACTTGTCTCAGTCTGGACTGGGGTCCTGCTCCCAGCCCCACCGCTCGCCCGTGCCCTCTGCGACCCCCTACTTACAGGGCCCAGGAAATGGACGTCACCGGGAAAGAGCAAGTGGACAGAGTGGTCCTATGAACAACGGTGGCCTGAAAACAAACGGCAGCTCACTTTCTGAGATACACAGCATCCATGCCAGGAACAAACACGAGGAACTGGAAGTCCCAAAGCCAGTCCTGGTCTCCCTCGGCCCAGCCATGGCTGCAGAATCCACCTCTGCTGCCCAGAAGCCCTGGGCCCAGGCCTCTCACAGAAAGTTTCTGACTGGGGGGCATGCCTGCCACCTGGTAGAAATTTGGCTCGGGTTCTGTTACAGGAACGTGGCTGAGGAAGAGACTGGACCTTTTTTTTTCCCTTTTTGTCCTCACCTCCAGCACCTTGAAAATGCCCTGCGCCTCTCAGCAGCCCCTGAACTAATGGCTGCAAATAGGCTTGGCTCCTTGGGGGCTGCCACAAAGCCACACCTTACAGGAGGGTACCCGCGGTGATCAGCACTGGCCACGCTAGGAGCCCTTGGCCAGGTCTGCCCCACAGATCCTAGCTCGGAAACTCTGTGGTCCCAGGGCACGTGACCAGTGTGGGCCTGACCCCAAAGATGCTGAAGTCACAGCCCCGCTTGCGGAAGGCTTGAAATCTCCGTGGGAAGGCGAGGCAAGAGGCTCCTGCTAAGCCTCCACCAGCCCTTTCCCTAGAATCTGGTGGGCAACAACGTTAGCTACAGGCCAGGAGCATTCAACAAGCACTTCCCAAGGCCCCACTACCACCAGGTCCCGGACCAGGCTGCCCGCACAGCGAGGCTTCCAGGTGAGGGGCGGAAAGAAAGGAAAACACCCGCACATACACCTGACAACCCCGCTCCTCGGCCCCCACCTAACCCTCCAGCTCCTCCAAGCCCACCCCCATGCCTCAGTGTCTGCTCCTAACACCCTGGATACTTTCACGCCTCCATGCTTTTTCCCAGGCTCCCTTTGTGCCTAGAGAACTTCTGTGTATCCTTCAGGCACAATGCAAACGTCTCCTCCCTCAAGGCTCCTTCCTGGATTTACCCCCGAGGGGAGCACTAGTTACTCCCTCCTGTGCACAATGAGCTGACATTTCTAGACTGATGACTGCATCGTACTGAAATTGTCTCTCCCGTGATTGTGCCCCCCTCCTCCGACCATGAGTCCTTGGAGAAAAAGGACCTCGTTCCCATTCAGATGCCCAACTTTAGCAGGTAGCTGGCATGAATGAAGTTGGCCAGGAAAGGAGGGAGGGCCTGAATGACAAGCACAGTGTGCCCCAAGGCTGGGATGCCACTGCTTTCAAAGAGGGGACAGATCAGATCTGGGTTTCAGAAAAAGTACCTCTACCGAATGGTTCAGTCACCTTCCTGGTCCATCTGTCCTCTGAAGTCTCAGCAAAGGTTCTTTTTCCAGACCATTCCCGGATGACTGTGGAATTCCGGCTCCTAGCTGGATAAGGGAGGTGAGGCAAGGAAGGGCTCCAGGGTCATTCTGAGGCTGCTGGTGGGCAGTGGTGACGTTAACGGGGCCTGGTGAGGGGCGGGGGGGGGGAGGTAACTGGCTTTGGACACGCTGATCTTTGAAGTGTGAGCGGACTCCCTTGGAAGAGCTGCCCAGAGGTACTTGATACACAGGACCAAGGCCGGGGAGGAAGGCCAGGCAACCTACAGAAGAGGGAGGGCTGGAGCTTAGGAACTCAAGGGGAGTGGAGAGGTCTCACAGACCAGCGAACTTTCCATATTGATCTGTGTGCTGTCTACTGCCGATTTCACCAACCCTGGAAGGTGCTTCAGGAGGGCTGAGGCTTTGCCTGCCTCGTTCCCTGTGGGAGCTCCAGAACCCGGACTGTGCCCTACGTGCTCAATAAATGTTTGTTCAATCTGAAGGGGACTTGAACACCTGGATTCTCAGTGATGGAGCTGGTGGAAAGGGAGAGCAGGGTAGGGGAAAAGGCTGCCACTGAGGCCAGTACCTGGGGAAGGCACAAGATGACCCGGAGCACTGCCATGGGGCCCGAAGCTGGATGCAACCGCCAGCCGTCCCACAAACTCGTTGCTCAGCCAAAGAGACCAGGGTAGGAAGCAGGGAAGGCTGGGGGAGGCTGGGGAAGGCTGGTGGGGGTCCGCCAGAAGCCAAGTCAGCACCAACTGCCTCCTGGTTAAAGTCGGGAGACCCCACCCATCCCCCAGCCCTGCCCCCACTAACTCAGCATGGCACATTTCAGTCCCTCAGGAGCCCACCTGTCCCTGGGTCTGCACTGCCTTCTCTGACTTTACGGGATTATCTTAAAGGTCAGTTTGTGTGAAAATACCCTCTCCCTCCAGTGCCTGGGACACAGCAAATATCTTTGAAGCCAAAAAATACCTGTTATTGGGACTGATTTTTTTTTTTTCCTTGAAAAATACAGCAGACTAGACAAACATCCTAGGGCTTCAAGGAACAGCAGCACTAATGATCAAGGAGGGGCCCTGGCGATGCACAGGAACAGAGCGCCAAGGAGAGTGGTCACCGGTCTGGGCCAGGTGGAGTCAGGCCCAATCCCTGGGTATTTCATTTATGCTGCTAAAGGCAGCAGCTTGTGCCCAGGGAATGGACTGAGAGCCCTGGACATCATGTGGGGGCGGTGAGACTTCATTCCGCAGGCAGTAGGGAGCCACGGAAGGCACAGGGAGGAAGGAGCACACCGATCACACTTGAGCAAGACGAACGAGCAGAGAAGCAGAGCATGATCTGGAAAGCAAATGAGATGCTAGGGCAGGCCGTCAGGAGCTGGGTGGGGAGGCTCCGTAGTGCCAGGCGCTCAGGCCTCTCTCCCTGGCAGGCCCCATCCACACTCCTGTCTGCACCTGGAAACTCAGCAAGGCAGATGTGGTTCCTGCACCTTGAAGGAAGGGGTCTCTGGAAGGCCTCCTAGGCTCAGTTTGCCCATCTGTAACCTGGGAGACCATCCCTCCCACAGAGGGTGGGATGACAGGGTGAGGGAAGGGTTTGGAAGGGAAGTCACAGAGCCTCCCAGCCCCCCTGTGACAAAGGCCCGATTCTTGGTTCAGAAGCCCAGCCTAATGGGAACCACAGGAGGAGAGTCAGCTCCCCACTCTCTCCTCAGCTGCTCCCATCAGCACGAGAGGCGCCCTGGGCTCCCCCCGTGGGGGAACAGAGGACTGGCTAAATCCACCTCGAGTTAAGGTCAGTGAATACCAAATAGCCGTGAGGGAAATGTCGCAGGAGGAAAACAGAGGCCATTTGAGAGCGATGAAGAATCACAGGCCGTCTTAAGTGTGGCAGCTTGCAGGGTGCAGCCGGAGAGGTGAGGGCCACACCACTGCCTGGAAATGTCATTATCTGTTACTTACCACAACAGAGGACAAGAGGCTGCACAAAATTACTGTTCCTGGTAACAGCCGCCGAACAGATTTGCCAACACGGCTTCCTGCTGCCAGCGTTCTCTCAAAGCTAGGCTGACCAGACCCGGGCCAAAGAGCCACTGAGCTCGGATGGCAAGGGGCCCACGGGGTTGCTGGACGTGTGTCCTTGGGGAAGAGGCCTGGCCAGGGGGTCCCCAACACCCCAACCCAAACCTGCAGAAGCTTTCACCCACTCGATGAGGAGCTGACCTCACAGTGACTCTGGTCCATACCCCCGGCAGACCCCCTACATACGTCCTGCCACCCAGATACCTCAGAGGTGTGACAAAGCAGGTTGAGGCCTCAGGCTCACTCTGCGATGGGTATGCTTCGGGGGGGGGGGGGGCGGGTCTGGGGATGGGTGCTACACCCTACTATGGATGGCCCACTCTAAGGGCTACACACTTAGTCAATACCCTTGGTACCCCATTGGCAAGCTGGCACCAGGCAGCACCTTCCTTTGGGGGTCTCCTACATGTCTTTAGCTCTCTCTACTTCCCACAGGATATGTGGGCAAAGTTCTGAACCAAGCAGTGAGAGCAGCTCTCTCTTGGCCTATTTCTCTATCTGGAAAATGGGTATAATCACTGTCTTTTGCGTACCTACTTCTGGCGGGGGTGGGGGGCTTGCCGTGAGGGGCATATGGCGTCAGAGAAACATCAGAGGCAGAGGGGCTCTCAGAAGCACATGCCAACCCCCACACTGGCTTCCCCCTGCTAAGAGGACACGGATGCAGTCATAGTCCGAGCCAAAGCAGACCGGGAAAGAAACTGATGACGGCTTTAAAGCAACAAGCCGAACTGCATTCGGGAGGCTTGAGAAATGAGGTTTAGCTCTCGGCTGCCGCTCCCTGATCTGTGAGGCCAGCGCAGCCCCTGGGGACCAGGTTCTGGGGTGGCAACACGACAAGGGCTGACTAAGCCTGGGCTTCACAGGAGGAAACTGCTGGAAGGGCCCGAGAGACCCTTTCATCCAACGGTTTCCTTTCACAAGGGAGGACAGAGGCCCAGAGGGGGAAGGGAATTTTACCCGGGATCCCAGCAGGGATCAGAACAGAGCTGTGGCTGTGGCTGGGTCTCCGATGCGGGGTCCACTCGCTGCAGGTGAGCGAACAGTAGGCGGGTAGCGCCAAATGTACTTCACCTACAGATTTAGGCCCCACGGCCCCACCCCAGCCCACGAGCCGTGTCCATCCTCTGATTCCCTTCTGGGAAAGAACCTGACCTAAGGCCTTGACTGGATTTCAGGCACAGGGGAGGGGGGGAGCCTGAGCAGAGGAAAGCCAAAGGAGCTAACCGGCAAAGCCGCAAAGCAAGCGGCACGTGGCCCTGGGAGAGGTGGGATGGACAGAAGAGGCCAGAACTAACGGGGAGCTGGGGGAGAGATGTCCGGAGTGAGGGGTGGGCCCAGCGTCCTGCCCCGGTCATGATCCCCAGTGGGTGTGTGAGCAGCCCCAGAGGGGCCACAGGGAAGTGTGAAAAATTCCCTTAAATCATACAGCTCCTAAAGATGGAATTAGATTGCCAGGTATAGACCTGAAGCGGGTGGAGGGGGTGGGGGGGGATAATCTTTGATGTTATTAAGTGGAAAAAAAAAAGGGAAAATTACAGAGTAAAGAGCCTATTACGGTCCCATTTAAAGTTACGTATGTAGGGGTGCCTGGGTGGCTCGGTCGGTTAAGTGTCCGACTTCAAGTCAGGTCATGAGCTCACAGATCGTGAGTTTGAACCCCCCACATTGGGCTCGCTGCTGTCAGCGCAGAGCCTGGAGCCTGCTTCGGATCCTCTGTCCCCCTCTCTCTCTGCCCCTCCCCTGCTCACGCTCGTGTGCTCTCTCTCTCCCTCAAAAACAAAGAAGCATTAAAAAAATAAAGTTATGTGCCTACGTACACCTGTGTGTGCTTGCATGCATGTGGACACAGAAGGGTCCAGAACACAAACACCCAGCTGCTTAAGGATGGGCTGGGCAGAGGTGAATTTTGCAGGCTCTATACCGTCTGAGTTTTAGAACACGGCCAGGCATTGCTTCTTTTTTTTTTTTTTTTTTTTAATTTTTTTTTTTTTAACATTTATTTATTTTTGAGACAGAGAGAGACAGAGCATGAACAGGGGAGGGTCAGAGAGAGGGAGACACAGAATTGGAAGCAGGCTCCAGGCTCTGAGCTGTCAGCACAGAGCCCGACGCGGGGCTCGAACCCACGGACCGTGAGATCATGACCTGAGCCGAAGTCGGCCGCTCAACCGACTGAGCCACCCAGGCGCCCCAGCCAGGCATTGCTTCTAAGAGCTAACCATATACTTCACTCATTCCAACCCTCTCACCACCTCGTGAGGCAGGGGCCCTTGTTATTCTCAATTTCCAGGGGAGGAAACGGAGGCAGAGAGGAAACTTGCCCAAGCCAGGCAGCCCAAAGTCAGGGCCCTTAACCTCTATGCCATGAAAGTAGGACCAATGCAAGTCAGGGGATACCATCTTACTGAATATTCTTTAGGGCTCTGGAGCCCCAGCAACAACTCTGGCCCCCACCAACACGTAACAGGGAGGGGAAGGAAATCACACCCCTTCTCACGCCAGTGGCCTGGTGCCCTGGGTCGGGGCTAACGGGTTAGGACAAGGGTTGGCATACATTTTCGGTAAAAGGTGAGAAAGCAAAGATTTTACGCTCTCTGTCACAACCACTCAACCGTGCCAAGGTCAAGCCAAAGTAGCCATATGTAAATGAGTGGGCGTGGCTTGTCCAACAGACTTCACGGACACCGAAACTGAAATTTCGCATGATTTTCACACGTCACGAGATATTCTTCTTCTGATTGTTTCCCAACCATTTGCAAATGTGAAAACCATTTTAGCTCAAAGATTATACAAAAAAATAGGTCATCAAGTGCCACCCAGCGCTCGGGGCCCTGGTGCAGGAGAGGAACAGGGCAAAGGCAGGGGCCCCAGGATGTTTGGAGTAGGGCTCCAAGGTGCACAGCCCGGGACAGGACAGGAGTCGTGAATTCTGGAAACACAGTCGGGGTAAAGCCAGAGGTGCCGGTACTGGCAGTCAGGGCTCAGGGTAAAGCCTGAGTTGAGGCACCAAATTTCAGCTCTCAGATGGAGCACTCAGATGAAAAGCCCTGAGCTCTTGTGGCCCTTCGAAGGCGGCCCCACAAGGGCCAGTCAGGAGGATGGGGTGGTGCCTCCCTCACAGCTTAAGGGGCTGGGCAGGGGAGAACCACCCCTCCTGGAGGCCCAGCTCTCTCCAACCTTCTAGGCCCCCAACACCCTACCGGGCAGCTTCCCTGCCATTTATATGGATCAATCCTTCTCAGTGTAACTCCGCTCACACCTGGGTGACCTGACTGTATGTAGCAGGTGCCCAGTGACCCTGGTTCACTTGCTGTATAGACAGGCCCTGACATTTCACAAGCATGACACCCACGTAGGAACAAGAAGTTGCAGAAATGTCTCCAGAAGGTCATTTAGGCAGGTTCAGGGGGAGAATACAGCCGCCCCCCCCTACCCTCCCGCCGTGCACGTCTTCTCCTCAACCCAGGCCTTCACTTTCTCCCATACCAATTCGGTTGCCCCCCACTTCCCACCCCCGACATCCACCTCTGGACTGCCCATCTCCCTCCAGGGACCCTCTTCAGATCCACGGCCCGGGATCCTGCCCACAGACCACGAGGTCCCCATGGCTTCCCCAAGTGACCTCAGTCCCCTCTGCATCAACAAGCCCCCCGGCCCGTCCCCATGCCTGCTGCCGCCCCAGCCACACCCTGCACGGCAGGCCCTGAGCACAGGCACAGCACACGGGGCAAGGCCATCAGACCCTGCCACTGACCCTCATGTGGCCAGGCAAGGGACTAACCTCCACACACTTGTTTCCTCACCTGCAGGGTGGGGATCATGACCTCCCAGGGTGGCTGGTAATTAAGCGAGCTCTCAATCACTGGCGGCTTTTGTTATTTGTAATTCATTAACTGTCTTTCGAGTCTCCATCCTGGTTGTCCCTCTCTGAATTCAGGCCCTTGCTATTGCTACTTGAGTAATGCAGCATCCAGCAGGCTCTCCAACCCACTACATCTTCCCTCCTCCAAATCTGCCCCTGGATGTCATCCCCAAAGACCTGCCTGGGTGTCATCCCCTGCTGTGCACCCTTTGATGGCTTTGCTGCCTACAAGATCCTCAGCAGCCTGGCCCCGTTCTTTCCCTCCCCCCTCTTCCTCCTTCCTCCACCGCCCCCCACCCTGACCCACCGCCCCCCACCAGCTACAGCCACCAGCCCCAGCTCTTCCTCTCACCCTGCCCCTGCACAGCTCCCCGGCTCCTCAGTGCCCACCCTCCCAGGTCTAGGCCTGGCTGAGAACCCGCTGCACTCGGCAGCCTCTCCCGGGGCCCTGTGCTCCTGATCACCCCACACCTCTGCCTACACGCTTCTCTGGGTGCTGCACTATCTGTCGCCGGTGGTGAGCGGGGCTCGGCAGGAAGGTGGACTAAGTGGGAGAGTCTCCGGAGGGCTGCAGGAAGGCACCCAATGGCCATAACCCCGGTGTCTCTCTGGGATGCTCTGGGCTTTGACGTCAGGAGGCTGCGTGGTTCCCAGGGGCCGCCCTCGCTCACTCTCTCGCTCGGCAGCTCTTCTGCTGCCTTTGTCCTGACGACCCTGAAGGTCAGTGGCACGACAGGGTCAACAGGATGGGCTCTGAACTGCACAAAACGGCAAGGAAGGAGCTAGGCTCGGGGAAGAAAAGTCGTGGCACAGCCTCCAGGACGGCCAGAGAGAAATGTGCCTTAATGGAGATATTCTGTTCCTTAGATTGCGGAGCAAGGCGGATGTTCCAAGATGCTGCGTGGTGTCTGGTCCAATCCTCCGATCTTGGCAACAGCAGCCAAGTCGATTCCTGCCAAGCAGCCTGGGTGACGCATCGGCAGCCAGAGCAGGCCCGCGGGGCAGACGAATGAAGTGACTTTCCCCGGGAATTTAGGAAACACGAGTAGTTGAACGAAAAAATCCATCTTTGTAATGAGGCACACAAACGCACGTCTTCCACATCTGAACTGGGTCGAGGAGGAGAGAGGACACGGGGAGGCCAGTCTGGAGGCAGCTCGGATGGAATGAAACGGTTGCTGCTTTTGTGGCCGCACCGCGGGACAGAGCCGCTGGGGGCTGGGTTTGGAAAGGGAGTCGGGGACGGGGACACGTGGACGTGGACGACCTTCACTGGGAGTCCACACGGGAGGCAGGCTCTGCGAAAAACCGCCCCCTCCTAAACCTCACGCACCTCTGGTGGGATTTGCGAAAATGGTGCAGCCACCATGGAGAACGGTTTGCCAGCTCCTCAGGAAATCGAACATAGAACTATCACGTGATCCAGCAATTCCACTTCTGGAAAGAACTGAAAGCAAAGCCTCGAAGAGAGAGTCGCACACCCATATTCATAGCAGCACTATTAACAACAGCCACAATGCGGAAGCAACCCATGTGTCCGTCGACCTAACGGATCAACAAAATGGGTTACGTACACACGGCAGAATATTATTTGATCTTAAAATGGCAGGAAATTCTTTTTTTTGGGGGGGGGGAGGGAGAGAGCATGTGCATGTACATGAATGCAAGTGGGGGAGGGTCAGAGAGGGAGAGAGAGAGAGAGAAAGAGAGAGAGAGAGAGAGAGAGAGAGAGAGAGAGAGAGAGAGAGAGAGAATCTTAAACAGGTTCCATGATCAGCATGGAGTCCAACATGGGGCTCCATCACACAAACCATGAGATCATGACCTGAGCTGAAATCAACAGTCAGACATTTAACCAATTGAGCCCCCAAGGCACCCCAAAAAGGCAGGAAATTCTTACACATGCTACCACATGCATGGACTTTGAAGACAGTATGCTCAGCGAAAGAAGCCAGTCAGAAAAAGACACGCACTGTACGATTCCGCTTATACGAGGTACCTAGAGTAGCCAAACTCATAGAGACAGAAAGGAGGTTGGTGGATGCCAGGGGGGTGGGGGGGGGTGCATAGGAGTTAGTGATTAATGTACAGACTTCCAGTTTTTCAAGATGAGAAAGTTCTGGAGATAGTGGCGGTGATGGTAGGACAACAATGTGAATGTACTTAACGCCCCTGAACCATACACTTAAAAAGGGTTAGGGGCCCCTGGGTGGCTCAGTTGGTTAAACACCTGACTCTTGATATCAGCTCAGGTCCTGATCTCGTGGTCATCTGATTAAGCCTCAGGTCAAGCTCTGTGTTGCCCGTGGAGCCTGTTTGGAATTCTCTCCCTCCCTCCCTTCCTCCCTCCCTCTCTCTCTCTCTGCCCCTTCCCTGCTCATGCACTCTCTCTCAAAATAAATAAACATTTTTAAAAAACGATTAAAATTAGGGTGCTTGGGTAGCTCAGCTGGGTAAGCATCCAACTCTTGATTTCATCTCAGGTCATGATCTCATGGTTTGTGAGTTCGAGCTCCACATTGGGCTCTGTGAGCTGACAGCAAGGAGCCTGCCTGGGATTCTCTCTCTCCCCGCCTCTCTCTGCCCCTCCCCCACTGGCACATGTGCTCTCTCTCTCTCTTTCTAAATAAACATTTTTTAAAAACCTGTTAAAATCATCAATTTTATGTTACGTACATTCTACCACAAATTAAAAAACATGGTTTTTAATTGCCCCCTATTTTGAGGGACTCAAGTTAATTCAAGGACGGGAGTGGGGGCAGCCCCCCACTATGTGGGCCCAACGAGGGCCAGACTAGAGATTTGAAGGGTCATTTGTGAGGCCCTCTGCCTCCCCAGATCCCTGGCCTTTTTCCTTCCGTTTCTCACTTGTGCCCTGCACTTCCTCCCACAGCACCTCGTCCCCGCACCCTCTTGGCCTGGGACACTTTCTTTAGATCCAACTTCAATTTCTCGTCATGGTCCCAGTGCAAATGTCATCTCATAGAGGCCCACACTGTGCATCCAAAACAAAGTCGCTCTTTCTTACTCCCTCCCTCCGCGCTCCCCGTTTCTGCCTGCAGCTTTCTGAAATTATTGTATTTAGTCGTTCCCATCCATCTCACCTGTCCAGGTCATACACTCCACGGAGGGGATGTAGGACCGCAGTTCACAGCCAGGATGCTCAGAACCAGCCTGCTTGGTTTCAAACCCTGTCTCCGCATCTAACTAGCTGAGTGACCCTGGGCAGGGTTTAACCGCTCAGTGCCTCAGTTTCCCCACCTGTAAAAGGGTGACGATAACAGTGCTGCCCCACAGGGTTGTTAGGAGGACTGAATAAGCTAATGCGTGAAAAGCCCTCAGAACCGTGTCCGGCACGGGAAAGTGAGGCAAGTACTGATGCTCAGTGTTACCAGCAGGGCTCACAAGGGGCGGGCTGCCTCCTGCCTCGTTCATCACAGGTACCGCCAACCCAACACACACGGCAGGATGAATGAGGGACAGAGTTCTGCAGAGAGGCAGCGCTTCTTGCAAGTCCATTTTCATTCGCAAGGACAGGCCTAGGGCGCTGAGCTGGCTCCAAAAGAGGGGAGGGTCCCCGAGAGGGCCGCTCTTCTCTTGCTTGCACGGGCCCTTGGCCGAGGTGGGCCCGGCTCAGCCCCAGGATTTAGCTTTTGCCCTGGGAACATCCTGAGAGCATTCAGGCGGCCCCTGAAGGTCCTGGGGAAGTGGCTCAAAAAGGTGTTTCCCCCAGTGGTGGTCGGGGCAGCCAGCCAGCCACACTGCTGGCACCGGGCAGAGTCCAGGTGGGAGGGCGGCCCCCAGACAGGGCCATCCGGGTGTACGCAGGGTCCCCACAGGCATCTTCCATGCTAACACAGGCACCCCCTCTTTGACTTTAAGCGACTTCCCCTGTATCCTTTTTTGCCTATCTTTCCTCCAAAGCGTTTATTTTTAATATTTTTATTTTATTTTTGAGAGAGAGAGAGAAAGCAGGGGAGGGGCAGAGAGAGAGCGGGACAGGGGAGCCAAAGCAGGATCGCTCTCAGCACAGAGCCCGACGTGGGGCTCGAACTCACAAACCGTAAGATCATGACCTAAGCCGAAGTCCGACACTGAAGTGACTGAGCCACCCGGGCGCCCCTCCTCCCAAGTATTTGTAATTTTACCTTTTACATTTAAATCTATATTCAATCTAGAATTGACTTTTGTGCCTACTATGAGGTAAAAGTCAAGATACATTTTTTTCCATATGCATATCCAAATAGCTTTGCATCATTCATTCAAAAGACCATTCTTTTCCCTCTTGCATCTCAGCGTCTATTGTCATAAATTGGACTTTGTATTTTCTCTCATTTTTGCCTCAGATGTATGGAAATACTGATTTTTTTACATGTATATTAAACTTGTATGCAATAGCCTTGCTAATAAATTCACCTACTAATTGTAACCATTTGTATTTATTTACTTTTTAAAATTTCATTTATTTTTGAGAGGGAGAGAGAGAGAGAGAGAGAGACAGAGCATGAGCAGGGGAGGGGCAGAGAGAGAGGGAGACAGAATCCGAAGCAGGCTCCAGGCCCTGAACTGTCTGCACAGAGCCCAACGCGGGACTCGAACCCGTGAACCATGAGATCATGACCTGAGCTGAAGTTGGACGCTTAACCAACTGAGCCACCCAGGCGCCCCGTAACCATTTGTATTTAGATTCTTTCAGATTTTTCTAGTTGCATAATCATGTTATTCAGAGATAATGACGGTTTTAGCTATTCTTTTCCAGTCCTTGTACCATACGTTTCTTCCCTTGCCTGATTGCACTGGCCAGGCTTCTAGCACAATGTTGGATAAAGATACACAGCACTTGTCTTATTCCTGATTTCAGAGAAAGTTTCTGATATTTAACCACTGAGTATGTTTCTTCTTCTGTGTTCGCTACAAAGATAGCCCTGCTTCTCCAAGGAAGGGAGATGATGTGGCTGCTTTGGTCTGAAGAAATGAAGGAGCGGCAAAGCACGGTGCAGCGAACACCCCCGGGGAACCCAGCTCCCCACTGCCTGGCTGGGTCACCCAACTGGGCCGCATGACCTCAGACGAAGCCCCCTGCTCTCCTTACGGCTTTGTCCTGAGGCTCAAAAAGGTTTGCGAAACAGCTTTATAAACCCTAAAGGACGTCACAAAGTGAGAAAGACACGGCCTCGGGGCCCACGGTTTGCGAGAGCGAGGATGGCCTGAGGGAGGGTGCGGGAGACCCTGAGCTGGGGCGTGTGGTGTGTGGTGTGGGGGTGTGGAGGTATGGGGGGGGAGGTGTGGGGGGATGTGGGGACTGGGAGGTGTGGGGGAGGGCAAGGAGAGGGAGACAGGCAGAGGTCCTGGGCCGGGCCTGGGGCTGGGACCTTAGAGCAGAGGTTTTCAAACCCAAAGAGAATGAGCATCCCCTGGAGCCCTTGTTACACACAGGTCAGTGCCCCCACCCCCCAGGGTTTCTGTTCAGCAGGTACCAGGGACTGAATGTGCCCCCTCAAAATTCATGCGTCATCGTCCTAACCCCCACGGTGATGGTGTCTGGAGGGGGCCCTTTGGGAGGTGATCAGGGTTGGATGAGGTCATGGGGACTAGTGCAGGGGGTGGGGGTCACTGCCAGCTCCCCCGAAGGACACACCTCCTCAGGGCCCTGAGCAGGGGCGGGGGGGGGGGCAGGAATGGGGTTCAGGGCGTGGCCCCTTCCTGCCGGGCTTCCCTATCCTGTGCAGGATGCCTGACCCCACAAGAAGCTGGACTGTCCCTAAGGGCTTGAAGCAGAGTAGAAAGAGTCCCTCTTTCACATGGACTCAGCGAACACATTACAGAGACCTCTGTTTCATGCGCAAGCCCCTCTGGGTCCGCATTTTGGCCGAGACCAGACAAACCGTGACTGCTTCCCCTGCACAGTGACAACGCCGTCCTGGGCTCAGGTGGGTTCTCCCGCAGCCCTGTCCGCCCCCGCTCCGCCATGGTTGGTGAAGACTCTCCATCAAACCGAAAGCGGGCTGACTCAGCGCCTAAGCAATCAGAAGCACCAGGGCTCTCTAATTAACCAGCCAGCCCCTTTCCCTTCCCACCACAGCCCTCTGGTAATGAGGGCTGGCAGCCTGGGCGTGCAGACCCAATTACGGAGGGGACATTGCACCAAGGACCGGCATGGGTTCTACCAGCACACTCATTAGCTTGTGACTGCTGAATGTGTCAGGGCTCTTGCTGGGGACAGCTCCGTGTGGCCAGGAGCGCCTGCGCATGTGCCCCCCAGGCTTGGATCTGAACACTTCCCGTGTCGGAGGTCTCCCCAGCATCCCCTCTCTGCAGCCTGCCCACGCCCGCACACCTCCCAGCACCCAGGGCTGCAGGCAAAAGGCGAGAGGGTGGCCAGTGGATGTGGAAATAAACAGGGGAAGCTCCCTAGAAATTGGTGAGCCCAGAGGGGAGGGCTCCTGATGCCCCTCATTAGGTCCAGTGCCCTGTTAGAGCTCTCTCAGTCCCCCAGGGCCGCCTCAGTAACCCCAACCACAACTGTAATTAATTATCCATAATCCTTTAACACCCCCTCCAGAGGGTAGGGTCTGTGTGTCTTTACACTGTATCCCCAGTGCCTGTACGCACAGACCTACGATAAATATTTGATGGATAAGTGAAAGGAGGACACCGTCCCTCCCCTCCCCAGACACTGTAGAGCCCCTGCAAAGCTTTAACTAAACCTTTAACTAGAACAGGGGCTCTAAGGTTAAGTCTGAACCTCCCTCCTGATTCTCTTGGGACTTGGCTGTAAGTGACCACCACCTGGCAGAGTGGCCCCACCCTGGCAGGGGGTCTGCACCTCTGTGGCCATTTCCCGGGGGACCCAGGGCCATATAGACCTGCCTACTCTGCTCAAATACAGCTTGGCCCTCAAGACACCTCTTCCTTCTAATGAGCCCCATCTCCTTCCAAAGATCTCGGCCCTGCCCCCACGTCTTCGAGTCCCCAGGATCTTGTCTTGTCCCTCCCCCAAGGCTCCCGTTCCCCAGTCAAATCTGATACCTTCTCCTACGTCCTTCCTTCTTTCAGCCCACTTCTCCTCGTCCTCGGGGCTTGCACCCTTATCGTCAAGTCCTTGCCCAGCCTGTTTCCAGCTATGTGCCTCTGCTGTGCTGTTCTCCCCTCCTCGAAATGCCCTTCACTCTGCTCTCAGCCTCTCAGAAGCCCAGTCAGCTTCCAGGAACCAGCTCCTACAGGCAGACCTCCCCACTGCTCTCCTCCTGGAACCCTGGTCCAGCCGTGTTGAGCATCACTCTAGACAATACAGTCTGCCCACCTTGACTGTCAGGACCTGAGAGAAGTCACTGTTCTAGACACCTCTCCTTTTGGATTCCTCTAACCCCAAATTAGCCCACACCAGTTGTGTAAGTGATTGAGTGTTAACATTTATATGAAGTACTTCACAGAAACCAAGGCATCTCCCTGCTGGCTCAGGACATCCAACGCTGAAGAGCTACAAAGACATCTGGAAACTTTTATATGAATTATCAAAACTATTCGACTAATTGTGGGAGCTCCAATTTTAAGTACAAGAAAACATGAGTTCTAATAAAGAAAATGTGGGGTGCTATGGACTGAATTGTATCCCCTAAAAATTCAAATACTGATGGAGAGTATCATCAGTTAGCTCTCCTAACCCCCAATATGACTGTCCTGGAGACAAGGGGTCTTTAGGAGGTAATTAGGGTTAAATGAGGTCATAAGGGTGGGGTCCTGATCCAGTAGGATTGGTGTCCTTATGAGAAAAGAGAGGCCAGAGCTCGCTCTCTGCCAGGTAGGACCCAGTGAGAAGCCAGGAGTGTTCGAGCCAGGAAGAGAGTCTGTACTAGAAAGTGAATCAGCCGGCACCTTGATCTTGGACTTCCAGCCTCCAGAACTGTGAGAAACAAATTTCTCTTAGGGCAGCTGCGTAGTCTGTGGCATTTGGTTTTGGCAGCCTGAGCTGAGACATAGGGTGTCACTAAATCTATCTGAGATATGTGGAAGGTCAGCTCCATCCTGGGTCTGAACAGCCAGGACCCCGAAGTGGATGAATAACAGCAACAGGTATCCTTTACTGGGTCTTTGAAATGGATCCTGCACTCTGCTAAGGGCTTCCGCCGCCTTAGCTCACCTCCTCCTCACACCCACCCGATGATGACGTAAGAAGCTTTATTACCCCATTTACAGGTGAAGAAACAGAAGCCCAGAGGTTAAGTTCTAGAGACCTTGTACAAGGTCCCGGTGCTGTGGTCGAGCTGGGACGGCAACCCACGCCCATGTGCACAGGAACTGCATTCACTGGCAAGCCCAGGAGGACCACCGCCCCTTTATCACACAGGGCAGGCGGAGTGGCCTCTTGCTCTGGCCCATCTGCAGCCTAGGACCTGCTTTCCCTCCCGGGACCCTAGATCATCCTCTGTAACCCGTCCCCACCTGCTTAGATACAGTGAAAATATGTGACCCCCAGGCTGCGTTGCCTCATCTCCAACCCCACTGTCTCATCCCTAATGACAGGCAGTGCCTAACAGGTCTCCCACTGTCACTTTATCTCCCCCTGCAACCCACTCGCCAGACGGATTAGGATGAGCCGCCAGCAGCTGGGCTCATCACGTACAAAGACAAATCAGATCACATCACACCCTTGCTTAAAACACTCCACTGGCATCCTATTAAACTTAGAACCAAATCTCAACTCCTGACCTTGACTTTCGAAGCTCTTGTGGGATCGGCACGCCCGCCTCTGCCCCAGGTGCCTTCGTCAGTTCCTTGAACATGCCCCAGCTGGTTTCCACCTCAGGAACTTCATGCTTGCTGCTCCCTCTGCCTGGAACACTTTTCCACCCGGATCTTCCCAGGGCTGGCTCCTTCAGCTCTGAGCTCAGAGAGGCCTTCATGGTCATACTCCACCACACTGCCCTGCTCTAATTCACGGTGTGTTTGTCTGTTGTCTCTCTTCTCCCACCCCTGGAAAAAATCTCCACGGGGGCAAGGGGTTTGTTTGCCTTTCTCGTTCATGGTTTGTCAGCACCTAGGACGTAGCACGTAGGAGGCCCGCTACTGTTTGCAGAATGAATGGATGGATGAATGAGCGAATGACACAATCTTCTCAAGGATGGATGAAGAAAACCTCCAAATGCCCATCGTTCGTCTGTGGCCCCAACTAGCACCCTCTCCTCCACTTCTACCCAGGAGCAACTCCCCTCAGAAACTCAAAGGCCTCCCACCTCACCACCCAAGCCAAAACCAGGTCATCAGCCTGCTGCAAAATAAGAACAATTTCAAATGGAAATGTCTCTGGACCAGCCCAGTGCTCCAGGATACCATGGGGTGGGGCATCTAGAAGAATATTTTGTACCCTGTCCACCCCCATGCAGCTGAGGTCATTCCCCGGGAACACCACTGTTGCCTAGGAAATGGCTCTCCAAGGACTCTTCAGCAGTCAGGGCAGGAGCCGGCCTCTATAGCAGAGGTCCCAGACTTTTCCAGGGGAAGAGACAAGGCTCTGCCCCCTCGTCAGGGCCCCACAAACCTGGACATTTATAGCAGTTGTGGGGGTAGAGGGGCAGAAAGAGGAAATAGGCTGCTGGGCCCCGTTGTCCCAGGCAGAAGTCACAGAATATAACCGAACCTGCCCAAGGGCTGGGAACAAGGCGTTCTGAGTCCCTCTGCCTACTACCTATGTTGGTATCTGGTCCAAGGCCACGAAGGGCTTAAGGGGGAGCTGACACACAAGTGCACCCCACCCCCTGCCCTGCCGCATCTCCACTGTTCTTGGGACCCTTCACCAGCGAATCCACACTCCTTAGCCCAGTTCACCACATGTCACAGACAGGGGAAAAGTGACCTTATCTGAAATCCTGGCTTTCCCACTTATTAGTTTGGTATATTGACCTTTTTGCATCTTGGTTCTCTCGTCCAGCTTTTGAATGCGACTCAAAATGATCTTATCAAGGCTGCCGATGGCCTCCATGTGGCCAAGTCCATGTTTACTTCTTTGACTTCTCTATATTCTACAGTCCTCTTGTTCTAACCACCCCACCCCACCCCATCCCCGATCTTCTATCCCCTGTTACAATACATTCCCAGAATGTATTATGTCCTGAAATATTCTTATTTGATCATTACTTGCTTTCGGTTCCCTTACCCAGTGTAATCTCAAGAGAGAAGTTTCTATCTTTGTCTTGTTGACCAAAATAACTCTAGGCTTAAAACACATGGAAGATGGGTGCCAGTAAAACTAGAGTGAAAAAAACAAAAGAAAGAGGAAGATATAGTAACTTGGGAAAAGTGTCTCTAACCTAGGAAGGCAGTCAAGGGAAGTCCCGTGATGACAGCTATGCAGCAACTAGTCTGGCCTGGAGTTAAGACTAAGTGTCTCGAAGGAAAAAAATGTAGGCTCCATGCCATAGAGAGTAAAATTGAGATGCTAAATAATCCTGAGGATTGGAAGGCACATTATTCTTGGGTCAATAAGAAAAGAAAGGTAATTAGAAACTCCAGGAAAAACAGTTACTTTAAGAAGTTCTAGGGGCGCCTGGGTGGCGCAGTCGGTTAAGCGTCCGACTTCGGCCAGGTCACGATCTCGCGGTCCGTGAGTTCGAGCCCCACGTCAGGCTCTGGGCTGATGGCTCGGAGCCTGGAGCCTGCTTCCGATTCTGTGTCTCCCTCTCTCTCTGCCCCTCCCCCGTTCATGCTCTGTCTCTCTCTGTCCCAAAAATAAATAAAAAACGTTGAAAAAAAAAATTAAAAAAAAAAGAAGTTCTGGACTCAAGGCGCCTGGGTGATTCAGTCGGTTAAGCGTCCGACTTCGGCTCAGGTCATGATCTCGCAGTTCATGAGTTCGAGACCCTCATCTGTCTCTGTGCCGACAACTCAGAGCCTGGAGCCTGCTTTGGATTCTGTGTCTCCCTCTCTCTGCCCCTCCCCAACTCACACTCTGTGTGTGTGTGTATGTGTGTGTGTGTGTGTGTGTGTGTGTGTCTCTCTCTCAAAACTAAACATTAAAAAAAATTAAAAAACAAAAAAAGAAGTCCTGGACTCAATAGGAACCAATTTAATATGTGGCACAATTTAGAATAATCTGTGGAGTATAAGATAAGGGAAAAATCCATTTGACTTTGCAGCAAAAATCATTCTCATTTGAGGGGCCAGGGATTGAGAGCAGATCAACAGAATAAGAAGTATTATCCTAGCACACTGGCCCTGAGGTGGATTTTATTTATTTAAAATGACTAATAAAATTTATTGAGTACTTATGTGCCAAATAAGGTTTTAAAGAGCTTTGCATGTAATAAATAATCCTCACAACTTTCTAGGGTACATATTATCGTTATCCCTATTTTACAGATGAGGAAGACGAGACTCAACATATTAAACAAGTTTTCTGGGGTCATCCAGCTGGTGGAAGAACTGAATTCATACCCAGGCCTGAGAAATCCAGAGGTCCACTCCCCACAGGTGGCCCTAGAAGACAGGCCATTTGACCTAAGGCCTCAGTTCTTCTTGCCAACAAGCACAGGATACTGTGTGCACGCAAAGACACACACAGACACACGCAGTAGACACTCCCGCAGAGCAGGGCCTTACCTTCCTGCAGTCTTTGCAGAACACCGAGGAGCTGCCCAGGAAGCCCAGCATCTCCCCACACAGCAGACACTGGGAGAGGCCATTCCCCATCACGTTCCGCCTCATGGTCTCCAGCCGCTCCACCAGCCGCCTGCAGCACAGGACAGAGTCAGATGGAATGTGACCAGAGTCAGATGGGATGTTTCCTGTGCCCAACCTGACCACTGCCCGGGTGTGGCTGCCACGGGGCCCCAGCACTGTATCCTGCCCCTTGTGCTACTCCCTCACCTGGGGTACTGTTCCCTGCCCCACCCCTTTCCCAGGCCAGCTCCTAGTCATTCATTTGCTCGCCAACTATTGAGTACCTACGATGTGCCAGGGACTGGGAATATTGAAGCAAACAAGCCAGAGACAGACACGGTCCCTGCTCTCACAGAACTTATGTTCGGTAAAGCGAGGAAGTCCATGAAGAAGTCAACGTGCAAACTGATTTCAGACAGAGGGCGTGCTATAAAATCAACTAAGTGTGTGGGGAGATGTCTAAGGGGGACTGTATGCCCAGGCATGTCCAATGGTGATCAGTGACGGCCTCTCCGAGAACGAGAACGTGTGAACTGACAAGGCCAAACCACGTGAAGAGCGGGGGAGGGGCACTCCAGGAGGAGGGCAAAGGCAAAGGCCTTGGCACCTTAGAACAGCAGGGTGGCTGGTAGGACCACCTCCCTGTGAACCAGCAGGAGCCTGGGATAAAGGGGGCTGGAGGGGCGAGGAGGGGACAGATGACAAGGGTTTTGTAGGTCACAATATAGAGTTTGGATTATATTCTAAGATCAATATGAACCCTCTGAAGAGTTTTAAGGAGAGGGGCGATTTGATCCAAGTGACATTTTTAAAAGCTCACTCCAGCTGTGGGTGGAGAGCCAGGACTGGGGTTGGCAGGTGGGGGGGGGGGGAGGGGGGAGGGTAGTGCAGGTGAGGAAGCCAGCAGGAGGCAGTGGGAGGTCCAGTGAGGGGGGACCAAGACTGGCATTACTGGAAATGGGGCGTGAGGGTGGGGGGTAAGAGGGAGATCCGGGATGATGTAGAGGTTTTGGTTTGAGCAAGTGGGTGCATGAAGAAACTGGAGGAAGAAAGAAAAAGTGATCTTCTCTGAACCTCTGATGCCGAGTGTCCGGGAGCCTCCCCTGAGCCCTGCTAGGATAGGTCACTCTCCTCAGGGCCCCAGGCCCCTCAGCCCACTGTGACTCCCTCCCTTCATGGCAACCCTACAACCCCCACGAGGCTGGTGGCCACTTCGGTCTTATCGGCCACTGTATCTCCAGTACCCAGGGGACACTCAGTGGAAACTCCTGAACGAACAAATGGAGGACAGATTGCAGATACGTTGTCTCAGCCCCCTCCCCCAGTGAGGAGGATGCTATTTTCCCTCACTTTAAAGAGGAGAAGATTGGGGCGCCTGGGTGGCTTAGTCAGTTAAACACTGGACTTCAGCTCAGGTCATGATCTCACGGCTCCATGAGTTCGAGCCCCGGGTCAGGCTCTGTGCTGACAGCTCAGAGCCTGGAGCCTGCTTCGGACTCTGTGTCTCCCTCTCTCTGCCTCTCCCCCACTCATGCTCTGTCTCTCTGTGTCTCTCAAAAGTACACAAACGTTAAAAAAATTTTTTTTAATAAAGAGGAAAAGATTGAGGCTCAGAAATATAAAGTCACTTTCCACGAGAGTTATACAGTTCCTATCAGGTGGAGCCCAGAACCAAACACCTAGGCCTCTCTCTCATGGCAACCCTACATTCTCCCCTGAGGTGATCAGGCTCTGCCTGGGACCAAGGGGGAGCAGACTGCACAGAAGCTGCCTCTACCTACGCGCCCTCCAGAGAGCACTTCTGCTCACATGTGCCTGGGCTCACGTGTACAGGGAGCACTTCTTACAGAGGGGCCTTCTGAGGCTTTGCTGGGCTGGGTTATGCATCTATATCCCGGGGGCACTGGGGCAGAGCAGACTCACTCTGCATGGTGACAGCCAGCACGAGGACCCAGAGTGTTGATCTGACACTAAATGCCTCTGCTTCCCTCTCCTGGATCCCGTCCCAGCTCAGAAGCGGCCCTTACCCAATTCTCTGCTGCTCCAGGACGTCCAGCCGCTCTGCTCTCTGGATCACCTGCAGGATGGTCTCCACCTCGGCGGGGCTGAGGCACTGGTTCTTCCTCTGCTTCTCCGTCTGATAGGTGTGCACAGACCAGCCCGTCTGCAGCCTGGAGAGAGAACACAGCCGGCCTTGAGGCCACCACAGTGCAACCCCAGGCAGCCCTGCCAGGTCACGAAGCCCCCCTGGAAACAGTCTGGGGACGGCCCAGGAGCCGTGTGTCAGGAGGAAGGATTCAGGGAACAGGGCAGACGCTTTGAAAGCTGGCTCTGACACCTGCCAGCCACTGGGTCCCGCACAGACGGCAGTGCTGGCTTAGCACCGTGGGAGGCAGGAGCATGGAGTGTGGCCTCTGGACGGATGGAGAAAGGCCACGGCCAGGGCATGTGAGGCTTCCGAGGGAGGAACACGGAAGATCATCGAGACTGAGATCTGAGGCGTATAAGTGAAACGGAACTTGACCACGGGATAGGAAAGAGTGGCAATTAGGTTAAAAACAAACCCTGAAGAGAAAAGGAGATGCACACAGCAGTTTGAAAACTAGAGGGTTCGAGGGCAGGAGGGCAACACAGCAGTGTACCAGGAGAGGTGGCGAGGGCAGGCCGGGTGGTGGGGCAGAGCTGGGGCACAGCCGGGGGACCCTAGAGTCTCCACGGCCATGGGCTGCGAGAGCGCCGCCTCCTGAAGATGTGACCAGGGGCTGAGGGCAAGAATTCACACCCGTCCCATCTTTCTGGATGGAAAGGGAGTGGCGGCAGCAGACCAAGCCCCAAGTCTCTGCCCAGGGTCCCAGCATCTCTGAGACATTCTGAGCCAAGTGCTGGGGACACAGAGACAGGCAAGATGGCAAGTGGCCACCTCGAAGAACTGTAACGTGCTTGGGGACACCGATGCCCAGTCAGTTACACCAGTATTTACTTAATGAAAACCAAGAAGAGCTATGCAGTCAGCACATATTTGTTGGGTGTCCACTGGGGCTCGTTAGGTGTTAGGGATGTGCTGCTGGGTGGGACATGCAGGCGGGCATTAGGAGGATGTATAAATAAGAGAACTAACCTAGTCGGGCTATGTTCTGGAAGGGCTTCCCTAAAGAAGTGACAGCAGGGGTGCCTGGGTGGCTCAGTCGGTTAAGCGTTCGACTCTCGGTTTCAGCTCAGGTCACGATCTCGCAATTCATGGGTTCGAGCCCCGCACAGGGCTCGGCAATGGCAGCGCGGAGCCTGCTTGCAATTCTCTCTCCCTCCTCTCTCTCTCTCTCTCTCTGCCCTTCCCCCACTCTGCCCCCCCCCCCCCGTCTCTCCCTCTCTCCCTGTTCCTCCCCCCACACTCACTCTCAAAACAAACACACTTAAAAAAAAAAAGAAGTGACAGCAGGCAAGAGTCTTAGATGCAGGACACAGAGAAGGAGGGTGAGGATGTCAACGCCTTCCGGGTGGTTCCCTGACACAAGGTGGACACCGGTGGTCTCATATCACTGCCCCACCCAGGCTGCTACAACCAACAGTTCTTGCACGGTGGGCACAGTGAGTGTCAGGAGGGCGAAAGAGCGCATCCTCCCTCCGCAAGTAGAGCAGGCTGGTTAAGGTGAAGGACTCAGACTGGAGTCTGCTGGTTTTTACCTTCTGGCTCCCTCCCTTCCCAGCGGTGAGAATGCAGGCAGCTGTTCACAGCCGGATCTCCCGATCTGCCTCTATAAAGGGCGCCATGCAGATTAAACGAGGCAGGGTAGACAGGGCGCTCTGCATACAGCAGATGCCCAATTGCTTAATCAGTGGTGGTTACTGATGATTACTATAATCACCACGGGTAGGACCATCAGGAATGGCTTGACCAAAGAGGCAGGGCTTGTGCAGGATGAACGGGCGCTTCCCCAAACGGAAAGAGGGGGACGGCGTTCAGGCAGAGGACCCATGCGTGCAAAGGCTCAAAGACATAAAATAAAACAATATGCTGTACTGAGGGTCTCCAGACTTCTAGACCGCTTATGTCTCCAATTCAAAAAGAAGCACAGCCCTAGACCAACATTTTCTCAAGCGGTCCTCACGGGGCTGGGGGAAGCGAACAATAGGAAAGGGGCAGGACTGGGGGGCAGAGGAAGGGAGTCCAGTCCTTGGAGTGGGCAAGGGCACGCGCCCGCCTTTCCTCTGTGCACTGGGCAGACTCAGGCCCTGAAAGGCAACACTCTCTCACCCCAACCTGCAGGCTTTCTCCACCTGAGCATTTCAAGGACTCAAGTGACTGGCCAGGACACCCTCTGTGTGTGACTCACTGGGCCCAGGGAGGAGACCTGGAAAACAGGGTCCCCAAGCTCAGGCCTCCCACCGCATGGGAAAAAGAAAAGCCAAGCAACACAGAAGCGGGAGGGCACAGCACCAGCAACTGCCATCCATCCTGGCGGGTGCAAATCCTACCCAGCTAGCTCTGGGCCTGGCTCCGCCCAGGGCACGGCAGACCTCTTCACGCTGGACCCTCCTGCCATTCTATAAGGCAGTCTCCCCATTTCTCAGTGGAGTAAAGAGACCAAGTGTAGTTAGATAGCTTTCTAAAGGCAAGTCAGAGGTGCCCGAGTGGCTCAGTCGGTTAAGCCTCCGACTCTTGATTTCAGCTCAGGTCATGATCTCACAGTTTGTGAGTTTGAGCCCCGCATCAGGCTCTGCGCTGACAGCCTGCAGCCTGCTTGGGATTCTCTCTTTCTCCCTCTCTCTGCCCCTCCCCTACTTGTGCACGCACACACACGTGCACGCACACACACACACACACACACACACACACACTCTCTCTCTCAAAATAAATACATAAACATTAAAATAATAATAATAAAATAAACCATAAAGGTGATCAGAGGTTGGTTGGCCTCCAGATCCAAGGAGCCCATGGCCAGCCGCTGCTGACAGCCCCCTGCCAGGCTTCCCTAGGGCATCCTCCAGGCCTCCATTTCTGCCTCCATCTGGTCACCTACCAAGCCCTGACAAGCTGTCCTCTCATTCAACCTCCTCCCCGGGCCCCTGCCTCTGTCCAGTCAGGCTGCAGCTCGTGCCTATGGCCCTGGCTGCCACTGAGTATCTTGTTCCCCGGAATGGCCCTCCACACCACCAAAGGTGGCCAACTCGTGGCTGCCAGATAATAGGCATGGTTGTAAGCCCCGAGGAAGACTCTTCAGTGGCGACCAGCGCCCATCTGTACATCCCCCCCATACGGTGGCCTCAGCTCTCGGCTGGCCTGGCCTCACACGGTGCACCAACAACTGTTCCTAGTTCCTTGCATTCTAGGCTACACACTGTGTCCAGGCCTTTGCTCACACTGTGTCCTCCACCTGCAGTGCCTGCCCCTCTCCCTAAACCCCCTTTTCCACTGGGTCGCTCCTATTCTTTTTAAAGTCTTCTTTTATTTTTTATTTTTTAATGTTTATTTAATTTTGAGAAAGACGGCGGGGGAGGGGCAGAGAGGGAGGGAGACAGCGGATCCAAAGTAGGCTCCATGCTAATAGCAGAGAGCCCGACGTGGGGCTCAAACTCACAACCTGTGAGATCATGACCTGAACCAAAGTCGGATGCTTAACCAACTGAACCACCCAGGTGCCTCAAGACTTCTTTTAGATGCATGGTGAAGATTCGCTCCAAGGTGGGTCAAGAGTCCATTCTCAGAGTTCCCAGAAGGCCCAGGCATAGCTCCATCACAGGGCTTAAACATTACCTCAAGGCCGGGTGGGAGACCCTCTGTCTCCCCGTCCAGAATGTGAGTCTAGGGGACCAGCCCTGCCCTATCTGGCCCCTGAACACTTCCCCAACTTCCTTTCCCCCCTTTTAGCACCTCACTCTGCATTCAAGCCACAGTGGCCTCCTATCAGGCCCTCTACATGGCATGTTCCTTCTACCTCAGGGCCTTTGCTCATGCTATTCCTTCTGCCTAGAAGCTCCTTCCCCCTATTTCCATCTAACATGTACCCCTCCTCCAGGACTCAAATTAAACATCACCATTCTCAGGGAAGCCTCTCCAAATCCCTGGATTAAGTTAGCACCTGCCTTCTTCACCCCACTGCCTGCTTCCACTGTCAAAGTAGCTACACATGGGTAATTTCATGTATAATGTTCACCTCTCCCTATCAGTGCCTTAAGACCAAGCACCATATTGGTCTTGTTCACTGCTGTGCAACCAGTGCCTGGCACCTGGTAGGGGGTTAGAAAATGTCTGATGTCTCAGGACAGACCTGAGCTGATGCCCGGGTGGTAACTTCCCCTGGCCTCCCAGAGGAACCGTCAGGGCATAGCGCCCAGTTGCAGGATTTGTGGTATTCTTCTTTACGGAGCCTGGCATTACAAGGAGCCTGGTATTACAAGGCAGCACACCCTGGGGAGGAGATAAAAGCATTTGCTCTTCTAAAAGACGCTACAACAGCTTCTGGCTGCTGCTGAGCACAAGACAAGGTCAGGGAAAACTCAAAGAAATGCCACAGGGGTCATCAGGGGTCACACCAGGCCCTGGTACAAGAGCACAGCTCTCTTCATATGCTGCCAGGGAGGATACATCGTCTTGCCTGGCATCGAAGCAGAGAGGGACAGGGGCTGGCTTCATCCCTGGTCTCTCCCTTGTGGGGGGCGCTGTGCAGGGGCTGAAAGGAGCTGAGCCACCCCAGTGAGAGGGACAAATTAACTACTGCACGGAGATTCCTGCAAATCATGCAGGGCTCCACTCTTCTCGGGCATTTCGGATTAATTTTTCTATCCCTCTTTGATGTTTCAGCTCTGTCCCCCTGCAGGCCTGTAACATCTAATTGCAAATTTCTTGAATTTGGTCCCGTTGGGGAAATGCCGGCTCCCATAACTGACACTGTTTGACAGATCGAAGGGGCATTCTTGGGCTTATCAGGTACTGGGGACCACCAAATCCTCAGATGGATAGGGAAGACTGGAAGGCAGGACAGGCATCCGGGAGCCTCTGGTCTCCAGCCACAAGGGGACATTGAGGAGAGATGGCCCAATCTAACTGGATCTGAGGGATCACCAGGCTGAGGGTAACAGGAAAACTGGGGCTCTCAGGGGACAAACCAGCATCAGAGAGGCCCTGTTAAGGGCAGGGAGGAGACCGGGGATGCCTTGAGGCTGGCTGTGTGTTTCAGCCCGGGCAGGGAGGTGACGGGGGCAGGGGCTCAGGGACTGAAGGCTCAGTGACAGGGGGATTTATATTCTTAACCGAGAAGGCAGAGGAAGCAGTTTGACACCCGCACCCCCAGCCTGCTGTGATAGAAAGAACACAGGCATGGGAGTCAGGGGAGCCTGGGTGCGGGTCCCAGGCCTGCCACTCACAAGGTGAGTGCCTTGGGCAAGGAGCCCAGCCTCGTTTTCCTCATCCAAGAAATGAGGGTAAGTCCGACGTGGCAGTTAATGAGTGAATGGCTGTTAAGTGCCCAGCTCGGGCCTGGTGTGCCTCAGTCATGCACTTGTCTCCAAACTTCTCTTTCCGGGTCCCCGATAATGAATCTTGTCCAAAAATGGAGGGAAGCAGGGATGGAGGAGGAAGGGAAGGCCTGGCGGGGCCTTGGGGGACTCACTTGGCTCGCAGGGCAAGCTGCCGATCATTGGGGCAAACCCACTGGTCGTTCCCGCTGCCGAAGATGGTGTCGGCCATGGCCTGGAGTGCCCAGCCGGGGCAGGGAGTCACATCTGAGGTGAGAAGAGGGAAAGACAAGGAGCATGTCATCAGCTGGGAAGGAGATGGCGCACCAAGCGCTGGCACTTCCGGTGCGTCCCCGTGCCAGGCCACCTGCGGACGCATCGCCCACAGAATCCCTTCTCCAGCTAAATACCGTTCCCTCAAAGCTCCTCTTTCTCCTAATTCTGGGAGGGATAACTACGTGGCTCATGGAGCTAAGTGATAAGATTGGACATGACTGGCCGGACATCCGGGGTTAGAAGCAGAAAAGGGAGGAGAGGCACATCTCAGTAATCTTCAACTTGGCCGGCAGGCCCTGAGGGCATTTGACTCCCGCCCCTCCCAAGTACAGCCCCTACTGGACTGAGCACAGTGCCTAGCAGGAGGGGCTGGGGCCAGGGGGGCACACAGCCAGATAGCCCGGGCAAGCCTTACACCACCCCCCAACCTGGGGGTCCCATCGCAGCAGCCCAAGGCCCATGGGTGCAGTGAAAGTTGGCCACCCTCACGGGCTCTGCTCCCCACCACGTTCTGCTGACCATCACAGTGCTCCCCAGAGCAGGAAGGAGGGCAGAGAGCAGCGGCTGCAGCCGGACTGCCATCCTGCACAACTGTAGGGGGCACGGTCCACCAGGACTACAATGACAACGGCACCCTCGGGCATCCTGCAGGGAGGCACCCCGGCTCCAGAACTTCCTGGTGGTTTAACTGGTGCAGCCCAACTTAGCTACCTTTCTCCTTGCCACCAAGGATAGACCAGCTCCTTGATTATCTAGCACGAGGATTATCTAGCTCATGTATTCTGAAGGGTGTGTGTGTGTGTGTGTGTGTGTGTGTGTGTGTGTGTGTGTTGAGGGGAGGGAATGGAAAAGAGAGTAACTCAATCCCAGAGCAAAGATGAGGGATTGCACTGAGTTATCCACACCCCCCTGAGCCAATCCCATCTAGACCAGTAGATCTCAAACATAGGAATCTTTCATACTCCTAAAAATTACTGAGGTTGGGGGCGCCTGGGTGGCTCAGTCGGTTGGGTGTCTGACTCTTGATCTCGGCTCAGGTCACGATCTCACGGTTCATGAGATGGAGCCCCACACGGGGCTCTGTGCTAACAGCAAGGAGCCTGCTTGGGATTCTGTCTCCCTCGCTCTCTGCCCCTCCCCCACTCATGCTCATTCTCTCCCTCTCTCTCAAAATTAATAAGCATTTTTTAAAAAAAGTTACTGAGGTTGGAAATTAGTCTAGCAGTGCTTTCAATGTTAAACAGAGTTACCATGTGACCCAGAAACTCCTTCGAGGTATATACCCAAGAGAACTGAACATATATGTCCACACAAAACCTTTTATATGGGTGTTCGTAGCAACATTATTCACAACAGCCAAAAAGAGGGAACAATTTAAATGTCCACCAACTGATAAATGGATAAAATATGCCATATCCATGCACACTGGAATATTATTTGGCCATAAAAGAATAAAGTACTGACACAGGCTATAACACAGCTGAACCCTGGAAGCATTATGCTAAGTTTCAAGAGTCAGTCACAAAAGACCACATATTGTACGATTCCATTTACAAGAAATGTCCAGAACAGGCAAATCCAGAGAGGCAAAAAGTAGATTCATGGCTGTCAGGGTCTGGAGTGCGGGTGGCCAGAGGAGAATGAGGAGTTTCTACTACTCAGTTCAGGGTTTCTTTTGGGGGGTCATGAAAATGTTCTGGAATTAGGTCACGATGATGGTTGCACAATTTTGAGAGTAAACTAAAACCAATGAATTGTAACCTTCAAGAGTGTGAGTTTTATGGTATAGGAACTATACCTCATTAAACTGTTATAAAAAATTCTTTCCAATGGCAAATGATGTGAGCTTTATCTATTCATATTTACCACATTAGAAATTAAAACTAAAAAAATTTTTCATTGTAATTCATCAAAAAACAATAAACCCATTAGATGTTCACATATTTTATGTATGTATGTATGTATGTGTGTGTGTGTGTGTTTATATTTAGGGGCGCCTGGATGGCTCAGTGAGTTAAGCATCTGACATCAGCTCAGGTCATGATCTCACGGTCCATGAGTTCAAGCCCCGCCTCAGGCTCTGTGCTGACAGCTCGAAGCCTGGAGCCTGCTTCGGATTCTGTGTCTCCCTCTCTGCCCCTCCCGTTTGTGCTCTGTCGCTCGCTCTCTCTTTCTCTTGCTCTCAAACATGTTACATTTCTTTTTGAGAGAGAGAGCACAAGAGGGGGAAGTGTAGAGGGAGGGGGACAAGGGATCCAAAGCAGGCACTGCACTGACAGCAGAGAGCCCACTGTGGGGCTCTAATTCACAAACTATGAGATCATGACCTGAGCCAAAGTCAGCCACTCAACCAACTGAGCCACCCAGGCTCCTTCTCTATATTTTATTTAAAAATATATTTTTTCAGAACAATTAGTGAGAATGGTATTGCTTTACATTTTAAAAAGTCTGCAGGTGTGCCTGGGTGGCTTGGTCGGTTAAGCGTCCAGCTTCGGCACAGGTCATGGTCTCGTGGTCTCATGGTTTGTGGGTTCAAGCCCCACGTCGGGCTCTGTGCTGACAGCTCGGAGGCTGAAGCCTGCTTCGGATTCTGTGTCTCCCTCCCTCTCTCTGTCCCTCCCCTGCTCGTGATGTGTCTCTCTCAAAAATAAATGTGAAAAAACTTTTTAAATAAAAATAAAATCTGTGTAATATTTGGTTTAACAAAATTCAGCTGGGTGTTCATATCTGATTTTTTTTGTTCAATCTTTTGTAATTATGTGGTTTTGTTAAACTGTAGGAAGGATATCCAGATCCTCACAGATATGTACTACATGTGGAAAAGGGAGGAATATCTTAATCTATGTACCTACCTACCTATCTGTTTAGTAGGCTTCATGTCCAGCACAAAGCCCAAGGTAGGGCTTGAACTCACGACCCTGAGATCAAGACCTGAACCGAGATCAAGAGTCGGATGCTCAACCTACTGAGGCACCCAGGCGTCCCAAGGGAGGAGTACTTCAATAGTCTTCCTAGATAATTGTGGATACTCTTTCATACTGTACCAGAACTCAACAGATGGTAGTTTCCTAAAGATTAGTTTCAATTGTGGCTTCTGGAACCGCATTAATGAACTTTTCATTTTCAGTACATTTGTGAGAGAACAGGATGCAGTATCTTATTACTATCAGGAAAACGGTTTTGACCTTGTGAATTTCCTGAAAGGTACGGGGATCCCCAGGGATCCTTGGATCATGGTTTGAGAACTACTGTTCCAGACCAATGTCACCGATTTCTATGATGACCAGCAGGGGGCAGCGGGTGGACTGTAGCTAACTGACCCACATAGAGACCAGGCCCATGACCTAGAATGCAGTGGTCTCCCTATCCCGCGCAGCACATCCAAGTACCTGTGTTCCACTGTGGGCCACCTGGGGAGAGAGACCTGAGCACCTCCAGACCCTAACGGGACCCCATGGCCAGGCCCAGCACTGGGAGGCCACCATCACCAAAGTCCTCCTCAAATCGAAAGCCTTGATCTTCTCCCAAATGAGGCGAACATATGATCCAGGAAAACACAGACAGGGTCAAGATGACACTCATCAAATAAGTATAAACCAGTGTCCCACCTCCGGCCTTCAGTGCTCTATGGTTTGTTGTTTTTTTGAAATTTCTGTTATCTTGTGATTAGCACAATCACACTGCCACGTGGGTGTGAAAAGCATTACCCTGTTCCAAGTAAACATTTAGAACATACTACAATTCATTAGCCTGCTCATTATTTTTTTAAAAAAATACTTTGAGGGGATGCCTGGGTGGCTCAGTCGGTTAAGCGTTCCACTTCAGCTCAGGTCATGATCTCACGGTTTGGGAGTTTGAGCCCCACACTGGGCTCCTTGCTGGAGGTACAGAGCTTGCTTGGGATTCTCTCTCTCTCTTCCTCTCTCTCTGCTCCTCCCCTGCTCGCTCGAGCTCGTTCTCTCTCTCTCTGTCTCTCTCAAAATAAATAAATACGAACTTTAAAAAAAAAAAATACTTTGGGAGCTGCAAGAAATGGAAACGATGGGGGTCTCCCTGACCCAGAGGGACTGGACTGTGTCTGGGCAAACAGGGTGTCGAGGAGCCACCGCTCCTGCCACAGCCTGCAGGGGGCGCCACGTCCCCGGCCACTGCTCCCAGGGCTGGAGGGTCCTGAGCCTCTCCTTCCGCTCTACCACAGACACCCCACAGAAGCGGGGGCACACGAGGGGTGACCCCCAGAGGGGGTGGAGCCAGCCAGGGAACCTCAGGGTGGCTATTCCATCTTCTGGACCAAAACTGTGTGGAGCTGGGCAGGGGGAGGTGAGGAGAAGGAAGGGGTCCCAGGCTCTCACGCGCCCACCTTCACCTCCTTTAGTGGTGGGGACAGGTGGGGACAACCCAGGAGAAGATCGCAGAGGTCAAGATTTCAACAACAGTTCCTCACAGGCTGAAATCAGCCTTTAGGGGATGAAGCCCTTTTGTCTCCTGTGGGTCACTCCCTAGGGGTGCCAGAGTTTGGGGATCACTTGCAAGAGAGCCCCCAAGCTAACATTTCTCTCTCCTCTGACCCGTCTGAGTTCTGTTCCTCTTCTTTTTTTTTTTTTTTTCCTGTTTTTTGGTTTTTTACTCTTCTTTTCAAAACTTTGGCAGAAATAACTCTGCCGTCGCCACAGGTACTGTTCTGTTCTCCCTAAATCTAATCAGGACAGAAGAGAAACAAGAGAGGTTAAGAGAAAAGGTCACACAGCTAACTGCGCTGGTCTACTAACCCTTACTTCAATGTTAATTTCTCTGCACTGGGTCACCTTCTGCCGTAGGGCGGAGGGAAGCGTTTTGGGTGGTGAGGAAGGGGGAAAGAAGACTCAGCTGGACAGAAACGCCCGGTCAAAGTCTGGCTTTTATGCACACGTCCTGAAAGCCCGGGAACAAGTCAGCTGTCTTCTTTGGGCCCGTTTTCTCAGAGGGACCCGAAGGGGCGGAGACAGGCTGGAGGGACTGCCCTGGGCAATTCCGACACCTGAGTCCACCCTGCCAAGTTGCGAGTTGCGGGAGGGAGGCACAGGTGGCAGATGGGGGACTGGAGAAGGGTCCTGGGGCAGGAGGCGGGTGGCTGCTCCAACCTGGGAGGTGGGAACTGAGCCCCACCCCAGCCTAGTCCCTGAGGGGGTGGGGCGGGAGAAGGAAGGCATTCCCCTGTCCCCCACCCCTGTCACTGTGCTCAGGAAGCTTCAGGGAAGATGAGCGGATGGCACCTTCGAGGCCCTGGGGTTGTGAACGCTGGCCGGCAGGGTCTTAGACGGTGCCAAGTTCGCGGCCGGGCTTGTCCACAGGGGTGTGTCCGAGGGAGAACTGGGGCTTCTGCCCAGGCTGCAGCCCACATCTCACAAGGCACAGCTGTCCCTCGTCTACAAAGAGCAACCTTGGGACAGACGCTGAGAGAGGAAGGGCAGCTCGAGGAGCCACATTTTAGGAAACTGCCAACAGAGCCAGCTCAGGCTTTCCAAATCTCTTCAGTCTGAGCCAGCTGCCGGCTCCCTCGCATCACCAGCCAACCCCTGTCCCCGGCTTCCAGAACGCTCTTCATCCAGGGGGCTCCTCTGCCAAGCTGTGTGCTCACCACCAGCCAGCACGCACCGCCTGGGTTCTGCTCCCCTCCAGCGGGGGCTCCAGGAGGAGGCCCCTCCCAAAGCCCATGCTCTCTTAAGAGCTGGGTCCTTAAGGCTTCCGAGGAGCACTACCATGTGAGTTGAACGTATTAACAAGTGCCAATCTGTCCCGGCCAAAAATCAACTGACGGAACAGAACAGGGCCTTACAGAAGGCCAGTGAAAAGGCAGGAAATGCAAACCACACATACTGGAGAGAAAAGCGAGACTCCGGCCTAGAGGGAAGCAAGGCGGCAGAGTCCACGGAGAGAGGGCTGCATGGAGCCCTGGCCTGCTCTTGAACAAGCAGAGAATAGGTGGCCGGGGCCAGGCCTCCCTCTGAAGTCCTTCCAGCCGTGAGGGGGAAGAGCCTGAAGGAGAGGCGTATGTGGTGTGCGCGTGTGCGTGTGTGTGTGTGCATGAGCGTGTGTGTCCTGCTAAGAAGGGAGACTGGTCCTGGGGGAGGTGGGCGTCAGGTCTGGGAACCCAGGCTCCCATTTTACTGACAACACGCTCCCCCCTCCTTCCCCACAGGCCTGTGCCCTCGTCCCCTCTCTGTCCCCGGGGCCCAGCACAGGGCCTGCCACAAAGCCGGCACTCAACTGATTTCCTCAGAGAGATGGCCGTTCCCAGACAAGGAGAGATTCAGACAACAAGGCAGAGTAGCTCAGGGCAGCCCGTGCTCTGCGACTTGTTCGCTCACAAAACAGTTTGTTCCTCGGGACTCCCCGCTGGGTAGTCAGCACCCAGTGGCTCCGACGGCTGAGCCACCTCCCCACTTAACCCAGAGGCCAGTGTGCCACAGGGCCCCCGCTGGGACACTGGGCCTCCAGGTGCTGCCTCCATCCTGGACTCAGGGGACCCTTCGGGGGACAGGGAACAGGGAACAGGAAATGCATTTCCTCAGAAAATTCCACAGGGTGGGGGGCGCCTCGGTGGCTCAGCAGGTTGAGCATCCGACAACTTCAGCTCAGGTCATGATCTCACAGCTCGTGGGTTCGAGCCCCACATCAGGCTCTGTGCCGACAGCCCAGAGCCTGGAGCCTGCTTCGGATTCCGTCTGTCTGTCTGTCTGTCTGTCTCTCTCTCTGCCCCTCCCCCGCTCACACTCTCTCAAAAATAAATGAACATTAAAAAAATGATCTTCCTTTCTTTAAAAAAAGAAGAAAGAAAGAAAGAAAAGTCCATGGGGAAGGAGGTTCATAAGCCCCAGGCAACTTTCTGAGGCAGATCTGTGAAAACAAACTCGTTTTTACAGAGAGTTCCAATTGTCTCTCCCTAAAGTCCAAAGCCTGTCACTCTGGGTGTTAGTCACTGTCGACTGTCTCCACTGGACAAGCCACAATGCAACCGCAGTCGCCTTCTGGACACTGCAGAATACAGGACAGAAACCAGCCTGCACTCACTCATCACCCACCCCAGATGAATACTCTTGACATCTCAGTGTAAGGCCTCCCGATTTTGTTCTGGATATTTCTGTAGAAATTCCAAATAAAATTGGGTTCTTGCTACACATCCTGTTTGCTGTTTTCTTATCACATGGTACTTTCTCACATTATTAAAATGCCTCAAAAAACCATGATTTTTAATTGTAACTTAGCATTCTGGATATATTTTGTCATTTTCCTCTTTGGGAGCACACAGATGACTTGCAGTTTTGTTCTATTATATTTATATTCAACACCAAAATGCGTATCTGTGAGATAAACCTCCATGCCTGTCTCTGATTATTTCGTTAGGATCGATTCCTTTTGTTCTCTCACAGTGGCTATTTGGAAGCAGCGTCCTGCTCTTGCTGGTGACTTGTGTTTGCCTTTGCACGTGGTGTGCAAAGGGGAAAGTATACTTTTGGCTAATATATTCTTGAGACAACTTTTACTGTTCACAGCCGCTCAAAGCTGTCAGTTGCAGGCCTCAGCCTGCTCTCTCCGAGGTGCTTCTAGAATGGTTCACCACTTTTCGTAGTGACAGAGTTGCATCTCTTTCCCATCGGTCTCATGTGGATTTTGGATTTTCGGTCCCAGAAGGCAGATGAAAGAACCTGTCTGGAAATCTCCAATAAGCTGGTTTTATAATGCACACAGCCAGGGGTGCCTGGGTGGCTCAGTCGGTTAAGCGTCCGACTTCGGCTCAGGTCATGGTCTCAAGGCTCATGAGTTGGAGCCCCACATCAGGCTCTGTGCTCGGAGCCTAGAGCCTAGAGCCTACTTCAGATTCTGTGTCTCCCTCTCTCTCTGCCCCTCCCCTGCTTGTTCTCTCCCTCTCTCTCTCAAAAATAAACATTAACAACAAAAAACGTATAACACGTACAGCCCTCTAATCACTAAAAAAGGCCTCTGCTCCACAAACATTCGCATCCACTTGAAAGAAGCCTTAAAGGGCTTCGTGTGCTCAGAATCCAGTGAACACAGAGCCCTGAGTGACCCGGGTAGTCATGTAACACCGCCCCCCCTCCAGCCAATATTCTCCTCCGAAAAGGGGCGGGGGGCTCCAACTCCACCACAGCCTCCTGGTGAGGAGGAAATGAAAGGGCACTGCCGTGAACTCCACACAGCAGCACGAATCGTCACTAATCCAAGAAAACACTGCTGTCAGACCCCCGTCCCTCCAAACTCACACGTGCTTTAACACAGTACTGGGAAACGCTGCGGCTGCAGCTGTCTCCGAGAGGGCGGGGGCGGGGAGGTACAAAGCAACCTGCCCTTTGAGAAGGATTACACACACCCACGGAGTCCTCTGCTCTGCCTGCCAGGGCCAGGGTGGGGACACAGGCACCTGCCCTATTACCAAAGCTAATCACCTTTCCCTGGGGTGGTTATGTCTCCCACCTTTAGACCCTGGCATTTTCCACCTCCTTGATTTTGTTTCAGGGAGCATCCACTGATACAGCTGGGACGATGACCATCCCCCCCCCGCCCCCCCCCCCCAGTGCCCCCGGGTGTGCTGTGGATAGACAGCCTCGTGGGAGAGAAGAAATGATACCGAGAGAACAGTGGGAACGGAGCCGGCAGAATGGAAGGGCTGAAAGAAACCACAGGGTCTAGGAGGGGACACCTCGTGCAAAGGCAAGCACAAGTCGCCAGCAAAAGCAGGACGCTGCTTCCAAACAGCCACCAAGAGAGAACAAAAGAACGTGTGCGCGAGGCGTAGGAGGTTTTCTCTGAGTTGCTGAACCAGGATGAATGAAATGCAAGGTCTAGCCAAGAGCCCTGGCTGACCCATGGACTCAGGAACAATAAATAAATGTAAACCACCAAGTTTGGAGGTGCTTGTTACGCAGCATTATCGTGACAAATATATAACTGATACAAATGCTATCTGGTAAATAAAATCCCAACCCTGACCTCAGTATCCAGCCCAACCCCCTCCCAGAGCTGTTTAGAGTTTGGTTTTCAAACTTGTGAGCAGTGGAAAGGCCAAAAGACCAGATGAGGAAGGCAAACTGGAGCCACAAGAGGCAAACAAGACCTCTCTGCTCCCCACCCACATGTCAGAGTAAGGAGAGGGGACTGGGGAGGGGCCTAGAGCCTTGGCAGGCAGCCTGCGCAGGGCTGGAAAAGAGGCTTCATCCTGGTGCCAAATCTGAGCCGACACGGAGAGTGCTGAACTGGGCAGGATTCAGGGCCTGCATTCAGCCTCTGGAGGACAGACGGCTGTGATCCTTTCCTCATGCCTGGCCTGGGCGGGCGGGAAGAGTGCCTGTACACCCTCTACTGCCCAGTCTGCCATCCCAAGACAGCTAGCTGTGATGGGCCAGGGTGGCAGGTGAGTAGACGAGGGTCTAAAGGAGGAAGGAAAAGCAGGGATAAATAGCAAAAAATACTTGCCACCAAGCTGGCGCCTCCCGAGGTCTCCAAGGCACCGTATAAGAGCCCTCAGTTCTACACCCAGGTATTAATATTCCAGGGAACCCTTAGCAACAGGCCCTGACATCTGTTCTGTTACCATGATACGGGAAACATGCTAATAGCAAGATAAGGTGAGCTGAGACATCCGCATTTCCTCCACCTGTCACGCCACACCGGAGGATGAAAGATCCAGACAGGAAGCCTCGAAGGCCTGTCTGAAACCAGAAGGAACCTCTCTATGGTGTCTTGGGCTAATTATGCATGAGGCAGGGCTCGAGGGTTTGGGAGATGAGACAGGACCCCTGAGGAAGCTACTGCCTGACAAACGTCCCTAGAACTCACCCTGTCAGCAGGCATCCTGCCAGATCTGCTTCCTTGAGGGACTCTTCCCTCCCCTGCCTATTCACTCCTCTTCCTCTCTTGCTCAGACTGTGGCAAAACCTTCCCAGTTGGCCTTGGGACCTCCTGGGGCCCACTTCACGCCCTTCACTTGCAGCCAGAGAGGTCGTCCTTAAAGCTTAGGTCAGGCCCTGTGATTCCCTTGCTCAAAAACCTTCAATGGCCCCCCACTGCCAAAGGAAAAGACCAAGGCCACACTCGAGGTCATCCATGATCTGACCCTAACTACCCTACCAGCCTCACCTGCCACCACAACCCTCCACAAAACTCATGCTCTAGTCACTGGGCACCTGGACACATTCTGGCTGCTCACCTCTGTCTCCAGAACTTCTCACATGAAACATCGTTCCTGCACGTTGCCTGCCTGCAGAGGCCCAGTAACCACCTCCTCTGGGAATTCTCTAACTCCTCCCCACCTAGCTCCTGTTCAGAATCCACCCCTCCCTCCCTCCCCACAGCATTTCATTCCCCTTTGTATCCTGGGAGGGGGAGGGTCTTTACCTCTGTTACCCGTATGAAGGCCACAGCCCCCAGGATGTGCCTCCGTGTCCCTGGGCTAGCATGGTGCTCTGAGCATGGCGGGTGTCATTGCACCTTTATGGACCTAATACTAACCTTCAAGAGTTTACCACGACCCATGGGATAATGCCCAGCCTCCCCGGCCTGGAACTGAAGGCCCCACATTGCGACCTCGGGCTTCCTTAACCACACGCAGGCCCACCCACCGCACAGGCCTCACCTGCCCTGCCTCTGGCCCACTCTGCAAAGTGGTTTCCACCAACTAGAATGGTAGGAAACCTAGAAAGGACCCCAACTCTTGAGGAGTGGTCAACTCAACAAGAGCACACCCAGGCACAACGTCACAGTCAACATCACAAATGACAAATGACCGGGGCACCCGGGGAGGTGCAGTCAGTTAAGTGTTTGACTCTTGGTTTTGGACCAGGTCATGATCTAACAGTCATGGAATCGAGTCCCACATCAGGTTCTGTGCTGACAGCGCAGAGGCTGCTTGGGATTCCCTCTCTCCCTCCTCTGTCTCTGCCCCTACCCCGCTCGCATGCATGCTCTCCCTCTCGAAATAAATAAGCATTTTTTTTTAAAAAGCAATGAAAATAAATGACAAAAGACCTAGAAAAGGGTTTATAGCCAGATCAGGAATAAGAAGTAGGGTAAGTGGTAGACACGACGACAGCACAACATACCGATCGTGGGAGGTGCAGAGCTCACGCGTCAGAGGAGAACAATTTGACATCGTGGGTGAATGGATTTCTGTAATCCTCTTCTCGGGTAAGTGAGGCACCCTACCTGTCCTTGCGGCTCCCGCTCGGATTCCTCCTCCTGGGAGGGGCTCGCTAAGACCCCACGGCCCCTGCTCCCATTCCTGCAGCCTCTCTCGTAGGTGGCCTTCCGGGACAGCCAACCCTGGGCCCCCTGTGGCCCATTCAGGAGCACATCCCCATGGACTCACAGACCTAGGAGCGTGCTGGGGTCCTCAGAAAGGCAAGCAGTGGCTACTTTTGGCTTCGCTGCATTCACTCGTTCGCCAAGCAAGCATTGAGCATTGACCGTGCATCGGACTTTGCTGCAGGGGGAGCTGGGGGCTGTTCTTTGTGCCCCCAGAAGGCCTCGTGTGGTAGGAGGCCTCCGCAAGGAAGGAAATCCTCACCCAAGATGCCCACTCTGTGGGGCCCAACCCCCTGCCTGTCTCTTTGTCTCACCGAAGCCACTCTCTCTTTCCCAGGCTGAAGTGCTATGGAAGGCCTCCAACCGAAATGAGATGCGGAGCAACCCACTTCTTCCCCCCTCTCACTCCGAGTGCCAGCCCTCCAATTTTAACAGCCACAAGCTCTGCCGACACCTCCCCAGAGGCACAGCTCGCTTTTGTCATTTCCGAAAGGCCTAAAACCAGGCAGGTACAGGTCCCAGATCAAGGCGGTCAAAGTGGGCGGAGACCCACTCCAGGGTAACCAGATCCCCTCGGGCCGGATCCTCAACCCGCAAACACACAGGAAGCCTCCCAGGTCGGCTGCCAGGCACCCAGCAGCGGCCCATTCCCCATCGGACCACAGGCTATAGTCTCCTAGTGCTGCTGTAACCATTTACCACAAACTGGGAGGCTTGAGCAGTTCTAGAGCCCAGAAGTCCAAAACCAAGATGGTGACAGAGCCAGTTTTCTCTGAAGGACTTGGTGAGGAATCTGTCCAATGCCTCTCTCTTGGCTTTGGGTGTTTGCCCAGCAATCCTTGGCGCTCCTTGGCTTGAAGTTGGATCATTGCAATCTGTCTTCATTTTCACGTGGCCTTCTTCCCAGGTATATTTGTATGGTTGTCTCCCTGGGCCTCTCACCACACTGGAGTGAGACCAAGGACATTCCCGTATGACCTCACCTTAACCAATGACAACGGCAATGCCCCTATGTCTACATAAGACCACAGTCTAAGGTTCTGAGGGTTGGGACTTCAACATACCCCTCTGAGGGACACAATTCACCAGGTAACACAGGGGGAAAGTGGAAACCGGGGCCCTCCCCTGGGGGACCGGGACAGCAGACTCGGGGGCCCTTCAGTGTGTACGCACAGAAGCTTAAGTTGGTCTAAAATGCACCCTGGAGTTCCTAGGTGCTGAGAACTAGGAGACGAGTCTAAATCTAAGAGAGCTGTCATGGTTGGTGCAAAAAGCGGATTCAAGAAAACATCTCCTTTGGGCACTGCTTCTCTTGGGAGTTCTATCAGGGGAGTTGTGACCTTGGGTGGGAATAAATTATACCTTTATTTCCATTAACCTGCAACTGAAATTGTCTATTTTCTTTCACTACGAATGTAGGCAACACATCAGAGTCAAATTATTAGTACCTGTGGCTTGGTCATTAATAGATCAACGGTATTTACATATCACAGAGTTACAGATATCTCAAAATATTATTTATGTTCATCACTACATAAGTTATATTTAAAATTAAAATAGTTATTAGACCTACTGTAAGGTGGTTTACCTAATGACTCAAAAATGAAGCACACGGATTACTATGTCAAAACTTGTTTTTTAAAAAATACTCTGAGAACTGTAAGTCAGTATAAGTGGCTCCTATGTAATCCTGTTTGTACATTAAAAATCATTATCTTGAGAAAGGTTCCACAGGATTCACCAGACTATCAAAAAAAAAAGGGTCGATGGCACAAAAAAAGAACAGGAAACAGAATTGGAGCTCGATTAAGGTTACCAGAAGAAAACAAGTTTTCAGGTAATCGGATGTCTGTGGCCCCCAGGGACTGTGCTCAGAAAATGCCCAAACCCCCCCCCAGGGGCTGCTGGCTTGGGGTGCACGGTGAGGGGTGTTAGTGCTGCTTATCTTTCAGTGCAGGAATACAAGCCTGCTTCCAAGTGTGCAGTGTGTGTGTGTGTGTGTGTGTGTGTGTGTGTGTGTGTGTGTGAAAAGTCCTAGGCAAACAATTTTTGCAAAGGAAATCTGATTTTAGTTCGAACCTAGGAGTAGCTTGCTGGAGGAACCCAGTAGAAACTTCTCCATGCAGCAGAGAAGCCTCTGGAAAAAAGGCAGGTCCAGCCCTTCTCACCTGCTTGGTCAAGTCCCAATGTTCAGGTGTGCTGACAGGGGCAGTCCGCCGGGTCCCCGGGGCTTCCACACTGCTGCCACCCCTAGGGGCCTCCGCAAGGCCCCACCAGGACACCAGCTCCCTGGCGGTTCTTCTCAGGCTCTGCCAGGCACTTCTCCATGCTTCTCCCGCCCACTTCACCAGAGCCTGGGCGGGGACCTTGGCTCCGGCTATTTGCTTGCAGCCAGCAGCCAAGGCAACCCCCAGCTGACCTAGCCTGCTATCTGCCAGCCAGCTGTCCCCTCTCGTTCATGGAAACACAAACAGACGTTTCTCTGTTCCAACTCCAAGGTTAAGTACTGCACTGCCAAGCACCAGCTGTCAACTTCTCTGTGCACTCCCCATTCCCCTGGCTGAGGCTAAGACCCCAGACAAGTGGGGGCGCCTGTCATGAATGCCCATGGTAAAGACTGCCAAGGACTTGGGCAATCGGGGGGGAGGGACATCAGGCAGTGAGAGAGGGGACCAACCCCAGAATGCGGTACGGTACAGAGGAGATGAGCTGGGGAAAGGTCAAACAGAACCACCGGCATCTTGCCATAGTTTTTGAGGCTTTTAGGAGCAGTCTGCAAATTAAAATATACCTGCAAACACTCAGCCTGGCCCTGAGCTATCGGATGGGGAAGGGAAAGCAGCTGGCTTCATGGGGCACAACCTACCTGCGGGTACTTGCCACAGGCTGACCAACTGAAATTCATCCCAGTCCCAAGGGGATGGCTTGATCATCATCCCTTTCCAGAGAGGAAATTTGAGACTGATGCTTGAGGGGTGCAGCCTCAGGGCCACGCAGCTGGCCCCTGGCACTTTCTGTCACCTCTGTTCCCCAAGGAGCCCGGGCTATGGCGTATGGCGTCTAATGAAAGCAATAGACCAGGGAGTGTCTCCAACCATCTCCCCTGCTCCCAGCACTATGGTGTGTGCCAGGAATTCTCGGAAACTCAGACACGCAGAAATTGGCCAAACAGGAGTTCTGAGAAGGCTCAGGATTACGTGGGCCACAGCAGCCCGCAGGTGCTGCTATGGCTCACCCTACGGCCCGAGGAGTAGTGAGGCACAGAGGCACCATCTCTGATGGCCCCTGCTCCCCACCATTCCCACTGCCTGACCCAGGTACTCACCCAAACCCCAGTCACCCTATGATTCTAAGTCGTTCCCTGTCTCCAAGCTCCTCCACACAGACGAGCCCTGCAATGGCCCAGCTCTACTCAGACACTTCCAAATCGAGCCCAACATCCTCACCTGCAAGTTCACAGCCATCCACAGGCTCTGCCCCACCTTGCCAAATTTGTCTGCAGACACACAGAAACAATTGGCATCATCCCCCATGTCTAAGCCCACACTCCCTCCAGGCAGCCCTCTTCCTGCACCCGCCCCCCCATTCCACACCCACTGCCCCAGCCTGAAGCAACTGCTCCCTCTCCGGCATCTTCACAAACACCTACATTTTACCCCTTCCCAACACTTGCCAATTTCCGGTGGTTATGAATGTGTCTGACCTTTCCTATCGGACCAGATGCTCCCTGAGAGCAGGACAAGCCTCGTGCCTGGGCGATGCTCAAAACATGTGCACGGGAGTAGATCTGAGAGTCCTGGGATAAACCCATACATCTAGGATCAACTGATCTGAGACAAGGGTGTCAAGGATGTCCCCATTCAGTGGGGAAAGGAGACTCTTTCAAAAAATGCTGCTCTGACAACTGGGTAGCCATAGGCAAAAGTATGAGGTTGGACCCTTACCTCACACCACTTAAAAATTTTACCTTTAGGGGCACCTGGGTGGCTCAGCTGGTTAAGCGCCAGACTCTCAATTTCAGCTCAGGTCATGATCTCGTGGTTCATGAGTTCAAGCCCTGTGTTGGGCTCCATGCTGACGGTGCAGAGCCTGCTTGGGATTCTCTCTCTCTCCCTCTCTCTCTGCCTCTCCCCACTCGCTCCCTCTGTCTCTCAAAATAAATAAACCTCAAAAAAAAATTACCAAAATTAACTCTAAATGGATCAAAGAGCTAAAACTATAAAACTCTTAGAAGGAAATGTAGGGGTACGTCTTCACAGCCTCACACTTGGTGCTGGTCTCCTAGAGGTGACACCAAGAGCATGAGCAACAACAACAACAACAACAACAACAACAGACCACATAAACTGGACTCCATCAACATGAAGACCTTTAGTGCACCAAAGGACATCTCAAGAAGGTGAACAGATAGAGAATGGGAGAAAATATTTGCAAATCGTGTATCTGATACGGGTCTGGTATTTAGAATAAATCATGAACTCTTACAGCTCAACAATAAGAGACAACTTACCTAAAAAATGGGTAAAGGATTTAGACATTTCTCCAAGGCAGACAGACCCAAGCCCAAAAGCACATGAAGAGATGTCTGACATCATCAGCCATCAGGGAAACACAAACCAAAAGCACAAGGAAATGCCACTTCATACCTACTTGGATGGCTAAAACTTTGTAAATGGGAAATAACAAGTGTTAGTGAGGATATGGAGAAATTGAAACCCTCTTACGTCGCTGGTGGGAATGTAAAATATTGCAGCCACTCTGGAAACCAGTTGGGCACTTCCTCAAAGAGTTAAATATAGAGGGGCGCCTGGCTGGCTCAGTCAGTGGAGCGTGTGGGCTCTTGATCCCAGGTTTGTGACTTCGAGCCCCATTTTGGGAGTAAGATTACTTCAAAATAAAATTAGGGGTGCCTGGGTGGCTCAGTCGGTTAAGCATCTGACTCTTGATCTCAGCTCAGGTCTTGATCTCAGGGTCATGAGTTCAAGCCCCATGGTGGGCTCCGTGCTGGGTCTAAAGCCTACTTTAAAAAAAAGTCAGGGGGGCGCCTGGGTGGCTTGGTCGGTTAAGCGTTCGACTTCGGCTCAGGTCATGATCTCATGGTCCGTGAGTTCGAGCCCCGCGTCGGGCTCCGTGCTGACAGCTCAGAGCCTGAAGCCTGTTTCAGATTCTGTGTCTCCCTCTCTCTCTGCTCCTCACCTGTTCATGCTCTGTCTCTCTCTGTCTCAAAAATAAATAAACGTTAAAAAAAATTAAAAAAAAAAAAGTTAGGGGCACCTGGGTGGCTCAGCCAGTTAAGAGTCCGACTTCATCTCAGGTCATGATCTTGCAGTTCACAAGTTCGAGCCCCATGTTGGGCTCTGTGCTGACAGCTCAGAGCCTGGAGCCTGCTTCGGATTCTGTGTCTCCCTCTCTCTGCCCCTTCCCACTCACACACACACACACACACACACACACACACACACACACATACACACACACACACACACTCTCTCTCTCTCTCTTTCTCTGTTTCTCCCTCTCTCAAAAATAAAATAAGCATTAAAAATTTTTTTAAAAAGTTAAATATAGAATTACCACACAACTCAACAGTTCCACTGCTAGGTATATTCCCAAAAGAAGTGAAAACAGGTGTCCCCAAAAAACTTGTACACAGATGTTTGTAACAGCACTATCCACAATAGCCAAAAGGTAGAAACAACCCAATGTCCATCAACTAGTGAACGATGGTAAAACCATACAGCAGAATGTTATTTGGCTATGAGAAGAAACAAAGTACTGATTCATACAACATGGATGAACCTTGAAAACATAGTGCTAAAAGAAGCCGGCCACAAAAGACTGCATAGATTATTCCGTTTACGTGAAACGTCCAGAACAGGCAAATCTATAGACAGAAAGTAGACTAGTGGTTGCCTGGACTTATGGGGAAGAAGGCAGGTAACAGGATATAGGGTTTACCTTTGCAGTGATGCAAATGCTCTAAAACTGGCTGTGATGACAGCTGCCCCATCTGTGAATATACTAAAACCCACTGAATTGTACATTTTTTACAGTTGGCTCCATGCCCAGCGTGGAGCCCAATGTGGGACTGGAACTCACAACCCTGAGATCAAGACCTGAGCTGAGATCGAGAGTCGGACGCATAACCAGCTGAGCCAACCAGGCAACCCTGAATTGTACATTTTAAGTGGGCGACCCATATGGCATGTAAATTACATCTCAAAAAGCTGTTTAAAAAATCATGGGGCACAGTGAAGAATGAACCTGGGGTCTGAACAAGACAGCCAGGTACACAGTCTCCAGGGGGCAAAGAGCTGGCCACTGACACTTTACCATCAACCCTGATGGTGTAGGGCCAGATTAACTGTAAATTAGCCTCAAAACACGCATGCACGCGTGCACACACACACACACACACACACAACAGATGGTGCATTTGTGATAACACTGCAGGAGAGGGGCAGGGGAGAGAGAGAGAGAGAGAGAGAAAGCAAATATGGTCAAATGCTAAGAATTACTAGATGTCAAGTGGAGGGAAGACAGGTTTTCTTTGTATTATTTTGTCCAGCTTCTCTGCAGTGGTTGAAAACCTTCACAGCAAAAACTTTCATAATGAACTCTCAATGGTTAAAGCTGGAATGATTTGGGCAACAAAATGACAATAGCATTGGATTATAACCCATAAAATAAAATAAATAGCTATGAGTCCTTACATAGATAATTGATTAAATAAATAGGGAGAGAGGACAGCTCTTTCTCGCAGAAGAGCTCTAATTAATAAATGCAGAAGGATGGACTCCAGAAGAATCACCATTAAAACATCTCAGTAATAACTGTTACAGGGAAGATCTGTGGATGGATTCCAAAATTAGGAGGCCAAAGCTTGAGGACAAACAGGATATTTGCATCATCCCAAAGTATCTCCCCCAGAGTCTTAGTTGATCACGAAGGAAAAAACCAGTAACTTTACAGGGGAGAAACCAGCAGATACTACCTTAACCAAATGGCCAAGACTAATATCACCAGCGATAACACAAAGGGACATCGTGTACCTCCTGATACGATGCACTGAGAAAGACATATCACTTCTGTGAGATTCTTACCAGAATGTATCACCCCAAATGAATCATAAGAAAATACCAGACAAACCCAAACTGAGGGACATTCTCTAAAATAATTGACAGTGATCTTCAGAAACGTGAAGGTCATGAGAGATCAGGAAAAAATTAATGAGAAGTGGTCATACTGTTATATAAGCAGGGTAAAAGGGGTACAGGAACTCTCTGACCCATTTTTGCAAATTGCACATGAGTTTAAATGATCTCAAAATAAGAAGCTTTTAGATTTTGCATAATTAAAACACAACTTTGGGGGCGCCTGGCTGGCTCAGTCAGAAGAGCATGTGATTCTTGATCTCGGGATTATGAGTTGAAGCCCCATGTGGGGTGTAGAGATTACTTAAATAACAAACAACTTTGTATTAAGGTGTCTACTGTTTAGAATCACTTATACCAAGGGATATGCAGGGTGATGTGGCTTCATAGGACAGTGACTTCTGGAGGAACATCCCCTCCCTGCCTGAAGCAGTAGTTGAGGCCCACTCAGGAAAGGGAGGGGCTCAAGATGTGACAGTGGGTCCCCCTGCCCCAGGGAATCTGGGCTGAAGGGAGCAGGAGTTAACCAAAGGGTCTGTCTGTCAGGGTCTGTGCTTATTTCTGAGACAGAGGAGGGCTCCCCCAAAGGAAGACAACAATAGTTAAGAATTTCACAAACGGGGCCTTTTTGATGTCAAGCAGTTTATATGACTTTTATTGTTTGAAACTATTACTCTTGTATTATCACTATTTTTGTAAGTTTACTTGTTTTGAGAGAGAGGAAGGGGAGAGAGAGCGCACAAGCAGGGAAAGGGCAGAGAACCAAGGGTTCGAACCCATGTACCGTGAGATCATGACCTGAGTCAAAATCAAGAGTCGAATGCCTAATGGACTGAGCCACCCAGGCTCCCCACACTTGTATTATTTCCATACTTTAAGATGACATAGATTCAATGCTGGGTGGCGTTTTTATTTTTTTTATTATTTTTTTTAATGCTTATTTATTTTTGAGAGACACAGAGAGAGACAATACAAGCAGAGACGAGGCAGAGAGAGAGGGAGACACAGAATCCAAAGCAGACTCCAGGCTCTGAGTTGTCAGCACAGAGCCTGACACAGGGCCTGAACCCACGAACGGCAAGATCATGACCTGAGCTGAAGTTGGCACTTAACCAACTGAGCCACCCAGGCGCCCTCCCAAGGATGGCGTTTTTTATTTTATTTTATTTTAATATGAAATTTATTGTCAAATTGGTTTCCATACAACACCCAGTGCTCATCCCAAGAGGTGCCCTCCTCAATACCCATCACCCACCCTCCCCTCCCTCCCACCCCCCATCAACCCTCAGTTTGTTCTCAGTTTTTAAGAGTCTCTTATGCTTTGGCTCCCTCCCTCTCTAACCTCTTTTTTTTTCCTTCCCCTCCCCCATGGGTTTCTGTTCAGTTTCTCAGGATCCACATAAGAGTGAAAACATATGGTATCTGTCTTTCTCTGTATGACTTATTTCACTTAGCATCACACTCTCCAGTTCCATCCACGTTGCTACAAAAGGCCATATTTCATTCTTTCTCATTGCCACGTAGTATTCCATTGTGTATATAAACCACAATTTCTTTCTCCATTCATCAGTTGATGGACATTTAGGCTCTTTCCACCATTTGGCGATTGTTGAGAGTGCTGCTATAAACATTGGGGTACAAGTGCCCCTGTGCATCATCACTCCTGTATCCCTTGGGTAAATTCCTAGCAGTGCTATTGCTGGGTCATAGGGTAGGTCTATTTTTAATTTTCTGAGGAACCTCCACACTGCTTTCCAGAGCGGCTGCACCAGTTTGCATTCCCACCAACAGTGCAAGAGGGTTCCCGTTTCTCCACATCCTCGCCAGCATCTGTATTTACCAACAGGCACGTGAAAAGATGCTCAACGTCGCTCCTCATCAGGGAAATACAAATCAAAACCACACTCAGATACCACCTCACAACAGTCAGAGCGGCTAAAGGATGGTGTTTTTAAATAACATTCTGATCTATTTACTAACTTGTTTTAACTAGTTTTGCTTCAGTGAGTAGGGTCATCCATGGCCCTGAACCTCCCCCATCAACCTGGTTAATGTAGATCATCTTTTTCTCATGACCACTGTCTATGCTATTAATGTATTCTCCTCATGGAAAATTCATAGTGTGCTCACTGACCCACCGGGCAGAGACGATGCTGACCTGAGTTCCAGAAAAGGGAAACAGAAGTGCAGTGAAATATCAATAATAGAATCTAAGTGGTGAGCATGTAAGTATTAGCCATAAAACTCTTTCACCTTTGCTTTACGCTTTTGATTTTTTCAAAATAAATTATTTTTTTTTTTAAAAAAAGGAAAAATTACAAATGAATATTTTAGGCATTCAAACCGTAAACCCAGATTCACAGCCTTGGTGGGAGAAAGCAGACGATGAGCCTTGGAGGCCCCCCATTTGCAGAAAACTCAGCCCAAGCTCTTTCCTTCTCCCCACAGGTGTCTGCAGGGGACAGGGCTGCCTGGAGGAGGGAGAAGCAGCGGAACTTCCTGTCACCGGCAAAGACCCGGGGCCTGTGGAGACAGTCTCCCTGGAAATACATCCAGCTCTCCGGGTTCAAACCAAGTCAGAAAACGGAGCAGCTGCCTCCCTGTTTTTATCAGCTCCAAATGAATTTGGCAATGGATGCCCGGGCTGACCACGCAGGCCCCAACCTGGTCACATACCCCAGGTGGTTCTGCCAAGGGGCGGCTGAATTCGCCTTTTCTGCCAGGTAATAAAGGGCAGCGGTTACAAGTCTGTTCTTTGGATCAGGTGTCTGGGGTTTGCATTCTGCCCTGTGAATTATTAGCTGGGCGTCCTTGGACAGCTTCCTTTATTTCTCCCAGCCTTAGCTGCCTCATCTGTAAAATGAGGAGCTGCCTCCTGGGGCTGTTGAGAAGAATAAATTAGATCAGTGGTTGTGAATCAGGGTGATTTTGTCTCCCAAGGGACATCTGGCGCATTCTGGAGGCATGGGGGGGGGGGGGGGCGGTTGCCACTGGCCACACCAGGATGCTGCTAAATGTCCTGCAGCACGCAGAGAAGCTCCCACCCACCCCCCACATAAAATCACCCAGCTGAAAACATCAAAGCGCCCAAGTTTGAGAAAGCCTGATTTCAATGGTGCGGGTCACACATCCAGCACAGGACCTGTAACTCTGTGCACTCTCAGTGCGTGATGGTGGCCATCATCACCGTCACTGTACCACCATGACCGCCACCACCATCACCTTCATCATCACGGTCATGGTCAGTATTAGCAGCCCTCCGATTCGCGGTACCCAGGAGCGGGCAGGTAGGGGGCATCAATGAGTGCCATGGTACCAAACTGAACAGGTTGTCCCTTTGGGTTAAGGATCGCCCGCTTCCAGAATGCACCTTCACGCGCCTAAGCTCGCTGAGAGACCTGCAGCAGTCTGAGGCAGGGAGGGGGAGATGGGAAAGGGGGGACAGACGGGGAAAAGGGGAGAGATGGGGAAAGGGAGGGGGAGACAGGAAAGGAGTGGGAGAAGGGAAAGGGGGGAGACTGGAAAGGATGGGAGACAGGAAAGGGGGGAGGCAGGGGAAAGGGGGGGAGACAGGAAAGGGGGGGATACAGGGGAAAGGGGGGGAGACGGGGAAGGGGGGAGACGGGAAAGGAGGGGGAGACGGTAAAGGGGGGAGACGGGGGAAAGGGGGGGAGATGGGGGAAAGGAGTGGGAGACAGGAAAGGGCGGGGAGATGGGAAAGGGGGGAGACGGGAGAAAGGGGGGGGAGACGGGGGAAAGGGGGGGAGACGGGAAAGGGGGGGATGGCAAAAGGGAGGGGGAGACGGGAAGGGAGGGGGAGACGGGAAAGGAGGGGGAGACGGGGAAGGGGGGGGAGATGGGGGAAAGGGGGGGAGATGGGAAAGGAGAGGGAGACGGGAAAGGGCGGGAGACGGGAAAGGGGGGAGACGGGGGAAAAGGGGGGATGGGGAAAGGGAGGGGAAGATGGGAAAGGAGGGAGAGATGGGGGAAAGGAGGGGGAGATGGGAAAGGAGGGGGAGATGGGAAAGGAGGGGGAGATGGGGGAAAGGGAGGGGAATGGGAAAGGGGGGCGGGGGGTGCTCCAGGGAAAGGGTCCAAACCAACGATGAGGATACCGCTGACATCCTCATTTAGCACCGACCTTGTGTGAGTTCTATTCATTTCACACGTATTAATCCAACTCTTTCAATGACGGAAGGAGGTCAGTTCATAACAGAATAATATTATCTCCCCTCCCCACCATGATGGTAACTACTGAACTGTGCTTGCCTGGCGGGAAGGAGCAGTGTTTCACAGAATTTGCCCTCTGCCTGTGGCCAGTCCTGCCACTTGTCTGACCTCTGTACAAAGAACCTCAGAATGTCGATGGTTTCCGAGCTTTCCATGCTGTTTTGTGGGAAATGCCCCAAAAGCATCATTTCTGGGCAGGGCAGAAGTCTGGGGAGAAGAAAGTCTATCTCCTGGGGAAAGAAACCAGCAGGAGGGGAAAGGCCATACGGCTTTCCTGACAGGGCTGTAGGGGCCCATCGGTTGACGCCCTATGACGAGCCAACTCCAATGCCCATGTCTAAAGGAGCCAGGAGCCAGGCAGTCGGGAGCCACTGCCGGGAGGCCTCTGCCAGCCTGGGCACTTTCCCACCTCTCTTGACTTTTCCTTACTGCCATAGCAGGAACTCGCTCAAACAAGATGGAGCTGGGGTTCATCCCCAGAGAAGTCAGAATGAGGAGCAGCGAGGATGTCAACACTTGTAGCCAGGCTTAGAGCAGCAGCTCAGAGGACACGGCCCATAGAAGGAATCTCCAAGAGGTGAGTGGAACAAGTCTGGGGCTTGTAACAAGGCAAGTGAGGGGAGGCCAGGGAAGGGCTGAGATCTGGGAAGTGGGTGTCTGCCAGGGCATGACGTGCCTCCCATATGCTCACACTTCCTAACTCTGCGCTGTAAAGATAAGTGGGATTCTAGTGGGCTCTGGGGTCTCAAAGACCAGGACACAAGGGAAACATAAAATGTCACACGGGAGAAATGAAAGGTATGCATGTTAATTATCTAGTAGAAAAACCACCGTTTATCGAGGGTTTACTGTTTGTCAAGCTTGGTACCAAGTACTTTAAAGAATCACCTCCTTTATTTTTCACAGCAGGTTTTAACACGCCCATTTTACAGGGGAGAAAACTGAGGTTCATAAAAGCAAATGATTTACCCAAAGTCACACAGTCAGTAAGTGGCAAAGCCCAGGATTTGGACTCTAAGCAAAAGCTCTTCATTTCAAGGGTATCCCAACTGCTTAACACTAGACAGAAGTGTATGTGTTTTGGGGTCAACCACCCCCACTCATACACACAATCTTTCTTCTTGATCCTTTCAGGTGAGTCAGAGATGATGAGTGAGATTCCAAATGGGGATCACTATTTTTTCTAAGAAAACAACCCAGTTAAAAAATGGGCAAAATACCTGAACAGACGCCTCACCAAAGATACACAAATGGCAAATATCAGCTTAAGAAAAGATGCTCAACATCATGTCCTTAAGGAATCCCAGATTAAGATAACAATGAGATACCTACATACCTATTGCAATGGCCACAGTCCAGAATACTGACGACACCAAATGCTGACAAGCATGTAGCGTGACAGGAACTCTTATTTACTGCAAAACTGTCCCAATTGCTTTGGAAGGCTGTATTTTACAAAACTAGATAGGCTCTTGCCATATGATCCAGCAATTATACTCCCTGGTATTTGCCCAAAGAAATGAGAACTTATATCCACACAAAAAAGAGCACACTAATGTTTATACCTGTTTTATTCATTACTGCCCAAACTTGGAAGCAACCAAGATGTCCTTCAAGAGGTGAATGGATAAACTGTTGGATGTCCATACAGTGGAATAAAATTCAGTAGTAAAAATGAGCTTAAACCATGAAAAGACATGGGGGAAACTTAAATGTGTACTGCTAAGTGAGAGAAGCCAATCTGAAAGGCTACATGCTGTATGATTCCAACTACATGACATTCTGGAAGAGGCAAAACTATGGAGTCCGTAAAAAGATCAGAGGTCTGGGGGGAGAGAGGAAACGATGAACAGGTAGAACACAGGGAATTTTTAGGGCAGTGAAACTATTATTCTATAGGATACTGTCATGGTGGATATACTCAAATTTGTCATTTACATTTGTTAAAACCTAAGGTCCAACACCGAGAGTGATCCCTAATGTAAACTATGACTTCAGTTAATAGTAAATTCTCCTTTTCCAAAGAAGATATGCAGATGGCTAACAGACGCATGAAAAAATGCTCCACATCACTCATCATCAGGGAAATGCAAACCGAAACCACAATGAGATACCACCTCACACCTGTCAGGATGGCTAACACTAACAGTTCAGACAACAACAGATGTTGGCAAGGATGCAGAGAAAGAGGATCTCTTTTGCACTGCCGGTGGGAATGCAAACTGGGGCAGCCACTCTGGAAAACAGTATGGAGGTGCCTCAAAAAACTAAAAATCGAACTACCCTATGACCCAGCAATTGCACTACTAGGCATGTATCCAAGGGATATAGGTGTGCTGTCTCAAAGGGGCACATGCACCCCAGTGTTTACAGCAGTGCTATCGACAATAGCCAAAGTATGGAAAGAGCCCAAATGTCCATCGATGGATGAATGGATGAAAAAAATGTGGTATATATATATATACAATGGAGTATTACTTGGCAATCAAAAAGAAGGAAATCTTGCCATTTGCAAAACATGGATGGAACTGGAGTGTATTAGGCTAAGCGAAATTAGTCAGGGAAAGACAAAAATCCTATGACTTCACTCATATGAGGACTTTAAGATACAAAACAGATGAACGTAGGGGAAGGGAAGCAAAAATAATATAAGAACAAGAAGGGGGACAAAACAAGAGATTCTTAAATATAGAGAACAAACTGAGGGTTGCTGGATGGGTTGTGGCAGGGGCGGGGGAGGATGGGTTAAATGTGTGATGGGCATTAAGGAAGAAACTTGCTGGGATGAGCCACGGCATGTTACGTGTAAGGAATGAATCACTGACATCTACTCCTGAAATCATTATTGCATTTATGCTAACTAGGATGTAATTTAAAAATAATAATAATAATGCTATAACTTGTATAATAAACATTGACAATCATTTGTTTTTTAAAAAAGTAATGTCTCAATACCAGCTCATCAATTGTCACAAATGTCATCAATGCAAGACATTAATAATGGGAACCCGGGGGCAGTAAGGGGATATGTGTGAACCCTCCATGCGGTTTGCTCAATTTTTTTTCAGTAAACTTAAAACTGTGTTTACAAAAAGTCAGGGGCCCCTGAGTGACTCAGTCGGTTGGGCATCTGACTCTTGATTTCGGCTCAGGTCAGGATCCCAGGGTTGTAGGATCAAGTTCTGTGTTGAGCTCTACCCTGAGCATGGAGCCTGCTTACGATTCTCCCTCTCCCCCCACTGCCCCTCTCCCCTGCTCTCTTTTTCACTAAAATAAAAATTAAAAACAAATATTTTTTAAAAAGAACCCAATAAATACCATCCTGTTTTTTTTAAAAAAAATCAAATGCTATTAATGCAATGGAAAAAAATTTTTTTAATTTTCTTCTACAGAGAGAGGAAAAAAAAAAACTATACCCTAATCTTCGTCAATGGGAAAGAATCTTTCGATACTGCCCCCATGATTAAAATTAAATCTGTAAAACGTATCTGACCCTTCAAATGTTTTGGGGCCAATTAACGATTTGATGTCATCCCCGACTACAACCAAGGAAAGCGCGTGCTGCTCGCGCCTTTATTCCATGAATGTCTTCTCCGTCCCCACAACATGGCCCACATGGGGACACAGCCTATTGCAGAAGGCTGCAAGGTCAACAAACACTAGCTCCCGATTCTCCTTCTTCATCGCATGTATCGCAATTTGAGTGTGTGCATCTATTTCTTTGTTAATCTCCGCAGGGTCCTCGGGGAGAGGGGCCCCCTCTGTTTGGCTCGCTGTGAATACCCCGTGCAGACTGCACGTGAGCAGGATGAATCCTGAGTGAATCAGACAATGACTCTAATAAATGCTGGAACCGTACAAAGAACAGTGAGAGCAAAGAGCAGGCGCACTTAGGATTTCTCTCTGCGGCAATCCCGGAGGGCCTCAAAGAGAAGAGTCTGGTGGAGAGCGGAAAAGAAAAAGTCGGCGGATATCAGGCAGGCATTCCAGGAAGGGAGTCATCCTGGTAGAACGGCCAGAAAGGAAGAGGCCTCTCTGAGCTTGAGAGCTGGGAAGTAATTCAGAGGATAGCAAGTTAAGATCACATTCATTCAGGACCCACAGCTCCCAGGCACCAGCTCAGGACGGGTGAGATCCTGGGACCTCCTAGGAGCCCACGAAAACAGCAGAGTGCGCCTTGATTCTCAGGCCTTCACCTAAGTGAGGCTAATGACAGAAGAAAGTGAATACAGATCCCCCACCCCCAACCCCCTGGCATCCAGGGACCGGGAGTGTGGCCAGAAGCAACCAGCCCAAAGGTGAAATACCTCTGATGTCAAATTCCCATGCTAGGCCATATTATTAATTATTTTAAAATTAAAACAGTGTTTCTCCCTCACCTTAAGTGATACTGTCCCCAAAATGTCTTCCAGTGAAATTGATGTTCGGGATTGCATAAACCCTGGGTTTATGTAATGATGGTAGCAGCAGCTGATATCTATTATCAGAACGCACATAACCCTCACTGCCACGCTGTTTTGGGAGCTGTCCGTGCCCACATTTTACAGATGCACCCCAGCACACCACAGGGGGCTGCCCCACACACAGGCAGAGGAGCACAGACAGGGACGTCCTTCTCCCAAGTGACAGATCTCGTCCACAGTCTCATTCCCAGACAACACCAGCGTGTGTATGGAATCAGGCTCTGCAGTTAACTGGCTACAGAACTGGGGATGAGCTGTATTTCCCCACACTCTGTTCCCTCCTTCATACAAAGCAGGGAATAATACTTTCCCCAACAGGTCTTGTCCAGGTTGAACTCTGGTAACAGGGTCAAATTCCAAACACAGTCCCTGGTATATCGTAGGTCCTCGAGGGGGAAAACAAAAACTCTTGTTCTTTAAACCAAGCTTGTCTCTGAACTCCTGGTGAACTCCCCTGCACTAGAAGGGAGAAATGGGAGAGTTAAACAAGACAGCGGACCCAGAAGACCGGCCGCTGACGAACGAAACCCTCGCCTGGGGCTGTCAGCCAGGCTGCCCAGGGCCAAGCTGTAGGGCAGGAAAATGCCTGCTTCCTTCTCCCGCAGGAACTGGGAACTCTGGCCTGGAGAGGAGCTTCCTTCAGCCGTCCCCACCCATTTCCTCCAGAACATTCCACGCTCAGCCAGAAAACACCAAGAAGAGGCCACTGGGACCAACTGGGAGAGGTGGGCAGAACTCCCCTTCCGGGCCTCTGCACGTGACCTCTGACCTGCACCTTTGTCTGGCCCCCACTGCCTCCCCACACAGAGACCAAGAGTTGATTCGTCCACCCCAGGCCCGCCACTCTCCAGCTTCTCCAGGCTGCTGGCCAGAGCTGGCAGAAGACAGCCTGGGAAGCTAGACTGCTTGTCCTCAGCCATGGCCCTAGTTTGGCCTCTCACACTCTCTTTCCTTAGGTCCCTGACTGGTTGTCAGGGTGCCCTGACTGGTACCTCTAGTCCTGGTACCCACTACAAGTGAGTCTCTTCAACGGCAGTCACGAACCTCTCCCCTCCTCAAGCACCTTCAATGTCTCCCACTCTCCACTGAATAAGTTCAGAGACTCCACCCTGGGATTCACTGTCTTCTCCGATATAATCCAAACCCACCCTCCAGTCCCCACAGGACTGATACTGAAATAAATCATACCAGGATTTGCACACGCATGTCTGGATCTGTGATATGGATTCACCCTATCTGGATCCCAGCTGGAGCCTATTCCTCCCCCTCCCCCCACCTGACTCTCTCATGAGCCCTTTCCCTTCCTGGTCTCTGAATCCGTCTAGCACGCTGCTCCCAAACCACAGGCATCCCGTGACACCTGCCATCTCCACATGGTCCCCGCACTATTCTTTACTTAATATTTTCCTTAAAATCAGCTCACTCTTTCACTTAAATTTATTTTCAAAGGAAACTCTGTAGCTCCACCATAAACAGAAACACATATCATTTGCCATAAACAGAAGGCAACTGAAGGAAACAGTTATATTCTAACCGACATGAAAATAATAAGCATTAAGTGTTTTAAATGCTCATCTGTATAACATACTTTTTGCATTTTTTTAAATTTTAGAGACAGAGTGAGCGAGAGCAAGTGGAGGGGGGGCAGTGGTAGAGAGAGAATTTTCCGTTTATTTTTGAGAGAGAGAGAGAGAGAGAGAGAGAGAAAGCAGGGGGAGGGGCAGAGAGGGAGACACAAAATCTGAAGCAGACTCCAGCCTCTGAGCTGTCAGCACAGAGCCTAATGCGGGGCTCGAACTCACAAACCATAAGATCATGACCTGAGCTGAAGTTGGATGCTCAGCCCAACCGACTGAGCCACCCAGGCACCCCAGAGAAAGAGAAAATCTTAAGCAGGCTCTGCAATGAGTGTGGCTCAGCCCCCCAGTGCGGGGCTCGATCGACTCTGGGATCATAACCTGAGCCAAAATCAGTAGTTGGACGCTCAACCAACTGAGCCACCAGGCGCTCCCCTATCTATATAACAAACTTGATATTACTGTTGAATATACTTAAAGTCCTCTCACACCCTAAGAAACACTGCCTTGGCAGTTTATTTTTGCCTCTCGTGGCCCTTGGTTTTTCTGACCCTATCACACAGTTATCTGGGGGCTTGTTTTAGGCTTGTCCTGGTTGACCCCAAATGTGAGTACTTCGGGGACACAGATCCTGCCACCTCTCTCCTGGTGGCTACATACAGCATAATGTGCCATAAAAATATTTATCAAACCAAATGTTCCAATTAGCCGGTTGTATTAGCGTGGCCCCATTCTCCACCTGGTCCTAAGCCGCCGCTGCTCAGCTTTCCACCAAAACACACATCCTTTCCGTCTACCGCCCCCAAATCGATCTCTGTACACTGGGTCTCTTGGACGATGGCACAGACAGTGACTGTCGAGGCAGCACTGGGCGAGGACCCCTGGAGCAGCAGGACCTGGGCAACCCAAACCCGGAAAAGCAAGTCTCTGGTTAACCATTAAGCCATACTCTCCCGGCCCAGACACACACCCTGCCCTGGGAGTCAGCAAGCTTCTGGGAAAACCCCTGCATGAGCTGAGCCCCTGGCTCCAGGAAATACAAGTCGTCTTCCTGTCCCCTCGGAGCCAGAGACCCCAAAACACCTACCAGGAATGGAGAGGGGCTTCGCCGGGCCTGGCCCTGCTGGCGCCCCAGACAGGAGGAGGTCACTCTCCCTCCCACCACGTGTTGTCAGGGGCGACCCCAAGGAAGATCTGAATCACTCAGACTTAAGTCAATAAGTGGCAGCTGCCGGGGAGGCCCCAGCTGCAGCCAAACCAAGGCCTGGATTCTCCCGAGCAGACGGAAGCCTGGACGAAGCCAGCCCACGGCCAGTTTGCTGGTGACCAACTTCCTGGACCACACAGTCTTTTCTAAAATTGAACAGACTCAGGCCACTTCCTGTCAGAGGGAGGCCTCCTTTGGGAATGTTTATGATCTTTTTGGTACTACTTTTGCAGTCTGGTCACTTTTATGAATTTCAAGGATTTTTTTGTCGTTAAAAAAGGGTACATTTCATGGAAAGGTATCCAAAATGTTCATTCTAGACAGTGGTCATGCATGAGACATGAGCACCTCACAACTTTGGGTGTGGTTCCCCAGGAAGAAGGCAAAGTGAGGAACAGAGAACTTAACCAACACTGTAAATGGAATGGCCTCCCAAATGGAGCTTGAGGAGGACAAGGATAACGGAGAGAGCCCCTGCGTAGCCGGGGACCGTTATGCACCGACGCCTGGCCAGAGTGAGAGAAGGAAGATGGCGAGGATCTCCTTTTTGACCTTTTCATGGTGCAAACAAGTTAATGACAGAAAAAAGTGTGGTGGTGGGAAGAAAAACACCACAGCTAGCAGCCTATCGCTCATGGGGAGCAAAGGCAGATGCCACTAAAAGGGATGGATGGCCACAATCATGAGGAGGTTCTCAAACAGGGTTCCAAGGAGCCCTGGGGTGTCACATACCCCTTCGGGGCCGGGGATGTAGGATGGGGGGGAGTATAGAGTGTGCGTTCCAACCCAACCCAGAGCAACATGGCTCTTGGCCCGCTTCATAGATTGATTGGACTTTCGGGGAGGGTTTCATTTCAAGAAAAGAACAGCTGGGGCGCCTGGGTGGCTCGGCTGGTTGAGCGTCTGACTTGGGCTCAGGTCATGATCTCGCGTTTGTGGGTTCGAGCCCTGCGTCGGGCTCTGTGCTAATGGCTCAGAGCCTGGAGCCTGCTTCGGATTCTGTGTTTCCCTCTCTCTCTCTGCCCCTCCCCTGCTCGTGCTCTGTCTCTCTCTCTCTCTCTCAAAATAAAATAAAGCGTTAAAAAAAAAAAAAGAAAAAAAAGAACAGAACAGCTGACAATGTTGAAAAAGGCTGATGTGTGACACTGGTGGTATCAAACAGGAGAAGGTGACATAAGTTGTCTCTGAGTTTGTGGGAAGCAGCTGCCACATAGCCAGGTGTGCCGGGAACCAGCTGGTCCCACACCCGGAGTGTGGGCTCGGAGCTCAGGAAAAACAAAGGACAGGAGCCTTCTTTGCGGGTCCAGCCTGGCCACTTTGCCCCTCCCCTGGCCGAACCACAGGCTGGAAAGTGTAGGTGACACCAAGATCAAGCCATGCCCAGAGGGGAGTCAGGATGCAGAAAGAAGATTCGAACCGCAACAGGCACAGGGTCAAACGTGGAGCCAGATTTGTGAGTCCTGCGACCAGAATTCCAGGACCGGAGGCCAAAGAGCCACGAGGAGTGGTGTCCGTTACTGTAGCCGATCTTGGGCAAAGACCTGGGACAATGCAGTGGCCAGAGGCTGGTTTCCGCACGCTCCTAGCAGCTTGCTGCAGGCACAAGGCTGGCTTGGATGAACCAGACCCGAGGATGCAAAGAGGCCTGAGTGGGCATATTCCCCCCAAAGACAACAGGCACGTTATCGCGGTGCTACGCAGATGCGCCCTTGACTCCAGACAGCCGCGTGCCCGTGTGCAAAGGCAGAGGCTGGCCTGAGCAGACGTGTTGTTTGCCCAGCATTCCTGTCTTTGAGAATGAGTCCTCCTCCAGGCCAAGGAAACCATGCCCAGTCCTTCTCATGATGGTGATGGCGGGGGACGTAACAGGGGATAGGACACAGCCCCTCCTTCCCCTTCCTCAGGGCGAATGTGACTGGGGCCGACCGATTAGAATACCCACTCCTCCCCCCTGGGCACAGTGACTGGCTCAGGACTGAGCGTATGACCCAGCCCCAGCCATTCCGGGTCCTCCTCCAGGGTTCTCACTAGAGTTACTAAGAAACATACTCTTGCCCTGTGCGAGGAAGCTGTGAGGACAGTGTTGGCTTGGGATGGCGGGTGGCCATCTCACCACCACTTGGAAACAGCCTGAGAATGAAACCAAGCCGAGCTGAGAAATGGACACAGATAACCTAAACGGCATCGTCAGTCACTGGATCCAGCCATACCTGAGTCACTATTTTGATTCCCAGGCTGCCAGGTCCACAGAGTCTCCTCTTTGCTTCAGGTAGTTTAAGCTGGGTCTTTGTTGGCTGTAATGAAGAGCCCTGAGTAAGGCACCTCTCCAGGAATGGGAAGGAATGGAAACACATACGCTAACTTGAGTGAACTTGGCATGTTAGCTGAAACGCCCTGGAAATGAACTTCCTGCTCCAGGGCTCAACTGCCCCCGTGGAGGTCCGTGCCAGCAGCGGAGACGCCAGGGCGGTGGCTGCTCCCCTTTGAAGTGCCCCGTGATCATTCCCAGGTCTGCTTGGGTTCCTCTGCAGCGTCCCCAATGCCCAGAGGGAGCCCCTCCACGGTGGGCTTCTTCCACGGCCCCTGAATGATATGGCAGCCTCCCTGGTGTCACCACGAGTGACCTTTTCCCCCGGCATCCACACAGACCGCTAAGGGAGGCTCACCGCCGTTCGCGCCCCGGGATACGTGAAGCTGGCCCAGGTCATCCCAGACCCCGGTTCATCTGCCAGGCTCCACGTCTGGGCTCAGGCTCCACCGCTAACCACCCCAGGTCTGCCGGTCTTCGGGACCAGTACCACCAGAAGGAATGTGGCAAGGAAGCCTTGCATGCTGACTCAAGAACCTTCTATACGAACACGTGGGGAGTGTGAGCAGCCTCCGGCATCTCTGAATCCAGCATCATCCTGTGACGTGGGAATCACAAGCAGAAAGGCCCATTGGCTGCATCCTCTCACGCTCCAGTCCCAACCTCACCGGACGTTTAGATGTGAAAGTAGGTACCAAATTGTTCAGTGAGTCCGTATATGAGATTTGCAAGACGGAGGCCAAAAGGGATAAACTGAATGACTCATACATGAAAGACAGTAATTTGATAGATGATATACACAGGAAATAAAAGTTCCCTATGTAAGTGACTAAAAAAAAACACCTAAAAAAGCTGAAGAGGGGGGAAATTAGGAAAATAAATCTGTTTCTGGAAAGTAAGAGCAATTAAAAAAAAGCCGTGTTCAAGAAAACGTGCTACAAATACGATCAATACATATTCTATTTTAAACTGGAAAAGCGTCGTGCAGTGACCCAGCTGGACAAAGCCCATCTGGAGAGCCAGGCCAGGCCAGCAGGGGGTGGCAGGCATGGCCGGGGCTCAGAGGAGGTCCTGGGCCCCCCAACGTGCCAGAGGGTGGCCCCCCAGGGTTGACAGGCACAGGGAGGCAGGATGTAAACCGAGACTGAAGAGTGAAGGCTGTTAGGTCCCCCCAGGGACTGCCTTCACCACTCCTGGGGCCGACTTGGCTAATTTCCCCAGCTTTCCTCCCACCTGCCCTGCCTGCCTCAGGTCCCTCCCACCCCATCCCTGCTCCAGCCACAAATCTGCCGCCACCCCCTCAGGAACCCCTTGGGCACAGCCCCAGCAGCTGCCTCCCCATCTCCCCGCCACTGCCCTAACAGCACTGCCCCAAAGTAATTCTGGCCCCTTCTCGCCTCCAGCTCTGCCTCTCTGCCTTGGCTCCGGCTGCCCCCAGGGCCCCAGATGTCCCTCCCTGCATCCCTGCAGACACAGCGATGGTGCGACACGACACCGAGCCTTCCTTGATCTCCCTGTCCCTCTGGAAGCAGACTCTCCTCCCCTGAGGTCCTTAGCTCCTCACCGTCCCCTCCCTTCAGAGCTGAGGACCTGCCCCCTGACGTTGGTATTCGTCCACGTCTTTACTTCCACCAGACAGTCCGCATCCGCTTCGTCTTGTGCCCTCTTTGTTCTTTCTTCCAGTCATTCCACAATTATGGACCGAGCGCCTTCTACGTGCCACACCTGTGCTGGCACTGGGGCCGAACAAGACAGACACCGGAACTCAAGGGCAACAGGGCCACCGAACAAATCAACACAAACGAATGGATCAGTCCAAGCTGTGATGGGGCCATGAGAGAAAGGTGCAGAGTGGGACAGTGTGTGAGCTCTGGACTAGAGGAGAAGTCGAGGAAGGCGTCTCTGAGGAAGTGACCGGCACCGGAGAGGAGAGGACAGTAGGTCAGGCACACTTTCTAGGCAGATAATAACAGGCATTTGCCAAATGTCTGAGGAACACATGAGTGACCATAGTGAGTCAGAAATTCCTAGTGTGACCCTGTGTCCTTCCAGACACGTTTGTCCCCTCTTATCACCCTGACGGGTCACTCCAGCTGGCACCGAGCAACTCTATCTCCGGCGACGGACACACAGGACAGGTCCGCCTGTGTCACACCTGCAGAAGTGCTTGTCAAGACAACGTGGCTCTCTACTCAGAGTCCCCTCCTGACTCCCGACACTGCCATCACCCCCGGTGTGGTCATGGCAAGTGGGTTTCATCTGGCACGTCGACTCCAGATCACTGGTGATGGCTGCCCGGAGCACATGCTAGAAGGATGGAAAAGGGCCACGACTGATTAGTGACGTCTGCCACGGGAGCAGGAGCAGACAGCGACGGCAATGGCACCCGCGTCCCGTATTTTCTTTGCCACCCGGGGTCCCGAAGATGACCACCCGGGCAAGAAATTTCCTTCAGACCTAATTGTCTGGAAAAGCACTTGGCATCTGGTATCCTTTTCCTTATAGATCACATGAACCATGCAAATAATATTATTTTCCTGCTTTGACTGCTCATTAGTTCAGAGAGAAATTTGTGGTTCGATGTAGCAAACTGTGTACAGGTCTATGGCCTGAGTATGTAGTCCGACTCTCTTCCTGGTTTTGACCTTCTAGTGAATCTGCATTTTTCCTGATCTTATTTTTATGGGTTTGTATTTAATTACAGACACATATACACAGATGTTGTGTATAAATAAAACATCCACATATAGGTCGGGCATATAGTATCTACTTTATACTTTTATTATAAATACCTACCTCTGTATTTCTTTTATATTCAAGATGTATAGAGAAAGCTCTAGTCTTGTGGGCATCTTGATTCCTTTATGGAACAAGATGGAGGCATAAGTGGAGAGATGGGTAGACGGCACACAGGAAAAACCAGGAAGGATGAAATAGAGTCTTTGCCTGAAAGGACTCAGGACACCGCCGTGCCCCGCCGTGAACACGGGCCGGGTTCAGAGATGAGAAGCCCGGCTCTGTGTCTGAGCTCTGATCAGCAGTGACTGTACAGGAGAAGAACTACTCACACCCCCACCCCCACCCCGGGCAACCAGAGGTTTTACCAACTACTAAAAGCACATAAAACAATCTGCCCCACTTGCTTCGCTTGGTTGTAACAGAAAGTAGATGGAAGGTTCGTGACTGCTAATCAGCGGTAAGCCCCCAGCTTATGCCGCCGACATCATTATCAGCACTGAAAACAACATTCTGGGCAACCAGCACCCAGCCGTAAGTAAGAAAACGCCACGCCGCATGGCTTCCTCTAAATGCCGCAGGAATTCAAAGAGAAAGGAGCCTCAGAGCCTCCATCTGCATGCAGTGTCCTTCCTCGTCCCCCCCCCCCCCCCCCCCAGATGTCTGAGAGCAGTGCCTGCCTGAAGGACTTCAATTCCCTGCTTCTCACAGCAAGAGAAAAAGCACCATCCGGATCGGTCACACTCCTTGGGGCTGGAAATGGTGGCGGCCGCCTCCCCCTGGCTGGAAGGGCCAGGGGCTCCAGGCCGCCACGCATCAGGGAAAGAGCAGGCTGGAAACCGTGGGTGGGTCGGAGCCAGGTCGACAGCGGCCAACCCTCACACACGTCTCTGCCGACTGCACAGGCGTTTCCTGTCCCTTCCCGTCCCCAATCAGAGGCCCATTTATGCCACAATCACCAGGGTTTCAGGACACCTGAATCAGGGCCACTCATTTCAAACAGCAGGTGAAAGTGAGACAATGAAAATAACTCTGGTCCTTTTCAACCAGTTTGTCAGCAGGGCATGGGTTAGGACTTTCTTTTCTGGGGGAACTGACAGAATTCTCAAAGGTGGTAAGACTAATTCCAAATTCTAGAATGTTCTTTTCTGGGGGAACTGACAGAATTCTCAAAGGTGGTAAGACTAATTCCAAATTCTAGAATGTTCTTTTCTGGGGGAACTGACAGAATTCTCAAAGGTGGTAAGACTAATTCCAAATTCTAGAATGTTCCCTGCCCAGTCAAGAGCTGAAAGTGAAGGCCAAAAGAGGAGAGGAGGCAGGCAGTCAGGGGGCTGTGTCTGCAAACCAGTTCAAGTGACAAAAGGTCTCATGTAGTTTTATCCCTGGAGGGGCAGACCAGTCCTAGGCAGTGAATCATCCAAGGCGGGGGTGGGGACATCCTGTCATAAGATAACCTGGCATCCCATCCAATGTCCCTTCTCTTCCCTGGCCTTCCCATAGCTGCCCAGCTGCCTTTAGAGGGACTGCAGAAGCCCAGTGTTTACACTGTGACCAGTCCCCTGGACCCAGCTGACCCCCCAGGGGTGCACCCAGCCCAAGCTGGCATGTTGAGGTCCTTCCTCTTGACAATCTGAGAAATGGGCTAAGAGACTCAAGTCTCAACTTAGCTGTTCTCTGGAACAATAAGATGTAAACCTAGGAGCTAATGGAGGGGCCATTTTCCACTTGTAGAGACACCCAGGAAAGAGAAGGGTGGTATGCAGTGAGGGAAGCGAGAGATGACCTAGCGGCTAGCGCAAACACGAGTCAGAGAAGGGGCTCTTGCATTTGCTCTGGTCCGTGTGCTTGATTCAGACCTTCCAGGGGCCTGGGCTTCAGTGAGATACTCCAGTGCCCTGGCAAAAATTCCCATTTTTGTTCAATGTCTACTGTTTGCCACCAGCTAGCCCTAGTCAGCCTGATTAATATGAGGCCCATTCCCTACCACGCTCCCATTACGCAAGGAGATCTCAGCCGCTCTCTGGGTTGATTAAGAATACCCAGGGCAGGGCACCTGGGTGGCTCAGTCGGTTAGGCATCCAACTCTTGATTTCGGCTCAGGTCATGATCTCACAGTTCAAATAAGATAGAGCGTGGAGCCTGCCTGGGATTCTCTCTCCTCTCTCTCTGCCCCTCCCTCCATCTCTCTCTCTCTCTCTTAAAAATAAATAAACATTAAAAAAAAAAACATTGGGGTGCCTGTGTGGCTCAGTCGGTTAAGCGTTGCACTTTGGCTAAGGTCATGATCTCATGGTTGGTGGGTTTAAGCCCCATGTCGGGCTCTATGCTGACAGCTCAGAGCCTGGAGCTTGCTTCAGATTCTATATCTCCCTCTCTCTCTGCCCCTCCTCTGCTCTCTCTCAAAAATAAATATACATTAAAAAATTAAAAAAAAAAAAAAAAAAAATCCAGGGGGATTCAAATCAGTGACCAGTGGAGAGGTTTCTGTGCCAGAAGGACCCAGGTCTGGCTCCATCTAGCCAGGGGACCCTGAACAATAACCTCCCTGAAATGCAGGTTCCTCCCAACTGGGCTACCGCAGATGCCTCCCCAGACCTACTGCTGACCCTCTCCAATCTGTTGTCACTGTGGAGCCCTGAAATGGAACTCCCTGTGCAAATCTGCCAGTGGCTTCCTACTGCTCTGATGATAAAACCCAAATCTTCCTCACTAACCCACCCCAGATCAGCAAGCACTCCCCATTCCCCCCTCCCCCCAGCCCCCAGGGACCACTAATTCCCTTCTTTCTCTGTGGCTCTGCATACTCTAAACATTTCATATAAATGGCACCACATAATAGGTGGCCTTTTCTATTCTTTCATTTTTCTGTGCTCTAATCTTTATGATTTCTTTCCTTCTGCTTGCTTTGGATTGAGTTTCCTCTTCTTTTTCTAGTTTCTTAAGGTAGAAGGTTATTAATTTGAGGTCTTTCTTCTTTATTAATACAGGCATTTGTAACTACTAATTTCCTCCTAAGCACTGCTTCAGCTGCATCCTGTTAAGTTTGGGTATGTTGCATTTTCCTTTTCATACATCTCGAAGTATTTTCAAAATTCTCCTGTGACTTCCTCTTTGACGCATCGGTTATTTAGGAGTGTTTGCTTTCCACATATTTGTGAATTTCCCCAATTCCCTTTTGTTACTGATTTCTAATTTCATTCCACTGCAGTCAGAGAACATACTTTGTAGGATTTCGATCCCTTGAAATTTAATGAGGCTTGTTTCATGACCCAGCATATGGTCTCTCCTGGAGCACACTTTACCCGCACCTGAGAAGAATGTGTATTCTGCTGTTGATGGGTGCAGCGCCGTACGGACGTCTGTGAGGTCTGCCTGGTTTCCAGTGTTGTTGAAGTCTCGTGTTTCCTTGCTGATTCTGCCTGCCCCGTCCATCTATCACTGAAGGTGGAACCTTGGAGCGTCCAGTGATTACTGTCGAATTGTCTAGCTCTCCTCTCATTTCGGTTAGTTTCTGCTTCATGGATTTGGGGGGTCTGTTGTTAGGTGCATACATGTTTATGATTATTATGTTTTCCTGATTGATCAACCCCTTATTCACTACAAAATGTCCTTGTTTGCCTCTAGTAACTTTTTTTGTCTGAACTATTTTGCCTGCTGTCAGCAGAGCCACTTCAGCTCTTAGTTACTGCTTGCGTGGCATATCTTTTTCTACTCCTCTACTTTCCACTTATGTGTATCTTTGAATCTAAAGTGTGTCTCTTGTACACAGCATAGAGCTGGGTTTTTTTTTTTCATTCTAGTAATCTCTTTTTATTGGAGTATTTACTCCACCTGCATTTAACATATTTACTGATAAGATTTATGCCGTTTTGCTATTTGTTTTCCTTTTCTTTTCTTTTTTTAATGTTTATTTATTTTCGAGAGACACATAGAGACAGAGTACGAGCTGGGGAGGAGCAGAGAGAGAGGGAGATACAGAATCCGAAGCAGGCTCCAGGCTCCGAGCTGTCAGCACAGACCCCGACACGGGGCTTGAACCCATGAGCCGAGAGATCATGACCTGAACTGAAGTCAGACGCTTAACTGACTGAGCCACCCAGGTGCCCTACTATTTGTTTTCTATATGTCATAGTCTTTTTACTCCTACATTCTTGCATTAATGCCTTATAGGGACGTTCCAGCATGGCATTTTAATTCTCTTTTATTACATATTTTTTAGTTATTTTCTTAGCGATTGTCCTGGAGATTACAATTGACATTTTAACTTAAAATGGCCCAGTTCTAATTAATGCCAAATTAATTTCAACATACACAAAAACTTCATTATAATATAGCTGTTTCCTCTCCTTTGTGCTGTTATTGTCATACAAGTTACATCTTTGTATGTTATTACCCTGCCAACACCGTTTTGTAACCATTGCTTTATGCAGATGGAAGGAAGGAGTTACAAACAAAATCTATTTATAGCTTTAAAGGTGCTCCTGATCTCTTCCTGTGGACTTCAGTTCCTGTCTAGGGGCCTTTCATTTCAGCCTGAAGAACTCCCTCTAGCATTTCTTGTAGGGCAGGGCCGATAGCAACAAATTCAGTTTCCGTTTATCTGGGATGTCTTAATTTCTCTTTCATCTCTGAAGGATAGATCTTTTCCTGGATATAGAATTCTTTCCGCACTTTGACCATCATCCCACTGCCTCCTGGTTTCCATGGCTTCTGATGAGAAGTCAGCAGTTAATCTTATTAAGGATCCTCTGGCTAATTAAGTTTTCCCCTTCATTTCTGAGCTCAACCATCTCTTCCTCTCTGGATGAGGTCAGGCCCTTTTATACCTACCCTCCTGTGCTCTTTACTTCTCCTTTGTAGTGACGATTACAGCTGTAATTAAATAATCCAGGACAGAAGTAGCTCTTTTGTGTCTGTTTCCACCACTAGAATATAATTCCACAAGACAAGAACCAGGCCTGCTTTGTTCACCACTCTATTCCCAGGGGCAGCACAGTGAGTGGCACACTATAGTCTTTCAAAAAAAAAAAAATTTCCTGAGCGAATGAGTGAAATTCATCCCCAAGTAGGCTGAATTATTGGTGTCAATTCTTCACTCCCGGCGATAGGATGAGCTAGCCACACTCCGCCACGGCCTGATGGCGGGCAGCGTACTTCCCCGCCCCTTGGCTGGGGATTGACCACATGGCTTGGGATTGGCCAACGGGATGTCAGCGGATATGATGTGAGCAAAGGCTTGAAATGCGCTAGTGCAACTGAGCCTGCTCTCTTGCCTTCCTGCCTGTCACCGGGACACGAACGTGCCCTTGGTGGCCACTGGTCCAAGTGGGGTGAGAGACACACGGAACACGCCTAAACCCAACTCACAGCCTGAAGCCAGTAAGTCCCACTGAGAGCAGCTTAGGTCAGCCAAACCTCACCCAACCCGCAGATAGGTGAGGAGGAATTAACACTTACTGCCATATGCTGGTAGGTTTTGGGGTGGTTTGTTATGCAGCAACATTGTGGCAATAGATGACTGAGACATATGTCTTGGCAAGTCTGAAGAGCACAAGGAAGTCCTGGGGAAGCTCTTCCATCCGGTCCTTCATATGGCCCACCATCGGGTCTAAGCTGATTCTATGGCAGATCCACGGCCCTCCTCCAGACTTACAGAATGAACTGCCCAGAATTCTACCATCCCACAACTGGGATAATCACCTCTCGGAGCAGCCTCCCAGGGCAGGCCGGAGTGGCTGAGGCGCCTGGAGCAGTGCCGGGCACACAGCAATGCTTGATGAGAGTTAGTCTTTTCCTCCTCCACCCACTGTCCCGCCAACCCCCAAGAGGCCTGACAGTGCCTCTCCACAGCCAGAAGAATCTGGTTTTTCTCTCTGCAGTGGGGCTACGGAGGGGGATGCACCCTAACCTGTCCCAGGGACTGGCCCTTCTTGCTGCCTCAACCAATCCCCCCACTCAGGTACAGAGGAGAGGGCGGGGCACAGGCAGGCAGAGCACACCTCCTTACACTGTGACTCTGATTCCACGTATGATCTCAAATTATATTTATGTACTCAAGATGCATAACTGCCTCTTTCAAGGAGGGCTTGAGGCAGCTTGAGGGCTAAATGCAATAACAAATAAACAAGTCAGGGATCAAAGAGAACAGAAGCCAGGCAGAGAGCAGAAAGAGGAGATAGATGCCACCTGAAATCTGATGATTAACCTGAGCCACACATCTGACTCAGCCTTGCAGCTGCAGAAACAGGGCGAGCATATGGGTCACGGATTCAAGATAAAATCAAAGCAGCAGCTCTCGTGTCTGAGCGTGAACCTCCCCCTGCAGGCAGCCCCGAGGCCTAGACACACCCGTGAGGCCAAATCGGGGAGGCGTCAATACTACCGATCGCCACAAGCACTGTCCACGTGCCAAGCACTGTCCTACGTGCTCTCGCAACACTTCTCATTTAGTCCTCGTCGCAAGGCGGAGACTCTGGTTACTCCCATTTTACAGGTGAGGAAACTGAGGTCCACAGAGGCAAAGCAACGTTTCAAGGCGTTGAGACGTTCGAGGTGAGAGAGCATTGCAGGCAGGATGAAACCTGCAAGCCTCAACCCAGAGCCCAAGCCCCTCACCAGGAAGCGATCCCCTTCTGCTCTGCTCAGGTTGGCCCCACCCACATCCTCCAGACGCTGAGCACTTCTGGCTCTGGGCCAGCTACAGGCGCCCCTCTTCTCTACTGAGGCCTCATCCCCTACACTTCGCCGGCCCAGCCTGTGTGTCAGGACCCCACGAGCGCCTGGTGAGCCTCCTGCAGAGAACCTGCCTGGATTCCCACCTGCCGCCTTACCTTCTTATCCCCACGAAACCTGCATTCCCAGCACTCACGCCCCCTTGCCACCTAGCCCTCCTTCGAGTGCAGCTCCTTCCGGGCTGCCTCAACGTGCTGTCCATCCCACGCGCCTCCCCCCCTTCCAACCGTAATGCTCTGAATCCACGTTCTCCATCTGTCAGCAGGGCTCGCCATCGACAGTGAAGCACGGTGAACCTGCTCTAGGGCAATGGGCCCTGGAGTGCAAACCTGCAGCCCCTGACTGGCTGCTTGGCCCATGCTCTGGACAGGTCTGCACAAAGTGAGGTTCGGGCCCAGCTGAGGTCCAGCTGGTCCCTTGGCCTGTCCTGTCTGCTCTGACCTCAGAGGGTGACCTGGATGCAAAGTGTCAAATCAGCGAAGGCAATTTAGATTCCACACAGGGCCTTCTTACTCCTAAGTTGCCTCCTTTGCCAAGTTATCCCCCGTCGCCCTGTCGAGGGTGACCCCGTTCATCGTACGACCCAAACCTGAAGATGGGCTTGTGGAAAGTCTGAGGCCATCCCGGCCCGTGACGTGCTTGTGTGCCACGAGAGGAGGCTGCTTATCGGAGGTGCTCCTCTTCCACCTGTTTGAAAATCATCGCAGTAAACTGAGCACACGAACACAAGACACTTCACGTCCATTTGTTAGAAACTCCTGTCATCAACCACGTACACCGAAGGCCTGCTCTGTGTGATGCCCTCGTATGACGCTCGGCTTGCAAAAAAGTCTTTGGCAAACCCACCATGCCCACAACCACCTGCAGCTCTGGCCGAGCAAGATACTCAAAGTGGGGCGCCTGGGTGGCTCAGCCGGTTGAGCGTCCGACTTCGACTCAGTTGACGATCTTGCGGTTTGTAGGTTCGAGCCCTGCATCGGGCTCTGTGCTGACAGCTCAGAGCCTGGAGCCTGCTTCGGATTCTGTGTCTCCCCCTCTCTCTGCCCCTCCCCCACTCACATTCTGTCTCTCTTCCTCTCTCTCTCTCTCAAAAATAAACATTAAAAAAAAAAAAAAAAAAGATACTCAAAGCAATTTAGTCACCTGTTCAGCAGTACCCTCAAGACAGGGAAAGAACCATGTCCTGTTTCTGCTGAGCTCAAGTCACAGGTGTAAGTGCCTAACAAGCCCGGAGAGTGTGAGAAACTTCTTCGTGTGTAGGCCAGGGTCATCAGACCCCAAAGTGATGGCTTCTGCAAACAAGGAAAACCACCATCAGGGTTAGAACCGGTGGAAAGAGATCGCGACGGGAACCGGCTGTTCAGCAGGGCGGTGGGATGGAAACTGGGAAGATGCGGGCCACTGGGGTGGCTGCTCCCAGACACAGCAGGCTGGGCTGGTTTTCATCATCTGGGGTTAGATAGAATTTCACATTCATCTCTGACCTTTTCTTCGCGAACTTCACCCACGGCACTTTCCCCTTGATCAAATACTCTCCCAGACCCTGACATTAATGAGGACAAGCACTGTGACAACCCAGATGCCAGTGGAAATTGGGTCATTTCCTGTCACTAATCCGTGGGATTCGATGACATTAAAAAAGAAACCAGAAGCGAATTCATTTCCTTTCTTACTTTTAAATGAGGCCCCACTTAGAGCAGAACGATTTGGATGTAGAGCCTTCTCAAGCAAACGGTCCCTGAGGGGTGGTGTGGAAGAACTCGGGGTCTGGCCCTCGTGTTGTGGTCACCGCCCTGAATGGCCTCACCTTGCCCCCCAGCGCTCTACATGGAGGAGCAAGAGAAATGAACCTGGTTTCCAAAAACGAAGTCCAGAAAATCATACACACTCCTACATTTCACCTGCTAAATTAAGCGTTCTCCATTAACGTTCCACTGGGGATGGAGAGAAAATTGTTGTAAAATTGCAAACTAAATTTAAAGTTAGAGGGGAAAAAAAAACCAACAATTCACTAAACTCAAACGTTTGGAGCAGCTTTGTAACCAACATTTAAATTAGAGATAAAGTGGGGCGCCTGGGTGGCTCAGTCGGTTGGGCGACCGACTTCGGCTCAGGTCACGATCTCGCGGTCCGTGAGTTCGAGCCCCGCGTCGGGCTCTATGCTGACAGCTCAGAGCCTGGAGCCTGTTTCGGGTTCTGTGTGTCTCTCTCTCTCTGACTTTCCCCCATTCATGCTCTGTCTCTCTCTGTCTCTAAAACGAATAAACGTTAAAAAAAAAAATTAAAAAAAAGAAAAAGAAAAAAAAAATAAATTAGAGATAAAGTGACTACCTGTTGGAGAGCTCACCTTGTCAGCCCAGGAATCCAAGGGTTCAAAAGGGGTCGTGTAAAAACTCAGGGATTGGTTAAAGGCAGATTCTACTGCTAAGATGATGGTAGCAATATGAGGGACACAATCCACTAAAAGGTGGGGGCTAGTGGTCTGGCATGCTGTATCCACCGGAAGTCTGTGGTTGTGAGCAACAGAAGCCAGGTCTGGCTGATGTGAAAGCACAAAGGAATCCATGGGCGGGATGGACAACCGATAGCTCAGACTCCATGGCAAAGCTGAAGCTGAAGTGGAAGGAAACAGGAACACTAGTAGCCACGGGAGTCCCGGCCTCAGAGTCTCTTCAGCTCCCCTGCAGAATCCTTTCCCTCCTTGCTTCATTTGGCACAAGTGCCAGGTCCCAGAATGGACAGCCCAGCTGACCGGCCCAGCGTGCGCCAAGATCCCACCCCTTGAACTGGATGATGGCAAGGTGGCTGCATACACTTTGCAAAAATTATTCAAGCAGTACACTTAGGATGTGTGTGCTTTTCTGAATGGACCTTATTCTTACAAAAAAAAAAAAAAAAAAAAAAAAGTTAGGCCTAACCTATGACCCAGCAATTCCACTCTTAACAGAAGTAAGACATGTAAGAGAAAATATATATAAGGGCACCTGGGTGACTCAGTCGGTTAAGCGTCCAACTCTTGATTTCGGCTCAAGTCATGATTTCATGGTTGGTGAGATCGAGCCCCACATCGGGCTCTGCGCTAACAGGGTGAAGTCTGCTTGGGATTCTCTGTCTCCCTCTCTCTCTGCCCCTCTCCCACTTACACGCTGTCTCTCAAAAATAAACATTGAAAAAAAAATTTTAATAAATAAAAATTAAAAATAAATAAACTTTAATTGCTTCTCAGCCTTTTGGCTAAGATCAAGTGTAAAAATAAATAGACTTTAAATAAATCAATAAGTAAAAATAAAATTTGGAATCCAGTGTGATTCAATTGATAAAACTTTGAACGCATACAAAAGGCAAACAATGTATTGTTTAAGGACATAAACCCATATGGGAAAGCTATAAAGGACAGAAGGTTAATAACTGTAACAAAATCCAGGTTAGTGCATCCCCAGGAGGTAGGGAAAAGAGGGAGATCCATTTAAGGAGAGGTGTAAAAGCAATTTCTAAAGGTGTTCTATTTCTTAAGCTGGCTAGGCATATGTCTGCTTTATTATTCTTATTTAAACTGTAAAAAAAATGTTTTATGTGCTCTTTTATACGTCCATTTCACAATAATTAAAAAATTTTTTTCTCATGTTTACTTTTTGAGAGAAAGTGAGACAGAGCGCAAGCGGGAGAGGGGCAGAGAGAGAGGGAGACCCAGAATCCAAAGCAGGCTCCTGGCTGTGAGCTGTCCGCACAGAGCCCCACAACGGGGCTTGAACTCAAGAACCGTGAGATCATGACCTGAGCCAAAGTCGGATGCTTAACCGACTGAACCACCCACATGCCCCTCACAATAATTTTTTAATAACTTCTTATATTCCAACATATCCAGGTGAAAATAAAATGTTTATTAAAAAAAAGATCCTATTCCCGAGCAACAAAAAACATAAACCACCTAGGAACAAACTAAAGAAGAAATGTTTACAGTCTTCATAAAGAAATCTATGAAACTTTACTGCATGCTACAAAAGAAGAGATGACTGGAAAGAAAGCATAAATAAATACAGGACAGACCATATTTCTAGATAGGAAAACTCGATGCAGTTATTATTTTATACAATTTAATATAATTCCAAATTTGAGTCTCTTGATATTTGTAGAAAAACAATGAAATGATTATAAATTTCATACAGAATGAATAAACAGGCAAGCATAGCCAAGCAAATTTCAACAAAGAATCTGCACTACTGGATGTTAAAATTTATTTTTTAAAATAATTTAAAAAATTATTTTAATTTTTAAAATTAAATTAATTCGTGGCACCTCGGTGGCTCAATCCATTAAGTGTCTTCAGCTCGGGTCATGATCTCATGGTATGTGAGTTTGAGCCCCAAGTCTGGCTCTGTGCCTGGAGCCTCCTTCGGATTCTATGCCTCCCTCTCTCTGTCCCTCCCCTGCTTGCACTCTGTCTCTCTCTCTCTCAAAAATAAATAAACGTTAAAAAAATTTTTTTAATAAATAAAAATAAAAAATGTAATCGTAGAGGAAAAAGAGACAGGTCATGGAAGAAACAGAAAGCCTGGAAGCTTATACGTTTGTACACTATAATAAAGCCCCCATCCGGAGGAGGGGGAAGGATACCTAGGGTCCAAAACCAAAATCTATAACCTAGTCACGCCTAGCTCCTAGTAACACCTTTCTGGAACCGGGAAGCTAAGGGATAAGAGAGGGAGAATCTCACTGTTTGTCTTTTGTATCTTTTGAATTTTGTAGGGTTTTTTTTTAAGTTTTTATTTTCATTCCGGTTAGTTAACACATAGTGTGATATTAGTTTCAGGTGTGCAATTGTATCTGTTGAATTTTGAACAACAGGCTCGTAACATATACTCAAAAAATCCACTTAAACTTAAAATATAGCCGGTGGGAAAAGAAATTAAATGGAAAGAACTGGTGACAGTTTGTAAAGAGATAAAATCAGGGTCTTATCTTACATGATAAACCAAAATAAGTTTCGATTGGATTAGAGTTGAACGTAAAAGAGAGCGGTGAATGGAAAAGCAGACACCAAATAAAGAACCAGAAGAAAATACAGGTGGATATTTATCTGACCTTGGGGTGGGGAAGTCCTTGCGAACCCTCAAGCAGAGGAAGAAATCATAAATGAAAGGACTTAGCCACAGTTATCAGTCAGCTAGGCTGCCTTAGAGACTGGGCAACCTACACAACAGATGTTGATTCTTTGCAGTTCTGAAGGCTGAAGTTTCAAGATCAAGGTGCTGCCTAACTTGGTTCCTGGTATGGGCTCTCTTCCAGGCTGGCAGACAGGGGACTGACTGCTGTGTGCTCACTTGGCCTTTCCTCTGTGCAAGGAAAGCAGAGAGAGAGAGAGAGAGAGAGAGAGAGAGAGAGAGAGAGAGAGAGAGAGAATGACAGAGTGGGAGGGAGGGAGAGGGAGAGGGGGGAAGCTGGTCTCTTCTTATAAGGACACTAATCCCATCATGAGGGCCCCACCCTCATGGCCTCATCTAATCGGAACTACCTGCTTGAGCACACCATCTTCAAATACCATCCCATTGGAGGTTAGAGCATCAACATATGAACTTTTTAAATTTTATTTTATTTTTAGTAATCTCTGTACCTAACATGGGGTGCAAACTCACAACCCTGAGATTAAGAATTGCATGCTCTTCTGACTGGGCCAGCCAGGTGTCCCTCAACACATGAATTTGGGGAGAACAGAAACATTCAGCCCACAATACCACACAGAAACTTCTCTATGTTTAATAATAATGATAGGAAGAAGGAAGAAGGAAGAGGAGGAGGAGGAGGACACTGAACAAAGAAAAATGTGTTACATGTATGTCAGTCACTATTGTTATGGATGAGTAAACGAAATGCAGGTTATAAAATCACTAATATAGAATGATCTCAATTTTTAAACATTAAACAGGGGCGCCTGGGTGGCGCAGTCGGTTAAGCGTCCGACTTCAGCCAGGTCACGATCTCGCGGTCCGTGAGTTCGAGCCCCGCGTCAGGCTCTGGGCTGATGGCTCGGAGCCTGGAGCCTGTTTCCGATTCTGTGTCTCCCTCTCTCTCTGCCCCTCCCCGGTTCATGCTCTGTCTCTCTCTGTCCCAAAAATAAATAAAAAAAAGTTGAAAAAAAAAAAAATTTTTTTTTAAACATTAAACAACAGTTATCTCTGGGGGTTCGGAATCACTGGCTTTTATTTTCTTGTGTTTTTGTGTATTTTCTAAATTTCCACGATCAACATGAATTATTTTTGTAATTCAAAAGACCATTATGTTGAAGAAGTGTTACGTCATGGTCAAGCAGCATCAGGGACAGAGGGCCGTGTTCTGCAAAACTTGAGGAGGTTGGCTGATGAACCAGGTGCCCAGCACACTTTAGGTTCTGGAATGCATGACCCGCATTAGCCCATAGTCTACAAAGGACGCCTTTAGGCAGAGAGTATTTGTGCCCAGAGGAGTCAGGCATGAGAGGGATCTTGCATCAGTGAAAACCCTGCCCCTTGTAGAAAGGAAGACTTGTTTGAAATGGCTCCAAAAGGACAGACTCAGAGGCAGAACAAGAAAGAGGCAGATCTCAGCTCAAAAAAGGGAAGAATTTCTACCTACACAAACTGCCCTTAAATGCAAAACACTATGTGGAGAGCATGTCTCAGTCCAACTGAGCTCAGAGATGCACTGAGGAAAGTTTTCTTGTATCACACGGCCACCCTTCCTGGCTACGCATATCTGGTACCATGGGATTCTGTTTATATAAAGGTGTTGGAAGTCGGTGTAGGGGGTTCCTGGGCACGAGGAAGGTTTCTGGGAGGCTGGTAATGTTTGTTTTCTTTAGCTGGGTGTTGGTCACATAGGTGTGTTCGCATTGTCAAAATTCATCAATTTTAATATGTGTACTTCTGTGTGTGCGGATAAGATTTAGCAAAACCAGAAGAAAGGCAGCAGTGACCCTAACCCCGGGACATGAATACAGACCCACCATACTTTGACTTCACTGTACCTGGAACCTTGGATTTCTAGTGACAACTGGGAGGTGACATGAGAGTGGGTGCCCAGGGTCTGGTGGGAGGGAGGGGGCGGGAAGCTCTGGGGATGTGCAAGCAGGGCCACATCAGCTCTGGTTTCTTCCTGTCCCCCGCCACTCTGACGGGTTTGGAGAGAGCTTGCTAAGCTAGGACGTGGCTTGTTGGGATCTGCCAAGTCAGTGAAGTGGCCCTTTTCTCACTGCCGTGATGCCTGGGGGCCAGCGAGGCGATGCGTATCACCTTCTGTTGGTTGTGGGGTGTCAAGTTGGCCCGGAGAAATGGCAGAAAACAGCTGGTGTTATAGCCCTCGGCACAGACATCCTCAACCCTCTGACAGCAATGAGCTGCCTGTAAAACATCGGCATTTCAAGGACCACGCCAGCCTGTAAAGTAAGTGGCATTTGCTGGGAGAGCATCTCCTTTCGTATGGCAGTTATATGCTGCTAAAAATACCAGAGCACCTTATGCAAGACCGCCGTTACAGAGCGAGCACCTTATGTAAAAGCACCTAGTATAGCATGAGCAGTTAATCGGTTGGGTGTTGCAGTAATGGCTGTTGGCATCATTACAAAGTTATGGTGTGTTTACCTGGTGAGGAGAGTGAATGATCATCAATATCCAGCCTTGGGGGGCGCCCGGGTGGCTCACTGGTGAAGCTTTCGACTCTTGATTCTGGCTCAGGTCATGATCTCACAGCCCATGAGATCGAGCCCCGCATCGGGCTCTGTGCTGACAGCACGGAGCCCGCTTGGGATTCTCTCTCCCTCTCTCTCTGCCCCTCCCTCCCTCTCTCTCTCTCTCACAAAATAAACTTAAAAATATATATATATCCAGCCCTGCCTGACTCACATAGCTGTGCTCATGACTACTTTATGTGTTAGGGCTTTTTCATCTTTGGATGTGATTGTCAAAGCAGCTGAGTTGATGCCGGAGTTTATAAAGTTCCCTCTTGCTTGGTCCCCACCCCCTTCTCATTCACCGATTATACATCCTACGACTCCCAGAAATGTGGCATCTTGGATTTACAAGGGCCTCCTTCCCAGCCAAGAGTCCCCTCACAGAGTAGCCAGGAGGGGGGGCCATCTGGCCTGTGCTTAGAGTGACCAGGGACCGGCCATCGCATTGTTGGGTGATGATCAGGAAGGAAGAGCAATGGAACAAAACCAATGCCAGCGAGACCAAAATGCCTGCCTGAAACTGACAAGAGGAAATTTCACAGGGATCAGATTGATGAAGCCATGGGATCTGAGGCTTGGAAAGGAATGTCACAGTGGACATCAATTCGTTGAAATGACAAATGCACCTGCCCTATGGCACAGGGATTCTATTGCTCAGGATCTGCCCTAAAGAACCCCCGGCATGTGTGCACACGTGGAAAGTTCTGGGACAGTCTCTGTGGCAGTTTGCACCGGTGAAAAACTGTGCAGTCTGAACATTCGCTGCTTGTGGAAAAGCTAAGTAAACTCAATTACTTGGCTTATGTGACTCAGCCATGTTGCTTCATGTGGCTGCACATTGTTCATCCTCGCTTAGAATGTTCCGCTGTGTTGGGGCGCCTGGGTGGCTCAGTCGGTTAAGCGTCCGACTTCAGCTCAGGTCACGATCTCGCAGTCCGTGAGTTCGAGCCCCGCGTTGGGCTCTGGGCTGATGGCTCGGAGCCTGGAGCCTGCTTGGGATTCTGTGTCTCCCTCTCTCTCTGCCCCTCCCCCGTTCATGCTGTGTCTCTCTCTGTCTCAAAAATAAATAAACGTTAAAAAAAAAAAAAATTAGAATGTTCCGCTGTGTGTACTCCCCCCCAGTTTATTTGTCCGTCCTACTGCCAGTTGGGCATTGGGTGCTCTCCAGTTCTTTGGCTCTTACAAATAGTGCTGCTATAAACATTCTAGTATATGCTTTTTTACCACCGTCTTTTGCCCATAAGACATAAAAAGTCGTAAACTGAAAAAAAAAAAAAAAAAAGTTTGAAAACTGCTGCTTTAGGCCTCCAATCTTGAGAAAGACAACCTGTCCCACCTCTCCAATTCACCCTTTCGTTCTTTCAACATAGTCCTTCCAGCTTCTGTGTGGCACCAAATAAGGGTACTGGCCATAGGAGTCACACTTCCTGGGACTATTGCTGTGTGTCCTTGGGCAAGCACTTAAGTTCTCTATACATCAATTTTCGTACATATAAAATGGGGATAATAAAAGTTGTGGGTTTTTTTTTTTTTTTTTAAGCAGGCTTCACATCCGGCGCACAGCCCAACACAGGGCTTGAACTCACGACCCTGGGATCGAGACCTGAGTTGAGATCAGGACACTTAACTGATTGAGCCATCCAGGTGCCCCAGTAATAGCACTTTTAACTTCGCCTGGTTGAGGATTAAATAAGGGGAACGGTGTCCGCGCACAGTAAATGCTCCATCAACGTCAGTAGCTATGATAACCGCCAAAGGCACCCTTTCTTCGCACCTCTGAGGCACCCCGCTTTGGGCGGCCCCTGCCAGGAGAGCTGAGCAAGACTCCAACACAGGACACAGCAGCTGAAGACAAACCATTTCACCACCTCCAAGTGGAGCAGACCTGCACCCAAAAGCCCTCCCTACCACACCACACCGTTCTCTCCCTCTGCCTCCCCAGGCCCCGAGGATGTGCCGCGGCCACAGCCACTGTTCAATGGATGCCACTCAAAATATGACCTAAACCAGGGGCACTGTTCTCGAGTTATTATTAACGGTATGTGCCGGCAGGCCAGTGACAAGCTGCCAGAGCATCGACATGGCCCAGAAATCACTGCCTGAAAAAGCAAAATGTTGTAACGTCCACGCAAAAGGATTGTGAAACGGAGTAGTGTGTGTTTTTAGGAGAAGAAGACGGAAAAAGCCCCTGGAAGTTTACAGTGCAGAGACCTAGGAGCAAGAGACGCAGGGCCTCACACTAGTGGTTACCATGGCAACTGTATTTCACAGCAGGAACTCATTTTCATATGACAGTGACCGGCAGAGGGAAGGAAGGACTCGGAAACTTAGTTGAAGGCCTTACTGTTTGGGAGGGTGGGGTTGATTTTGTTTACCAAAAAAAAAAAAAAGCACGTAAAATTGTCTTAAGGGACCGAAAAGACCCAAACTATCCACGGGCGCTGCAGGGTTCTCTGTACCACAACTTTTACTTAAGACACATGTACGCGCACACACACGGAGACAAACACATAGGCTGTTTCTAAGGCCTCGGGGCAGATGTCACAGCCTCCCTGAGTCACTTATCCCACCATTAACCATCTGTTCTGTTACTAAGTCCTTTCCTGGAGTCCCCAAGCAACCAGTTGACCAGGCCACCAACACATCCCACACACCTGGGCCAGGTGCCAAGAGGACACAGAACACGCCCTGGACTGAAGCATACATACGCTTCCCCGAACTGCAAATCCTAGCACTGAAAAAGTCTTGGGAGTCAGACACCCGAGTCCCAACCTCCACCCTTGCCCACCTACAAGCTGTGTGATTTAGGTAGGTCCCTGAAGCTCTCTGGGTTTGAGCCCTCAGGGGCAGAACGAGACAATAATCGCAGTGCCCACCCCTCTGGGCACTGAGAGGATAACACACACAAGGGAACTGCCTGGAAAGATCAGCACACCGCCCCATTCCTAATGACCACTCAATAAACAGCTGCTATGATCAAGAGCCGGAAAAGCATCTCTCACGCCCATGATACAACTGGAAGCTAATGGCAGAGAACAAAGTATTAAATTGGGTGGCACAAACTGTAATGAATCCATCAATAACCCAGCAGGAGTGTGGATGGATGGGAATCCGGAACACTGGAACAGTCTAGGATGGAGGTGGACTTTCAGCCAGACCCTGAAGGACGACAGGGAGGTATTCACAGATGTCTGGGGGTGGGAATTCCTTTACTGAGTGTTTACGGGGTGCCAGGTCCTGGGGATCTTCAGGGACACGAAGGGTTGGAGACCAGCAGGCAGACAGCTGCATGAGGGCATGGTAGACAGGGAAGGCCAAGAAAGGGGCTCCCAGTGCAGCCAGCTTTCCCCAAAGCTTTCCCAGGGGAACAGTGACCGAGCCGGATCCCAAAGGGCAAAAGGGCTGACCACAGAGGGAGGGAAGAAGTTGCACGACTGGAAACTGGTTTGGGAGAGCGAGGACACACGACCGAGGGGTCTTCAAATCTGGGAAGAAGAGCTAGGCTTCGTGCGGGAGGAAACCCAGAGCCTCTGAAGATTTCTCAGCGGAGGAAGGTCAGAGACAGAACAGTCAGGGACCGTCACTCTACAGGTGACTTGGCAGATGGACCGCAGAGGCTCAGACACACTTCGGGAGGGAACCCCACTGCTGAGGAGCAAATGAGAGCAGCTGCCTGGGAGGAGGCCAGACTCCAAGGTGCCGAGTTTGGGGTGTCCCGGGGCACCCAAGGAGCCAGGACTGGAGCCAGAACCCAGAGAGGGCAGCTCCCCTGAGGGCTCCCGGAGACAGCTCCTGCAGAGGCTAAGCACAGCACCTCAACACCCCGCTAAAGAGGGAAGAGGGGTCCAAAGAGAAAGAACAATAGAGAAGGACAAAACCAGGAGAGTGGGGTACCCCAGAAATCACACCAAAGAAGCTGCAGAGAAGACACAAGCACACGGGGGTCTGCTCCCCAGGCAGAAGGACGAGGCCAGCAAAAGAGCAATGTTTGGAAACAAGATGACTTTCAGGAAAGCAGTTTCAGCAAAGTGGTGGGGCCAGGCTGCGCCAGGCTGCAGAGGATTAAGAGGGGAGGCGTGGAGCTGAGAGGCAGGCGGCAGGTGCAGAGCACTTGTCTGGAAAATGTGACAGCAAGAGAAAAGAGGAAATGAAGCTCAGGGCTCCGTTGCGTGTTTTTCCCCCCAAGAGATGGGAAGCCAAGTGGATGTCACAGGCAGGAGGATGAGGGGCGTGGAGACCCCGTAGGGGCACATTCTCTCAAGGAGGTGGGGAGGGACTGCAGCCCTAGCTCTGCAGGGTGCCACAGGGCCACCCCTGCCTCCTCCAACCCCCAGCTGCTAGGAAGATCAAAGGTTCCCATGGAGCAGCACAGATGGAACTTGATCTGTCACCACAATCTCCCTGGCCCTGATCTCACTGAGGATGGGTTTCCATCTTCTGCATCACACCTGTCCTTAGAACAACCTGGGGTGTTGAGGTGCGGGGAGGGGGGGGGGGGTACACAGACCACCCAGACGGGAAAATCAGGTCCTCAGCCTTCCAGCCAGGCAAGGGACAAACGTCCCAGATCTCCCAACAGAGCCCTTGCTAGAGCCCAAGAAAGGAAGAAAGGGGGCTTCCGCCGCCATAGTGCTGTGTCATAGGCACCACTATGAGCCCAGAGCCTTCCTCCCGAAAGCAGCGAGGCACCCTGGTTTCAACGCTTCCTCCAAGTCTTCTGCCTGGGAAAAACAGGTGGCTGGAGTGGGTTTCCGGAGAGTTAGAAAGCAAACCCAGGGCAAGATTCTCAGGCCGAAAGAGGTGGGCAGAGTGACAGAAGAATCCCGTCTGGCCAGTGAGAAACACCTCCATCCCGCACTCACACGCTCCTGGGCACCAACGTGTCATGGGAATCCCACTCCCGACCACCTAACTACGGGCGAGGGCCCAAACGTCTAGGGCCGGGGCCCACCGCGGAGCCCCAAGCCTATCACCCGGAGAGCGGGATCCTCAACGAGGGCAAGGTCGAGCGCAGAGGGGCAGTGGCGCGGCGACACCGAGGCCCCTCCCGCCGCACGTGCGCGCCCCGGCGGGGCGACCGGCGGCGCAACACGCGGCGGGTGCTCGGTAAACACGGCACTTGTTGACTCGCTCGCGGGGAACGCTCACCCCAGCGCCGCCTGGCGTCTGCGGCCGCACTCGCCCGCCCTCCCCCTCCCCGCCGCGGCCGCCCCCGCCTCGCCCCCGCCGCCCCCCAGCGCGGGGCGTACGACCCGCTCCGCGAAGGGCCCCGGGCCGGCAGCGGGCCAGACGCCGAGCGCACGCCGTCCCGGGGCCCGGGCCCGGGCGCTGCCCGCGGCCGCTCGGGTCCAGCCCGGGCTCCGGGAGAGACCGGCGGCGAGCGCGGCGGGGAGGGGAGCGCGGCGCCAGGGCCTGCCAGCGCCCCGCCGGCCCCCGGGGCTCTCGCCCCCGCCCCGAGAGCCAAGAGCTCCCAGGCCCCGCCCGCCGCTCCGCGGCCGCCCCGCCGGGAGCCAGACGCACCCCCCCGGCCCTGCCCCACTTTGGCCACACTCACCTGGGGGGTGGGGGGCGGGGGTCGGCCCTGCCGCCGGGCGCGCTCCCTGGCTGCCCTCTGCCGGCGGCCGCAGGTACCCAGGCGCCCGCCCCGCCCCGCCCCGCCCCTCTCCGCCCCGAGACCTGTTGCGGCGCGCGCGGGAGAACCGGGCCTGAGGTCACCTGGCGGGCGAGGGTCCCGCTGCACCGGGACGTTCGCCGCGGACGGGTCTCCAGGGCCCCTTCTTGTTGTTGGTTTGCAAGCATCACTCTTTTCCACAAGCAGCTTCAAGTCCCCAAAGCCAAAAACGAGCCGTTCTAACAACCCCGGGATGCCAAGGGAGGGCGGGTGGGAGGCCTGAAACGGTACCCGGCACCCGCCCGAGCTCCACGTCAGTTTGTTGAGTGGACGAATCCTCCATTGATGGAGGGGCAAACGGAGGCAACTTGCTCCAGTCCTTGAGGGAAACAGCGACGAAAAGCTAAAGCTTTCATCGGCCTGGGGTCTTGCCTCCACCAGTTCAAGAACCTGTGCGATCAATGTTCTCCATTTTCATTGCCTTTGAGCCTCAGGGTGGGGGTCAGGGAAGAATGGAGGGGCCACGCTGAAGCTCTTTGACCCTTCACTCTACCAGGAAAGCCATTAGACCAAAAAAAAAAAAAAAAAAAAAAAAAAAATATATATATATATATATATATATATATATATATATACACACACATATATATGTGTATATATATGTATATACATATATATGTGTATGTATATATATGTATGTATATATACATATATATGCATATATATATGAAATAATTTCCTGAGATAATCCCAGAAGTCAGTAGTCGAGTGATAACCAAACCTGAGAGTCCTGGTTTCCAGACACACAGCAGTCCCCACCAGTCCCTGGGGTTGACTTCCATTTCGGATCTGGATCTTCCCCGTGGGAGTCGTGATCTTGGCCATGTGAGCAAATCTCTCTTGCTAGCACTGTCCCGCAGACTTCCTGCAATTAGAGACATGTTGTACTGCTATGCTGTCCACCAGCCACTAGTCACATGAGATGGATTCTTAAATTTCATTTAATTGTGCTTAATTTAAATTGAAATCACCAAGGTAGCTAGTGGCTAAGTCTCCGTTTCTTTATTCCAGAAAGAGACCTCATAATAGTCCTGCTGTAAGGATTGAATGACCAAAGCTGCAGGGATTCCACAAGTGCTACCCCACCTACCGGCCCCAAAACCGTCCCCCCCAGGAGTCGCCCACATGCTGCTTGCGTAGCCTGTGACAGTGCGCTTACCATCTGTGGGGGGACCTGACTTTTCTCTGGATCGCTGACCACCCAGAAAAGATTTATACCTGACACTTCTGTGTGCATAGATTTGGGTGGAGAACTCAAAGAAGTGTTGAGTTTCAAGGGCGCACAACAGCCAAGGACAGGGCGAGGCCCGAGGCAGAGAGCCTTGAAAGAGCAAGTGCCTCAAATTAGGGACGGAGCCTGCTTTCATTTCAAGGCTTGGGGGAGCCCCAGCTGACAACCTGGTTATTAAGAATTATTTCCCAGGGCGCCTGGGTGGCTCAGTCTGTTAAGTGTCCAACTTTGGCTCAGATCATGATCTCACAGTTCGTGGGTTTGAGCCCCACGTCAGACTCTGTGCTGACAGCTCGGAGCCTGGAGCCTGCTTTGGATTCTGTGTCTCCCTCTCTCTCTGCTCCTCCCCCATGCACACTGTCTCTCTCTCTCTCTCCCTCTCTCTCTCTCTCAAAAATAAATAAAAACATTTAAAAATTAAAAAGAGAGAGAATCAGCAATCTATTTGCATGCGTGTGAAGACGTCTCTTTTCTATTGAATCTGTGAGAGAAGGGTGAATAGATATTGGCTTATACAAATTCATTCCCACAGGGGGAAGACTTTATGAATATAATGCATCCTCATTATAGAGTTCCATATATTTCCAAGTGCCACTGACAGATGTAATAACCTGTGGCATAGATATTCAGGTCCTCAGGTTATAGATGCGCTCATGTGTATGCCCAGAGACACCCTGGCAGAAATTAGTGACTGAAGCTCAAACTCACTTCTCCTTACTTCAAGGCACTTGGAGACCTTGTGATCCAATAAACCACAGCTCCTTCTGTATGTTTCCTATGACACTTTCAGTAGATTGGAGATGGGGATCAGGCAGCATGGACAAGTTGGTCTAAACTTACAGAACAGGGGTGCCTGGGTGGCTCAGTCGGTTAAGCAACTGACTTTGGCTCAGGTCATGATCTCGCAGTGCATGAGTTCAAGCCCCGAGTCAGACTCTGCTGACAGCTCAGAGCCTGGAGCCTGCTTCAGATTCTGTGTCTCCCTCTCTCTTTGCCCCTCCCCTGTTCACGCTCTCTCTCTCTCTCTCTCTCAAAAATAAACATTTAAAAAAATTTTAATTAATAGACTATTTGTAGAAGAGCATTAGATTTACAGAAAAATTGAGCTTACACAGATTTCCTTAGTTTTTGTCTAATATCCTTTTTATGTCCCATCCAAGATACCATATTACACTTAATTGTCATGTCTCCTTAAGCTCCTCTTAGCTACGACAGTTCCTCAAACTTTCCTTGTTTCTGATGACCTTGACAGTTTTGAGAAGGACTTGCCAGGTATGTTATAGGACGCCCCACTGTTGGGATTTGTCTGATATCTCTTCGTGGCTACACTGGAGCTATGGGTTTGAGGAGGTGGACCATAGAAGCAAAGAGCCATTTTCCTCCCATCATATCAAGGGTTCATGACTGTTGCCATAATTTATCACTGTCGATTGTTGGCCTTGATCACCTGGCTGAGGTGTCCATCAGATTTCTCCTCTCCAAAGTTACTCTCTCCGTGGAGGTCACTATGCAGGGCCCACACTTAAGGAGTGGGATGTTCTGTTCCTCCTCCTTGAGAGTGGGGTAGCTACATAATTTATTTGGAATTCTTCTGTATGGAAGATTTGTGTCTTCCCCGCCATGATACTGTGATATAATAAGAAATATAGGGGCACCTGGGTAGCTCAGTCGGTTGAAGGTCCGACTCCTGATTTCGGCTCAGGTCACGATCTCACGGTTCGTCACATCGAACCTTGTGTCAGGCTCTGCGCTGACAGCGGGGAGTCTGCTTGAGATTCTCTCTCTCCCTCTCTCTCCACCCCTCCCCTGCTTGCATGCGCTTGTGCGCACACACTCTCTCAAAAATAAATATTTTCTAAAAAGAAGAAGAAATTCATATGTTGGTTTTCTTCCTGACTCCTAACCAGAGCTCCTAAAACCCGTCTATGTTTCCTAAGTGATAAGAACTCTAGGGCCATCTTTTGTTATGATATTTAGGTTTTGTCCCAGGCTCCTGAAACAGCTCCAGAGGGATAGAAGCGAGAGAGCATCTTTTCTGGTCCATAACAAGCCCCTTTCAAGCACACCTGAGTTTACGTTAATGAGTGACTTTTGGAAAGCCCCTAAGGATGCCCTAAGGATGGATGAGCCCGTTGCCAGGGGAACCAACCACGTGATTAGAGGGTTGGCCCTTTTAGCCCCACCTCTGGGGAGCAGAGAGGGAAAGGGACTGGAGACTGACTTCATCATCAGTGGCCAATGATTTAGCCAATCGTGCTTACATCAGGAAGCCTCCACAAAAATCCTAACTGAAAGGGTTTGGAGAGTTTCCAGGTTGGTGAAAACATGGAGGCGCTGGGAAGGTGACGCCCCAAGAGGGCGTGAAGCTCGGCATCCCTCCCCACACCCCTTCCCTATGTATCTCTTCATCTAGCTGTTCGTTTGTATCCTCTATTTTATTTTTGGTTTTAGAGAGAGAGTGCACGAGCAGGGGAGGGGCAGAGACAGAGACAGAGAGAGAATCTCAAGCAGGCTCCACGCTCAGCACAGAGCCCAACGCAGGGTTTGATCCCACCACCCTGGGATCATGACCTGAGTCGAAATCAAGAGCCTGACGCTCAACCGACTGAGCCACCCACGCACCCTGCATTTGTATCCTTTAATATATCCACATATCCTTTGTAATAAATTGGTGACACCCCCCCCCCCCCCCCCCCCGCCGCCAGTTTATAACTGATCAGTTTAAAGCATGGGAGGCCTGGATCTGTATTGGCGTCTGAATGGGCCTGGGGGTAGAGAGGTCTTGTGGGATTGAGCCCTTAATTTGTGAGGTCTGTGCTACCTCTGGGCAATTAGTGTCAGAATTAAATTAAATTGTAAAACACTCAGCTGGCGTCTGCCGAGAATTGGAGACTTGGTTGGTGTGGAAAAACCCATATATCTGGTGCCAGAAGTGTTATGTGTTTAAAAGGAAACGAAGCAAAATTTTCCTTCAGTTGATGTCAAAAACAAGTGGGATTTGCTAGAATGGCCCTGGCTCGTGGGTGTAATTTGGGAAGAGAAGGATAAAAGGCTGGGGGTGAGGAACTGTGGACTCCTAGTGGTCCCCGATGGTCTGAATCAGTAGCTGTGCTCAGTTACTAGAGGTAAAAGTTACCAATGGAATTTAGAGAGAGCTCCAACTCCCAGGGAGATGGTTCACAGGATGTATAAGGAAATGCAAACTAGTAAGAAAAAGGCAAAATACTCAGTCCTTTGGTTACTATCTGTAATAGCTAAAATGAAATTCAGAGTTCTGGGATGGACCTTAATGCTAGGCTAAGCTCAGATTTGGGTCAGTTTAAATTTCGGCTACTAGCCTCGAAGCCCCCCACCAAAGGAAAAAGTATGCAGTGACAACAGAAAGGATTTCTAAGACTTCACTGGCTACCAGGAAGGTAGTCAATGTCGGGGGAGGGCAAAACCGAGACACTTCTGAAACCAGGGGTATAGTATGAAGGAGCTGTTAAATTTTATAGGTTGGTATCGTCAGCTTCCAGAGGAACTTGAAGCAAAATGGATTGTGGAAGTAACTGATTTGGGGGCTTTGTCTTTGGTTTTGAGTGCTGCAGAGTAGAAGAACATGCTGGGGTCGATGCAGGACCCACGGGTCCCTAGGGAACAGCACAGCCTACTTGATACATAACCCAGACACAAAACAGCTTACTCCCAAGGGAACAGCCAGCCTGGTGGACTGGATAAAAGCCACTGTAAGGTCTGTTTTCCCTGAGAATGGGACAGGCTGTCCTCTGCTATGAATGCCAAGTAGAGCACCGCAGACGAAGCAGCAAGTCATGGGGGACAGCTTTACAATGCCCCGGATATTCACTGCCCATTACTCAGATCATGATAAATGCCAGGGTTAATGGAGTGACTGTTACATGGGCACCCCATAGAACCTCACTGCTATAAAACTGAGGGTAGGTTTGTAAGGGTTAAATTGTACTGTAGGGCTAAGGCTTAGCTTGAAAGACAACAACTTTGTTCTGACACTGAAGGTCAAAAGATAACAGCCTTGCTTTTACTCTTGTAAATCATACTTCATACTCATGTGAATCAGGCTTTACCAACGAAGGAAACAAAACCTCAAAAAAGAGCGTCAGAGACAAGGTCAAAGAGATCCACTGGTTGCAACTTAGCGGCAGAGAGTCTAAAATAGTCACCTCATTCGATAACTGTTTCTGACTCATCTGGCAACTGTTTCTAACTCGTCTGGGAACTGTTTCTCTGTTCTGTTCCCAGATAATGATAAAACGATGTGATCGGCTTTAAAAACTCTGTACCCTGGCTGTTCGAGGCCACACTCTTGTCAAGAGTGTTGGTCCCGATTGGTCGGCCACACTCTTATCAAGAGTGTTGGTCCTGATCGGTCGGCCTTGCCTCTCATTGTAATAAACTTTGTTGCAACTGTCACTGGTGCCCGTAGCATTCTGTTTCAGGAGTCGCGTGGATGCAACAGGTTCTGGAAACCTTATCAAATTTGCCGCCGCCTCAGCTTCCCCTCATGGGTCTTACTGACACTAGTAAAAAATAGTAAAAACTAGTAAAAACATTAGGTTAATTAATGAGAGAATGGGGAAAGGCAGAGCCTAGGCACTGGTTCAAGTATGGTGGAAATTTTTAAATGGTTATTAAGAAATAAGACGAGTCAAGTAAATATTTATAGGAGCAAAACAAAGAGGAAACAGAAAGGAAAAGTCATGGAACCTACCCAGCAGAACGGAAACCTTTGGATGGTTATTAAGAAGCAGGATGAATGGGGATGCCTGGCTGGCACTTGGTAAGGCACGCGACTCTTAATCTCAGGGTTGTGAGTTCAAGCCCTACGTTGGGCATCGAGCCTACTTAAAAAAGAAGAAATGGGGCGCCTGGGTGGCTCAGTCGGTTAAGCGACCGACTTCAGCTCAGGTCATGATCTCAAAGCTCGTGGGTTTGAGCCCCGCATCGGGGTGAGTGACCGGTTCGTGGGTTCCAGCCCTGAGTCGGGATCTGCTGACAGCTCAGAGTCTGGAGCCTGCGTCAGATTCTGTGTCTCCCTCTCTCCCCGCCCCGCCCCCGCTCGCACTGTGTCTCGTTCAAAAATAAACAAACATTAAAAATTTTTGGAAAAAAAATGAAATGTTTGAACAGGCTTTTTGTGAAGTGCTGAGGTCTCTTTCACCTGATTGTATTATGAGGATGTGTCAGAGGCTGCGGTTAGTTAGGCTTTTTAACCGGATGCCTGGAGGCCAACAAATGGGGAGTTGGAGGCTGAGGCTGCTATCGGGACAGTTAGCAACCTGCCCTCGCAGCATTCCACAGGCAGGGCCACAAGAAGCCAGATCAAACCAGACAGGCCCCAGACAAAGAAGGCCTTGAGACCCTGACCAAGTAAGGAAGAAAAATTGCAAGACTCTGCTCCCAAAGAAATCCCCTCCCCAAATAATAAATATTCCACTCTACCCGTAGTTAACATTGTCAATGAAAGAGCCCCCAAACCCTGGGTGCAGCTGACTCTTGCGCTCTCCTGCTCTCACATCTCCAGAAGGTGCTCTCTTTTTAATAAACCCTTCCCTCGCACTGCTCAACCACTCTCTGGTCTGTCCTTGAATTCTTTTCTTGGGACAGGAGTAAGATCCTCAATGATGTCTGGTGGATGGGCTGAGCGGACGCCTCCGGGTCACCCAGCATCAGATGGATGTTGTGTCTGACTGGGGAACGTCTCCCCTGCCTGGGGTTGTCAAATAGAGGAGAGGTGAATCCACCCTGCAAGCAGTAGAAATTGGACATGCCAGGGCGCCCGGCTGGCTCAAGTGGAAGAACATGTGACTCTTGATCTCGGGGTCCTGAGTTCGAGCCCCATGTTGGGTGTAGAGATTACTTCAATAAAACTTTGATTAAACAATGTATAAAATAAAAAAAATTAATTAGACATGCAAAATGGGAACAAATAAGATTTCCTGCACCCACCCAGTGTAGAAGAAAATGTGGAGTGTTGGTGGGGACAAATGCTCTGTGTGGTAGCCCTGTGTAGGGCATAGACGGGGGCTTATGGCATAAGCTGGTGAGTGCCTCTCAGCAGTCTCCTGGGACTCGAGAATTTCCATCTGCAAGGCCTTTACCAGCTTGCTCTCTGACATTTATTGAAACTGCCCCTATGGCTAAAAGACAAAAAATAATCTTGAAGCCCGAAGTATGCAGGATGTCTTGGATGATGTCAGAGAAGCACTCGCTCCCATGAGATTGGCAGTGCTCAGAGAGTTCCAGAACAATATGGAAATGGCGTATGTAGGATCGTGCTGCCTGGGGAATGCATGATGCTGTTGGAGTTTCTTGGGCAAGAGGTCATTACTGTGGGTGTTTGCCTGAAGAAGGCTTCTGGTTGTCTGTGTATCTATTTGAGAGAATATGTTTGTTAGAGAGAGAGAGAGAGAGAGAGAGAGAGAGAGAGAGAGAGAGAATCCCAAGAAGACTCCATGCCCAGCATGGAGCCCAACACAGGGCTCATGACTGTGAGATCATGACCTGAGCCGGAATCAAGAGCCTGATGCTTAACCAAGAGAGTCAGGGAGGCACCTGGAGAGGCTATGTTTATACTTCAAGCCAATTTCTCAAAAGTGGTCTCTTGTGTCAGAAGCACCTGAGGGCTTGTTAAATATGCAGATTCACAGGCCCTGTATTGAATCTGGAGGTGGGGCCCAGAATCACATTTTAACATACTCTCCCAAGGATTCCGATGCACACCAAGGTGAACCCTATCAGGAAGGGCTGGGAGTCCACTAGCAGGAGACCACTGAAGAGAGAATCTATGTTCTTCTACAGAGGCCAGCCTGATTCGTTGTTACCTTGGTTCTTCTTTCGCCACATGTAGAGCATTGGAACAGACACATCGCTCAGTTGCGAGCCTCTAGTAACCTCAGCAGGAACAGCCTCCTTGACTTCTACCTTCCTTTTGACAAAGACTCGTACCTTGACCAAATTTTATTAGGCTCCTCTGATCCTACTTCTGGACGAGGCCTCAACCTTGGCCTGTAAGAACTGCAATTTTCAATGTGAACAAGATTGTCCACTCCCTCCACAAGGAGACTTGAAAAAGTATCTGGTATGGCTTGTAGCAGCCCAAGGTCACCATGTCACCCGGATGACCAGCCCTCCTTGAGTTCCTTAAGTGCCTTTTTTTTTTTTTTAAGTAGGCTCAAAGCCCAGTGTGGGTCTTGAACTCACGACCCTGGGATCAAGCTCAAGAGTCACATGCTCTACTGACTGGGCCAGCCAGGTGCCCCTTGAGTTCCTGTCTGAAAAGCTCAAGGCTGCCAAAAGAATCTGCCATTTGTCTGGGCGCCTGGGTGACTCAGTTGAGTGTCTGACTCTTGACTTCAGGTCTAGGCATGATCCCAGGGTTGTGGGATCAGCTCTGCCTGTGTTGGCCTCCACACTCAGCCTGGAGCCTGCTTGAGATTCTCTCTCTCTCTCTCTCTCTCTCTCTCTCTCTCTCTCTCTCTCTCCTCTCTCTCTCCCTCTGCCCCTTACCCCTGCCTCACACCCTGTCTCTGTCTCAAAACAAACAAACAAAAGAATCTACTATTAGTGCCACCTAACATTTGCCGTAGGCCCCTGTCCTCCGTTTTCTTAGAGCATTTATTTTAAAAACTTGGTATTGTATATTCTTTCTCTGTCCCTTTCAGATGTATGTGTACCTTCTAGAACCCAGGAGCATCTTCCTCAAGGACCTGGGAGTCAATCCTTTGCAATATAACCATCAGGAAGGACACGGTCCCTGGGTCCCAGTCTCTGTGGGACAGTAGGAGCCTGACTGGGTAAGTGCCAAATTAAAGGCCTAATCACTTTGATATTGACCACTTTCTGGCCTTTGGTAATTTTTTTACTTTTCTGACTCTGCTCAAGCCTCCACTTGCTCCCTGTCCCTACTCCCTCATTCTCCCCCCCCCCTTTTTTTTAATTTTTAATTTTCTATTTTAGAGAGAGAGAGAGAGAGAGAGCGCACGAGTGAGCAGGGGAAGGGACAGGGGGAGGGAAAGAGAGAGAGAGAGAGACAGGAGGGGGGAGAATCTTAAGCAGGCTCCATGTTCAGGGTAGAGCCCACATGGGGCTCGATCCTACAACCCTGGAATCATGACCTGAGCTGAAATCAAGAATTGGACACTCAACCGACTAGCCACACAGACGACCCATTCTGTTTAAAAGACCATGTCACCTGTACACAGCTCAGAACCAAACTCAGTTCTATATTAAAGCAGACTCTTTCCTCTATTGCTATACTATTGAAAATCTGTCTTTACCACCATTAACTAATAACCAGCTTTATTTTTCTGTAACACTTCCCAGGAATGTTCTGGGTAAGATGGAGCCTTGGGGCTCCCTGCCACCTTAGAATGAACAGGCCGGGGCGCCTGGGTGGCGCAGTCGGTTAAGTGTCCGACTTCAGCCAGGTCACGATCTCGCGGTCTGTGAGTTCGAGCCCCGCGTCAGGCTCTGGGCTGATGGCTCGGAGCCTGGAGCCTGTTTCCGATTCTGTGTCTCCCTCTCTCTCTCTGCCCCTCCCCCGTTCAGGCTCTGTCTCTCTCTGTCCCAAAAATAAATAAAAAACGTTGAAAAAAAAAAATTAAAAAAAAAAAAAAAAAAAAAGAATGAACAGGCCTTGTGACTCAGCCATTAAGTATCAGTCCACAAAGGCAAGCCTGAGGGCAATAGGTCAGCTGTCAGCCAATAAGGCCTGGATCTCATACAAAAGGATCTCCCTTTGCCCAGTCAGGGAGGCCCTAGAGAGGCAACAAGCGTCCTACAGAGATGGCAGCTGTCCTTAACAATAACTAATACAGAAAGAAACGTGGATCTTCTGAGTTCTGGAAACAGCGGGGGGGGGGGGGGGGGGGGAAGGGGGAGGAGGGTGCAAAATGTGGATGTAATCGCTTAACATTCCAGAGGAAACTAGTCACAGAAGGGTCCCAGCACTTAATTACACAGAGTCTGGGGAAGGGGCCCTGCAAACAGACCCACAAGTGTGTGTGTGGCGGGGGGGGGGGTCCCAACTTCCTGGGACTAGAGACCTGAAAAGACAGCAAAAATGGTCCAGGCGTGAATAAATAACAAATCATCCCATTCGTGGAGCACACAAACCCCGAGTAATTACATTCCGTGCGTTATCTCTGAGGTGCCATTATTGTCCCCATTTCACAGGTATGGGGACCAGGGCTTGGAACAGCTAAGCTCACTTACCCAATGTGAGAAGTAAGGGAGATGATTCATTTTCAGAAGTACCAAATAAAAGCGCTGCTGTCTAGCTAACAGTAGGTTCACAGCCTGCTGGAAATATGTATGAACTCCCCACAACGGAGTCCCAAACCCTTAGACACTTCACTTCCTGGTTCTTCTCCTCTCCATTTCGAGGACTTATTTTTATTGGTTTTGCAATGAGCGTGCGCCAAAGAACAAGGAGAAGATGGACTGAAAGTCTCTGCATCACCTCAGGGAACGTACCTTTGTTCCAATCGGACTACTTGTTGCCTTACATGGGCATAGGCGATATCCGGGTAAGGCTGTAACCTCTGTGGTACTCAGCCAATGAGGAATCAGGGGAGGGACTTGCAGGCTAGGAATAAATCGTCTGCTGAAACCGCCCCCCCCCCCCAGTGTGTCTGTTCATTAGACACCTGCTCTAGCAAGGACATTGATCAAAAGCCTCACTTCACTGTGCTCAGAGCCTCCGCGTCCCTCCTTTGATTGAGTCGGTGGGCTTATTTCTCACACCCAAGGTCACAGAGCTAGTAAGTGCTTGGCCTAGGGGTCCAATGTGAGCCGTCTCTAGTGCTGGCTCTTCTCCATTCCAACACACTGTCTGCTTGGTGCCAGGGCAACACTGAAATGCATCAGCTCCCTCGCTTCTGCTGCTGGTCTAGGAGTGGAGAAGAGTCCATTCATCACAAACCTTCTTCAGACCCCTGATCCCACCTCCCTGCATTCCACCAGCAGAGCCCCCTCCTGGGTTTCCATGACACCCAGGCTGTGCAGGACCTGAAGGCCACGGTCATAGTCAGGGCTATTTGCTCAGGGCTACCCGGTGAATGACAGGTGTCATTTCAAAGCTCCCTGTAGTTACAGGAAGGGAAATACTCCAGGAGTATCCAAGCACCCACCTCCGGGCCAGGCTGAAATCTTCATTGGGTGACTGTGATTGCAAGGCAGAATCCTGAGGAAAACACCCATAGTGCTAAGGCCTGGTGACAAGTGTCCCTCTCATTGGCTTCCACACATTGCACAAAATGTTCTGAAAATCGTGTTTTCCAGAAATAAACGTCATTTCTAGAATCAGCCGGGAGTTGAGAATGTCTTATCACTGATACTGCACCCAGGCCATTTTGTTTAGAGAAATAAATATCGATCAGAATGACATGGACATGGGGGGCGTGCAAGGGCACCTGGCTCTAGGGTGTCAGTAAGACCAGGTTCAGCCCAGGCCGCTGATGACAGAGTGGTGGTAAAACAAGAAAGTTTCTCTCTCTCCCTCTCTCTGCCCCCCCAAACAGATATAGATAGATATATAGATGATAGATAGATAGATAGATAGATAGATGATAGATAAGAGATAAATTTTTAAAAAGGGGGCACGTGAGTGGTTCAGTCTGTTGAGCATCCATCCAACTCTTGACTTCGGCTCAGGTCACGATCTCATGGTTTGTGAGATTGAGCTCTGAGTGGGGCTCTGTGCTGACAGGATGGAGCCTGCTTGGGATTCTCCCTCCCTCTCTCTGCCCCTCCCCTGCTCCTGCACTCCTCTTTCTCTCTCTCAACGTAAATAAATACATTTTAAAAAAGAAACAAGAAAGGAATTTATTTTCTGAGGTCAACACTGGGCAAACAGTGGACGAGGGTCTCAAATACTGTCGCCAAAGTGCCAGAAATACTTCCAGGTTTCTATCAGGAAAAGGTAGGGCAAAGTGGGTGGGTAGGAGCAGGTAGGCAGTCAAGGTCAAATATTCACAGTCTTAGAGTGAACCACCGGGGCAGGGCCTTGCTGGCTCAGGGCAGTCCTTGCCTGAGGGGGTAGTTTCGGTTCCCATCAGGGGATGGTTTGCCTGCAGGGTCCTCCGCCTAAGCCAAGAGACAAGATGGCAAGACGATAAACTATAAAGTTTGAAGCCAAAATGGAAGCAGCTGAAGACCTCTTTCATGAAGTTTAAAGCAAAGCAGAACAAAACAAAACACGACACTATACATGTGATGTTGGCAGGCCAGCTCTGGGGACCCAGTGGGGGTCCCGCAGGACCAGCCCAGAGGGCCCTGGCCGAGCACAGGATGGAAATCAAATGCGAGCCAGCAGAAGGTGAAGGCAGAGTTCATTGTACAGAGAGAGGGCAGGTATGGAGTGGGACACTCAGAAAGGAAAGGACGGAGTCTTGCCTTTCTGTGTCGGGTCTGGGGGGTTTTACTGAGGACGGTGGTCTGGTGTGTCTGTCCTCTCAGGCATCCAGGAACTGGTTAGGACAAAGACGGGAGCCCAGGTGTTACTCCACGGAGCTGGGGGACTCGATGTGGAGACGTGCAGTGCTGGTGGTCTGCAAAACACATGTGATAGCTTCTTCCTGACACCCTCGCATGGTCCTTCCTTAGACATGTTCTATCCTAAAGAAATCATTAACTCCTAGTCCCTTATAAGGACAACATACACTATTTGCATTCTCAGGCGTGTATAAAAGTGGGGGTGCAGGTCCTGGCAAGAACAGAAGCAGGAAAAGGAGCAAAAAGGTTTTTATGCAGTCTTTCCATTTCCCTATCTCACGTGCTGCGCTAGGAACTATGTTAAAAGTTTTTCAAACTACTCATCTAATCCTCTCAACAACTCTAGGATGTGAGTACTCATAATCACAATTTAAAAGATAAGAAAACGGAGGCACAGAAAGGTCAAGTATTGCCCCAGGTCACACAGCAAGTAAGCAGCAGAACCAGGATTCAAATCCAAGCAATCTGGTCCCAGAGCCCATACAAGTAACCAGCACAGGACACAGCCAGCCAGGGTGGGACAGGTGGGTAGCTGGGGGCCTTCCCACATCCCCCAGGTCTTCAGTCAGCCCCAAGCTGTTCTCCAAGCTCCTGGCATGATCACTGCCAGTTTCACCCCCTGGAACCCCAGCTCCTACCTGGTCTAGGTCCAGATCTGAAGATGGGTTTTTAAAATGCTAAAAACAGGAGATGGGAGGATGAGTCTTTCAGCCAACGCAGATCCCTGGGCCTTCCCACCCTTTTCTGTGCTGTATTTTGTCTGCTCTGGTGGCTAAACATAGCGGGAAGTCATGCAGTGAGCCTCATATAAGGTGGAAGATGGGAAGTGGAGAGGGAAAACTGTGGCCTGTGGGAAACCGGGGGGGGGGGGGGGGGGGGAGACAAAAATCCATATGAAGTCTACTTAGCCTAACACAACAAAGAACCACAGACCGGGGGGCTAAAACAACAGCATTTTACTTCCCACGTTTATTGGGGGCAGAAGTCTGAGATCAAGGTGCTGACAGGGTGGCTTCTCCTGAGGCCTCTCTCCTTGGCCGGTAGACAGCCCTCTTGATGTGTCCTCACATGGTTGTCCCTCAGTGCATGCCTGTGTCCCAGTTTCTTATAATTATGCCAGTCACATTGAACTAGGGCCCACTCTAATATCCTCATTTTTATTTATCACTGTTTTAAAGATCCTATCTCTAGGGGCGCCTGGGTGGCTCAGTCGGTTAAACATCCGACTTCAGCTCAGGTCATGATCTCATAGTTGGTGGGTTCGAGCCCTGCATTGGTCTCTGTGCTGACAGCTCAGAGCCTGGAGCCTGTTTCAGATTCTGTGTCTCCCTCCCTCTGCCCCTCCCGTTTGCACATGCTCTCTCTCTCTCAAAAATAAATAAACTTTAAAAAAATGAAAAAAAAAAGATCCTATCTCTAAATACACTCCCATTCTGCATTACTGGGGTTAGGACTTCAACATATAAATGGAGGCAACACAATTCAGCAGATACTAGGATCCTAAGTAAATGGATAGGCTGGAGCTGTGTGAGGTTTTGAATTGCTTAGAAAATATATATATATATATATATATATATATATATATATATATATATATATATATATATTTTTAAGTAGGCTCCATGCCCAAAGTGGGGCTTGAACTCATGACCCTGAGATCAAGAGTTCCACACTCTACTGGCTGAGCCAGCCAGACAACCCTGCTTAGAAAATATTTTAGACAGGGGTGCCCGGCTAGCTCCATTGGAAGGGCATGTGAATCTTGATTTTGGGGTCATGAGTTCAAGCCCCACACTGGGTGTAGAGATTATTTAAGTAAATAAATAAAAGTAAAAACTTAAAAAATATTTTAGACATACTGAAAGGTATAAAGAATAATATAAACTATACGTATATGACGTACCCACTACTCACCTGAAGAAATGCTCCTGGCTGGCTCAGTCAGTAGAGTATGGGACTCTTGATCATGGTCAAGATCTTCATCATGAGTTCAAGCCCCATGTGGGATGTATTTATTTATTTATTTTTAAATGTTTGAAAGAGAGCCCTCAAGCGGGGGAGGGGAGGGCAGAAAGAGAGAGAGAATCCCAAGCAGGCTCCGTGGCTCTATCCCACGACCCGTGAGATCATGACAAGAACCAAAATCAAGAGTCAGATGCTTAACAAACTGAGCCACCCAGGTGCACCAGGATGTAGAGATTACTTTAAAAAGAAAAAAAAAAAAAAAAAGATGGGACACTTGGATATGCTCTGCTCAGCATGGACCCTGCTTGGGATTCTCTCCCTGTTTCTCTCTGTCCCTCTCGTAGTCTCTTTCTCAAAATAAAGAAACTTTAAAAAAAATTTTTTTTTTTTTAATTTTTTTTTCAACGTTTTTTATTTATTTTTGGGACAGAGAGAGACAGAGCATGAACGGGGGAGGGGCAGAGAGAGAGGGAGACACAGAATCGGAAACAGGCTCCAGGCTCCGAGCCATCAGCCCAGAGCCTGACGCGGGGCTCGAACTCACGGACCGCGAGATCGTGACCTGGCTGAAGTCGGACGCTTAACCGACTGCGCCACCCAGGCGCCCCTTAAAAAATTTTTTGAAAAGAGAAGAGAAATGAAATGTTTCCAATCCAGTGGAAGCTCTGCTTGTAACCTTCACAGTCATGATCATCTCCCAACCTCCAGAGGTAACCGTATCTAGAATTTAGTGTTTCCAGTTTCCCCGGTGTTCCTTTATACTTTTACTATATACCTGTGCATCCTAAAATGATATATAATATTGTCTTTTTATGCCTTCAACTTTATGTAAATTGTAACATTCTCTATGTTTTTTAATTGAGGTGAAATTCACATAACATACAGTTCCCAGTATTAAAATGTACAATGCAGTGGCATTTAGTGCATTCACAGTGTTGTGCAAACACCACTTCTCTCTAGTTCCAAAATTTTTCATCACACTAAAAGAAAACTCCACATCCATTAAGCAATTATTTTCCGTGTCCCCCTTCTTCCTCCCCACTGGCAACTACGGATCTGCTTTCTGTCTCTACAAAGTTGCTTCTCTGTGTTCTTTTGCAATGTTTTTGTTCAGCATTTCAGACATCCATCCATGTGGTCACCTTTGACCATTGTTTGCTTGTTTTTCATTCCCGTAAAATAAAATCAGTCCCATCATGGGACTCAACCACATTTTTCAAGTTCTTAGTTCTTACTCCTATTGATGAATTTATGGAACTTTAAAAAAGTCATTTGAGGGGCACCTGGGTGGCTCAGTTGGTTGAGCATCGGACCCTTGATTTCGGCTCAGATCATGATCCCAGGGTCATGAGATCAAGCCCAGAGTCCAGCTCCATGCTGAGTGTAGAGCCTGCTTAAGATTCTCTCTCTCTCTTTCTCTCTCCCCCTCTGCCCCTCTTCCCCCACCTCTCAAATTAAAAAAAGAAATCATTTGAAAAATAAGTATTATATGCATGTGGCCACAAAGTCAAGCATCACAAAAGAAAATAAGGTGAAACTGTCTTTTCCCCCCTTTCGAAGAGACAACCACTTTACCTGTTTTTTTTTTTAAGTTTATTTATTTATTTTGAGAGATAGAGAGTGTGCATGCACACCAGTAGGAGGAAAAGCAGAGAGGGAGAGGGAGAGAGAGAATCCCAAGCAGGCTCCATGCTGTCGGCACTGCGCCTGACTTGGGGCTCAATCTTGGAACTGTGAGATCGTGACCCGAGGCAAAATCAAGAGTTACACACTCAACCAACTGAGCTACCCAGGTGCCCCTATTTTTTTAAGTTTATTTATTTTTACTGATCTCTACACCCAATGTGGGGTTTGAACCCACAACCCCAAGATGGGAGTCGTACACTTCACCAACTGAGCCAGCCAAGGCCCCCTGATAAGTATTTACTGAGTGCTTGTTGTATGTAAAGCACTGTTTCAGGTTTTGGAGGTCCAGCAGTGAACAAAACAAAGCTCCCAGCTCATATTCTAGCAGAGACAGACACAGGAGGCACACATGAACAACTAGATGTATATGTCAAAGGGCAGTAAGTGCTCTGAAAGAAAATAAAGGACCCTCAGGGACAGCAGTCAGGAAAGGCTTTCCTGATAAGGCAATATTTGAATTGTAGAGGACGAAACATCTTTTTCTTTCTATCCTCCAAGATTTGGTAGCTAGGACCTGTGAATTAAACTGATAGAAGACAGGTTAACAAGAGAATAAAAGTTTTAATTAGGTGCACACCAGAGTTTACATAGAAAAAATGTGACTCAGGAGGGTCCAGGTGCTTGAGACTTATATACCATCTGAGGCTAAACAAAGGAAAGGGGATTTTGGGCTTCCATGTGGGAGGGAGTATGGGAAGGTGACCAGCAGAAGTATGGTAAGCAAGGGTTGCCTAGTAAGGTCTGTTATGTCTATATCAGCCGGTGACTTCTCTGAATTAAGAGTTCACTTCTGGAATGGGAGAGGGAGACCTCTCTACAAATGTAAATTTCTTTTATAAATGTCAATTTCCTTTACAAGAGCTTTTTAGGGCTTTTCCTGTGTCTGCTAGTTCTCAGTGGCCTTTAGCTCAAAATAAACCATATTCTAAAGAGATCTATTTGCGGGTGGCTTATTCTGGTACCCTTTGGAATAAAGGCAGGACATCTAGAGCAAGAATGTTCCGGGGGCAGCATGTGTAAAGACCTGAGCTGAGAGTCTCAGCATGTTGAAGAAGCAGCAAGGAGCTCAGTGGGGCTGAAGGGAAGTGAGGGCGGGGTAACAGGTGTTAGCAAACCATTTATGCTGCTCTGCACTTCTCCATGAGCACTCTCTTGGCCTCTGTCCCGAATCAGCCTAAATCAAACTGCCTCATTCTGTTTCAGAAGCTCCCAGGGACTCCACCATATGGATACAGTGCAATTTATATAACTGGTTGTAGGGTTTTTCCTCTATTTTTTTTTTTTTTTTTTTTTTTTTTTTTTAGATAACATGAGGTATGAAGCGTGTAAAAAAGAAAACCACAGGTCCAAAATGGTGTCACTTACGCCAAGTCAGCTAACCCAGGCTTAATACCTAACCTAACTGCAGTTTCAACGCCCCAGGAATGTAGCTTTTAACCAGGCCACATGGAATTTCCTGGTCAATACTAGGAAATATACTGATAGACCCCTTCCTCCCGCCTTAGGAGGGCAATCTTGCCTAAACAATGCATTTCTTGCTAATAAATTTTTTCCTTCCTTCCTTCCCTCCCTCCCTCCCTCCTTCCTTCCCTTCTCTTCCTTTCTCTTTCCCCTTTTTCCCTCCCTCTGTCTGCATTTAAAAACTTTTCTTTTGTTTAGCTCAGCTCAGCAGACATCTCTCTACTTACTAAATGGGATGCTGTCCAATTCACAAATAGATTAATAAAACCAATTAGTTCTTCACATTTATTCAGTTGAATTTTTGTTATTTAACAACTGAATATCAGGAAGCGGTCAGAGTGGGTTATAAAAGGAGGAAAGAAAAGAGCAGACCTGCTCTTAACAGTTGTAAAGCCCGGGGCAAGAGTGGAAATGGAGGCCCACATACCATATGTCTAAATATTAAAAGTTATAAATTAAATGAACATACTGTTAAATAAAATATGCACTATTTCCTACCTTCATAACAATCTGGAAAGCTAGATTTAAATTTAAAATCTCAGGGCCTTTGGGGTTCTGCACCCAGCCCGTGGTCTGCCCACTCTTCTTACCATTCCCGGCTCCATCCTGCACTGACAAGGTCCTTGAATGCATAGGTCTGGACACCTCAGTCAGCTTAGGAGTTTCCATCTATGCTGCCCTTGGCCTAGAGCTACTTGGGAGGATAGGGCCAGGGAAGAGGCCCAGATAGCCCCTACACATGGGCTGGGGCCATTTAGGCAATAAAGTCCAAGGTGCCAGGGACTCAGATGATGGGCTAAAAGGGTGGGGGAGGGCACCTGGATGGCTTAGTTGGCTAAGCATCTGACTCTTGGTTTTGACTCAGGTCATGATCTCACGGTTCGTGGGTTGGAGCCCCGCATCAGGCTCTGTGTTGACAGTGCAGAGCCTGCTTTGGATTCTCTCTCTCCCCCTCCCTTACATGCGTGCTGTCTCTCTTTCAAAATAAATAAACTAAAAAAAAAAAAAAAAAAAAAAAGGACGGGGGAGAGGGACGAGGTTAGCAGAACCACTTAATTCCACAGACTTCCTGCTCTTTAGGGAGACAGCTGGAGGAGAGTCAGAACAGGGTCCTGTGAAGTACAAGACCCAGGGCAGGGTCTCCACTTGCCCAAGTCTAAGGCCAGTGCGGCTGAAGAGTAGAAACTGCCTAGTGGCCTTGGGGGAAAAAAACTAACAGAATGGAGAAAGTGGGCTGGGCAGGGCAGAGCAGAGAGTGGGAACCATCAGCCCAGCCAGCTGGAGGGACCCGGCTAAGCGGGTAGCAGGAAGGGATAAAGTCCCAAGCTCTCCAAGGCATGCCCACATCGGGGCTGGCCAAAGGGAAAACTTGACCCTTGTAAAGGAAGCTCAGCTCTTACCTGCTCAAAACAATACCAGCCACTGAGACCACAAGAAGAAAGTATAAACAAGGAAGCTGAAACAAGTAATGAAAATACTATCATCCTCTTCTGTTGGTCAGTGACCATCATTGTAAAATCAACTGATCTCCTGCAAGAGATATAGAACTAGGAATGTGGATTTTGTCACCAGCAAGACCCCAAGACCTGACCCTTGCATGTACCCACTCACCTTTGTCCCACATTTCCTTAAGTCTTCTTTCCAGCCTATTTTTCTTTAAGTAAACTCTAGCTCCAACATGGGGCTCAAACCCAAGACCCCAAGATCAAGAGTCACATGCTGTACTGATTGAACCAGGCACTCAATTTCCAGCTTTTCTTTTAACTCAGGCAAAAAATCCCACGGGCATAGCATCCCATGATAAAAACTGAAAGGACAGCCCTGACCACCCAGACTAGTCTGAGCTCAACCACACTGTGCAGATGGGCCCTGGAGTAACCAACGGTTGTCTCTACCTCATTGTAATTCTAAAATATCCACCCAAGAAGGAGCTGAACTTCATTAACATCACACACAATGCGTGCATAGGCACTTTTCCCTGACCTTATGCCCACCTCTACCTACAATGACACAACTCCTCTTTCTGAATATTCATCCTACCCTAAACAAAAGAAACCCACATACTCGTGCTTGGGAAGTCACAGCTTCCCAAGTTACATTTTTGGAACTTACTCCCCTGATCTCCCGATTTTGCTGCAAACAAAGTTTCCTTTCTCTGACACCTCGAGCTGGTGTAGTCTCTACCTGTAACTCACCAAGGAGGGAACTCACATTAGTTCAGTTACAATTTCAGGCCCAACACGGTAGCTAATTAACAGAGAGAGATGGAGCAAGTCACTTTGCATCTCTGATTCCTCATCAGTCAAATTGGGATATACTTCCCCAATCTCTACTTGCAAGAGCTTTTTATGATCATTCAACAGTATGTTCCTTTCCTGGATGTGAATTTTCTCTTTCAAAGCTGACTGGCTGGCTCAACATAACCTCTATGCAACCTTCACTAAAATCAGGAATCAAAATGGTCAAGCTGCCTCCTGCCAGATGAACATCCAGGCACGGAGGACCAGCTGAGAGGAAGACCTGCCAGCCTTTCTTGGAAAGGAAGAGAAGCCAGCCTTTCCAAGCACCTGTCTACAAGCACCAGGGGGAATAGGGCAGAGTACCTGGAAAGCCAACCCTGACGTCTCTATTGGCAGGTGATCATTTGCACAAAGGGTCTCTGTCATTTACATTTCACTTAACTCCTAGGGACAAAAGCAGACAGGCAAAAGGCAGATTCCAAGCACTCGGTATGTAGAGTTGTGCCGGACACATTAGGGAGCTTGCCAGTGTCTGAGAGGACTAAGGACATACCTACAGAACAACAGAACAGTCCTTTACAGAGGAGTAATGTGTCCACACATGCCTGTGTGTGGATCAGTACTAATGACTGTCATTACTGAGTAAAAGAGTGCCGTGCCAAACCTGATAGATGTGATGCAATCCCCATCAAAATCCCAGCAGGCTGTTTTACGGAAATAGACAAGATGATTTAAAAATGTATATGGGAAAGCAAAAGCTCTGGAATAGTCAAAACAATCTTGAAAATGAACAGAGCTGGAAAACATACATGACCTGACATCGACATTTACTGTAAAGCGTACAATAACCAGGACAATGCGGTATCAGTGGGAGGAGAGACAAATAGATTGATGGAACAGAATAGAGTCCAGAAATGGATTCAGACATATACGTTAGTTGATATTTAAAAAAAAAAACAACGCCAAGTCAAGTCAATGGGGAGAGAAGTGTCTCTTCAATGAAAATTGCTGGGAAAAAAAAAAAGAAAAGAAAATTGCTGAAAATATTGGAAATCCATTTGGAAAAATAATGAACCAGGGAACCATAAAGCTTCTTGAAGAAAGCAGAAGACTATCTTTGTGATTAGGAGTAAGGAAAGAAAAAAAAAAAGGAGTAAGAGTAAGGAAAGACTCCTTGGGGAGGATATTAAAAGAAAAAAAAAACTGATAAAATGGCTTCATCAGCATTTTAAATGTCTGCTTTTTTTTTTTTTTTTTTAACGTTTATTTATTTTTGAGAGAGAGAGAGAGCACACGCCAGGGAGGGCCAGAGAGAGGGGGACAGAGGATCCCAAGGAGGTGCCACACTGACAGCAGAAAGCCTGATGTGGTGCTCAAATTCACGAAGTGTGAGATCATGACCTGATCCAAAGTTGGACACTTAACCCATTGAGCCACGCAGGTGCCCCATAATGTCTGCTTATCAAAAGACACAAGAAAATAATTGACAAGCTGCAGACCTGGAAAAATGTCTTTGCAGCCATAAAACTGAGAAAGGATTTATAGCCAAGACATGTAAAGAACTCTTACAAATCGACACTAAACATATAAACATTCCAATTACAAAATGGGAAAAGACTTCAACAAACACTTTCACAAAGTAAGATACACAAATGGCCAATAAGCAGTTTAAAAAGTGCTCACTGGGGCTCCTGGGTGGCTCAGTCAGTTAAGCATCCGATTCTTGATTTCAGCTCAGGTCACGATCTCACAGTTTATGAGTTCCAGCCCCAAGTCGGGCTCTGTGTTGACAGCACGGAGCCCGCTTGAGACTCTCTGTCTCCCTCTCTCTCTCTCTCTCTCTGCCCCTCCCCTGCTCATGCTCTCTCTCCCCAAATAAAGAAAAACATTTAAAAAATAAAAAATTACTTCTGAGGGAAATGGCATTTACAACCACAGAGAAATACAACTTCATACACACTAGTGATGAGGGACCATAAGGCAAGCTGAGGGCAAAGCACAAGCCAGCACCTCCCTCCCCCCAGGTGGGAGGTGCGTGATATTCCTCAGGCACCCCGGCTGCCCAAGGACAAAGGAAAGGAAAGGAAAGAAAACAGATCACAGTCATGCAGGACATGAGTCTCCATCAGTTTACAAATATCGCAGTAAATTACAAGAAAAAGGCAATCTTATCAGTAGCCTCATCTCCAGAAACCTGTAGACTCAGATTCCTGGAGCCCCAACATCCCCCTTCCATAGTGATGTGGGAACAAAGGCAAGAAGGAAATGGCAGGTAAAATTAAATTTCCTTATAACCTGCCGCCCATTGACAAACACTTGAGGCAAATACAGAGTAGAACACTTCTCCAGAAACGCCCTACTGTCCTAACGTTAATGTCTTACTAGAGGGAAAACAACCTTAGCTAGACAACAGCAAGGCCTCAGGCATCTTAGGTGTCCTCTTTAGTGTATCAAAGTCCCTCTAGAGGCCTCCCTTTTGTCTTTACCTCCCCCAATTCCATAGTATATAAGCTGTCACTCTACACAACACCAGCGCAGCTCTTTCTGCCCGCGGGTCCTGTCCCCGTGCTTTACTAAAATCACCTTTTTTCACCAAAGACGTCTTCAAGAATTCTTTCTGGGTCGTCAGCTCCGAACGCCACCACCCCCACCATCACCCCAAAACCTCATCACTAGAATGGCTAAAATAAAAAACTGATGTGCCGGTTACCTATTGGTGCATATCTTATTACCCCAAAACTTAGTTTTGTCGACAATTACAATCGTTTTGTCTCTTACAACTTCTTTGGGTCAGGATGTCAGGATGGGCTTGGCTTCGTGGGGCTGGCCTGGGCTGGGGGTTGGGAGGCGGTCTGCTGTTGCAGTGAGACTACAGCTGGATGTGGAAAAGGGGGACTGGAGCAGCTGGGGCCTCTCTCTCTTCCTTCACATATTTTTACCATCTCTCCATGTGGTCTAGTTTGGGTTTCTTCCCAGCACGGCAGCCTCAAGGTATCAGACTTCCTTCCAGGGGGCTGAGGTCTCCAAGGCTAACATGGATGCTGCTGATTACTTTGCACTACCTGGCCAAGAAGCCACAGACGCACTTTCCTCCCATTCCATGGGTTACAAGTGAGTCAACCAACCCACCCACATTGAAGGGGCATGGACTTAGACTCTGTCTCTTGATGTGGAAGTGGTAGGAGGCTAGAAGAGCACAGGAGGATGAGAGATACTCTCGCACTCATTTTTGGAAAACAATCTGTGGTGGATAAGCTCGGCAAGAAAAGCAGATCACACCAGGCCTCGTAAGCCACACTAAAGTTCAGTCTTTTTTTGAGAGAGAGAGCGAGAGAGCGAGCGAGGGCGGAGCAGACATAGGCAGGGCACAGAGGATCCCTGTGCTGACAGCAGGGAGCCAAGAGAGCCTGATGCGGGGCTCGAACTCAGGAACTATGAGATCACGACCTGAATCGAAGGCAGTCGCTCAACCGACCGAGCCACCCGGGCAACCCTAAAGTTCAGTCTTGCTAGGTATTGTGATGGGGGGCCCACTGGAGGGTTTTAAGCAAGAGAGTGAAATTTAGCCAATTGTTTTGAAGAGTTCATTATAGCAGGTTGCGGATAAAGAATTTGTGAGGAGGGTTTGGATGCAGAGAGACCATTTAGGTGGGAGGTCCAGAAGTTCAAGTGCCAAGCATGACCGTGAGTCCAGCCTAGGTAAGGGCACAGGGAGAATGTCGGGGAAGGTTTCTGCCCATCCAGCTGCTCTGTTCCAGGAGAACCATGGGGAAGCAGGTTTGTTTGAGACGCGTTGGGCTTGCAAGGCCCGGGGGGACGTACCGAGACTGGAAGCTGGGAGATAAAAATTTAGTAGACAACCAACAGCATTTTAAAAGGCACAGAAGTGAACGTGTGCGTCAGCTCAAGCTTTAGAATCTCTCTCCTCCTCCCGGACTCACCGCGGACGGGGCCAAGGTCTCACACAGACTGAAAGGCGCATGCGCACGCCTACTCCCACGGGCGGCCCCTGGGCGGCAGCTTCCTGCTTGCGCACGCGCGACGTGCGGCGGTCGCCATGGAGACGCGTGGCCCTGGGCTGGCGCTTAGCTCCTGCGGCCGCGGGCTCGGCTGCCGCGAGTCTTGGGCTGCCCCAGGCGCAGGTGGCGGCCGGGAGGGCGGATGGACTGCCGCGGTGGGGCCGGGGCATCCGGGTACGGCGAAGAGGGCGAGGACGAGGAGGAGGAGGAGGAGGAGGAGGAGGAGGAGGAGGAGCGAGAGGGTGACACTGCGAGCTCGCAGAGGGCCAAACTGCCCCCCATAGCAGGCAACGCCTTAGAACTGAGCAAACAGAAGGTGAAGAAGAAAAGGAAGAAGAAGACGAAAGGGTCGGGCAAGGGGGACGGTAAGAGGCGCAGCTAGCGCGGCAGCCTCAGCTCCCGTGCCAGAGTTTCTTTCTTTTCTTTTTTTAAAATGTTTTAATTTACATGTATTTATTTTTGAAAGAATGAGACAGAGCATGAGCGGAGGAGGGGCAGAGAGAGGAGACACAGAATCTGAAGCAGGTTTCAGGCTCTGAGCTGACAGCACAGAGCCTGATGTGGGGCTCGAATCCACCAACCTCCAACCTCGGAGATCATGACCTGAACCGAAGTCAGACACTTCACCGACTGAGCCACCCAGGCGCCCCTCCCATGCCAGGGTTTCTTCTCCAAGGTCACCTCTCCCCACTCCTCCCAGAGATCCCTCATCTACTTGCAGGACCACTTCAGACCAGAAACAGAAACTCGCCAGTCCCAAACAGAGGTCCTCCCACTTAACGCAACACAGTGATGCCCCAGCCCCACCCATAAAAACCATAGGTGTCCACAGAGACCCCAAATCCTGCATGGAGAATTCTCTACAGCCTTGGAGACCCTCTACCCCACAGAGATCCCCCACATAGCAGCATTATTCCCACAGAGCGTCCCAGCTCCACAGCAACTCAGCTTTGCACGGACACCCTCTCAATTTCCTAATCCCTCAGCTGGAACTCAGAATCTTAAATATCCCCGCCTTGCCCACAGAAATTTCAAGCCCTCCTGCAGAGATCCCCTCATCTTCACACACACACACACACACACACACACACACACACACACGCACACACACTTTCCCCAATCCTAAAATACTAAGACACTAGTGACCAACATGCTCAGAAACGCAGGCTTTTGCCTTCTGTCTCGTGCTCGGGACACCTGCCCTAGATGTTAGACATCCTGTAAATGCATATAAAGTATCTTTACTGCACAGACTGTCTTCCGTCCCCCCCGCCCCCCTTTGCCAGGGCCAGCCATCAGCCACACACACACCATCACACTAGTCACTGCTCACTGCTACATACTCTTATACTCCCCAACACCCTCAACAACAACCCCCTTATATCAGCATAACCACCAAATAAAACTCAAGTACAGATACCGCATCAGGCACAGCCTTTCCCAGTCTACACATACACATGGGTCCTCTGCTACACACACACATTCATAAACCCCACCCCACCCCAGACACTTCCTGCACGCATGTGACCCTACGCCCTCAGGTTCTCCAGCTTTATGGACACCTCACATACATACACACAGCAACACATGCCACAATCCCACGGGCTACCTGTATCTCACAAATTTCCTCTCCCAGAACCGCCCATCCCCCCCGATTTCTCAACAGAGGCACTGAGCACCCACTTTATGGAGAGTGCAACCGTGACATGGAATGCACCTGCCTTTGTCACTTGTGTGGTCCCCCTCTGGGGACCGTCCTTGATCCTGGCACAGCAGCCCTGACCTGCAGCATGGTTAGTCCCTGGTTCAAGTTCCTGGGCCCTGGCCCGTTGGCCTGCAGAGCTGGTACCCCCTGGCAAGCTGGGGGCAGAAGGAGCAGCAGCCTTCCCCATGTCGTCCTTGTATTTGGGGGAGGGAGCCACGGGAAGATTATAATGGCTCCTGCGGGTGGAATCTTCACAGAAAGGTAAGAAAGAAGTTCTGGAGTTTAGGTCCAAAAGCCCCATGTGTATCTCCAAAACCAAACTGGGAAACTTCTTGTCTTTTTGGCTTAGCTTCTGACTCGAGACGTTGTAATGGCACGTAACTCATACTGTCAGCAGGGGACACCGAGTTGTTTTTGAGGAGTAGGAAGATACAGAAATGCCCAGACGGGATTTTTTTTTTCTTATTTTCTCTTGTTTTGGGAGGGATTTCTGTCTCCCCAAAAGTAGAAGGATGAGCTGATGAAAGAGCCGTAACTTATAGTATTTTATATGAGTATTCTACAATTCAGAAATGCTATTAATGTAAGAAATATCAGTACAAGCCACGAAGCAGAAGTCTTTCCCGGCTTGGCATAATATTGCTTTCCACAATCAGATGTAGGGAGCGTCTCTGTTGTTCTCCATTTCTCCCATCATGAAGAAGTCTGCACTAGGGGGAGAGACTCCTGGAAGCGGAAGGTACCTCGGTGTGCATGTGGAGCACGGTGGAAAGAACAGGGCACTGGGAGTCAGGCCTGTGTTCAAATCCTGGTCCTGCCACTCACTATGTGACGTTGCTTGAGTTAGACTTTTTTTTCTTAAGTATTTATTTATTTATTTATTTATTTATTTATTTAGAGAAAGAGCACGAGTAGGGGAGGGGCAGAGAGAGAGGGAGAGAGAGAATCCCGAGCAGGCTCCGTGCCGTCAGCACAGAGCCCAATACAGGGCTCGAACTCACAAACCATGAGATCATGACCAGAGCCAAATCAAGGGTCGGACGCTTAACGGACTGAGCCACCCGGGTGCCCCCGTTAAGACTTCTGGAGTCTCAGTTTCCTCAGCTGGAAAATAGGGCTGATAGACTTTATCCAGAGGACCTGGCCTACAGTATGTGCTCAATAAATGGTTCCTCCTCCCCGCAAAATGACCTGACAGAAAGCATAGAGCCAGTGCGTGTGTACAGGTTGGTGGGCTTGGCTAGCTGAGCTCTAGGTCCCCAGGGGCCTCCACCCCCTCACATCTTTGGTGACTCCGGCATCGCAACCGAGCAGGCGGAGGGCAGGCAGCAGGCTGACAATCGCTAACACCTTTCATCTGCTCAGCAGATAAACATCAGGGTCGAGGCCTGAAGAATCAGCAGCTGTCCTCATCCTTCCACGACATCTTAAGGCCCCGCAAAGATCCCGGCCCGAGGCCAGAGCGCAAGCAGGACAAAGCTGAAAGCAAGCCCACGCCCCCTTACTCCTCCACTCGAAGTCTCCGCTCGGTCGCTGAAATAGAAGAGCACCTCGCCAAGCAGGTCAACGAAAGCCTGCGTTGGGATGGAATTCTCGCCGACCCGGAGGCAGAGAAAGAAAGGATTCGCGTATATAAACTGAACCGGAGGAAGCGGTACCGGCTCTTGGCCCTGAAGGGCCTCCACCCTGACCCGTGCGCCGAGGAGGACCCGGAGAGCCGACCCTACCTCCCGGAGACAGACCGTGGCCCCAACGGCAGGAAAGCCCACCACCCCGATCCCTTCTTCCGAGGCACCGTCACACATTCTGACCTGGCTCTGCCAGAGTGACCATCCACCCCCGACACCGACCGGCTTGCGCGTTGTCCTCCCCACAGGTTTACCCGTTAGAAAAGAATAATAAAAAGAAATCGGACCTCCATCGGAAGGAAGCGGATGTCTGCTGTGTCGGGCGGGTGGGCCTCTCTCCTTCCACCCGGGCGTCCGAATCGCCCGGCGGAACCGCAGTCCCTTAACCTCCGCAGTGTAATGGACAGAGCTGCTTCAGGATTTTTTGTTTCTTTCTCAGACAAGTTGGCATCTCTTTCTTACTTAATTTCTCGTCGCAGATGTCTGTCATCTTCCCCTCAGAAAGAGAAAGTGTGTAGATGATCTCAGTTCTAAATCTTAAGCTAATTTAACGGGTAAAACACAGCATGCTTCTCTGGGCCCGAGAAAAGTGCCTCAAATATCCTGGAGCCTTTTTTTTTTTTTTTTTTTTTAAATTACACACACTCCCTGCCCTGATGTGGTTGTCAAAATAACTGAGTTCCAGAACTCCAACCCTGGGAGATAATTATGAGAAGTCTCAGAAGGAATATTGCTTCTCTTCTAAATATGGTCCTCCCAGAGAGCAAATTGCTGGTTGCCAGAGGGGAAGGGGTGGGGGCACGGGGGAAATGGGTCAAGGGGCCCAACTGCTCAGTGATGGATGGTAAGCACACTTGTGGTGGTGATCACTTTGTAGTGTGGGCAAATACTGAATTATAATGTACACCTGGAACGCCGTAATGTTATATACCAAGTTTACCTCGCTTAAAAAATATATATATATTGTCCTCTAATCCCTTAAAATGGGATTTTAAGCAAAGTTCTGGAGGATTAAAAAGACCTTACTATGCTACTCGTCCTAAATTAATATCCTTCCCTCGCACGAGTATTTGAGTGAGGGCCATGTGTTGGGTTAGTTTGGGTTTTCCAGAAGCAGACCCCGAGACAAAGACCCAAATGCAACTAGATTATTTGGGGGGTAAAGGAAAGGTCAGTAGAGAAGGCACAGGAGGGAAAGACCATCAGTCCAGGGACACTGTTAAACCAGTTTCCATACTGGGTAACGGGAGCTTATCCAGCCGGAGAGTGAGGGAGCTGGGCTGTTATACTGCCCACAGGCATTGGCTGAGGTGTGGTGCTGGGGGGGGGGGGTGTTAATTTCCTGTCATTTCCAGCCTGCCAAATGTGTGGGCCTTGAGGCCTACTTCCGTTGGGGGCACGGGGATCACCCTCAGGCACAAAGATGCAGCCCTCGCGAGGGGTCCAAGGGATAGGGTAGTTTCTATGCAGCATAGTGTAGGGCCCAAGAGGGTCAGAGCAGAGGTCTAAGATCAGATCCCTGTCTTCTGAGGAATTAAAGACCTGCAGTGTACTCAGGAAAAGTTGAAAGCCAATACAAAACATCACAATGCCTTTTTGAAAGTTAAGCACAAGTGGTCATCTTGGTCCCTGTTAGCCCCAGCTGACCGAGCAGCCTTCTTCCTGCCTTAAACGGCTGCTTACAGAGTTTTCACGTTTGGAAGAGGCCTGTCCTCCCCTGGAGAGCCCCCCTGGCAGGGGCCCTCGAGCAGACAGCAATGGCCCTCTCTGCGTGGCCATCCAGGTTGAAGGGCAACCGTGGAATCACGTGAAGGGAACGTGGGCTTTGGCGCGGCCCCAAGGGGAGGAGGACAGGGGACATGTGTTAATGCTCAGCCACAGGACCTTGCCCGACACCCCAGTGCTCAAGGTGAAGACAGCAGAGGGTGGAAAGCTGGGCTGCACCTCCCGTGGTCTTCGGGTCAGCCACAGTGTGCCTGAGGGAGTGCGGCGCACGGAAGAGTCTGTGGCCTCAGGATGTCTTGGTCGCTTTGCATTAGAGCTTTCTTTCCGTGGGTGGTGAGAGTGGGGATGGCCTGTGGTCACCTTTCTGCTATGAGACAGTCTGGCATAGTGGTGGAAATGATGAGTTCTGACGTCAGAGCTGAATTTCTCTCTTTCCCACTATATGTGCGGGCTGTGTCACCTCGGGCACACGGAATGGCCTCTCCAAGCACGAGTCACCGTATCTGGAAAGAGGGACGCAGATACCTACCTCAGTGCCGTGAGAATCACATGCGATAATTACGTAGGGCATTTGGCATAGCGCCTCGCCCCCTGGGAAGCACGCAATCCATAGAGTTCTGGCGATGATGTTTTGGGCCGGGGTAACTCCGCAGCTGTTGGAGAGACCGGCCTGGTGCTGGTGTAGAGCTCACCTCATCAAAGGGCGAGCTTCGCAAAGAAATGGGGATTCAGTGGCTGGCCAATTCAAAGAAGCCACAAAACAAATTCCTGGGGTGCAGCCAAGAGGGAATGTGGGAGGAGTGAAGCCAGGGTCTCAGAGTCTGGTGTTTGGGGGGCCTTGGGGCCAAACAAAAAAGTGCCTACTTGGAACTTGGGACCTTTTTATTACGAAGTGGTTTTCCATCTTGTGAATATACGCCACAGACATTTCAGTCACTGTGAAATGGACACATTGCAGTTACCTCATATGGCTCTTGTGAATAAAACTGTCATGAGTGTGCTCCTTTTTGGACACGTTTTCATTTCTCTTGGATAACTATCTCCTGGTATTTCGTTGTGGTTTTATTTGGCATTTCCCTGACATCTAATGATGTTGAACACCTTTTCGTGTGCTCATTTCGCATCCATGTATCTGCCTTTGTGAAGTGTCTGTTCAAGTCCCTTGCCCATTTAAAAAATATGTTTGTACTTTTAATGTTTATTTTTGAGAGAGAGAGAGAGAGCGTGTGAGCAGAGGAAGGGCAGAGAGAGAAAGAGAGAGAATCCCAAGCAGGCTCTACACTGCCAGTGCAGAGCCCGACGTGGGGCTTGAACCCACAAACCGTGAGATCATGACCTGAGCTGAAATCAAGAGTTGGATGCTCAGCCGACTGAACCATCCAAGTGCCCCCATCGCCCATTTTTAACAGGGTTGTTCATCTTTCAATGTTGACTTGTAGGAGCTCTTTGTATATTCTGGATATAAGTCCTTTGTCAGATGTAAATCTTTTTTTGTCTGGATTACCTTTTATTTTCTTAAAGGAGTCTTTGAAGAACAGAAGTTTATATATAGAGAGTTTGATGTATCTTTTCTTCAGATTTTCTATTTCATTGTGTCAATTTGGTAAGATAAGTTTGTCAAAGGAATTTCCCCTTTTTAACTAAGTTGTCAAATTCATTGGCATAAAGTTGTTCCTAATATTACCTTAGTATACTTTCGGTGCCTGTGAGATCTGTATGCAAATCATGGCATTGGTAATTTGTGCTATTTCTCGATCGATCTACGAGTGGGAACTGCCCCACACAGTGACTGATAATTGGGGTTACTGCAGGGTCCCCTTTTTGTTCTTTTAGCCTGCTGACACCTGTGTGATCAATCCTCTGTATGAAATCCCCTCTGTTGGAAATATCTAGTATGATTTGGGCCTTGCTGACTGGACTCTGATTGTCATACATGGTTTATACCAGCATTTCTTAAAGTGCATTTCAAAAAACATTAGTGCTAGGTTTTTTAGTCCTTCATTGGTCCATGAAATGCTCCTGGGTCCTCTGGTCCAAGGAGTTTAGAATATTCTGCAAACTAGATTTTCCCTATTGAAGATTCTCCATCCACATTATCATATTAAAGGCTAGGGTAGTTTATTGCACAGCAAATATTTACTCCTCCCACATTCATGGGGGAAGTATGGTTCCCTGACCCACTGATGTTAGGTTTGACCGTGCAACTTGCTTTGGCCAATAGAACATGCATGGAAGTGACTGGGTGGCAGTTCCTAGTGCAAACTTTAAGAGGTTTTGTATGTTTCTACTTGCTCCTCTGGGATCTTTTGACCTCTTGCATGAGAAGAATGTGCCCCAGATAATCTCTCTAGCCTGCTTCAGAGACAAGTGGAATGAACCTGAACTCAACACCTGACCTTGGGCAGAACTGCCCTATCAGGCCTATAAACTTTTACACAAGAAATTAATGCTGCTGTGTGCCACTGCGCTTTTGTGGCTGGTAAGCAGCAAAAGCTGACTAATGCAGGTGTTCTAAACACTCGCGGTTTTGTTTTGATATTTATTTATTTTTGAGACAGAGAGAGACAGAGTGCTAGTGGCGGAGGGGCGGAGAGAGAGGGAGACACAGAATCCGAAACAGGCTCCAGGCTCTGAGCTCTCAGCACAGAGCCTGATGAAGGGCTCAAACCCATGAACTGTGAAACCATGACCTGAGCCGAAGTCAGGTGCTTAACCAACTGAGCCACCCAGGTGCCCCACTAATGTGGGTGTTCTAAAGAGCCCTGCAATGAACATATTTTCCCAAACTTATTTTTTTTTTAATGTTTAATTCATTTATTTTGAGAGAGAGCAGTAGAGGGGCAGAGAGAGACAGAGAGAAAGAATCCTAAGCAGGCTCCATGCTGTTGGCATTGACAAGAGCCCAGTGTGGGACTCGATCTCGTGAACTGTGAGATGATGACCTGAGCTGAAGCCAAGAGTTGGACGCTTAACTGAGTGAGCCACCCAGCACGCCTTCCCAAACTTATTTGATCACAGAACCTCCTTTTGGTCCATAGAAAGAATTCTGGGAAGTAGTGTTATGCACAAAACACTTTGTAGTGATTATACTCTAAAACAAAATTATTAGAATTTAATTTTGAGGGTCACCTGGGTGGCTCAGTCAGTTAAGTGTCTAACTTCGGCTCAGGTCATGATCTCACGGTTCACGTGTATGAGCCCCGCGTCGGGCTCTGTGATGACAGCTCAGAGCCTGGAGCCTGCTTCAGATTCTGTGTCTTCCTCTCTCTCTGTCCCTCCCCTGCTTGCACTCTGTCTCTCTCTCTCTCTCTCTCTCTCTTTCTCTCAAAAATAAATAAAACATTAAAAATTTTTTGAAAAGAGGCTTTTTTTTTTGCAATATGATTTGTTACCTAATCAATAAGGTCATTCATTTTTCGCATTTCTGGGAAGTATACCAAAAAGGCTTCCTAAGATTTACCATATTATTAGGGGTGCCTGGGTGACTCAGTCGGTTAAGCATCTGACTCTTGGTTTTGGCTCAGGTCATGATCTCACAGTTTCGTGAGTTTGAGCCCCACATTGGGCTCTGTGCTCTCTCTCTCTCTCTGCCCCTCCCCTGCTCACGCTGTCTCTGTCTGTCTCAAAAATAACAAACTTAAAGTAAAAAAAAAAAAAAAGATTTATCATATTGTTAATTACACCTACTACTTTTTCCCTTGAGATAACCAGCTTAATCTGATATTCTCAGAAAGATACTTTTCGAGGGAAAAGTGAAATATTAATTTCAACATGTATTTGCTTCTCTCTACACACACACACACACACACACACACACACACACGTACACAATTATAGCTTTAATCTTACTTTAAATATTTTTCCAACAAAACCTTGAAACTGCTATTAGCTCATTCATTTTATGGGAAATTTACACTATATAACCTAAGTGGCAATATCAGTTCTTGTTGTCATCCCTACCAGCCAAATTAGACTTCATTTCTGTTAAAAAAGAGACTGGCTTTAAATATATATACATATGATAATATAGAAATGATAACATGCATTCCTGGGACATACTTGAGTTGTAACTCGAGGACTAACAGATAAGGCACAGAGCCTTGCCGTGAATTTGACACTTGAATGAAATAATACGCCTTCCATTTCTTATCAATTTTCTTCTTATCAACACTTTGCCCACAGGGACTTTCCTTCAGGGAAGGCAACAGTCTGAGATTGAAGAGACTGTGGGTATTAAATGAATAGTGTTATCACTTCAACTGCCTCACTTTATGAGACGTCGGAAGGAAGAACTTCCCAACACAGGCCAATCTTGCTTCTGGTACCATACTTCGTTCTTGACGAAATTATGTGTAGTACAATGACAGACATGAATCCCTCCAGTGGGGTTTTGGTGCCCCGATACCGAGGTTTCTGTCCCCTTGTCTAGTGCCTATGGGTTTTTCCAGCCCAGAGCAACATCCCACCATAAAATTAAGATGTGTTACACTAACACATGTATTTCTTCTGCAAAATGGGAGAGAGGCCATTTGAAAGGGGAGGTGGGGAGGAAGGACCGGCCCAGTCACAGCTGCAGGGCAGATGGGTTTCAGGAAAGAGTACACATTGAATCTGGGAACAAATTCTTTAAAACTGCGTGTGCCGAGGGGTCCCTGTGAAATCTTCTTGTACGCCTAGGGGAATGCATTCTCCCGACAGAAATGTGATATGATTAGAGCACAATCACATCTTAAAATTTCTCAAGTTGAGGAGCTGTTCTTCTCACGTTTCTTTACCAAAACATTACAATTTTACTTTAAAAAAAGAGAGGCATCTCTAAGTTTTGTTTCTTTAAAGATAATTTATTGTTAAATGAAGAAGTCACAAAGCAAAATGGAACGGGACAGATGTCAAGATAAATTGAAAAAGTAGTTTTTGTCAAATGCTCTTCTGGATCTCCTAAGGTTAGAAACAGGAAAAGAGTTGAATGAAAAGGTAATCGTTCTTTTTAACAGGTCTGAATTTGAAAAGAAAACTTTTGTCCGAAAATACACATCCGCTTTATTACGTGAAAGCTATAAGTTAAGAGACTGAGAAAAAAGACACTTTTTTTTTTTTTTAAGTAGGCTCCATGCCCAACGTGGGGCTCAAATTCACGACCCTGAGATCAAGAGTCGCGTGCTCTTCCTACTGAGCCAGCCAGGTGCCCCAAAGACTTTTTACTTAAGAAGTAAACTGTATCTCTCAGATATGCTTAGGAATGTTTGGTGTTAATGAGCAAGTTTTAGAAATCATTGCTTCCACCTTGTAAACTAACACAGATCCACCAAAGATCAACGTCATTTATTCACCAAAGTGTCCCGTCACATCTTCATATGCTTCCTTTCTTGCAACTTGCAGAAGGCAGGTATGAAGAAAAAGAAAAGGTGAGACAGAACTACAGTTGGTTCCCTAGTGAATAACTTAAAACCTGCTTTTCCATTTGTATTACACATTCACAATCGATCCCTTCTACTTACTTTACTGATACATTTCAGATTCTCTCCACACCTGGAATGATTTTCCCGAACTTAACCCAACCCCCAAAACAAATCTCGTATGGACATCTCAAAACGCGGCTGTGTTCAAAGGCTATGTTCTCCCACATGTCTCTCCTGCCATGCTGTCCACAGTACTGTTCTGAGTTCATTCAAGTGTCCCCACTGGGCCAGAGCAAAGCCTTGGGAATTCTCTTAACATAACTTAAAAATTACATTTACCACTTGTCTTCAATGATAAGATTATGAGATCAGAGAGGAAAATTCGTGTTTGTCAAGAAATGCCAGGTAATTTTCCAAAAGCAGACAGCACTTGTTACTCTGCATGACGGAGCGGGGTGTGGAATCCCAGGGGGCCCCTTTACGGGTTCCGGCTCAACTTCGCTACGGCACACTCAGGACCATGGACCCGACCACGGGTTCCACCGAGGGATGCGTCCCAACAGGGGCACGACAGACCAAACATTGTTAAAGCTGAAGAGGACACCGGACAGATTGGCTCGAGAGGCTTCCGATAACGTTAAAGGAGAGTGATTATCAGCACACCTGCTCTCCTCAGAACAAAGGTCCCTGCTGTGGCTCCAGGGTACTTACAGAGTTGTCAATTTCGCTCTCAGGACACACAGAAACCATCAACAGAAACCCAAAGATACAGCGGGAATCCGGATTTACGATACCCTATAAGCCTCGAGCACATGAGAGAATGTGGTTGTATTCAAAGGAAATATCCGTGGAATGTTCTTTCCAATAGTGGAAGATCAAAAGCCATCTGCCACCTTCTTCACTCAAAAACCTCAGGGAGAGGCAGGAAGAAGTACACGCTGGGGCAGGGAGGAGGCAGGGTGGGCAGGGAGCCGAAGCCAGAGACAGCCTGGCCCACCGCACCCTCCGGGCCATCGGCCATTTCTGCTTCTGAGGCCAGTTCAGGCGAATTCACGAAGTGTCTTCCGTCCGCACCTAATGCCCTGATTGTCATTTACACTAAAATAAGCACTTTCGAGAAATATGTACCATCGCGACAGTGCCCGGGTTTTGGAGTTTGACTTGTGACATTAACCCCTATCCTGAAGTCACCCTTCCTTCACCCGGAGGGGGCATGGAGTGATTTTCTTGCTTTTGGGCTTAGACCTAAGGCACTGGTGGAATTCTCTGCAGTGTGGATGCCGTCAGTCAAAGTCTGAAAAGCAGTTGACCCAGGATCCCTGGAGAGAGGACAACCATCCTGATGAAACAGATTACCAGAAACATCTACCTCTGTCCCCTCCCAGACAGCGGCAAGTCCTAGGTGTGGCCGTCCATTCCCACCGTGAGCAAAACTCCCTCGTGGAATCCCCAAAAGTAGTTTCCCTAAGCATTCTTTAAAAATGCTGTTTCTCTCAAAAGGGCCCTCTGCTATGTTTTGCCTTATGAAAAAATAGGAAAGTATTTGGAAACCCCAAAATATATATCAGGAGAGTTACACAAGCCTGTGGACACATTACCAGATGCCAAGGGTTCAAGGCACTTTGCCAGAGCCCAAGCTTGGAACTAATGGGTGGAAGGAATAAGAACAAAGCCGTTGCTCTCAAATTGGCCAGTTTGACCTGACTCTCCTGAAGAGGTGAGAACAGGGTGAAACTTTTTCTTTCTTTCTTTCTTTCTTTCTTTCTTTCTTTCTTTCTTTCTTTCTTTCTTTCTTTCTTTCAAGGCAACTTATATTGTGGTTTGGGGTTTTTTGATATCATGAAAAAGATTTCGAGAATTCCGAGAGTTTTGGTGAACAGGAAATACAAATGGAAACGGAAAAAAAATATGGCATGAAGCTCGGCTCTCCACAGATTGAACCCATATGGATGTCACAGCTCACTGAATTAGCACCGCTTTCAGGGAAGACACCTCAGGCTGAAATGTCTCCAAACTCACTTTTTCCGTCCCAGAGACTTTCTCCACGGTCTTCCTCAGGCCAGCTGACCAATAGAAGAAGAGCTCGCTCCTCCCTCCCTATTTCAAACTGGGGCCGTTTTCCTTTTGCTTCAGTTGGCTTCCTGTTTTCTCATCAGATTGAGACTTTGGGGAAACCGGGCAGCAGCAAACTAACAATATACTCCTTTTGAAAACAATTTGACCATTTGTAAAAACCAAATTCTCTCAATGGTTCTAATACGAGGCCGTGACATTTTTTTCCTTCCCCGGGCTGGGCTTAGAGGTATCTCTAGGTCAGACTCCTCTGGGGCACGAGCCACGAGCCACACTCGAGGGCAACGGAGGAGCTGGTCCAACCCCACCCAGGCTTGAGTCAGCACTCGTCCGAGAGGCAATCACTACCCGGGAGCTCTGTGGCTTCGAGCTCCACGCTGGACAGGAATCTCCTCAGTGTCTTGCGGCAGTTGTAATCCAGAGTGGTGGTGTAGACGGTCTTGGGGTACTTGGGGTAGACGATGGTGGTGCTGAGGAAGCGGGTGGGCTTGTGGCGGGGTTCGAAGCGCACCTCGGCCTTATAGTTGCGCCACGTGCAGTTGGGGATGCAGGTGACTGTCTGGCTGCAGGAGGTCACTGCCAGGCCCAGGGGCAGGTGGACATCGTCAATGAAGTGCCTCTCTGAGTCGTACTTGACCGAGGAAGTGTACCTGGGAGGGAGATATAAGGCAGCACGAAGCCGTTCCCCTTGAGCTTGGGGCTCAGGGGTCCCTACCGTGACCTTGATCCTCTCGTGTGGTGCAAACCTTGAGATGTGGCTACTCTGGTCAGAAGCAGCAAGGAGCTGAAGCACTTACTGCGTGGTACAGTTCTAAGCACTTCACTTCCAGGATCTAATTTAACTGAACCAACTACCCTGGGAGAGAAAACGGAGGTGCAGAGGTCAAGGTCACAGTGGGAGTGAGTAGTGAGTGGGGCCGGGGTTTACATGCAGGGGTGCAAGATCCCAAAGTTTACCCTGCACGCACTATTTCCCTTTGCGGGCCGCAGCCCCTGGAGTCCAAGAGTTTTGGTGAATTTAAGCTAGGAGAGCTTGGTCACCTTACTTCCCCAAGCCTTGGTTCCTCTTTCTGCAAAAGGTGCCCAATAAGAACGGAGCAGAGTATTAACACGCAGCAAGTGCTGTTGGTGGTATAACGAGGTGGATTCTACCTTTACTAGGGGTGAACGGTTTGTATTCTCTGTCCCCTGAAGTCACCATCAGCGTGCTTGCTTGCTTTATTCCTTCCTTCCTTTCTTTTTTTTTAATGTAAGCTTTATGCCCAACGTGGGGCTTGAACTCACAACCCTGAGATCAAGAGTCACACGCTCTACGCTCTACCGACTGAGCCAGCCAGGCACGCCCACCATCAGTTCTTTAATGAGAGGAGGACAGAACCCAGGAATCCTGAATGCTGGTTCTGAAAGTTCAGTGATACCAAGTACTAGTACTTGGTCCAAACTTGGCCTTCGGTTTGGAGACCCCCTCAAACCAGAGACTCCGATATCTGACCTTATCAATCAAAGCCAATTACAGTCTTGATTTCTATAAAATAAATTACCATCCATATTCTACTTTTTTTTTTTTTTAAGTCCTTCTTTGGTAACTTGGAACCTACCTTTTTTTCTTTTCTTTTCTTTTTTTTCTTAAATGTAAGCAAAGCATTAGTTCATTTTACTGAGTAATTATGGCAGCTTCATAGATCTTGAAATAAGAATGAGCATCACACAGCATTACCCACACCAGTGCCCCCTACCCACCGGTCAGGGGGTAAGAATTAGCATTCTTTTCAATGGAGAGGATGAAAACACGTATTCTCCATTAGGCAAGTAGGTTCGAGGCTGGTGGAAGCTAATGTCATGAAGTCATGTCCTCATTTTGTTCAAAATACAAGCTCCCCAGGAATAAAGGACTGAACCGCTCACCTCCAAACTGGTGAGCCGCCTTTGTTCCCCATAAAAGGGCCCTTTGTATTAAGGGAACTGAGACTCCAGCAAAAAACCCACCAGCTACCAAAAGTAAAATTCCTTTCTCTGAAAAGACAGATCTTTAACAGAGGCTCTCAGTGAATCTCTGCCCCCAGGTAATCCTGGATGAGATAAATTCCCAAAGGAAGAATGGTACTTTCAGGTTGCAAGTGAAATTGTAATTGGAGACAAGGTTATTGCACCTTGAGGCAGGGGTGGGGAATGGGGGTGGGGGGAGCAGCTTCTGAAAGAAGAATTATTTTATTACAAAATTGTAAATATCTGATGGTCATGATACACAAAATGCAAAAAGCAAGGGGCGGACTTTATGTATAACACGATCTTGTTCTTATTTTAAGAGCTGTGTCTATGTATTTAATTGGTGAGAATACACAAAGAAATCCGAAATGGTACCCAATAAACTATGAAAAGTCTTTGGCACGCTTTTGTGGTTAACTCATTTTTTTTAAAATAACAAGCATTACTTTCTGGACCAAAACATGAAAAGTGACAAAATCCAATCAGACCAGGGCCTGCTATATTTACCTTACTTCTGTCGGTGGTAAGGGGTCAAACTCCACTCCTTCGCCAAAGGACAGGGGGCAGAGCCTTGGCGAGCAGGCGAAGGCCAGGGGGCTGGGGAGAGGTGCTGGATTCTGTGAGGATGGAGAAGGCAGTTAGACCACAGGCCGGTCTGACGCGTCCCCCACAGAGGTCCTGGCTCTGAGCTTCCTGCTGATGGACCCGACTGTGATCTGTGTCCTCCTCCTGGCAACGATGCCGGAGAAGGGCTGCCCCACAGCACGGGAAGAGCTCTGCATGGGGAGCCAGGAGATCTGGGTCACATCCCATGCCCTGTCACTTTATCTGCACACCAAGGGGATGCCCCTTTCCATCACTGAGGTTTTGTGAAAGGCTGAGGAGCTCAGTGTCACAACCTTGGTCAGACCCTGGGGCTGCTGCGTCATCGCACGGCAAGGCGATGAGAAAACCTCGATGAACGGGGGCCTCGCTAACCAGAACCCTCAATTACGTGTCCCCCAACGCTGTCATTGTCTCAGCAATACTTCAGAAAAGGCCAAAACAAAACTAAACTAAACTCTACCAGGAATTTTTTCACACTGGAAGATTCCAACTTCCCCGCCGCCTTCTCTGCCTCTGGGACTGCGAGATTTACACCCAATGAAGATGCAGAGATCCATAAACTCACTGGTAAGATGAACACCCCAAAGGTCTCGACCCCATCTTCCACCATTCAGAAACCAGAGCACGGCATTCCTGGAGGTTAACGGGCTTCTAGCCTGCACCAAGCCCCGAACTTTGATTCATCAAGTAGCCTGAGTAAGGGGGACAGTCCCATCCTAGACACGGGGGCTAGTTTTCACCCGATTTGACTGGAATTGGGCTTCTGTGTCAAGTGTTCACGGGAAGCAGCCTTTTGGAGTCCCGGGTTTACAAGCGATCTGTCATTTTCTCTGCCTAATTTGAGAGTAGGAGCCACACTCCGGCCAGGATGTGGAGGTGGCGGCCCGGCCCCCACATCTTCCAGGATAGAGAAGGAAGCAGACATTTTTAGAAGGTAGGCTCTAAGACTGTTATCATGTTACCCAGGCAGAGTGTCAAGTGAGGGTGTAGGGTAGAAACACCAAAGTCAAAGGGGACCATGGCAGGTGAGGGAGGGGCAAAGGGTCCAGCTCCTGAACTCGGGTGGAGAGCTTAAGAAGCCTTGGCTGGGGGAGGGGCTGTGGTTGGGAACTAAGGTCCGTGGGCGGGGGGAGGAGGGGCAGGGGAAGGTGTGGGCACTGGCTGCTGCAGAGCTGCGGAAACAGCCCCCAAGTGGTGGCAGGGAGGCCTACTCTGTCCCCAGCTCTCCTCAACCCAGGGAGCGCCTTCAGGCAGTGCTGAGGGCCGCAGGATGCAGGATGACGGGGAGTGGAGGTGTTCAACTCTTAACACTCACACTGCAGCCAGGAATCCACACAAGCACTCAGTTCTCTTGCCCCTGCCTTGCCTTCTCAGCTGCCTCACCCTGCCCACTCAACAGACACTCCCTGAGCACACCCCTTGGCCCAGGTCCAGGCTGGGGACGGTGCACACAGCAGGAGTTCCAACAGACGCTTGAACAAGGTACCGCCAGGGAACGGGGACCACGCCACTGATTTGGCCTGGCTCAGGGAAGCATCAAGGAAGGCTTCCCAGAGGAGGTGACAAGTTGAGCTTGAAGGGCCAGCAGAGCTCTGATAGGTCAAAAAGGCAGCTGGGTGTTGGGGGAGGTTGGAGGGGATGGGCTCGAAGGAAAAAACATGCCAGGTAGAGGGAGCAGCATCGGAGGCACCAATGCATGTATCTGCCTAAGGTCAGGGGTGTGCCAGACAGCAAGGGTTCTGAAGGCCAAGTTGAAGCAAGTGCTGCCTTCCAACGGAAATGAGAGATTACACGGAGGTCTCTGAGACAGGGTCAGTGGGGCAAGAATTCCACGCCCATGAAAGTGCATAGGTCTTTAAGGAACAGCAGGAGCCACTGACAACTCCACCCCCCCCCCCCCCACCCGGGAGAGGCTGTAAATACCCATCCCCAAGGGGAAGGGAGGGGGGCTGAGAGCCCCACTTTGGGCCTTGGCTCTAGGCAGGATGTGGCTTCCCATGAGCTCTAGGGAAAGGCAATAAACACCACCTGAGTGATTCCTGAGGCAAAAAAGTCTAGGTGTTTTTTCTTTAAATACAAATTTTGAAATAAAAGAAAAGAACTCCTTTTTGAAAGTTTCCTCCCACCCATCTAGAGTCAGACAGGGGTTAGGTGACAGGACAAGGTGGGGGAGGGGACACCAGGAGGCCAGAAGCTCATGGGGTAACTTTTCTCAAAGGCTGTCTTCCACGCCACTGACATGGTCCCCAAAGGCTGCCCGCCCCCTTGCTCCCTGAATCAGGGAGCTGAAGCACACCCTTCTCCCCCAAGACCAGCCAGGAGGAGCCAGGCCCTCGGGAGGCGCCCCCCACCCCACCCCGGTAGGGGCAAAGCCGGGTGGGGGCGGGGGGCGGAGGTGCCAGGCCCGCAGTACGGAGGAGGCTGGGGTTCCTTCTCCGTGTCCCGGGCCCCTCTCCGGCCGGACCCGGGCGGGAATGTGGCCGAGTTGTAGACTCGCAGTCCCGGGGGCCGCCACCCCGAAAAGAGGAGGCGGCGGCGCGCCTCTCCCGGGGCTCCCGCGCCTCCCAGGCGATGACAATTTTCCAGCCACCGGCTCCAGCTGGCCAGGCTCTCGCCGCGCTCCCGCCCCGAGCTCCCGGCGATGGCCACGCCGTCCCGACGGGCGGGTGGCGGCGCCGACAGCGCGCCCCGAGCGGGCCGGCGGGGCTGGCCGATGGCCCCTCGGGAACCGGCTGCGGGTGGGATGGGGAGGGAAGGGGCCGGAGCGGAGCCACTCACCGGGGCTGCTGGGGTCGCCACCGCGTCGGGCTCCAGCGTCCCGGGTGCCGGCGCGCGCTCCCCGCCGCTGCCACCGCCCCCGGCCGCCGCGAGCCCCCAGTGGCTGGGGCTGGGGCTGGGGGGCAGCCCCGAGTCCGGACTGTCCAGGACGCCGTCGCCCTTCTTCTTCGTGTCCACGAGCTCGGGCACATCCTGCAGGCTCAGCCGGCCCACCATGGCTGTGAGCGCGCCGGGGTCGGGGGCCGGGGGCCGCGGGCGAGCGAGGGGCGCGAGGAGCTCACACGCGGGCCGGGGCCGCTGCCCGCCCGGCCGCCCTCCCTGCCGGCTGCCCGTGCGCCGTCCGGGTCTCGCCGGCAGCCGCGATCCGGGCCCCGCCCTCCGCCCCGCCCCGCCCGGCGCGCGGGGCCCGACCCGCACTGGCCCAGCTGCGAGCCTCGGCGCCAGGGGCCGCTGCGCTCCCGCCTTGCGTCGCCCGCGCGGCGCTCCGCACCGCAGCCCGGCCCGCCCGCAGCTGCAGATCCGGGCGTGCCGGCAGCGCCGGGCGGGCCTCGCAGCGGGAGGAAAGGCGCCCCGGCCCCGACCGGCTCCGCGCCCCGCTACAGGTGCTGGAGCCTGCTCGCCCCAGGCTCCCGATGGCGCCTTGTTCCCTGGCCTTGGTCCCGCAGAGCCCGGCAGGCGCTAGTCCTGGCGGTCGGGGGAGCCAGAGTTGAGTCCCGGCCTGTAGAGAGGCCTGGGGAGCCGGCCGAACCCAGCGAGCAAACAACTGGAAATTATTAATAGTTAATGCTCTTCGTATGGCTCCAGCCGCCTCTTGGCTCAGCAGGGCGGGCTCTCAGTGTGTCTCTGGCTCTCATTTCTGCCCCGGAGGGAAAGAGGACCTACTCCGAGTATCCTCAGGAGATTCGGGGGTGGGGAGACACCACCCCCTGGCCTGGCTGCTCTGCTGAACAGGCTGTGACCACACCAGACAGGGAAATTCTGCAGTGGGCGCGAACCGGAACCTTGAAGGACTTGGACAAGCTCAGCAGGCTGCCCACGGGCTGTCCGGGGGGCCGGGGGCTCTCCGGTGGGGGCCACAGCTTCTCATGCAGGGAAGTTCCTTTCTAAAAACCAGATTGGGGGATTGCTCCCTCCTTTGGCTTGACAGAGAGGCCCTGAGTGCGAACTCGTTTCAATAGCTGTCAGCTGTAGCTATTCTCAAATCTAGTGCTTTCGCTCACAGAGACCTCCGTGATTATCAGTTACGTATTGGAAGCTCGCACCCCCACCAGTCCCCCTACCCTGGGAGTTTCTGATGGGTGTTTAGCTCAGAGCCTCAAGCAGGAGGTGTGCCTAGACCTAGCTGGCAGGTGCCAGCTCTGGGCGGAGGTGTGTCCTGGCCGGAGGAGAGGCGAGCTCTGTGCATGCCCCACGATGGCAGCCAGTCTGCATCCTGGCAAAAACAAAGGATACTTGTCCTGCTTGGGACCTGTTAAAGTCAGAATCTAAAGTGAGTAGATGTTAGAGGTCTGCTGGCAAGCTTCAGCCCTCCTACCCTCCTTACCTCATCATTTTCAGGTAACAGAAAAGGGGCTTGACTCGGTCCAAGTCACATAGCTGGTACAAGGCACCTTGTCTTGGATGGTCCCCAAGGTTTCGTCACTGGAAAAGAAACCTGGCAGGTACCTCTGTACTGGGAGGTCATTCTTTCATTTAGGGCCCGTGGGAATAGATTACAAAGTCAACGGAGCACAGTGTTAGCTCAACGATGGACTGTTAGCAATGGGCCTTGTGAGATGGGCCAAGTAGGTGGCTATGTTGATCCCACCATGTGCACACCCCAGACTGCCCTGCCTCAAGTGGGGCATCCCAAAAGGGTTGGCAGTGCCTCTTGGGGTTGTGGCAAGCATGGGGTGTTGGCAGTAGGAGGACTCAGCGCCCTGGAGGGAACTCACCCCCCAGCATTCCCAGGTAGATCCTAAGAACTCTTCCCTAATCCTGGTCAGGTTAGGAAAGGTGTCCAGGAAGATGGCAGTTGCTCCAAGGAGGTGATGGCCTTCAAGGTCATCGGCCAGGAAGAGGTGGAGTGTGAGACTGTGGAACGTTGGCATGTTAGGCCAGTGCCCCAGCTCTCTCCATCGAAGTGCGGTCTGTTGTGGGGAGCTTGGGAGGGGTCTCCACCTGCACCTGCTAAAACCCTGGAGCCCAGCACTGCCACCCTCTGAGGGAAATTCTGAAGCATTTAGATTATCCACATTCTGACAGAAGATCCACAGAGACATCAAAGTTGCCAAAGTGAGCCAGGGGATCTGAACCTCCTGGCTTTGTGGGAGCCAGGCAGATCAGAGTGACGCCTTTGAGGCACCCCTTCCTCCCTGGCTCCAGGGTCATCAAGCAGCTGGCCCAGGATTTCACATAGTCCTCTTGGCCATCAAAGTGGACCCGAGAAGCATCCACACACTGACCTCAATCCTGCCAAAGTTTTGTCTGATCCCCAAGAACAGCTCCTCAAATCTACAGTGGATATCAGGAACTCTTCAAGTAGAGCTCAGTCAGGGCTTTCTGAATCCAGAGGATATCCTTGGCCCTCACCCAGGACAACTACCAAGGAGTTCCCAAAGCATAAGCTGATGGCCCACCACGGCCTCCTTCCCCACAGAGAAACCCAGCATCGACACACACAAGAAACTGGAGGGGCTTGAAGAGGTATCCAGCTCCGGGTCTGGACACTGATGGCGGAGTAGAGTTGGAGACCAGGGTCCCAGACAGACTCCCGTGAAACAGGTGCACCCTCTCCCAATAAGCTGCACCAAACTCTGACCCTCCATTGGCTCCCAGCCAATCAAAAGACAAAGAGGAAGGACCCAAGGTTTGTACACTCTTGCTAGACTGTCCTTGAAGAGCTTCAAGGTAAGTCCGAGCTGACTGGAAGCCACATGGGGACCAAGGAGAGGGTGGGGAACATCCTGCCTGCACAGGCATCTCCATCGACTCATGGCATTCCTGATGGAGATGAGCAGAGGTTTTCTTACAACAGAAATTATCCAACTTCAACCTGACCACGTGTCCTTCTGGGTGGGAGAGCAGGGGGACTTCCTTTGTAACTCAAAGGGAGCCATGTAGCTCAGACTGGAAATCAGTTGTATTTCCTCAGCCCTGAGCAATGAGTTCATGCTGTAAATGTACTGTGGTCCTTTGGAAGATCCCCACTTCCCTGGGCTCATCATTGTCCTACATTCTTATTCCAGATTGCTTTCCACGGGATGTTTCTTTAAAAAATCTCTAACCAAAACTTGGGAGGGATGATGGATTCCACCTTTGCCCCCTCCCGGTCCAGCTTTGAGGCCTTCTTCTGAGGCATAGCTGGGGCACACCTAGAAATCAGGGGGGAGTTACACGAAACAAAACAAGACCATGGAGCCTGCTTAAGAGTGGACTCTTCTCAAAGCTGTCTTTTCAGAGCGTGCCAGGGCCATCGTCCCCCTGCCTGGTTCACAGAGACCGGTGTCCTCAGAGGACTTGGCTTCTGGCCTGGGGCCTTTCTCAGCAGGGTCTGAGGAAAAAAAGATGCCTAACAATGATGCCAGTCCTGCATTTTCCCTTTTTCTGCACTAAATTAAGCTGATGGCTGAATAGAGTTGAATCAGACAAGAACAGGGCAGGACCCCCACAACTGCGGCTGTTTATTGTTTTGGAACAGCCTGTCTTCAGTAAACCCAGCCAGCCAGAGGATTAAAAACAGTGACGGCTCCAGCATGCTGGCCTGTGCCCCGTGCCCCGTGCCACCTTGCAGTCCCAGCGCATTGGGCCCTGGAGTTCTGGAATTCACAGAGCAGTGGATTTGCCTTGGTGTTGAATCAGGTCCCCCCCTTTCCTTCACATGCACCTGTATCAACCAAAATGCTTTTTTTTTTTTAAATTAAACTTTATTTCCATAAGTATTTTGGCATTAAGATTAGAGTTTTCAAAGAACATTGAAAGGGACCTGCCATATTCAATAAAAAAAAAAAAAGGAACTGAATAAAAAGATATACTCACAGGAGTGTGGGCACAGGCATTGGTGAGGATTGGTCAGGTGAGCCCTGACACTCACAAAGGTGGTGTGAGCCCCATAGAGCCAAGGGACACCCAAGTTCTGGCTTAGCAATTTCAGGTTGAAGTGGGCCTGAGGGAACAGGTCAGTTCCTCTTCTTCTGTTTTTTTTTTTTTTTTTTTTTTTTTTTCATGTTTTTTTAAATGTTTATTCTTGAGAGAGAGAGACAGAGACAGAGACAGAGCTTGAGCAGGAGAGGGGCAGAGAGAGACACACACACAGAATCTGAAGCAGAATCCAGGCTCTGAGCTGTCAGCACAGAGCCGGACATGGGCTCAAACTAACGGACTGTGAGATCATGACCCGAGCTGAAGTTGGATGCTTAACCGCCTGAGCCACTCAGGCGCCCCCCCACCCCACCCCCCGGCTCAGCTCCTTTTGTGACCTTTCAACTGGGAGACCACCTGGTCAGGTGGGAAGACACCTGGTCCAGCACAGCTGGCGACACTAACCTAGAAACTGCATGCAGCTTGGGATGGAGTCAGGCTGGTGTCCCCTGGGGGGAGAGCCCTGTGACCCCAAATACGACTCCGTCCTTGAGGGCTCCTGATTTGTAAGCTGAGAGCTGTGCTCCCAAATGCTCCCTAGTTACACAGAAAAGGGCCGTGGCCTCTGCAAAATAAAACCCAGATGGGATTTTGCAGAGAGCTGGGGCCCATGGCCTCCTTGGACCTGCGTCAATACACTTGCACTCTTGGCTCCGTTCTGCGTATTCACACTGGACAGGACTTGCAGCCCAGAAAAAGAGCCCTTAGTTGAGCAATTGAAGTTAAGCCCCTTGGCTCCTTGGCTGAAAGGCATGATAGAAGGGTGTGCTGTCACTGTCCCTGGGCACCAGATGGCCAGTCCGCGCTGCCACGCTCCAAAGGCAGCCTCGAGACGCCATGGTGTTTCAGGACCACCCGGGGACGCCGGCCTGCCCGGGCTGTGTGGGAAGAGATGGTGAGTGGGAGCCCGTGGAGGCGGCCAGTTGGCTCCACAGTGATGGTCTGACCCATGGTGTCCTTCCTGGGAGCCAGGGCCCCTAAGTGCTTTCCTCTCCTCCCCCAAATTCAAAGCAGGATACACGCAGGCAGGAGGCGGCTGTGGTTTGCAGCTATGTACAACTGGAATCTCTTGATACTTGCTGAAGACATTTACGTGCCTTTGAAGAAGTGTTTTTCAGTTTTGAGTCTTTACTGAAAATTAGCCAGGGGTGGGGGAAGGACTTGATGAGGGAAGAGAAGTCGTGAAGAAAGTGTTGTCTCCTGTTTTCCCAGGCAGTATCGCTGGGGGGTAACTGGAATTTGACCTTGCACTTTTGCAGGATGACCCCAAGCACGGACAAGCATTTCTGGAAACTTCTGAAGGTGTCTCTCATGTGCTCATAAATAAATCTGGTCATACACATGGGATGCCTGCTATTAATTTCCCTTTTCCTGCCCCTACCGCCCCTGCTTCTGGTTCTGCTAAGTCATGTGACAGTGTCCCACCACGGTCCCCCAGCAGGCTGCCCTTGTGGAGACCACCATCAGCCATGCCGCTGCCCCTTACCAGGCGCTACCCGGAGCCCTGAGGGCTGCTGCTGCTGCCAACACGGGCGGTGGGGGGAGGCTATATTTGTAGTGCGGTCCTGGAGCAGTGTGGCTTCCTTTATGCCTGCTTCCTGCCCTAGGACTCAAACTTGAACCCTGAAGGGCTAGGCCAAGAGGCAAATAGTAAAACAAACAAACAAAACCAAAACCCCCCTTTGAATTCCAAATCCCTCTCCCCTGAGTCAGGCCTGTCCTTCTGGCCCCTTCTCTTAGAGGCTCCGGGGTCCTGCATGGAAAGAGGTTGTCTGGACCTGGGGATGATGAAGATACTCAACTCTAGCCTCAGCTGGGGACCTCTCCTCCACCAGACAACCATCAAATATCACCCAAATCCCATCTCAACGTCTTGTTTTTGAAGACTGAAAATTGGACTCTGATATCCCAGGGAGATCAGCTACCTTCCTTTACATCAAGGCTGTCTGACTGGCAGGCTTTTCAGGCCAGAGCCGCCAGGTAAAGTATCAGAGAAAGGGCCTTCTGGTGTTAGTGGGTGGTATTGGAAGCAGGAGTTTCTAGAATGCCAGACGCCATCAGCTTCCACATCCCAAGACAGGCCTTCTGCATAGGACACAATGCCTGCCTGTCCTTCTATACGCTTGTAGTCAAAAGAGCAGTTAACACAAGCTCGGCCGGGCCTTCCATCTCACACGGACAGTAAAAAATCTGGGTTCAGGGGTGCCTGGGTGGCTCAGTCGGTTGGGCGTCTGACTTCAGCTCAGGTCATGATCTCACAGTTTGTGGGTTCGAGCCCCACGTCGGGCTCTGTGCTGACAGCTCAGAGCCTGGAGCCTGCTTCGGATTCTGTCTCCCTCTCTCTCTGCCCCTCCCCTGCTCATGCTCTGTCTCTGTCTCAAAAATAAAACATTAAAAAAAAAAAAAATCTGGGTTCTGGGCCCCTCACTGAAATACTATTTACCAGCAATCTCCTGGCCTTGTTCCACCAGAATGCATTTCACTTCTACTCCCAAGGCTGGTAGCTCTTACCAAAATCCGCTTGGGATTCATTTGAGTAAGCCTGCTCTCCCACAAGACCCATTCATTCAACCAGCACCTACCAAGGGCTTAGTCTGTGAGAGGCAGGGTGTGGGAGCACAGAGGGGGCTCCACCCGGCCTGGGGAGGAAGGGAGGCGAAGCTTGGGCAAAGATTTCCGGAGGAAGTAGCATGTGTGCTGATCTTAGCACACCAAGTATGAAACAGGCGGGCAAGGAAGGGGCGGGGAGAAGGCAGAAGGAACAACAGGTGAAGGCTGGGAGCTCTGATGGTCTTTGTTGATTACCGAGAAGTAGACCCTAACGCATCCTCTCTACCAAATGCTACCTGCTTCGTGGTCAACCTGGGGACCTTTCTGGTGGCCACACCCAGAATAAACTGCCTAAACTGGGGATAAAGGGCATGTTGGAATCCAGTCACGTTTCCTTGAGTTTGCCTAACAGTCTGGGACTAGATCTTGAGACCTCGTCGCAGAGCTTTGGCGGTCATCTTTCTCTTCTGCCTTAACTTCACTGGGTAGAGAGCACTGAGCGCTGCAGACCTGGCCAGGGCTCCAAGTTCAATCCCTACTGGAGTCAATTAGTTCCACTCCCGGACATGCATCCTGCAAAGGTGATCGAGGGAAGCAAAGGTTAGGGTGGCTGGCTTAGTCTAGACATGCTCTCGGCTGGAAATGCCATGTCAAGTACGCGGCCACAAGCTGTTAGTTTTCTTCTTCACTTGTAATGGGGATTGTTTTGTGACTATATACACTGGCAGACAAAAGGTTAATACTCTTTTAATTTTTTTAACTGGACTCAGTTTAGCTCCTATGCCATTTTCTCTCAATGGAAAACTGTCTTGCTAACTCAGTGTAGTTTCTTCTCTTCTGGAAATGACTAGTGGCTTTGGGTAATTAATATTCTTGTCTTTCTCTTTTGTCTGGGTGGCATCTGGAGGGGTTTATAGAACATCATGGCAGCAAGGATGGGGTGGCTGGGATGAGTGCCTGGTCCACGGTCATCTTCCTCTCTCTCTGGCCTCCACTAAAGTATAGCTTGTTTTCCTGGGCCCTGGAATGCTACCTTCTGCTTTCAGTATCCATAGGCCACCTGTTCCGCAGCACAGTTGCCCTAGCCTAAGGTATCTTCCAATGAGCTGGCCCTTTCACTACTTCTGGGAACTCAGGGGGCTTGGGAGCCATCACCTCCCCATGATGGGAGTGTGAGGGACTCTGTGAGGTGCACCTCTGTCAGGCCTGTCTGTCTACATAATACCCTCACACACAGTTTCTCTTCCTTCGGGTGCCTTGTTGAACGCAGGGCTTCTCTATGGGGTCTGTGGTCTCCTAGGTTGATCACTGGAAGCCGGGTAATGGCTTCTGGATCAGGAGTTCCCTCAAACTTATGGGGGGTCTTTTCCACCCCCAGAGGGCTCAGCCCAGAGTGGTGAGGTTCTGGATTTCTTTTCAGTGACCTTCAGCCTCTCTGCCTAGTCATATTCCCTCTAGTTTTTCCTTTCCTGACCGTCAAAATCCTCCTTTAAAATGGAAAAAGATACTTATGTCAAAATCCACTGTCCTGTGATGATAGCGTGGATTGTAAGCAAAGTTCTCCAGAATTTTGGCTCTTAAAATTTATTTTTTTAATGTTTATTTATTTAGAGAAAGAGAGAGAGAGAGAGAGAGAAGAGGGTGAGTGTGAGCAGGGGAGGGGCAGAGAGAGAGGAAGAGAGAGAAAATGCCAGGCAGGCTCCAAGCTGTCAGCACAGAGCCTGACCCAGGGCTTGGTCCCACGAACTGTGAGATCTTGACCTAAGTCAAAATCAAGAGTCAGATGCTTAACCAGCTAAGCCACCCAGGCGCCCTGGCTCTTAAAATTTAATGGTAGGGGCACCTACCTGGCTGGCTCAGTTGGTAGAGCATGTGACTTTTGATCTCAGGGTGGCAAGTTTGAGCCCCACATTGGGCACAGAGATTAATTAAAAAAAAATTAAAGGTACGTGTTCAGAATAAGAAACAAGGGGCACCTGGGTGGCTCAGTCGGTTAAGTGTCTGACTCCGGCTTAGGTCATTATCTCACATTTGTGGGTTCGAGCTCTGCATCGGGCTCTACACTGACAATGTGGAGCCTACTTGGGATTCTCTCATTCTCTCTCTCTCCGTCCCTCCCTGACTTGCACTCTCTCTCTTAAAATAAATAAATAAACTTTAAAAAATACTTTACAAAAGAGAATAAGAAACAAAAACAAAACAAAATGCTATCCCAACACTCTTGCGTTGCCAACCATGGCTTCAAAGACCACTCAAGACTTTCCTCTCTACTACAAAATCACGAAAGTCTATATAGGTCTAAAACTAGGAATTTAAGCTATTCCATCTCTATCCTTTCCCCCATTCGCACCTGAGGACAATGCACACAGGACACCCTGCCTGCTCCCGGAGTGGTGGGGAAAGTGGAGAGGTACAGAGGAATAGGAAGGATGCCCAATTTAACATCAAACTATCACCTCTCTCATGCACAGAGGATAATCATTGCTGTCATGAGGGACCCAACAAAGCACGTCCTCCAGCAGCCCTGACCGTGAAGGAAGCCACAGGTCATTCGCTTAATAAGAAAGCTTTCTTGCAACATGATACGGCACCAGTTGGGTCACATTTGGTTTTATGCAACAAAACCCAAAGGGGAACTTCTGCTTCCTGGGTCTCCTTGGGCACAGCTGCAACCACATCCTCTAGATCAAGGAGCAGGAAAAAATATCCAGGGCAAGTGATGTGGAGAAGTGGGCACACACACCATCGAGGACAGTGTGCAACAAAACCATCTCTGTGGAGGATGTTTTGGTAAAGAGCTAGCAACCTTCTAAAGGTGCACATCCTTTAAAGGGGAACAGGACAATTTTAGAAGAGTATCCTACAAAAAGACGAGAACAAGTAAGCAAAGATACTTACACAGAGCCTCACTGATGAGGTGTTTCTAACAGCCAAAGAATACAAACCACCTGTTTATAGATTGATGGGAGACTAGCTAAATCAACAGTGATATATCTGAACTATAAAATACCAGGCAGTCACTTAAATCAATAGATCTCTATATGCTGAAGAACAAGATGTCTTAAATTCTGTTGTTAAGCTGCTTACTATTGACTTTTTTTTTTTTTTTTTTTTGGCAAAAGCCCCTCTTCCCCCCACCCCCCACAGTATAGAGACAAAGTCTAGAAGAAGAGCAGGACTTTTGGTATCTTGCCACATTGTTGTTGTTTTTAATTTTTTTATGTTTATTTTTGAGAGAGACAGAGAGCAAGCAGGGGAGAGGCAGAGAGAGAGAGGGAGACACAGAATCTGAAACAGGCGCCAGGCTCTGAGCCGTCAGCACAGAGCCTGACGCGGGCCTCGAACTCATGGACCGTGAGATCATGACTGGAGCCGAAGTTGGATGCTCAACTGATTGAGCCACCCAACCCTGCCTCCCCTGTATCTTGCCACACTGTTTTAACTTATTAACAGCAATACCGATATGATGTTTTAAAGAGGAGTATTACTGTTGCAACATTTTATAAGGTAAAGAAAATGGAAGCAGCAGCCCAGGAAACACTCAGAACCATCAGTGTTGCCAGTTAGGAGACAGGAGACTGGCTGGAGTGAGGTTCACACCAGCTCCTTCTGAGAAAGCCTCGGAACAAAGAGGAAGTCCCTGGGCCCAGTCGGGAGACCACGGAGAGGGGCTTCCCCATGCTGAAACCCCACCTCCCAGGCCTTCCGGGGGCCCACAGTCTTGACTTGCTGGGGCAAGTTGCATTTTCTCTTGATTAATAATTCAGAGATCAAGGATCAAGTAACCGTATTGGTTGACAGTGAGAGTTGTCAAGTGCGACTGAGTCTAAGGCTTGGTGATGCAGGAGCCAGGGAAGGGAGGTGGTGCCACAGAGACATGGGGGGTTCCAGGAAGGCGGCTGAGCCTACCTGGGGGTTACACAGGAGCTAATGATGGGACGTGAAGGTAGGCTGAGGGGAAGGACACCAGCTAAAAATCTGAGAAACCTCGAAGGCACAGCAGGTGTTTGCACCTGTGATGAATACATTGCCTGAAGGAATCTGGAGTGAAGACCTTGGGGCCTGACCACAGTCAAGGCTCACTCAGGCCAAGAAGAGCCAGTGAAGGAGACCAAGAGGGACTGGAACAAGAAAGCAAGGCATCATGGGGGTTTCGGGAGAATTCCCAGGGAGGGGTGGGGAGGACTCATCAAATAAATGGAGAGTGCACAGAGAATGGAAGTTTAGCAAGATCATCAGCGACCTCCAAGAAACATTTCTGGAAAGTAGCTGACTGGATACCTTATAAGAGGAAACGCGTGTGGGGGATGCAGGCAGAGGCTGTCCCTCTCATCTGAAATGGTAACAAAAACAACAGCAGGAGCATGGGGGCTGGGAGGGTGGTGGGATCATAATGGGGAGAAAGCAAGTGTTTGAAACGCTCAGAGCCTCAATTTCCCATCTGCAAAAGAGAATTTGACCGACGTTCCAAAAACAAGTAAACATGCTACCTAATGCTGATGCTCCGATTTGGAGCTTCCCGACCCCAGAGCCAAGCCACCGCTACAACTAATGCGCAGCAAATGACCACACCGATCCCCTCAGCAATGGGGCTGTGTGTGGGGGCACCCTGAAGCAGCCACAGTCCCTGCGCCCATCACCTCTGGCCTTAGCACCCCATTTGCCCAAGCGTGAGGTGACAGAAGCACAAATGTTACCATTTCTAGGTTTCAAGTCCCAGGGGGTTGGGGAAGCACCAATACACAGGTGTAACCTGTGGGGCTCGTGGGAGATTTGAAAGAAGGACAGGCTTCCCCTCAAATGGTGCCCAAGCCTCCGCCATCCCTTCCAGTTGGCACGGTTTTGTTCTTAGAGCACAGCTGCCTTGCACGGGGGTTTCCTTGCCTTCTGATGTCCTTCTTCCTTCCTCCCCCGCTCCCTCCCTCCCTTTGTTTATTTTTGAAGGAGAGAGAGATAGAGTGTGAGCTGGGGAAGGGCAGAGAGAGAGGGAGACACAGAATCCAAAGCAGGCTCCAGGCTCTGAGCTGTCAGCACAGAGCCCGATGTGGGGCTCGAACTCACGAACTGAGATCATGACCTGAGCCGAAGTCGGACGCCCATTGGACTGAGCCACCCAGAGGCCCCTGATGTTCTTCCTAAAGGTGGCAGGGCCAACCCCAGGAGGTGGCCTCCAGGGTTGTCCACATGGGATTTGGGTGATGGGTCAGGTGTGTTGCTGACTGGGTAGTGAATTTCAAATGAAACGGTGCTCTCTCCTGTACAAAGGTGACGCTGCCCCCCAGCCCACCCCACTCCACCCTGAGGTCAGAAAAGTCATGCGTGGCAGCTATTAATGAGGGTAGCAGCTTCCAAACTGACTTCTGGGCGAATCTGGAGTTCTTCAGAGATGTTCTGGTGGGCAAAGGAGCTCCACAAAGGTTCAATATTAACTTCTGCCTAAGAGTGCATTTTAAAAAAAAATTGTTTTTTTAATGTTTGTTTATTTTTGAGAGAGACAGAGACAGAATGTGAGTAGGTTAGGGGCAGAGAGAGAGGGAGACACAGAATCCGAGGCAGGCTCCAGGCTCTGAGCTGTCAGCACAGAGCCCAATGTGGGGCTTGAACTCAGAGCTGTGAGATCATGACCTGAGCCGAAGTCAGACGCTCAACTGACTGAGCCACCCAGGCGCCCCCCCTAAGAGTGCATATTTAAAACCTATTCTAAAAACTAAACATTTGGGGCACCTGGGTGGCTCAGTCAAATTAAGTGTCTTGACTCTTGATTTCGGCTCATGGTTTGTGAGATCGAGCCCTGCGTCGGGCTCTGAGCTGACAGTGCGGAGCCTGCTTGGGATTCTCCCTCTCTGCCTCTCTCTCTCTCTGCCTCTCCTCTGCTCACCTGCTCTCTCTCTCGCTCTCAAAAATAAATAAATAAACATATTAAAAAATACCTAAATATTCAAGACTGTAACAGTACAACATGCATCCTCAAATGTGTCTCGGGTGCAAACGTACGATGATACAGACCCTTTGTGTGTTAACCTGTGCCGTTAGGGCTGCTCACGTACCCGTAGACCTCAGGATCAAGAGTCCTTGTCACATCTGTGTAACTGAAGAGTGTCTGGGATTGCAAGGAGGGCTGTTAAAATTTTTTTTTTTCCAACGTTTTTTATTTATTTTTGGGACAGAGAGAGACAGAGCATGAACGGGGGAGGGGCAGAGAGAGAGGGAGACACAGAATCGGAAACAGGCTCCAGGCTCCGAGCCATCAGCCCAGAGCCTGACGCGGGGCTCGAACTCACGGACCGCGAGATCGTGACCTGGCTGAAGTCGGACGCTTAACCGACTGCGCCACCCAGGCACGCAAGGAGGGCTGTTAAAACAGAACTGTGTTAGCTGCAAATTCTAAGCTGGATTAATCAAGCTTTCTGTATTCTGTGCAACCAAAGCCAAGCACAGAAATAAGTTGGATGCCGGGATTGATAAAGTGTCATCCATCACCTGAGATATTTTTAAAATGCTTTCTATTTACTGCAGTGGTTTCAATGCTCCCTCTCTGATTTGCTTTCAAAGTTACTTGAACTTGTAACACGTATTAATAAAATACTTGTTCTGTAGAGCGAGAGTCCCACGTAAAATGGTGTCTCGTGAATTTGAAAGCCACAGGTGTGGCACAAAGAGCATGGGTGGACTGAGACAGGAGTCAGACCCTGGCACCACCACCTGCTGGCCGTGGCAGTGGCATCTGCCTTCCAGGCCTCCAGGTCCACGTCGACACAATGGAGCTGGCCACACCTGCTTAGCGGCGATTTTGATCCCACGAGGTAGCACCCCGTATTCAGGATGCAGTAAATACTCAGCAGCTGGTTCCCGTCCAGATACAGAGAGCACGGAAGAGTGCAGACCCCTTGGTCCCCCTCACGATCAAAGAGATGATCTGCCTGCCCGACAGTATGGGTAGCCAAGGGCCCGGACGAACCCAGCTGGGACCTCACCTACAGTGGGCGCCCTCCTGTGACAGCACAGCCAGCCACCTGTAGTGCCAACGGCATGAATACTTTAAGAGCCGTGCCAGGGAGGCAACAGGCATGGGCACGAGGTCGTGGGGTGTCTCTGTGTGTGAATTCACGTTTTTCTTTCTACAACATTGGCTATTTTTCCGTCTGCCTGCTAATGCTCTTCAGGGTCTGCTCCAGGCAGCCCAGCCACAGTGCTTTAGTTTGGGAATAATTCTGGGCCACGCGGTCTCTCCAGCAGCTGGTCTGCTTCCCTTCTCCCCGAGAACCGCCTTTCTTTTCCATCAGCACAGAGCAAACATGCACAAGAAGATAGAGTTTCTCTCCATCACTTCACCTGGCTCTCCTGAAAGTGGCTGCCCGCTTTGCAAATAATTTCCTTGGCCTCAGAAGCAAAGGAAGGTTTGTGGAGAAGCTGTTCTTAATTTCTCACTTTTGAAAAATGACCCCAAATGGGAGGAGGCACGGCAATTGTACAAATTCCATTTGCTTACTGAGCAGAAGCTACCAGAGCCCTGAGATTAAGTGATAAACATCCCTAGGGGACAAAGCGCTGAACCCTGTTTAACTTTAATATCCCTCTATCACTTAGCATTCTCTGTATCAATATCCCCAAAGCGGATTGAAAACCCAGATTATAGGGATTCAGCTGGCCTTGGGAAAGGTCTAAACTTCTTTGAAAGGCAACTGTAAAGTAATGCAAATAGCTGGTGAACCTCTGCCTGTCCCAAGATATTCTTACGTAGTTTTTTGGGTACTGTAGGAAAGGGAAAAAAAAAAAAAAAAAAAAAAAAAAAAAGGAGGGCAGGCAGGAATTCTGTCCCTGCCATGAATGGCCAGTTGAAGTCTGGTCTATGGACACCAGACACCGTATTTAAAGAATTTGTTTGGAAGGGAGCCTTTGGCAACCTTTCTAATTTGCCTTCAGAGGAAATGTGCCACATTTTCCACAACAGGCAGCCCAGCCAACACCACCAGGAGGAAGGAAGCTCTTTTCTGTCTGTAGGGTTATCCCTAAATACTGTGGAAATAGCAGCTGTTAGGACAAGGGGAATAGAGGGTTCGGAGAGTCTTAAAACGCTTGAATAAGTTGGATATCACAAGCATGACCTGAAAAGGCAAAGACTTGGGGCACCTGGGTGGCTCAGTCGGTCGAGCGTCTGACTTTGGCTCTCAGGTCACGATCTCGCGGTTCGTGAGTTTGAGCCCCGCTTCGGGCTCACTCTGCACTAACAGTGCGGAGCCTAGGAGCCCGTTTTGAATTCCGTGTCTCCTTCTCTCTCTGCCCCTCCCCTGCTCACGCTCTGTCTCTCTCTGTCTCTCAAAAATAAATAGACATTACAATTTTTTTTTTTAAAAGGCAAAGACTAGCTATTCCGCTGCTCACCCCCGAGGCAGCCTGCACACAGCAGCATGGTTATGTTGTCACCTGGCCATTTTGTTCAAGTCAGTCCAGGGACAGAACAAGCCCTATGGCCACCCACCATCCAGCCAGGCCGGGCACTGGTGGTTCAGGCCTGGCGAGCGCTAATGGACATTTACTTCGTTTTTCACGCTGCCTGATGGCTGAAGAGCACGCAACCTGGTCTCCTGTGACCTACACAGTCCTATTAATTATAATCCCCTTTCACAGATCCTGAAAACTAAGGTTCGGAGGACTAAGGACTCGTCCAACGCCAAGTCAAAGTGCCGTAACCGGACCTGGAGACCAGGTCCTTCTGTAGAAATTTCCAGTCTCAGGCTGCTTTTGTTTCAGATGGACACATTCTTCCTACCCTGCTGCTCTCCAGTGGCTGGTTATATTGGTGACAAGGACGAGAACGGGGCAGGCGAGCCACCTCGCACTGCTCTTCTGGAGGGTTCTAAGGAAAAGTCTCTTTTCTCATCAGATTGATCTCTGGGTACCCCAGTTTAGTGGGGAGAGGGTGGAAATAAAGAATGGAAACTAGGTAAGGCTCTTGAAGCCAGCCTAATGGAAGTGCTGCAACAGATTTTCCACCGCTGAAGGAAACGCCAGACTTCCCAAAAAGTTCACTGCAAAATGCCCACCCACTTATTACGGAAACAGGATTAACTTACTGTGTACAGGACAGAACTCATCTGCAGTCACATGGAAAAGCAGGCTGTGACCGGAACAGTAAGGTGGAGAAGGGAAAGTCAACAGGACAGAAATACAGAGCACAAGAAGGGTTCCAGATCGGACGCAACACACTCTACGCGTATTTAGAGGTGTCCAGCAGACTGGATGTGCCAGGACCGTGCTGATGAACGAGTCTGTTTTCAGGCACTGCTTCCTTCGGCCGTCAGGGAAGGGGCACATCTTCACCGGGGAGAAGGGGAGACGCTGCGGAGGGCCCGAGGTTCACAGGCTTCCTGATTCTTTCCTATTGTCCGTTCTGTTTTCTGTCATCAGTAAGGAAATACACCCTAGCAAATGACATCCAGTAATGCTTTAATTAACTGTAGTACTTTATGCTCCAATATGCACCACGAAATCACTTCCAGATGGGGGAAATGAAAGATATTTACACAAAAAAGCAGTCCCTTTATTTTAAGGAAATTGATATCTCCCACAAGTATAGAACTTTGAGGGTCTGGGAGGCTATCTATTTTGATAAATACTAGGATCAGACTGGAAACTGAGATTTACGATATAAAACGGATGCCAACTTTTCATGTGTCCGTGTTTCCAAGGCTATTGTTTAAATGGCCCGATGCAGTTCTAATGATTTTATTTTTAGAAATCTGACTTGGAGTAGAGAAGTGTGAAACACTTGCTCTCACTGTCAGCCAGCTAGTTATTCTGGAGATTTCTCCTCCTAGGGAGAGGAATTACATTTCCAGCTGTGACCTTTTGGCATTTCCCCTAGCATTCCGTAAACAGGGAGCTAGGTTTCCTTGTCCAACAGCAATTCAGGATGGGCTGGTGGAGCACCCCCACATCAGGCAGCAGCCGCAGACGTGCTTGCTCTCCCTGTCCGGTCCTGTCACCCTGCTCCCTCGCAGTCTGCTCTCACTCTCGTTTGATCTGCACCCAAGAGCCATCCTCGGCTTGAGAAAGGAGGCACCTTTTTCTGGGGGGAAAGTCCTAGGTACTAGTTCTTGGGTCTCTAAGAGAGGGAGGAGTGGCGACAGTTTCACTTCCAGAACCGAACTTGGAGGTCCAAACACTCTGTCCACCCATTGTGGTTCCTATCACATGGTTATGATTCAGACAGAAGTTTCTCCGGCCTGGCCACCCCTAAGCCAGCTATCAGGAAGTCTGTCCATAAAAGTAGATCTTCATCAATTATAAATTACCAATATGTATTTTAACCACATAAAGTGGCTTCAAGTTTTTTTTTTTTTTTTTTTGCTTTTTTTTTTAGGAGTTAGAGAAAGTGGGGGGGAGGAATGGGCACAATATCTAATTTAGCTTAATAACAGAGTTCTTTGTTACTGTTTTTATCTCCTTTATGTATGTTATTTTGAAGTGACAATCATATATCAAATTTCTCTTTGGGGCCAGGTTGTCAAAACGGCAAGAATCTTAGTCTGTATGGGGACAGCACAATTCTGGCATGGTCCCTGTCATCAACACAAGCTTCAAATTAAAGCCCCTGGATGTTAGCAAAGAGTCTTTCCCATGTTGGTACCAGCTCAACGATACAGTAATTACACTTGCTTAGAGAGTTGGGAAAAATAAATCTTCACGAAAACGTGCTACGGGAACACTTTGATAAAGCAAATGTTGCTCTATTGCAATAGTTTCTAACAAGGGGGGTAAATGTTCCAATCACCCACATGCCCAGACCCCACTCCAGACTTCCTGATTCAGAATCTCCAGGCAACTGTATTTGTAAAATGGGCCCCAGGTGATTCTGATGCATACCCCCAGTTGAGAAACATGCAGTCTTTAGAAGATGCATACGCGGAATTCAGACTCTATCAACGAGACATTTAGCATAACTCCTACTGACATCTGTGGGCTCCTTGGAGATTACTGACAATGTAATAAATCAAGAAAGCAACTTCCCTGGCTGTGACCACCAACGGGGGGGAAACAGCGGCTTGACATCTCAATGCGTTACGGAGCCGTACAGAAAACAACTTCTCAGAATGAACCAGAGAGAGAAGTGCGGGTCTATAAACACCGAGAGTGACAAGAACCAGGTGCAAGAGTCCACTGGCTCTCCCGGCTCCCCAGGTTGATGACAGATGGCTGAAGTGCCTGTGCTGTTTGGAGATGGGCCCATCAGCCCTTCTTTCAAGGGCAGGAAGAGAATGTTAACCTCCCTCAGTGTGCGCTGTGGGGCGTCACCGGGGCAGCAGGACGGCTGTCCCGGCAAAGTGAAGTCCGGGCAGTGTGCAGCCTGCGCTCGCCCCGTCCCCTCCCCGGCCTTTCTGCACTTTTCTCATTTAGCAATCTTTCCCTAAGAGAGCTCAGCCAAAGGTCACACCTCTTACTTTCTTCTCGGTGTTGTCCAGTTTGAGACGCTCAGCACATACGAGTCATACTGACTAGCAAGAAGAGACTGGAAGCCGGTGAAGAAGTGAGGCCTGGGATCAAAGCTGCGGCCGATGGGCTGAGTCTGGGACAAGGCTGATGGAGGGGAAGGGGCGCCGCACAGACTGGTTGCATTGGAAAACAAGAAAGGGAAAAATAATCAGTTCCTGGTCTGGTTTTCAAACCTTAAAGTTTCCTCCTTTATGGCTGTCACAAGTTTTATGGATTTTCAGGAAACTTCCTCTATCCTGAAAACTCATTTTTGAGCGCTATTTGATATCCCAATTTTATCCTGAGGGCCTGTTATGTGCATTTTCTGTAAAGAGCTCCTCCTTCCTCCTCAGCGCTCTCTCCCCACCTGGCCAACACATTGTTCAGAATTCCCGAACAATGCAGACACGAAAGGCGGCTGCCCTGAGGCTGTGGTCCCGGTTAACTGAGGCTCGGTTTCCACTGAACCAGGCAAGTCAGGGCAGCTACCTGACATGCTGCCCGTTCTCATGCTGCAGGATGATGTGGGGACTGAGTGGCTCTAGGGGGCAGCTCTCTTCTGCAAAGCCATGCTGGCTGAGAGCCAGTGGACAGGCCGGGCAGGCCGGGGGTCAGGCTGTGTTCTGGGCTGGTGCAGGCTCTGAGCAGGTGTTTAAGGTCAACATTCTGTTCTGAAGGTATGTCGTTCTGGCACCTCACATCACCTCTGTCGTTTCAGATCATTCTGGAAAGTAATGTGGGTTTGAAAATACATGGCCAGGAAGGGGATTAGAGGGTCCAGGCCTCCTGTGCTGTCCCACAGCATCATCTGAGGAGAAAGCTTAGGACAAGGTTTCTAGGAAAACTTCCTAGTTTCTTTTCACAGAAGGCAATGCCTCCCCTAGAAGTCAGGGCTAGAGTGGGAATAAAGAAATGGAGAAAATAATCTGCTTACAGCATGCGGTGAGTATGCCGAGCAGAATCCTCTCTCCAAGGCAGATATGGGTGTACCCCCATACCCAGGCAAGGAGCCCCAGGGCACAGAGGGCACCTGCTTCTGAGGCCTAGCACATACAGTCTTCCTGGGTGAGACACACAGAGGGACTTTCTCCTGAGACACATACAGAGAGGGGACCGGAGATTACTGAGATAACCTGGCCTAGGCATGACAATACATACCAGGAGATGGATCTAGAAGGAAGAATGCACCTGCTTCCACTGCCTTCATCAGGCAAGACGAATGTCCTACAGCTGCAATGTGCCACTGCATTAGCTCAGGCCCCAGAGCCAAGCCCACAGAACAGGGAGCACAAATCTTAGGGTCTGGCTGCAGGGGTAACCTCCCACAGCAGCAAGTGGAGGAAGGGGTGAGATCCAGGGCTTCTGGCCAGGTGGGGCAGATAGGGCCACGTGCCAGAAGGCGTGACAGCAGAAGTGAGGCTGTAAAGCCAGTGACGAGCAGCTCACGAACACAAGTGAACCGCAGGGCCCTTTCACCCACCGCTGCCTCTGCTATAGAATCAAAGACCAACTCTGTAGCCTTTTTATCACCCTGCCCTTGCTTGGCTTTTGGATTAGGACAAGAATTAAGACAGGTCATGGAGAAGACACATGAACAACCCAAATGTCCCAGGAGGTTTCAGGATTGATGATCTGAGAGTCAGGGGGAATGCAGGATAGGTGGGGGGCTTCCAGGCAGCCGGGTGCTGAGGGGCACCAGCCAGGGAAAACAGTGCCCCATGCATGCTCCTACAGTCTCTTTTTAATCAGTTTCTCTAGTTTGCGGATGCGAGAGGATTCCTGTTCTGGTGTCGGAGCCAGTAGTGACAGTGAGCCGGAGCCTTCTGGCCCTGAAGGCGGGGTGGGGAGCCTCTGGCGCAGGAGCTCCAGCATGCTGCTCTGCTCGCTTCTCTTCAGCCCCTGAAGTTGAAAGAGAAAGGAGGGTAATCATGACATCTGGCCCCAGTAAGTCCCTAGCGGAGAGTGCAATATCTCGTGTGCTGTTAGCCACGGCTGTGCAAACAGCATAATTGCTCTAGGCTGAAGATGAACACTTCCTTCGGGGGCGTTGCCTGCCGTGGGTAGTAGCCTGAGAGAAGAGCGGAGGGAAGAAAAACGGGAAAAACGGGTGAAAGGAAAGGAGAGAAAGAAGGGGCGGAGAGAAGGGACAGTTCACTCCTTCCGCCCCCAGCCTCTGCTGAGCCTTTGGTTCTCCATGGGGCTCGGAGGTACCAGCAGAGTCAGGAAGTTATTTTGTCCGGGGTCCTTCTCCTCAGAAGACGTCTTAGAATCTGGTTTGTGGTCTGGGGCTAGGCAGATGCACTCTGAGAAAGCTCCCCAGGAGCCCGTATCCAACCCCCTGGTTAGGAACCACTGCGTGTGAGAAGGATGTGCAAGGGTGGACAAAACAAGACAGCGAGCTAACCTTCATGTCCAGTATCTTCTGGAAGGTTTCTGTGTTGCAGTCCGTAAGGAGTTTGATATAGTTGTCAACAAACACCACCAGCGGTTCGTGAGGGGCCATCACTACCTGCAGGGGAGGGAGACAAGAGTGGGCCTGCAGGAAAACTCATGACTGGAAAGCAGGGGATCATTTTTCCTTACTTGCAAGCTGACCACAAAATGGATTCTGCAAGATTTCCTTAAGCGGCAGCAACCCTAAACTCAGAAATGTCCCGACGGCCTATTTCATCTCAACGTTCAATTACAGCAATGTTTCTTAAATTTATTAAAGCATAAATATCACCTGGATTGCTTTTTAAGTGTAGATTTCTAGGTGCCTCCCCTGAAGATCTGAACTCAGAGACCTGGGGTGGGGTCCTCCCACGTGGTTTTTAAGTATCGGGACCATTTGTGAAACGCTGTGCCGGAGAGCCTCCTGTTCTGAGATGGGGGTTCATGATACCTGCTCCTACTGTCCCAATGCGTCTTTATCCCTGAGGAATGACTCACGAAACCCATAGATCTAAATGGATTTTCTCAAGGACAAAAATCCCAAAGTTGCCTTTCAAGACTTAAAATCTGAACTTCATTTAACTACATGCACTTAAACTGTCAATTAATCTACAAACAGAAGGAAACTGAGGGCATCACAATCTTCAGATCCATTCCGGTTTGGTTTTGGAATGCAGGAACTCCTGAGAATGGACCAGAGGGTGACAAGCAGTATTCACTCAGACACTCCCTGCAGATCGCTCCCCAACTGCATGCTCCCCTCTCTGGTGAGTGAGCCAGCTGGGGGAAGAAGCCGATTAGGCCGCTTCCAGTTTCCTCCGGCCTGGGCTCAAGGTCTGTGCAGGAACCTCACCTGGTCCCACTGATGGGACATAGCTACTCTTCACTCCCACCATCATTCGAGCCATTCTGTTTGGGAGACAGGCCTGACGAGCTTGCAGGCCCTGTACTTTTAGGAACATTTCATGATGGTTCCATTTGTTCTCCAGCCTTCTCCCCTCCCCCAAACAGGCCCCCCTCTCTTCTCAACAAGTGCAGGTGAAAATCAGATGCAGGTGCTCAAGGCTTCAGACATTCTCCATATCATCACCCCACATATAATAGTTTGTTAAACGGGGCCTAAAGCCCCCGTTAAAGCCTATTTGCTGATCAGATTCAGTTACTGCAACATCTGCTTGGAGTTCCTGGAAAGTTGCAGGGTATAGAAAGCTAAAGAGGTTTATGTGGGAAAGTGAGTAACTGATAGCTGGGCTAAATTCCTGCTGAGAAGTAAAGAGATCCTTGACTCAGACACTGATTCACAGCGACAGCCCCACCTAATTTCCAATCTTGGCCAAATCCTACAAGAGAATCCCATTACAACGAAAAATTCATTTGTCACAAAGAATTACTGATCCCCTGAGTAACTGTCCACTGACTTTCAACAATCTCTGATGAGGCCCAAATCTGGTCCAAAGAATGTGGACAATCCTTTGGGGCTGATGAGGACAGCCCTCATCTGTACTTTCAAAACCAGTAGTCCTTCGAATAAACCACCAGATAACCAGCCCCTTTTAATAGAAACCCTGAGGAAGACACAAGACCCACCTTGAGTATCATTTCTGCCCGGGTCATGCCTTTCACAACAATTTTAGTGTAACTGGCAGGTGCTTTCCTCACCACCTGTGAGCCAATGGAAGGTAGATCAAGCAGGACCATCTTCAAGGAATGGGTGTCCAGCAGCAGCTGTGGGAATGAAGCAGATTACTAGCCACTTCATGCGGACACAGCACTTAGTATACCTATGCTGATGAATACCATTTTCCTGGAGCGCCTGGGTGGCTCAGTCAGTTAAGTGTCTGACTTTGGCTCAGGTCATGATCTTGTGGTTCACAAATTCGAGCCCTGCGTGGGGCTCTGTGCTGACAGCTCAAAGCTTGGAGCCTGCTTCGTATTCTGTGTCTCCCTCTCTCTCTGCCCCTCCCCACCCCATGCTCTGTCTCTCTCTCTCTCAAAAAAACCAAAAGCAAAAGCAAGCATTTTCCTGATTTCTCCATTCTTGATGAAGAGAATTTGGAAAATCAACAGAAATATAAAAGGAAAAACATTTGTTACATACAATTCCCATTACCCAGGAAAAAACCAAGATGACACAGTTAAATGTTGGTAAGAGAGTAGATCTTAAATGTTCTCACCACAAAAAAGAAATGGTAATTATGTGACAGGATGGAGGTGTTAGTTAATGCTGTGGCGGGAATCATTTTACAAGATATTAACGTATCAAACTAACACACTGTGTATCCTTTGTACTCACACAATGTTATATGCCAAATATATCTCAATAAAGCTAGAAAAAATGTGGTCTAATTTCTGCCAGTTAAAAACTAAATTAGGAGCACCTGGGTAGCTCAGTTGGTTAAGCGTCTGACTTCAGCTCAGGTCATGATCTCAAGGTTCCTGAGTTTGAGCCCCGTGTCAGGCTCTGTGCTAACAGCTCAGAGCCTGGAGCCTGCTTCGGATTCTGTGTCTCCCTCTCTCTCTCTGCCCCTCCCCTGTTCCTGCTCTGTCTCTCAAAAATGAATAAACGTCAAAAAAATTAAAAAAAAAAATCTACCGCTTAAAATAAAATGAGGCTATATCAAAGATACATAAGCAAAGGAAAAAGACAAACTAGAAAAGCGTATGTGCGGTACGGGCAAAGGAATACCATTCAGAACACATAAAGAATCCTATAAATCAACAAGAAAAAGATCAGCAACCCCAAAGCAATAATAACACCAACAGTGGAGCAAAGATTTGAACTGGCAACTCACAGAAGCAGAAACTGAAGTGCCTACAAGGCAAGTGAAATGATAGTTAACCTTATTAGTAATCTAGTAAATGCAAATTAAAACCACAATTGTATACCATTTCATAATCATGAGATAGGCACAAGTAAAAAGGTTGACGATATCAAGTGTTGGCATGGATACAGTGCAATGAAATTCACACTTGTGGTAAGAGTATAAATTAAAGCACTTTGGGGGGAATTCAGTAATATTTCCTGCTCGTACATGTGCATAACCCATAACACAGCCCTCACACTTACATCCTTGAGAGAAATTCTTGCCCCCGTGAAAAATGTTCCCTGCATCCGCTGTCTATAAAAGCAGAAGACTGGGCGTGCCTTGGGTGGCTCAGTTAGGTAAGCGTCTGACTCTTGATATCAGCTCAGGTCATGATCTCATGGTTCATGAAATTAAGCCCCTCATTGGGCTCTGCGCTGACAGCATGGAGCCTGCTTGGGATTCTCTCTCTCTCTCTCTCTCTGCTTCTCCCCCGCTTGTTCACACACATATGCCCTCTCTCTCAAAATAAATAAATAAACATTAAAAAAAAAAAAAAGTAAAACCAAAAGACTGGAAACAATCTAAATGTCCATCAACAGCAGAATGAACAAACAAATGGTGGCATATTCGTGCAATGGAACAAGATACTGAAGTTGAAATGAATGAACTCAAACAACATATATCAATGTGGTTAAATCTCAAAAAACATTGTTAGGCAAAAATAGCAAGTGGGGAAATGATACATTTAGTACCACTTGCATAAAGTTTTAAAATGCAAAACAAAATCACGTATCATTTGAGAATATATACACACGCAACATACCAAAATACACACGGGAATGATAAAAATCAAGATCAGAATAATGGTTACCTTTGGGCACGGAGGGAGGGGAATGGCAGGGTAGAGCCCACAGCGGGCTTCGGTAGTAATTGTAGGATTTCCTTTATAAGAAAAACTAAAGCAAACTAGAGCATGTTAAGATTTGACCCAGCTACGTGTTACACCAGTGTTCCCGACACTAGTTCCTATACTTTTGTTAACTGGGAATATTAATATTTTCTCTTTTTGTCACTCCTTCTCTGTTTTGTTTTTGTTTTATGGAATGCTATTTGACGCTTGGTGAGGATTCAACTTTACCTTCCATGTAGCAAATTTTCAGAGGCTTGTCAAAATCAAAGCCATGTCTTAGCATTATTTGTCGGTGGGAAAAACACGATTAGGTTTTAAAACACATGAGGATACTTCCTACTTTTTCTACACTTCCTACTTCCCAGAGATATATTATATGCATAAATAATTGTATAGTCTTAAGTGACAGGAAGAGTTTTGAACGAACTTGACATAATTCTCTGGGTCTCCCATATCTTGAGAGAGATGACATTTTCAGTCCCTGGCCAGTCACAATAAAATTCTGTTCTCACCAGACAGCTGAACAGATGGAGACCTTGGTCTCAGGTTTTACAAAAAGCAATGAAGTCAGAAAAGGCAAGAGTTAGTCTGACAGAGACTTTGCAGCTGTCTATAGGAAGTGCAGGTGAAAGGCCCCATTTATCATGAAAATCTGCTGGCTTTCCCCTTTGAAAATAGCTAGCAGTTCATCTTCTTAGGCATGAAGCACTGGAGAAAGAGATGGCCATCAGCCAAATTTGTTTGAGCCTCAGAGAAAATTTTTGGGGTGCTATAGCTCTTGTCGGTGTGCTCTTGGGGCATAAGGCTGGCCAGCACCCCATGCCCGTGAAAGGTCATCACCCAGCAGCAGAAAGTTTGGAGGGTTCACTTCTGAAGCCTCTTACAACTCTTGGGGGACATCGTGACTGGCACTAGTGATGAAGACCTTAAGAAGAGAAGATCAAGGCACACGCCTAGAAGGCATAGAAGCACGTGCACACTGCTAAGTTCTTCTTCAATGAGGTGGCACAGTTCAAGATACAAGGAACGAATGGACCAAGGTGAGGAGACATGCCATTTCTTTTCTTTTTTAAATTTACGTCCAAGTTAGTTAACATACGGTGCCCTTTTTCTTTTTCTTGAAAGATTTTACTTTTAAGTAACCTCTATGCCCAACACGGGGCTCGAACTCATAACCCTGAGATGAAGAGGTGCATGCTCCACTGACTGAGCCAGCCAGGCGCCCCTCCTTTCTTCCCCTTTTAAATTTAGATGAAAGCTTCATACAGTAAAGTATAGGAAAACCAAGTGTATAGCCTCATAAACTTTTACATACATAGACACTCTACTGTCTAATTAAAGATAGAGGACATTTGTGGTATTCCAGAAGGCTCCCTCGTGTTCTCTTCCAGTCAGTGCTCTCCCCGCCTTCCCGACAAAGGTAACTACTCTTCTGCCCTCTGTGTTAGTTTACTGCTCATTACCCTGCCTATGAGCGTTCTTGTACATGTCTTTGATGCATACACCCTCATTTCTTCGGGGTGGAATCTGCCCAATGTAGAATTGCTGGGTCATGGGGTAGACAGATACATGTTTAACTTTAGTAGAGATGGCCTAACAGTTTTCCAATGTGGCCGTGCCAATCTCCATTCCTACCAGCGATGTATGAAAGTTTCAGATGCTTCGCATTCTCACCAACACTTGGTATTGTCAGTCTTTTTACGTTCTGGCCATTCTGATAGCAGTGTGGTTTTCATTTACATTTCCCTGGATGATTAATAATACATTTATCAGCTTTCCAGGTATCTTCTTTTTGAACTGCCTATTTAAGTCTTTTGCCACTTTGCTACTGGTTGATCATCTTTTTCTAATTGATTTATTAGGTTTTTTTTTTTAGTGTTTTTTTTTCAATTTTATTGAAGAATGACAAATACAATTACATATATTTAAAGTGTACAATGTGACGACCTGGTATGCATATATACTGTGGAGTGATACCAAGATCAAGGCAATTAATCGTTTTTGTGTGTGTGTGGTGCTAACGCTCACAACCTGTTCTTGGCACATGTCAAGTACATAAAATACCTATTATTAATTATAGTCATCATGCTGTATATTAGGTCCTCAGAACTTATTCATCTTGTAACTGAAAGTCTGTACCCTTTGACCCACATCTCCCAATATTCCCTCTTCCACCAGCCCCTGGCAACTCTCATTCTATTCTCCAAGTCTATGCTTTTTGTTTTTGTTTTTTTAGATTTCACATATAAGTGACATGTCAGAGGTTTTAAAAATATATTGAGAATGAGTACTTTGTTAGTTGTATGCATTGCAACTATCATCTACTCTGTAGCTTGTTTTTTGATGAAAATAAGTTCTGAATTGTAATTATTCCAAATAATCTTTTCTTGGACGATTAGTACTTTCAATGTTTTGTTAAGGAATCTTTGCCTAACTCAAAGTCATAAAGACATTTTCTTATATCTTCCAGAAGCTTTATTGTCTTATCACTTTTAAAGCTTTAATCTACCTGGAATTGATTTTTTAAAAGCTGAGATACAATTCGTATATAGTAATATTCGCCTTTTAAAAGTACAATTCAGTGTTTTTAGTTAAGTATATTCACAAGGTTGTGCAACCGTCACCACTATGTAGTTCCAGAACATCTCACCCCACCCCCCCCGTGGTAAGAGGTAAAAAACCCCTTGCCCCTTTGCAGTCACACCCCTTTCTCTCCTCCCCACCTCTAGCCCTCACCAACCATGAATCTACTTTCTGTCTTTTAGATTTGCCCATTCTGGATATTTCATGTAAACGGAATCATACAGTACAAGGCCTTTTGTATCTGGCTTCTTTCACTTAGCATGTTTCCAAGGTTCATCTGTGTTACAGCAAGAGTGAGTACTTTATTCCTATTTATGGCTGAATAACATTCCCTTGTGAGATTATACCACATTTTGTTCATCCACTCATCAGCTGGCACACGTCTGAGTTGTTTCTACCTTTTGGCTACTATGAATAATGCTGCCATAAACATCTGTGCACAAGTTTTTGCGTGAACGTACTTTTTCTATTCTTTTGGTTTTATATCTAAGAGTGAAAATGCTGGGTCATATGGTGACTCTATGTTCAACTTTTTGAGAAACTGCCAAAGTTTCCCAACAATGGCTTCAGCATTTTATATTCTGACCAGCAGTGTAGGAGAGTTCCAATTCTCCATGTCCTTGCTGGAACGGATTTTTTTGTATATGGTGTGTGGTAAAGGTCAAGATTAATTTTCTTCCCCATATGGATATCCAATTACTCAGCACTGTTTATCAAGAAGACCATCCCTCCCCAGCTGAATTACAGTGCCACCTGGTCATAAATCAAGTGTCTCTATGTGTGTGTGTTTATTTCTGAACTAGATTCTGTTCTGGTGGCCTATCTGTCTCTGCTGCCTGTACCACACAGCCCTACTAAAAGAAGTCTTGATAGCCTGAGATTTAAGTCTTCTAACCCTGTTCTTTTTTAAAAATAGTATTTTAGGTATTCTTGGTCTTTTGCATTTCTACCTAACTTTAAAACTTTTTTAAATATTTATTTTTGAGAGAGAGAGAGAGGGACAGAGTGCAAGTGGGAGAGGGGCAGAGAGAGAGGGAGACACAGAATCCAAAGCAGGCTCAGGCTCTGAGCTGTCAGCACAGAGCCTGATGGGGGGCTCGAACCCATGAACCGTGAGATCATGACCTGTGCTGAAGCCGGATGCTTAACCAACTGAGCTACCCAGGTACCCCTCTATCTAACTTTTAGATCAACTTATCAATTTATACCCACACTCCCACCTACCCCCAACTCAACCCAACTCAACCCAACCCTTGCTGGGATTTACTGTATCTAAGGATTAGTCTTGGAAGAACTGACATTAAAAAAAAAATTTGTTTTTAATTAATCTATTTTGAGGGAGCACATGCACATGTAGGAGTAAGGGAAGGGCAGAGAGAGGGGGAGAGGGAATCCTAAGCTGGCTCCATGCTGACGTGTGGCTCGATACCACCGAACTGTGAGATTGTGACCTGAGCCGGAATTAAGAGTCAGATGCTCAACTGACTGAGCCACCCAGGGGCCCCTCCACTTGTTTTTCTGTTTTTTTTTTAAAAGAATGCTTACAAATGCCCTGCCACTTTTAGGAGATTAACTGAGAACTGTGCCCAAGAATAACCATCCTATTTTCTCATTTTTCCAACCGCCATTATGCTTACCTGATTCTCTTTTCCCCTTTCCTTGGTGTTTGGGGTTAAGAAAAAAATCTAAAACTCACTTTAAATATTTTTTCCAGATGGTTTTGAATTATGTGCATTTTTAAAAAGTTCAATATGGTCAAAGTACAGTGTATGTACATATGATGGAATATTATTCAGCCTTAAGGAAAGAAATTTTGAAACATGGCTAAACCCTGAAGGCACGCTAAGTGAAATAAGCCAGACACCCAAGGCCAGACTTGGTACGACTCCATTTCCAGGAGGTACCTAAAGCATCATATTCATAGAGACAGGAAGTAGAGCGGAGGGAATGAGAAGTTACTGTTCAACGGGAGTGGAGTCTCAGGTTAGGAAGATGAAAAGGTCTGGAGGTGGATGGTGGATGGCTGCACAGCAACACGAATGCACTTAATTCTATTGTACACTTAGAAATGCTTAAAACGGTACATTTTATGTTATGTATGTTTTACCACAATACAAACTAAGTCAATGTGGTATTATAAAGATAAAGAAAATAGCTTCACAGGCAATCTATTGCTCAAAATATTTCAGACTCTGTAATACGATAAATCTAGAAGGGCCATGTGAGGGTCTGATTCAGTGCTCGTATTTAAACATGAGGAAACTGAGCCCAGAGCAGGGAAGCAACCACTCATGATCACAGGGGCCATTAAGAGCACAGGAAGGATTGGACCCCAAGTCTCAGGGTCCTTTTTACCACACCATATTGTGATGCTTCCTCTATGGTAATTTTGGGCAAATGGATTCCATTTCCATCTACCGTGCGCTCAGTCACAGCTACTATTGCTGCAGGACTCATTAATGACCCTGCAAATCCCATAAGATTCTCTGAAAAATCACAAACTAGCACGAAGCATTACAAATATCGGTATGGTTCAGTTCCATGTGCCCTTGCAATTGCTCAAGAGGGCTCTAGGGCCCAAAGATAAATAATTCACTTCGTGGAGTAATCAGGAAGAGAATAAAGAGCAGGAAAACGTCCGCTTTCCTACTTTCAGCACAAGTATTGAAGGCTATCTAAATTTAGGATCTAGTACCTTTGTGGCAAAGCAGAGGCAGCTGAGATTAGGCTGAATCTTAGCTTTCAATTCTACAGCTTTTGTTAAAGCTTGGATTACAGCCGATACAGGACCCGAGTCAGAATCTGTTTCAGTCTTTGTTAACTACCTGATTCCTATGGTTCTGCTGCCTGAGTAATCCCGCCTCCAGCTGCTTGGGTTTCTAAGCCCAGGTACTCAGGGCAAGCATGGACCCGGCCAAACCTGAATTTCATGTGGGACTCCATCAAGGCTCACACTGCCCTGCAGTTCCTACCCATGCCCTATCCCAGGCTGGGCTCTCTTAATCACCCACTCCTATTTGCCTTGTAAATAAAGGAAAATTCCAGCTTCACAGATGGTTTTCTCATCCACATCTCAAAGCAGAAGTTAATACTGGCCAAACTGATATTTTTCTGAAGATATGGGCTTTGAGTCTCAGCTGATTATTTTAACATTCGTTTAAAGAAGAGAAAATCTGAGGAACATAGATATGATATTGGATTTAGGTGACAGTATGAAAATATCATGGTTATTAGACACTAAGTCAGCTAGCACGGCCTGGGCAAAGCTGCAAACTCATGAAAACGTGTTTCTAACCAGTCAACTTTATGTCCCAGTGGCTTCTTCAAGTCTAGACACAGAAAGATAGTACCTCAGAACTCTATTTAAAGCTTCTCTCAGACACACAGATCAGTGCTCCACAACCTCTCTGAATATACACAACAGTGAGGTGAACAGAATGAATCCCCAGTAAACACGTGCCAGTGACGCTGGAGATGTGCTGGGGCATTATTCCACTGTTTCCAATGGAGAGAATCAGTCCTACGCTTATGACATTCAGGAGTCAAGAATTTCAAAACACCAAAACTCTATCGTCAGATACAGTCCACCAGCCTCTGTCTGAATCCATGCAACCTCCCAGGAAGCTTTCTGAGACAATACTTTTGACTGACTTTTGAAGCTGGTCAGCCAGATAGCCTGCGGCAAGTATCAACTAGATGTCACTGCGAGGGGAGGTGGGCATTGAAAGCAGAAATGAGCCATGGCCTTGGTCTGAGAATGCTTAAATTAGTAAGAGCTGGCATCTGCTGAGGACTCACCATGGGCCACACGTTGCGCCAAACACTTTCTGTGCACTGTCTTGTTAATCGTCACAACTATCCTGTAAGGTGGTACCATGATTATCCCCATTTTATAGATGGAGAAACTAAAGTGCTGGGGGGGTTTGTCTAAGGACAAAGGGTTGCTATGTTGCAGAGATAGGATTCAGCTTCGGACCTCCATGATTTCGGAACCCAAGGTCTCAATGCTCACATCATAGTGCTTCTTTTCATAACCTAGGAAGGCCATCCACTTACAAAGAGTATAAACGTAACTGGGTGTTCTTTCAAATATAAAAAATAAGAGGGGAGCCCCTGGGTGGCTCAGTTGGTTAAGTGTTCGACTTCGGCTCACGTCATGATCTTGCGGCTTGTGAGTTCGAGCCCCGCATCAGGCTCTGTGCTGACAGCTCAGAGCCTGGAGCCTGCTTTGGATTCTGTGTCTCCTTCCCACTCTGCCCCTCCCCTGCTTGTGCTCAGTCTCTCCCTCTTTCTCAAAAATTAACATTAAAATAAATAAATAAAAAGTAACAAATTGGTTAAATGTTGCTACACGGAGGTCTAGAGAGGATTTACTTTAATGAATACATGAGAATTATTTATCAGTACATGAATAGTCTGTATCTAAATAGGTGTTTCTCAAGAACTGCGTGCTGAATATTACTGTGTGTGTGTTTTTTTTAATGTTTATTTTTGAGAGAGTGAGAGAGACAAAGCATGAGTGGGGTAGGGGAGAGAGAGAGGGAGACACAGAATCTGAAGCAGGTTCCAGGCTCTGAGCTGTCTGCACAGAGCCCAATATGGGGCTCGAACCTATGAACCTTGAGATCGTGACCTGAGCCGAAGTCGGACACTTAACCAACTGAGCCTCCCAGGCGCCCCTTATTGTTTTTGTTTTTAAGGCAGCTTAAACTGTTCTCCAAATTCAAGCTGCTCAAATTTCTGACAGTCTGAATAGGTGCTAGCTGAAAAGAAGTGACTCTGCTGTAGCATATAACTCAACTCATGAGTGCTGAGGTGACACAATCTGTGAAGAGATGTCTTGAAGCAAAGGACTGAAGTGAACATAGGGGGTGAATCAAGGAAGCCTTCCTGGGTGAGGTGAACAGTTTCTCAGTACCAAGAAGATAAGCCTTTCTTTTCTTTCTTTTTTTTTTTTTTAAACATTTATTCATTTTTGAGAGACAGCGCAAGTTGGGGAGGGGCAGGGTGAAGGGGACAGAGGATCTGAAGCAGGCTCCAGGCTCTGAGCTGACAGCAGCAAGCCCGAGGTGGGGTTCAAACCCACAAACCTTGAGATTGTGACCTGAGTTGAAGTCTGGTGCTCAACCGACTCAGCCACCCAGGCACCCCAAGATAAGCCTTTCTTTGCTTGCTACTCTTAAGTGGCTTCTGCCCAGCCACTGTGGGATCTAAAATAATCAGTCTCTCTGCTTCCTCTGCTTGGACCCTTTTCTCCTAGTCCTCTCAAGCCCCAGGTCTCAGAGAAGACTTCTCTGAGCATCCAGTCTGGAGCCATTACTCCCAGGATGCCTGCATGGCTCAGGCATGTTAAGCGTCTGACTCTTTGATTTTGGTTCATGATCTCAGGGTTCATGAGTTTGAACCCCACGTCAGGCTCTGTGCTAATGGTGTGGAGCCTGCTTGGGATTCTCTGTCTCCCTCTCTCTCTGCCTCTCCCCTGCTCTCTCTCTCTCAAAATAAATAAATAAATAAACGTTAAAAGAAAAAAAAAAGTCATTAGTCCCTCATGCCCCTAAGAGAATTCCTTCACAGAACATAGTTTTATACCCTTTAGCTTACTTAAGTTAAAATTATCTTCTACTTTATTTGTTAACTCATATATTAATCTGTCTCTTCTTACTGGAATGTGAGCACCATGAAGGAGAGATCTTTTCTGCCTTATTCACTGTGGTATACCTACACCTAGCACAATGCCTGGTACTTAGTAGGTGCTCAACAAAAATGTTTTATTTTTTTTTTTATTTTTTTTTTTTTTTAAATTTTTTTTTCAACGTTTTGTATTTATTTTTGGGACAGAGAGAGACAGAGCATGAACGGGGGAGGGGCAGAGAGAGAGGGAGACACAGAATCGGAAACAGGCTCCAGGCTCCGAGCCATCAGCCCAGAGCCTGACGCGGGGCTCGAACTCACGGACCGCGAGATCGTGACCTGGCTGAAGTCGGACGCTTAACCGACTGCGCCACCCAGGCGCCCCTCAACAAAAATGTTTTAAATGAGTGGATGCATTAAGCTGCCAGGTCTTCCTTTTGCCCCCAAACAGGGGAAATCAGCAATTTTATTTCTCCAGAATAAATCCCTACTAGAAAGATGTGTTTGATCTATGACAAAAGCCATAAGGAAAAGGCCCTATACCAATTCATCTCACCTGTTCTGCTCCCACCATGCTAATTGGCTTGCACTTGAAGAGGTGAGTGATGAACTTGGGAATGAAGGAGCTGTGGATTAAAAAAGAAAAAAAAAAGGGACAAATTAGGCTTCATTCTCTCTTTGGTAAAGGACTGTAGAAATTTGTTTTTGTTTTGTTTTTTTAAAGTATGCTCCATGGCCAGCATGGAGCCCAACTTGGGGCTTGAACTCACAACCCCAGGATCAAGACCTGCGCTGAGGTCAAGAGTCGGACGCTTAACCGACTAAGTCACCCAGGTGCCCCAGAAACTTTTTTTTTTTAAGGCCTCACTTCCTTCTATACAAAAACTGAGAAGTTGAAGTAGATGCTACTGTGGCCTCCCAGCATCCATTGTCTTCTTTTTCTTTCCAGCCAAAGCCCCCGTTTTACTCAGGTCTTGAGATGATGGGGAAAAGCTGATCGCTCCTAAACTGCAGAGGTGAGTTCTGATTAGCCTCAGCCAATCAGAGCATGGCATTCCCTTGTTGACTGCTGTTGGTCCTGAGATGGGGGACACACTCCAAGCTGGACAATCGGACTGGAGGAAAGGACTTCACTGCATGGCCCGGGCAAGAGTTTCTCTCCTTCTTCAGGGTATTCTTGTGTTTGAATAAAACATCTAGAGCTGCCATTTTACCACCATTCTAAGGATGAAGCCAGCCCCAAGGAAAGCAGGGGCATAAGGAACGTGGGTCCTTAATGACATTGCCGAACCACTGAAGCAACCATCTTTGGATGTGTCCTACCTCTGATCTCCTGGTTGCAAGAAATACAAAGTTCACCTTATGCTTAAGTGAGTTTAAGTCAGGCTTCTATTACTAGCAGCTGAAAATCACCCTAACAGACATGATAGTGACATGGTTATAGGGTGTTAAATGCAAAGATAGGAAGGAATTGCTAACGGAGTAACTGTCAGAACAAGGGAAAAAATACATGATCTCTGAAAAATTTACTGGGGACTGAAGGGCAACTGGTTTGGGGAAAGGGAGAAGTAATTTTTATAGATCATGAGGCCTTTTTTAGAATAAACTGCAGGGCCTGAGTAGGGAAAGCTGAGTTGTACTGGTGCGGAATAGAAGGTGTGGGAACTAGAAATGCCTATAATCAAGGGCAGATGCAGACTGGACTGACCAGCGGAACACAGGGCCCGCGAAGGAACGATAATAAAACAGGATGTGGAGGTCAAGAGAAAGGCTGGCTAGCACCCTCATCGCCTACTCTTCAAAAGCTGCTCTCAGGCCCATGACTCCACCCTCCTGGGTCTCTCTATGCCATCTCCTGTACCTTGGTGCCCACTCTAATGTCTAATACCCGACGAAGTACCGGCCGTCTCACTGGAACAGCACTGGCACCTCAATTCCAGCACAGCCAGGACTCAGCCCCACCCTGGAACCCAGGCTCAGTGGACCTGATCTCGTTACCCAGTCACCTGAGCCAGAAACCAGGAGTGACCCGAGCCGGCGCCCTCAGCCTTCCATCCCAATGTCCAATCAGTTCCCAGCCCTTCCCCGGCGCTCCCTCGCCCAGACTCCTGACACTACTGCTCTTCCTCTTCCCACCTGAGCTCTTTCAACTGTTTCCTAACCGGGCTCCCTGCCTTCGGTCTCATCTTTGGTAACCATCGGCTGTCAAAGGGATTTCTTTCAGATGCCATATGCTCAAGCCCCTTCCCTGATTCAAATTCTTGAAATGGCTGCAGACGACACCTTCCATGACTGTCCTGATTCTCTGTCCTAGCCTCTCATGCTAAGCTGTGGCCCCCTAGGCTTGATCCTGCAGGCTACTTACTGCCTCTGTGACTGCTTACACGGCTCCCTGTGCCCAGAATGCCCTTCCCTACGGCCTTGTGGGTCAGTACCCACACAGCTCTTGCACCCTGCTCCAGGACCTCTCTCCTTATGAAGCCTCTCCTCAGTCACCTCCGCCATCTTCTACACAGAGTTCACAGACCTCTAGCCTAGCAGAAACTTCCTCACGATGCTATTTGCTCACATGTTTATTTCCCTCCACTAGACTGTACGGCAAATGAAAACAGGGACCACGTCTATTAAGCCAAAGCACTTAATTCTATGTCTGGGACAGAGCAGGTGCTCAAATGACTGCATGTTAAATAAATAATAAGTAATAACAAATTAAAATGGTAGCAGCTACCACTTTTTGAATGTCAGCTTGGTACCAGCACGGAAGTTTACACAAGACCTCTCATTTTATCCTCTCAACCACTATTAAGAGATTTGTTTTACGATCCCCATTATTGAATGGAAGAGAATCAGCTTAGTGGATGAGGGAAGTTGCTTGTGATTGTGATGTCAAAACAGGAAAGACTGCTATTGCTTCAGAAACCAAATGGAGGCAAAAGGAAATACGTATGGCTTGCATCGATGCGATAAGAGAGGAAGTTAAAGGGAAAGAAACCTAAACTCTAGAGATCTGATCCAGGGGGAGGTCTGCTGACCAGGAGGGAGAACAGGGGCCATGCAGAAGGGATTCTTCAGTGCTCTACATCAGAGCCAGGCCAAACAAAAAACATGACATTGAATTCATGACTAATCACAATGGTACAGTTTATTACCTAAGTTACTTCTCTCCAGAGGGCTTCGGTTGTACGCTTGAATTGGCTCTGTGTGCTAGTCTACAAGGGTGGGGTGGGGAAAATTTAGGGACCAGAGACATGTCATAGTGGGGAGAGGTGCTGGCAATGTGATGGGTAACTGCCCAAGGCTGCTCCAGCCCCAAGGGGCAGTGGCGGCCATTGCTTTTGATGGGGAAGGATCTTCTCACAGCGCCATCTCTGAGGTTTCTAGTCTTTGGCTGGGATTTACAAGGATGAGAGGGTACCATGGATTAAATCAGAAGACCACTTTTCCTATCAGAGGATATGAGAGATGGGCATCGTCTTCCTAGCTCATCCAATAGAAGCTTAGCAATAAAATCAAAGGGCTCTGACAGAACGTGAGGCTGATACCGGGACTAGCTAAGTAAATGACTCCTTGTTCTCTTTAACATTAGTTCAGACCCCTGTGCAACCATACTGGAGATTTTGGGCCACAGTGAAATTGTACAGAGACTGTTTCTACCAAGGGTACAGGGAGTGTCACAGCATGATTTATCAGCAATGTTTTTAACACACACCGATGAGCACTCAGAGGGTGTAGGGAATGTCAACTCCCAGTTCGTCCACCATATTGCAAACGTTAATGCCTCCCCGGGGAGTCCACCCGATCCTTTCTTGACAAACTGGAAACGAAGCTCATGCCACAAGCTCTCCATAACCGTTGTTCCTTCGGGTTTATTTGTGAGGGAGAGAGAGAAGGCCTTAATTGAATACAAGCCGGGAGAGATCTGGAGAGGACAGAAACTTGGAGCCCTAAACCCCCCTTTGGGACTTGGATGAGGACAACTTAAATACAGTAGCTGGGAACAGGCTGACCTTCTCGAAGCTCTTCCTGGCGGCGTGTGCCAAGACGCGTGTTGGCTGGCTGGTCGGAGGAGGCACTGACCCTCTCCGTTGCCTCGTCTCGGGGGAAACAGTGCTACAGCCAGATGCTGACTGGCAAAGGCCCAAACCGTATCCCCACTTCCAAACGTCAAGCCAGAAATGGCCACACACAAGGACGTAGCAGAAAGACAAGCAGTGCAGTGTTCACTACATGTCCTTTGGCAGTGGGGCTCCCTGACTTGCTCTTCCCAATTTCTAGTACCTTCCCCGGACTCCAGGAGGTCCAGCAGCAGATCAATTCTGGCAGCCCCAGCAATAAGTACTATGGGGAAGGAGGAAGAGAAGGCTTCAAAGAAGTAGAACTGATGGTCCCTACCCTAAAAATAGTTTAGAATCTAGTTGGAGACAAAATATGTAACTGAAATCAGTGAAAAATAATTTTAATTATCCGAACCTGTGGGGAGGCAGGGGCACTGTTACGTCCACCTAATTCAAAACAGTTTCCCCAGCTCATCTGAATTTGTCTTCATGTGGTTGGTGACTGTCCTGCTGTTACTGTTGTCTATGACTTTGAGTAGTGGACTTCGTTTTATTATCCTTCTTTGGAGCACGAAAAAATGTTTGTTTACAGGCACCAGAATGAATTCCAGCTGGATGGCGGGACACCTGGGTGGTGAGCATGCTGGCGGTAAGTGTGGCACTCAGAATAACCCAGTGATGGGAATGTTCCAGGACTTACTTTGCAAATTTAATGCAGAACTGAGTGAAGTATTTCCGGGTGGAGGCCAGGTTGTCGCGGATGATAGGGACATTCTGCTTAATGTGAAGGATGACAGAGGTGACGTAAGGGCTCTGGTCACCAACGTGCTCCACATTCTGCCACTGCATCTGCAAACAGAGATAAGGGAGGACAAGTCTTTAGATCCTTCGCGGGAGGACAGTCTTCCGCATCGCTGGGGAAGGGCAGGTGGAGTGACAGTGAGGCAAGAGCTTGCGACCACAGCTGCCATTTTATTTTGGGCAGTTTGTCTTACTTCGTCTGTAGTGGCTGATGGTGAATAAAAGCAAGCAGACCCACCTCATCCTTATCCGTGAGATGTGACTCAGGTACCCTTTTCTACACTGTCCCCCTCATGCTTCAAATAGCCTTCCCTGCCCCTCTAAGTGGCCAACTTGTAATGGAACCCTCGCCAGGCAGGTGAACCGGACTGCACCGCTGTCCGCTGTCGCACCGGGAAAGGACTGTGGGAGAACAGGGGAGGCACATCCATTTCTGAGCAGGTTGGTAGCTTGGGAGATCGGAGGGGTGGTTGGGCTAAGTGAAATGAAACGTGGACGAGAGTTACTTAGGCCTTTCTCTCAAGTCAACGGTAAGGAGGTGAGGATTTTGAAAAAAGGGAGCTAGAAATGCCGGGACGTGTGAGACGTGCTTCAAAATAATCTAGGATTAGGAGGAGCAGATGAAACATCGGTGAAGCTGGGTGATGGGTCCATGAGGTTTGTGGTACTGTTTTCTCTACTTTTGTACATAACTGAACTCTTCCATAGCAAAACATTCAAACCTTACTCCTAAAACCTTCGAGATTATGTTGGGGTTTCAGTCCAGGGAAAGGAAAGATGTCTGGCAAGTACGAGGGGGCAGATGAGAGGGTAGGACAGCGGCATGTGGAACAGGGCAGGAAGGAAGCACCCGGGGTAGTGTGAATGGCAGGCGGGGGGCACACCAGCATCACTGAGAGGACCTGAGTGGTCCCTGGGCAGGCCATGGACACAAATGAGGTACCTGACTGGCTCAAGCTGTAACCACCTGAGGAGAATCAGGAGACATGCTCCGGAAAGACAGGGCAAGAAGAGCGCCGTGGAGCCTCTCCCCGCTTGGATGCGTACAGGAGAAGAGAGGCAGTGTGGGCTCCCAGCCTGCCCCGAAGCTGGCAGCAAATGGGCACTTTAATCCTGAAAAGAGCAGGAATGTGCTGGAGGAGTTCTGCTGAGTCAGCCTCTCAGAATGGAGCTGGGCTATTAAAAAGATCCTAAGCCAAACACAAACCATATAATATGTTCATAGAAGGAGGGCGGTAGTTCTGAGGCCTTGATGTCTCTGGCAAGAGAACTAGTGTTTTTATAGAGCTCTTGGGGAAAGGAAAAATTCAATACTGAGGGAACTTGTTTAAAAGAATCATATTGTACATGGATGGCTCCCCAGCTCCTGGGAAGCTATAATGACTCCATGTTTTGTTCTAATGTTTCTTCAAATCAGCAGATATTTAATAAAAAAAGTTTTTTTTAACGTTTATTCATTTTGGAGAGACAGAGCGTGAGTGGTGGAGGGGGGAGGGAGAGAGAGAGAGAAAGAGAGAGAGGGAGGGAGACACAGAATCCAAAGCAGGCTCCAGGCTCTGAGCTGCCAGCACAGAGCCCGATGCGGGGCTCGAACTCACGGACCGTGAGATCATGACCTGAGCCGAAGTCGGATGCTTAACCGACTGAGCCACCCAGGTGCCCCCAAATCAGCAGATATTTATATTTTAAAAGCTTTACGTATGTGTAAGCATATAAAAAAGCAGGAAGGAACTTCTGTCTTCATTTTACACATAAGAAAACCAAGGCCCAGCGACATTAAGTCTTATGCAAGGTTTCACAACAAAGTGCCAGATAGAAAAAAGTCTCTAATTTTTTACTGGGGAAAATTAGAAACAAACCATGGAGGAACAGTAGAAGGTTCTAATATGAACCGACTTTATATTCTAATGCTTTGGCTATGTGTCATGTCTTCCTCCATTATCTTTTTATCTTATTCAAAAGGCTTCTTTTCCCATGTGATTTTAGAGATTTGACCCATCTGAACAAAAAGCATCTCAGGAGATCTTAAATGAGCTCATGGGGTGAGGCCAAAATTGACAGATGCTGTTAATGTCTGCACCTCACCTTCTTTTCCCCAGCTGGCAGCACCACGTGGAGCCCAAGGCCCTGTGTAAACACAGCAACCCAGGAAGAGGGCTCGATGCCCCTTCCTCTACCGGCCACCAAGCTCTTGCACTGTAATGACTACTGTTGTCCAGGTTGGCAACATTTTACATTTCAGCATCTCACAAAGTTGATAAGTAATTATCTATACATCACAGTTCTCCATTAACAGAAGACAACCATAAAGGGAGGTGGTGAAGTGCCCTGTCATTGATTACAAAGCAGCTCTGAAGCAAGACAAAGCGTGGGACGCTGGACTTCAAGTTCTCACTGGTGAGCTAAACCCTCTTACTGGCCATGTCAGTACACATCCACATTTGGAATATATGTGAAAAGATCAGGTTTGGTTTAATAGTCAGTTATGACTCCACTCGTCAAGTTAAAAGTATTAGCAAAAGTCAAGTAGATTTGGGATTTTAAATTTAAGTCAGCTTAATGACATAAGAAAACTATGTATGTATGTATGTATGTATGTATGTATTTATTTATGAGAGAGAGAGAGAGAGAGAGAGAGAGAGAGAATCCCAAGCAGGCTCTGCACTGATTGAGTGGCTTGATCTCATGAACTGCAAGATCATGACCTGAGCTGATATCAAGAGTCAGTTGCTTAACTGACTGAGCCATCCAGGTGCCCCATGTCAGAAAACAATTTAAAGTACTGGAGAACAATGAAAGTTGACACTGGCTTTACTATTAAAAAAAATCTGCAAAGTGTAATTAGCAGTGATTCTGTCCAGTCACTGCCTTAGATGGTTGATGCTTGCCCATCCCAGACAACTTAGGGTTTAAGTTGTAACTGGAATGGCCCAAGACGCTGACATTAGGACCCACCGTATGCAGGTTGCTTTGCCTGGCACTTTGTATACATTATCTCATTTACTATTCACACATGAGCTCATCTGGTGATGAGGAAAGTCAAAAGCTCAACGAGGTTAGGTAACTTGCCCAAAGTCACACAGCTGGTAAATAACACAGTGGAGACAACCCAAGTCTGTCTAAAGCCAAGCACTACGACACCAGGCTGTTTCCAAGATGATTGTTTAAAAAAAAAAAAAAAAAAAAGTAACAAAAGCAATTCCTGGGCCTTAATGTAAGCCAAGCCCCGTTTCTCAGGGAGAAGCTAATGAAATATACAGTGATCAAGCAAAGTTCTCTGTCAAAAAAGGAAACAAAAATTAGCCTGCACTGGAAGAACAAACATCATGAAAAGCCATCAGTAGAAATAAGATTCCGACTTTTCCAGGTAAACTTTGCATTTGACATTTAAAATTTACCCCTTCAGGGGTGCCTGACTGCTTCAGTTGGAGGAGCATGTGACTCCTGATCCAATGGTTGTGAGTTCGAGCCCCGTGTTGGGTGTAGAGGTTACTTAAAAATAAAATATTAAAAGAAACAATTTACCCCTCCCTACTTAAAGTTTTCCTCTTGTGCTTTTAGTGTAGGTGGGGTTGCATAATACTGCTACTATATAAACAAGAAGAAAAACAGTTTGCAAAAGAAGCTGTAACTAAGATACAGGATTGACAGAAGCAGCACCCAAGGAAATGATCACACTTAGCTACAGAAGAGGCTACAGGGGCAGGGGCACAACCACGGTTTCTGCCACCTGAGGAAGGAGTGTGTGACTGATGCTAATGCTTCACAGGAAGGCTGGGGAGAATAACTGCTTCCTAGAGAAGGCCCACTGTAGCAGAGAATTCTGACCAATCCACCAGTCAGAGAGCAAAGCTCCATAAGTAGCTTACTTTGGAACTTTTCTCTATTGCTATATGAAGCTTGGAAAGAGGCCTCCTGAGAAACTAATTTTCCTCAAGTTCAAATTCCCACCTATTCATTTTGATCATGGAACTAGATCCATGGCTAGAACTAGATGGTGTAGGCTGCTGGGCCACTGGCCCCAAGCACCAGCCTTTGCCCAGGTACACACACATACTCTAAAGCTTGTCTGGGCTACTTTTACTCCTACAACAAGCACCTGCGACACTTACAGGTACCTTGTGTGTGCATAACACTGGACCAGCATTGTGTGGGGAATAAAAAGGGAGAAGGAAATTTTTTGAGCACCTACTATGTACCGGGCATCATGTGATTGACATTTTCACATGAACTTCCTGCTTACAATAATACAGTAGGGGAGGTATTAATACTCCTGCTTTATAGATAAGACAGGCTTGAGGACAGGGATTTGCCTAATGAAACATAACTGAGAAGTTAACAGAGCTGAGATCTAGAAATTGGTTTGTCTGACTCTGAAATCCATGTTCTTTCCATTTTACCATGTTGCTTTTAAAGTGTTACCACCCTAAACGAACTTGAAATTAGCGGAAGGAATTGGCGCAAGCAAAATCTCTGTATGAGGCGCACGAACGCAGGTGATGTGGCAGAGGTGATGGCGGTACAGAGGAAGAGGACACATGCGCCTTGACTCCGACGGGAAAACCAACAAGACCCAGAACAGAAAGTGGAGTAACGAAGGCTTTTGGAAGATAAATATATATTTTTCCTACTTACTGCTAGGCCAATGGGAAGGTGAATTTGTACAACCTTTTCTTAAATACAATTTGAAAGTATCTACCCAAAGTCTTAGCATTTTACATAGCTTTTGATCTCTGCAATTCCCTTTAAGGCAATTAATCTGAGGCTAATAATTACAAATGTTTAGAAGACACACACATGCACACACACGCGCATTTATGAGGTTGTCCGTCGCCAGACTGTTTTCAAACGTGAATAATTGGAAAGAATGATCAAAATTGAGTTGATGACATACATTTTAAGGGCAGGACTCCACTGGAATACTTAAAGTGAGGAAATGTGGAGTCTGCCAGTCCTGTGCAAGCCGCTAAGTGTGTGACCTGGGTAAGTTACCTAACCTACCTAACCTCTCCGAACCTCGGTTTTCTTGGCTATACAAATTGGGGTGATAATATCTGTAATCCATACAGTTGTTGAAAGATAACACGTTAAGTGCTCTTAACATAGTGCCTGTCAGGTATTAATTCCATGGTAAATGTTAACTGTTGCTACGGCTTTAACAATAAATACTCTGTCCTATGGAATACTATGCAATCACTAAAAATACAGTAGCTCTGGATTAAACAACACAGAAAACTATTAAAACCTGCTAAATGAGAAAAAAAGTTATGAAGCTGTATATAAAGTATAAACTTCTATTTAAACACTATATGCATAAAGAGAAAGACTGACATAAATCTATTGGCTAGAATATGAGTGACTTGGGGGCGCCTGGGTGGCTCAGTCGGTTCAGCGTCCGACATCAGCTCAGGTCATGATCTCGTGGTTCGTGGGTTCGAGCCCCGCATCAGGCTCTGTGCTGACAGCTCAGAGCCTGGAGCCTGCTTCGGATTCTGTGTCTCCCTCTCTCTCTGCCCCTCCCCTGCTCATGCTCTGTCTCTGTCTCAAAAATAAATATAAACATTAAAAAAAAATTTTAAAAAGAATACGAGTGACTTAAATTTTCTTCTTTTTAAAAATCTGTATTTTTTATACAATTGTTTACAATAAAGGTGATTTGCTTTGGTCATAATGAAAAAAGAAATCTTTCTTTTTTTAAATTTTTTTAAACGTTTATTTATTTTTGAGACAGGGAGAGACAGAGCATGAACGGGGGAGGGTCAGAGAGAGAGGGAGACACAGAATCTGAAACAGGCTCCAGGCTCCGAGCTGTCAGCACAGACCCTGACGCGGGGCTCGAACTCACGGACCGCGAGATCATGACCTGAGCCGAAGTCGGATGCTTAACCGACTGAACCACCCAGGCGCCCCAAGAAATCTTTTATAAAAAAGAAAGATGTGCTTCAATTGTTAAGTGGAAGGTGAACTTCAGGATTTCTTATGATGGAGTTCTGCGGGCCTCCTGTAATAGATCTACATTTCAATGACAGAGGAAAATGAGAACAGATTTGAGGACTGTTCTAGCTATTTCAAAATGTCTTTGGGGGATAGTAATGCAGCCTCCTAGATTAGCACACGTTCAGTCTTAAAACCTAATAGAAATTACATGCCAGACTGTAAGGAAATTTAATTTGTTCAGTTTCTTCTTTCCGTTTTTTTCTAAAACTACTATTAATGGGCAAAAACTAAGTGTGCTTGGTTTTGGACCGAGAGTTAGATTCTTTCAACCAAGTGATGTGAGTAGCCCCAGGAAAAAGGACACCTTGAGGAGGGTACCATGGGACCAATGGTCTCTTTTTAAGGAAGCCATAGAATTTTTAAAGATCCTACTTGTAAAGCCTAATTACAATGGCTAATTGCTAAAGATTTATAGAATTCACATTCAAACAATGTATTTCTCCTAAAGCACTTCAAACAATTACCTTTTCAAAAACTGGGGAGACTTGGTTTTATTTCTGGCTTCACCGTTACAAGGCTACGTGGCTTTGGGCGTATTATGAAAAGGAAAACACACACACCAGAAAGACAATTCCTTCCTTTTCAGTGAGAAATATGCGAACCAGAGAACGCCTGGGTTGGCTGCTCAGCCCATTTTCGTCCCCAGGAGGAAAGTCACAGTGTCAGATCGAGAAAAGCTCAAGACAGACATCCAACAGGGTGCCTGTGAATGCCTGAAGACTCGCGGTCAGGTAGGCATGACGATTTTCGTGAGCCCAGCAGTCCCGGACACACACTGACTTAGGGCCCTTCTAGTTTCAGGCAAGTTACTGAAGCTAATTTGGCTTCAGTTTCCACGTTTGCTCATTCTGTATGTATGGTGTAGTATAATCCAGCTGAGAGACAGACCTGAATTTGAATCCTGGCTCTCCTACATGCTAGCTAAGAGATCTGGGACAAGGGACTTAACTTCTTTGAGTTTCAGTTCCCTTATCTGTGAAAGAGAGGTACCTTATACATTTATTGTCAGAATTAAATGAGATACCGCATTTGGGTGCTGATTCCCGGTAAAGTGCTCCATGTAAATAACCACTTACTATTATCTCATAGAGCTCATCTAAGAAAATAATGCAACACAGGAGGGAAAAATGGTCTGAAATTTTGATATAACTTATCCACATTACTGTAATCTCAAAATTATCGTTTCAGAGAGACCACTAAACTCTTACCATATTTTACTTCCTTCACACAGGCCTGGCCTGTTTTAGGCTCTTCCTGTGTATTTTCTACCAAACTTTGCCACTCTGTGTTTTCTTCTCCTTTTCTAGCAGCAGGGCTCTTGCCCACGCTTAGGGGGCGAACAGCTAGATGTGGGCATTTCCTATTTCCGACCTCCCTTCAACCAGCTCCAGGATGCTACTTGTTGGAAGTTAGGAGCCCTGCTATTGAGTACTATCAAGGAGCATCATACCTTCAACAGCACTTGCATGCGCCGAAAGGTTTCAGGGTCTCTGATCCTGCCATTTCCTAAAGAGACACTCTATGTCTACCAGCTCTGTCCAGCTAAATCCGTTCAGTAGGGTTATCTGTGACTCACTTTGTCACCATTCTTTGGTCAAATGGGTGTCCACAAACTTTAGTTCTTTCTTCTTCTTGCCCTCTTTACCGTCAAAGGCATTTAGGGAATACTACTGTTAAGCTATGCCATGGAGATCCAAAAGTGAGCAAGACACAGCTCTCAAGTTGTTCAAAGCTTAACAGGGGAGACAGATATAAAAAGAATTGTATAACAGAGTAGAGAGATGGTCTAGGTACTGTGGTGCTTCACAGAGAAGGACACTGCGGGGAAGACAAAAACGGTGACATTGCAAGAGATCAAAATAGTCAAAACAATCTCGAAAAGGAATAAACTTGGAGGATTCACACTTTCCGATTTTAAAGCTTGCTACAAAGCTGCAATGATTGGGGCACATGGGTGGCTTAGTTGGTTAAGCGTCCGACTTCGGCTCAGGTCATGATCTCACAGTTCATAAGTTCAAGCCCCACATCGGACTCTGTGCTGACATTGCGGAGCCTGCTTGGGATTTTGTCTCTCTCTCTCTCTCTCAAATAAGTAAACATTAAAAAAAACCCTAAAAAAACAAAAACAAGAACAAAGCTGCAATAATCAAAACAGTGTGGTACTGGCATAAAGACAGACATTATGGATCTATGGAATATAATTGAAAGTCCAGAAATAAACCTGTACATCTGTGGTCAACTGATTCTTAACAAGAGTGTCAAGACCATCCAATGGGTAACGAAAAGTCTTTTCAACAAATGGTACCGGGACAGCTATATATCTACATGCAAAGGAACAAAAGCTGAATCCTTACCTTACACCATATACAAAAATTAACTCAAAATGGATTGAGGGCCCAAATGGAAAGAGCTGAAGCTACAAAAAACTTGGAAGAAAATACAGGTGTAAATCTTTGTAATTCTGGATTAGGCAATGGTGTCTTGGCTAGAACACCAAAAGCACAAGTACCAAAGGAAAAAATATAAAAACTGGACTTCAACAAAATTAAAAATTTTAGTGTTTCAAAGTACATAATCAAGAAACTGAGGGGCTCCTGGGTGGCTTAGTCGGTTAAGCGTCTGGCCTCAGTTCAGGTCATGGTCTCGCAGTCCGTGAGTTCGAGGCCTGTGTCAGGCTCTGTGCTGACAGCTTGGAGCCTGGAGCCTGCCTCGGATTCTGTGTCTCCCTCTCCCTCAGCCCCTCCCCTGCTCACACTCTGTCTCTGTCTTTCTCTTTCAAAAATAAATAAATGTTACAAATAAATAAATAAATAAATAAATACAATAAAGAAAGTGAAAAGACAACTCACAGAAAAGGACAAAATATTTGCAAATCATGTATCTGATAAGGAATATAGTTATCCAGACTATAAAAAGAAGTTTACAACTCAACAATAAAAAGACAACCCAGTTTAAAAATGGATGAAGGACTTGAACTGACATTTCTTCAAAAGAGATATACAGATGCTCAACATCTTAGTCATCGGAGAAATGCAGATACAAACTGAAACCACAATGAGATAGAATGGCTATGTTAAAAATAAAGCATTGGTAAAGATACAGACATTTTAGAACCCCTGACTGTTGCTGGTGGGAACGTAAAATGGTGCAGCTACTTGTGGAACACAGTTCGGCAGTTTCTCAAAATGTTAAGCACGGAGCTACCACATGATACAGCAGTTCCACTCCTAGGTATATATTCGAGAACTGAAAACATATCTATACAAAAGCTTGTATGTGAATATTCATAGTATTATTCATAGAAGTTACAAAGTGGACACAACCTGGGGTGCCTGGGCGGCTCAGTCGGTTGAGCGTCCAACTCTTGATTTTGGCTCAGGTCATGATCTTGTGGTTCGTGAGATTGAGCCCAAGTTGGGCTCGGTGCTAACGGCATGGAGACTGCTTGAGATTCTTTCTCTCTGCCCCTCCCCCATTCTTGTGCTCTCTCTCTCTCTCAAAATAAATAAATAAAACTTAAAAAAAAAAGCGCAAACAACCCAAATGTCTATCAACTGATGAATGGATAAACAAAATGTGGTCTAACTGCACAATGGAATAGTATTCAGCCATAAAAAGGAAGCCTGATACATGCTACCATATAGAGTAACACTGAAAACATTAGGCTATGTGAAGAAAGCCAGTCACAAATGGCCACATGTTGTATGATTCCATTTATGTGAAATGTCCAGATCGGGCAAATACAAAGACAGAAAGTAGATTAGTGGCTGCCAGGGAAATAAGAAGTGACTGCTAACGAGTAGGAGGTTTCTTTTTTTGGCGTGATGAAGATATTCTGGAGTTAGTGGCGGTGGTTACACAGTCTTGGGAACATGCTAAGACCTACTGAATTATACATTTTTAAAATTTATTTTGTGATGTTTACTTATTTTTGAGAGAGAGACAGAGCACAAGTGGGAAAGGGGCAGAGAGAGAGAGAGGGAAACACAGAATCAGAAGCAAGCTCCAGGTTCTGAGCCGTCAGCACAGAGTCCAATGTGGGCTTGAACTCATGAACCGTGAGATCATGACCTGAGCCGAAGTTGGATGCTCAACTGACTGAGCCACCCAGGCGCCCCTGAATTATACATTTTAAAAGGGTGAATTCTGTGGTATGCGAATTATACCTTGATTTTTAAAAAGGGGACAGACATTGGAACTAGATCTTAAAGGGTGCGCTCGTTGGGCAGGCAATAATGGGAAGGGAATTCTAGGCAGAAAGAACAGAATGAGAAATGCATGGAAGCTGCCCCATCCCCAAAAAGTAATGCATCCAGGGGAGCAGGAGTGGCTGAGTGGCTGGGAGGCTGGAGTACAGGTATATGCACAGGGGTGGCAGAATGAACAAGGCAGCGAAGGGACAAATAATGGAAGCTCTACCTGCTACCCAGGGGTGCCTTCGACAAAAATGACGTGTCTTCCCAGCTGAATAACAGAATTAAATTGCTTGGCTCCACCCATTTTGTCAAGCCTTCTTTCACCAACACAGAATCCTCTAACTCCACTCCACTTTGGCAAGCCCAACACTCGTTTTCTCACTATTTATAAAATCCATTTCTTTACAGCATCAATTCTTCGAACTTTTCTCCCCACCAGGATAGACACCCCTTGAGGGCAGCTAATTTCCTGTTTCCGATCTTGACTACGGAAGCATGAGTGCAGAGTGCTCTGTGAAACTCCAAAGATGGGTAACGAGATTGGCAGTTTTGACAAAGTTCAGAGCTTTTCCTAACTTTATAAATCTTTACTCATATTGTCACCCTGTTTGGAACGCCCTCTTCATCGCAAATTCGTTCCAAATTTCACCATCTCTTGTGGTCTGTTTCAAATGCCACTTCCTTAGGAAGGCTTTCTTTGTTTCCCCACCTGATGTGAACAGAGAGATGAACTCTCTCCTCTTTTAAAGAGGGCACATTTTGTACTTCTCTCACATACTGATTTCCTCATACCTTTTTTGCTGTTACCTGGGCATTCCTCTCATCTCATACATCCCTTATCCCGCACATTGTGGAATCTAAGCACCTTGGGATAAGGTCCATGTCTTTCCCGGCCTTGTAACTCCCAGCGCCGTGCTAGATAGAGTCTGAATTGAACTGTCCAACTAGCACCAAAAAAGGTGGAATCAGAGACAGAAATAAGCATGATCACAAAATAGAAGTTTGAAAAAAAATCCTGGAAGAAAACTACACAAAACAGGATGGCAGGCACAAATAACAAAGAGTGTATGTTGAATCAATTTGTGACCACTCGGCTTGTTTGTATCTGGTCATTTTCATCACATGGATCTCATTTCCCTAGAACTCCAGAAGGCTCAGACAAAGACCAATGGCTTCCCAGCTGCTGCGCTCCCTAGTCTGTGGTTTTCCTATGATATAAACAAAAGATTCTGGAGGTATGGTCTCTGTTAATATTTGCTGGTGTGGGTCTGGAGAGAAATGGGTGGTGGTCCGAGGCGGTGGGTGGGGGGAAGTTTGAGGGAAATCCACTAATGAACTGACAGTTCATATAAGCAACACCTGGAGTGTGAAACCCTCCTACAACTGTTATTTTACTGAAAAAATCCCCTCTTCCTTTGTTAAATGTAAAAATTCTTCCCCCAGCTGCATTCCAATCTAAAGTGTGTGGCAGTTCAGGGGAGATGGCAGCTGGAACAGATCAGATGCAGGGTACGGTGCATGTTCACCAGCAACTAGGGGATAATCAGAGCCCAAAGATGAATCTTCAGAGCCATATTCCTTTAAGAAAATGGGTTAGCCTCAATTTGCCTGCTCATGTTCTGCTCATAAACACCGAGAATACTGGAAATATACACGCACATCTGACTGGTGGAAAGCATCAGCTTTTTGAATAGAAACTTTGTGACATCAGCTATTCAGGACTCCCACTCAGCTTCCTAAAACCCTGCAGCTTAAGTTTTGGTTTTCGTCCTACTTTTGTTAAATATTTACAATCTACTACAAACCCAAATTCAGACCAAATGTGTGCTTACACAACCTTGTGACACGGCCACTCCTCCCGACAAGAGCACCAACATCTACGGGCGCCAGGCCAGTCATTCTCATGTTCCGTCCTGACAACCCTGGGAGGCACAGAGCCGCATTTCACATACTTGAGTTCATTTGGGCCCAGAGAGGTTAAGTCATTTGCTCAATGGCCCCAGAGAAAAAAATGAGAAGAGTTAGGTCCCTCTGACTCTGAGGCCAGTGTTTTTTCCACTGTACTCTACTACTGGCCAGAAGGCTCCAGAGAAGTTCTTTCTTCAGAGTTTAAGAATGCTACAAGAGTTTGATAACTCAAGAACAGGCATTGGCAAACATTTTCTGTAAAGGGCCAGACAGGAAGTATTTTAGGCTTTTTGAGCTGTATAGTCTCATTACTTATTTACTAATTCATTACTTGCTTCTGCCACTGTAACACAAAAGCACCCACAGATAATATATACGTGAATGGGCATGGCTGTGTTCCCATAAAACTTTATTTACAAAAATAGGCAATGGGTAAGATTTAGACTATAGGCTGTAGTTTGCTGACCCCTGCTCTAGAAATTCTAGAGTGGACGGCATCATGTTATTTGGGTTAAAAATCAACAAAGAACTGCCCGTTTACAACTTAACTAATCAACAAACAAGAGACTCTTCTAGATCCTATATGTCCAGGCACTTCAGGAATTTACATCCTTTTAGGAAGAAAAGACACAGACAAGTAAAAGGCAAATGGTAACATGAGGCAGCACGTGCTAAAGGAGGGAAGTGAGGGCCCAGGGCTGACTGATGGGCCACCATGACATTAGAAAACCAATGTCCACAACCTGACCAAATAATCCTGTACTGATACCAGAGCTGAGAAAGAGCCAGAAGTTCCTGCCATAAGCGCTAACAAAACCACCCATTCTGCTGAGACCACATGAACATTTTCAGCATGTATCAGATGCTAAACAAAGACATCTCCTTTGGACTTACCAAACACACCTGCTCCCTGTCTCGTTCTCAGAGAACAAGCAACTGACCTAAAGTACAAGATAAACTGATTTCCTAAAGGACTTCCATCCTCCTCCCTGCTGATACCTGAAGCAGTGAAGAACCTCAAGGAGCTACGGGCAAGGGCTGGCAGGAACCACCGGGGGTCCCTGTTGGAGGGCTAGAAGAGGCACTTCCCCAAACCTTACCTTGCTCATGGCAGTGAGGGCAGGGTCGCAGGCAGCATCGAGATCTTGAACCAACAACTGGATGCTGCTAGAGATGACACTGCAAGTCAAACACATCACTGTGGTCATGACTTTAAAAGACTAACTTTCTCAATTACCAACACGGCCCCTGCCAAATCTTTTAGGGACTTGTCTCAAAGTTAGATTCATCATTTCTTCAGAAGAACTCGAGCTTGATTTCAAAAGGGAACGGATGACAAGGAGGAGCCTTGCAGCCCTTCATTCTTGCTCCGTGTCCTGGCCTCTATTTGGGTGTGTGCCCACTGAGTCAGATCACAAAATTCCATGGCTAGTCCCCCTGATCACTCCATCCAGAATCCCTCTTCACTTCTTACTTCAAAAGCACCTATTTGCCCCAAATGTTTAAATCAGAACTTGAAAAAAAAAAAAAAAAAGTTGAGAAAAGGAGAGGAAATAACTTAGGAGGAGAATCTTGACTTTTCCTCGGTAAGTGCTTGATGTGCAGGCTGAAGCTTGGCCTGCCCTGGTCTTATTTACTGACCACAACAAATGAATTGCAGGCCGTACTGGCAAAAGGACTACTTTGAGAAGGCTTTCCAGTTTGAACCTCTTGGACAGACACCCTCCACCCCACCCCTACCCCCACCTAAGTCAAGATGCTCACATTTCCTGTTGGAAGACACTGCAGATAGGGCTGCCCTTTGTGGATTTGGGGTAGGCGGGGGGCAGACAGGAGGCCCTGGACTTGACCTTCCTACAAGGATGGCCAAGGGAGGACTTCTCTTTTTGTTATTGTCAGTAGTGCAACAGTAAAGGCCCCGTATGCTAAAAATGACTGCTCGTGAGAAGGCAGCGTGGGAGGCACCAACTTCTAATGCTTTTTCTTAGTGGCTACTGGAGAATCATCCTGATTCAACAGGAGGCCCGGGGGACCTCTGAAGTTCTGTAGTGACCTAAGGCCGACAGCCTGAGACATTCTGCTTTGTGAGGGGTAAAGGGCAGGCCTTAAGCAAATATGTGCAAGGTACGTACGTGCTGAACGTATCCATTTCTCCGGTCAGATTGATTCGTTCAGTCAGACTCACATCAACTTTTTCTTTGAGTTTTTCTTCTAGCTATTAACAGTAAGAGAGAAAAACATGCTTAACGATTATCCAAAGGAGTGCTATAAATAAGAATACTTAACATGTACCGAGTTTGATGATTCAGTACAATTCCAGGCACTTTTCATGTACTGACTCATTTAATCCTCACAACCCGAGGAGGAAGATTCTATTATTATCTCCATTTTACAGAAGAGAAAGTGGAGGTGTGACCTCCCCAAGACAGTACGTGGTAGGGCCACGAGTCAAACTTCGTCTAGAACCTGTGCCCTTTAGCACTGGGCTGCACTCGTTTCTTATGACACACTGACAATTCACTTCATTAATTTTAAAAAGACCCCCATTTTTAGGCTCCTCCCTGCTCCATGAACTGCAGGCTTGCTCACCAGCACTGGAAGCCTCTGGTGGTTAAGTGGCAGTAAACTCAGTGAAAGTATTCACTGAGAGCACTGCTATGGGCCACCCACTATGCGAAGGTGCTGGGGATACGCAGGTAAACAACAAAAAAAGCACAGGCTGCCCCCATCAGCCTACAGCCAAACACTGGCCATGCTCCCAACCGCCTCAAAGAAGAAGACAACTGACCGGGAATTGTAAACATCTCCAAGCATCCTGGGAACTGACTCATCTAGCACTCCCAAAGCTATTGAGTACACAAACTCTAATAATGAATGTTTTGTCTTAAACTTAAAAATGCTCTTAGGGGTGTGTACATTAGTGTAACTTTCCGGAATGCAATTTATTTAAAAAGCAGAGATTTAAATACACACACTCTTTAAAACCGCAATTTCACACCTAGAGATATATTTCAATGAATAACGAGAACGATATACAGACATACGTGAGTATTCTTTCCAGCGTTCGTTAATTCAACCAAAATTTACAGAAAACCTGCTTTGTGCCAGGCTCTGTAACAGAGTGAGTTATTCAGTGAACAAAACAGGTAAGATCCTCTTTTCTTTTCTTTCCTTTTTTTTTTTTTTTTTTAATGTTTACTTATATTAGAGAGAGACAGAGTGCGAGCAGGGGAAGGACAGAGAGGGAGGGAGGCACAGAATCTGAAGCGGGCTCCAGGCTCTGAGCTGTCAGCATAGAGCCTGACACAGGGCTCAAACTCACGAACCGGGAAATCATGACCTGAGCCGCTGGACACGTAACTGACTGAGCCACCCAGGCACCCCAAGATCCTCTTTTCTTAAAGCATACACTCTGGTGGTCTTGCTTATGTTAGTGACAAGCTGGAAACAGTTCACATGTTTATAAGGGGCCAGTGGAGCAAATGACAGCGCAGGCTTACGATGCTTAAACTTTTCAGCGGCCTTTTTCTGTTACGCTGAAAATACAATCTAAACTTTCTAACCGTGATTTGGGTCCTCTCTGGCTCTCCGGCCCACTTCTGGCTTTCCCCCTTGCCTGCCTGGCCTCACTTACTCTGAAGGCTTAAGGTTCTGGAACGCACCCAGTCTCTCCCCCTCAGGGCCTTTACACTTCACACTTTCTGCTTCCTCTCCCTGAAACAGCCTTGCTCACCCCTCCTAACCAGGCTCCTTGCTTCGCCACCCCCACCTCCCAACCCTTCCTCACTCCTCCCCTGGCAGTCCCCCTCCCAACCCTTGGTGTCGGCTTCAATACCAGCTCCCCTCAGAGAGGCCTTCCTTGAGCAGCTACTTGAGTAAGCAACTCCCTAACCAGCACTCACCACAAGACTGAAGTTACATCGTGGCTTATTATTATCATCTTGGTTTCTCCGTTAGTTCTAAGTCCGCTGACGGTAAGAAACCATCTACTTTGTTCACTTCTGTTAATTAACACCAAATACTATGCTTGGTACATAGTAAAGGCTTCATAAAGATCTCTTTGGATGAGTGAAAGCAACACCCTATGCAGGCGTTAAGTGTAAAAGGGTTACAATTAATGAGCCAATAGTGAGACATTATTGGCATTGTTTTCCAAGTTTTATTTTTGAATTCTTCACTACTTAGATCTTTTTTTTTTTTAAGTTTATCTATTTTGAGAGACTGGGGGGGGGGGAGAGAGAGAGAGAGAGGGAGGGAATGCATGTGAGGGAGGGAATGCATGTGAGGGAGGGAGGGCCAGAGAGAGAGGGAGAGAGAGAATCCCAAGCAGGCTCTGCACGGTCAGCGCAGAGCCTGATGCAGGGCTTGTACTAACAAACTGTGAGATCGTGACCTGAACTAAACTCGAGTCAGACACTTAACCAGGCGCCCTGCACCACTTGGATTCCTGTCTCTAAGGTATCTCCTTCCATTTCTTCTTGCCTTCTTCCTGCCATTTTTTTCTAAGGAAACTGGATTGTCTGCTCTGTAGTTTTCCCACAGTTTGGATTTTGTTGATTGTAGCCACAGGGTATTAATTAACATGTTCCTTGTTCCTTGTATTTTCTTTGAATTGTAGTTTCGTGTAGAAGCTTGATCAGATTCAGGTTCTTTTTTTCCTTCTCTTCTTTTTTAGAAAACTACTTCATGATGGTGTTGTGTATTTCTATCAGCGGATACACGATGTTCGCTTGTCTCTGTTTTTGTGATGTCAGCAGCCATTGACAGTCAATGCCTAGATCCATTATTTCATTAGGAGGTATAAAAGAATGACATTCTAATTCATTTCTTCTTCACTTATTAGCTAGACTTCTGCTATAAAGAGATACCTCCCATTGTCAATGATTTCATGATCCTGAAGTCTAAGTTAAATAGGAAAGACAGGATAAGAACTTTCTCTGTACCAGTTTTCAATTCACGCCAGTGGTTCCTTAGCGTGTTCGAAGGTGGTAAGTAAACTTAAAACAAAACAAAACAAAACAAATCATTGTAACCACATAGATTTAAACACATCTGATGTTTTCAATGCACTGCCGTCAACTTCTCACTGATGCTTCTACAACCCACCTTTGACCAGCAGAGTGTATTCAGGTAGGCTCCTGTATTAGTTCCTTAGGGCTGCTTGAACAAATTACTACAAACCTGGTGGCTCAGAACAGACATTTATTCTCTCAGTTCCAGAGGCCGCAAGTCCAAAGTCAAGGTGTTGGCAGAGCAGGTTCCTTCTGGAGGTTCTGAGGGAGAAACTATCCCATGCCTCTCTTCTATCTTCTGGTTGCTGGAAATCCTTGGTGTTCCTTGGCTTATAGACGTATCTCCCCAATCTCTGCCTCTGTCTTCATGTGGCTTTCTTGCCTGTGTCTGTTAGATCTTCCTCTCCTTTCTAAGGATGCCATCTCCTTTCTAAGGATGCCAGTCATTGGATTTAGGGTTCCTAAATGCAAAATAATCTCTTCTTCAGATCCTTACTTGATTATAGCTTCAAAGACCCTATTTCCAAATAGGGTCACATTCACAGGTACTGGTAGTTAGGACTTGCACACATCTTTCTGTACAATAAGCCCATTATGGCTCCTGAATCCTTTTGAAAGGACTCTCACAGTCTCTGATCTTTTTCTTGCTTTTTGTACAACATGATGCTCCAGGCTCATCTTGTACATTTTGTGTCCCAGACCTGGAATTACTCATTTCTGCAGGAATCTCTGGTTTCTTTTAGGGGAAAATAGTATTTAGAGATCACAGTATAGGTGCTAAGAATGTACTGACTTTTATAATCAATAAAAATAATTTTTTTATAACAAAAAAATTTGGCTACATCTATCATGAGTCATCAAAATGGTCTTTGGCCCACTAGTACTTCTAGAACCTTTAAGAATCTGGGTGTCTGGATGGCTCAAGTTGGTTAAGCATCTGACTTTTGATTTTTGCTTTGGTCATGATCCCTGGTTTGAGGGATCGAGCCCTGTGTTGGGCTCTGCCCTGACAGTGTGGAGCCTGCTTGGGATTCGCTGTCTCAGCAATCTCTCTGCCCCTCCCCCGTTTGTGTGTTCTCTCTCTCTCAAAATAAATAAATACACATTAAAAAAAAAAAAGAATCTGTTCTAGAAAAATAATGCAAAACATATTAGATATTCTTTGTAGAATTTACTTACAGAAGCAAAACCTGAAACAGCACAGATAATTATGCTAGATCCTGTTAAATCATTTATGGTATTGTCCCTTAATGAAATATTACAGAACTATAACATTGTTAGTAATGAAGATATCATAGCAACAGGAGAAATGCTAATGCTGTGATGTCAATAAAAACAGCAAAGGGGTAAGAGTGAAGTAAATTAAGATTATAGCATACAAAATTGTGGTGGTAAAGCATCTGACTCTTGATTTTGGCTCAGGTCATGATCTTAGGGTCCGTGTCCCTCTGCGCTGACAGTGTGGAGCCTGCTTGAGATTCTTTATCTCCTTCTCTTTCTCTCTTCCCCTGCCCCTCCCCCCCCACACACACATTCTCTCTCTCTCAAAATAAATGAACAAACTAACTAAATAAACTGCCTCTCAGAAAGAAAAAAAATGATTGTAGCATACAAAACTATGTTCATGAAAAAGGACTGAAAGAAAATACTCCAAATTGCTAATATGATTATTTGATGGTAATGAGATTAAGAGTTATTTTTTTTTAATATTTATTTATTGGGGCGCCTGGGTGGCTCAGCTGGTTGAGCTTCTGACTTCGGCTCAGGTCATGCTCTCACAGTTCGTGGGTTTGAGCCCTGCATAGGGCTCTGTGCTGACAGCTCAGAGCCTGGAGGCTGCTTTGGATTCTGTGTCCTCCTGTCTGTCCCTCCCTGCTCATGCCTTGTCTCTCTCAAGAGTGAATAAAGGCTAAAAAAATTTTTTTTAATTAATCTATTTTGAGAGACAGAAAGAGAGCTCGTGAGCAGAGGAGGGGCAGGGAGAGTGAGAAAGAGAGAATCCTAAGCAGACTCATGCTGTCAGCACAGAGCCCAATGTGGGGCTTGATCCCATGAACTGTGAAATCATGACCCAAGCCGAAATCAAGAGTCGGATGCTTTAACTGAATGAGCCACCCAGGCGCCCCAAGAATCATTAATTTTGTATTTTTCCCCCTTTGGTACCATGGTTATTTTACTTTTAAAATACTCTATTTTGGGGGCACCTGGGTGGCTCAGTCAGTTAAGCGTCTGACTTGATTTTGGCTCAGGTCATGATCTCACAGTTCGTGGATTCGAGCCTCATGTTGGGCTCTGCGCTCAAGGCACGCACACACTCTTTCTCTCTCTCAAAATAAATAAATAATCTTAAAAATTCTATTCACATGTATGCCTTCCTTTTCTGCACACATGCAAAACAGTTAAATGGTGTTTCTTCACCACACAACTCTGGGACCTCTCTGCCTTGGAGGCCTTCATCAATATTGCTGTCCTGCCCTAGGGGTTCTTGGGGGCTAAAGGGATTGCCGTCTCTGGCTCTGAGGCCAAACCTTTACAGTGAAGTTTTGGGGGGAACGCTTCTTATTCTGGCCTCCTGTAGTCTTGCTCTGGCTCACAGGCACTCCAAGCTGTACCGTCTGAACCATAATTTATGACTACCTTCCTATGATCCAGACATGTGTAAATAATAAGCCCAAAAGGGGGGGAAGAGCAGAACCTTCTCCAATTATTTTCCTTCTCTTGGCCTTAGGTGAATTCCAGACCAAATGTGAAAAGGAACTTCTAATCCCACGTCTAAGGCTGAATGGAAAATTCTTCTGGGTCTTCCTTCTGCTAATGGGGAGCTCCAGCAGAGGCATCACCCTTTCCTGCTTCATAGTTCCTGAACGTCAGCGTCCAAACAATGGCTGTTTGTTTAGGCAGGCTGAGAATGCTGTGTGCATTTCAGGAGACACATGAAAGCCCAAAGGATTCTGCTTAGCCCAGTAACACTTCTGAGCATGGGATCACTGGCTGTGACTCATCACTACCAAAGGCCGGGTCCTAGCACTGTTAAGTTTGTTGCTACTTTTCTCCTATGGGAGACAGTGCTACTGACCTACTTTCCAGAAGGCATGCCCTCTGAGGAACTTAAACCACTCTGGGGGAGACCAGTCATACTTTCTTGCCCAGTCTCCTTTTAACAAGGCTCTTCTGTAAGATGGCTGCCTGGGCCGTCTTTCGGCTGGACTGCAAATTTTCCTCTGTGACCCACCTTTATGTGGCTGACCAAGGTTGTACACGGCTTGTTAGGGCCCACAGTTTCAGCCACTGAGTTAGGAGGCCCAAATGGGTCAGGAAAAGGGGGTGGTGGGCAGCTCACCTGCTGGGTGGTGGCCAGACAGTACTCTGCTGTGCTCAGGATGCTGCAGATGAGGCAGAGCTCCTCTAGAGTGAACTTGGCCACTTCTGAGCCTTCCTTTTCCTTGAGGAGGCTGCTGATGGTCAGCCCTCCACTGCTGCTTGTGGTTCTGAGGAAAAGGAACAGGAACCGGTCAGGCTGGGACTTATTTGCTTCCTGAACTGGTAGCTGCACATCTTAAGACAAAGAAAAGGGGGAAGGAAAGGCTGGACATGGCCCAAACAAACCTACGTACACTGAGTCCTTTTCCTACTGACCTTACCTTGACTATCATCTGTTTAAATTCTCTGACCATCAGAAGTAGGAAGAGACGATTCCAACAGCAAGCCAATAATCAGTCACATGAACGAAGATGACTCTCATACTCACAGAGAAGGCGGCTGAGTGACTTCTCTGCTTAGCTTAGAATCTCCTGATCTGGAAAGTTCGAGAGTTCTGTAGCACAAAAGCTGGTTCTCCAATTGCCCCTCTCAGTTAGGAAACTTCTGCACAGGAATGTGTACGCTGTGCTTGTGGAGGGGTACCAAAGTGAATGTTAAAGCATGGCTGCTGCCCAAAGCCCGACTGTCTCACACCTTCCTACTGATATAATCATGTGTCCACAAAATATAAAAATACAGTTATAAAACCTCCTGCTATTTCAACTGTGAGATTCTAAATTTTTTAAAAGACAGAACTCAATGACATTTACCGTAAAAATAAAACGTTAAAAAAGGTAACCCTAAAACTGCCAAGTCTTACTGGGAATCAAAGATTTGAAAATATCTTCATTTCCAGCACTTACAAGGGTTGTGAGGACACTGACCCTCTCTTGCACTATGGGTCCAGAGTACTGAGTTGTAAAAACTTCGGGAGGCATATTTCAGGAGCTTAAAAAAAAGGTTCACACTGTTTGACCCGGTGGTTCCACTGCTGTTCAAGGATGCTTTTCTGAGTGTTACTTAAAATAACTAAAGTAGTGAAACCAACCTAAATGATCAATTAGAAGTTCGGAAGTGAGGTGAGGTTCTTCTGTATGCTGGATTATCACGACATCGTGAAGTGTTTCGATGACAATGTGCTAGGGTTGGACGGTGTCTGGTGGCCTCCCAGATCCATTCATTACTATTCTCTTCCCTCCTCTATGGCTCAGGAGACTGACCTCTACAGACCTATCACCCAGGCTTGAGAGGTAGAGGGGAGAGAGAAGGCTGAGTACTAACAAGGCCTCCTGCTCCCTCTGCTTCAGTGTGGTGCTGGCCCCCACCGTGGCCCTCTTCTGTGGGGCAGCCTTTTGTCCACAGCCCTGGCTCTCAAGGGAGTTTTTTTATTTTTTTATTTTTTATTAAAAAAAAAATTTTTTTTTAATGTTTATTTATTTCTGAGACAGAGAGAGACAGAACATGAGTGGGGGAGGGGCAGAAGAGAGGGAGACACAGAATCCGAAGCAGGCTCCAGGCTCTGAGCTGTCAGCACAGAGCCCGACGCGGGGCTCGAACCCACAGACTGCGAGATCATGACCCGAGCCGAAGCCGGACGCTCAACCGACTGAGCCACCCCAGGCGCTCAAGGGAGTTTTAAAGTAGTTAACAATTACCCCCCTGGTATTTGGATGCTTCAGAATCCTCTGCTGGTGCCTTTCACCGTGCCCCCATTTCTGTGAATAGATGCTTTGGTAACAACACCCTAGCTGAGTACACTGTTTCCTGCTGGGACACGTGGGAAAATGCTCACAGGATGATGTTAGGTGAAAGCTGCAGGGTTTAAAACTACAGGCTGTATAGTCCCAGCACTGCGAATCGAGCAAGAGCACAAAATCACGCACGTTACATATGTAAGTAAACAACAGAAAAACATATACCAAAAATTTGAATTTGTCTTCTCTGGGTGGTGAGATGATAGCTGACTTTTATTTCTGTCTTTGTGCTTTTCTGTGTTTTCTAAACTATAATAAATTTATATTATTCTGACGATCAGAATAAAAGTTATTGAAAATTAAAAAAATGTTACCGTGGTCAAAGAAATTCTCGGTGAAATATATCTTTTACTTCCAATCTCTGGCTACAGCATAAGGATTTTATTTTCTTTCCTCCAAATAACATAAAACTCCCATATACAATACATTTTAGTGAAAACAACAGCAACTAATTCCAGAATTATTGAATTTGGCCATGGGGATGATTTATAAATACTAAGTTCCAAAGCATCACTTTAGATCGCATTATTATAATTGAAATTGCTATGGAACCAAAAATCTTTAAGCTCTAGTCAAACACCATTAATTTCCATTAGTAAGCAATATAACAATATTCTAATGTCCCAGAATAAATACAATGAAGTCACTATAATTAGGGGCTGTGCTACGCAACCCCCTTCCCCCAAATCCTACCAGATCTTTAAACACTAGACTCTGTCCAGTATAGCAAGACACAGATACCATAAGAGAGACTTTGGAATGCACTCAGCTCGAGGGAAAAGCAGATTACTGCCTCCCATGTGCTTATCACCCCAGGGTATGCAATCATTGAATGAAATTGCCCATGCTGTTTAAAAATTATTGCTACCAGCGCCCTACCTTTTTTTTTTTTTTTTGCTAACAACCTATTGTTGAAACCATGTCAACTAAAGATATACATAATGGAACTGACTCCCTTGAGTCCACTGTGGGAAGATCTGACCTATGCTGGTGGCTACGGTGGGCATTTCCTCTAACAGTCTTGATCAGCTGTGGAATCCCATTAGATAGGAAATAGTCTTAGGCCCTTGGGAACTCAGGCCTAAGGGTATTTTCCTCATTGAGGCTCTTAGCAGTTCAGTAAACTATTTCGGAGTAGATTTCCTCAGATTCCCATATTTAGGTATATTCAGAATCTTACTTCACCACTCGGACCAGGAAGAATAGCACTCACTTGGGCAGATTGCCAGAGAGGATTTTCCAGGCATATTCTCGGAGGTACTTCTGGAAAATGGTGGTCAGAGCGATCATCGGCTCCCCAGTACTGAGTTGAGAGCACTGCACCATGCACTTCTTGTAGTAGACAAAGAGGTCAGCACAGCTGGGGAGCACAGCACCCCCTTCATCAGTGTTGGGCTTAGGTGGCCCCTGGGCTTTGAAATCGGCCACGAACCGATCTATCAGCTCTCCAAGGTTTCTAGAAGGAAGAAAACCTGCCATGTTATTTCAAGAAAGATAAAGCAAATGTGCTTAACTGCCACGAGTAAATCATTCCTAATGCTTTTTACATTTAAAATTGGACCCAGGGGCGCCTGGTGGCTCAGTCGGTTAAGTGTCTGACTTTGGCCCAGGTCATGGTCTCGCGGTTTGTGGATTCGAGCCCCACGTCAGGCTCTGTGCTGACAGTTGGGAGCCTGGAGCCTGCTTCGGATTCTGTGTCTCCCTCTCTCTCTGCCCCTCCCCCGTTCATGCTCTGTCTCTCTCTGTCCCAAAAATAAATAAAAAAAACGTTGAAAAAAAAAAAATTAAAAAAAAAAAAAAAAAACTTAAAAAAATAAATAAAATAAATAAAAGTGGACCCATTTTTATTGCACCAGCCCTCTTACAGTAATAGCAGCAAGAATAACTGGCATTTGTGTGCTGCTTTATACTTTTTTTTTTAAAATTAATGTTTATGATTTTTGAGAGAGACACAGAGAGCAAGCATGGGAGGGGCAGAGAGAGAGGGAGACACAGAATCTGAAGCAGGCTCCAGGCTCTGAGCTCTCCTCACAGAGCCTGATGTGGAGCTCGAATCCATAAACCATGAGATCATGACCTGAGCTGAAGTCGGACGCTCAACTGACTGAGCCACCCAGGAAGCCCCTGCTTTATACTTTTCAAGGCATTTCATGATCACATTTGACCCCAAGCCTCTGTGAGAGAGGTAAGGTATTACTGGACTAAGAGATGAAAAAAGTAAGGTCTATAAAGTTTGTCACATAATTTAGTGGCAGAGCTGAGCCTAGAATCTGCTACCATGTAAGTATCATTTCACCTTTCCCCAAATGAAAATAATAATAGAGACCATTGTCTGAACGCTTATGATGTATCAGGCACACACCATGTCGGCAGTTTATAAGTGTTATTTCATTGCATTTCACTTAATTTGCACAATAACCTTATGAAGTATGTATTATTAACTGTCCTCATTTTCAAAAAGCAAGGTGCAGAAAAGTTAAGGACCTTGTCCAAGGTCATACAGCAAGAGGGGTGGGGGGAGCCAGGATTCAAAACTAAACAGCCTGGCTCAAACCTCATGTTTTTAACCCCTCTACCTTACTGCCTCTGAAAACACAAAAAGGTTATGATGTCAGGAAACATTTGGTATCACTAACCTACCCACGAGGTAGATGCCAAAACAAAGAGAAACCGTAAAGAAATATTCTAAGGCTTTCTTGATGCTTTTAATGCAGTTTCTCCTTAAAACTTACAGAATCAAAGGTGTAAAAGCTCTTGGGAGAGGGGAGGGGAGGGCAGCCCCCGGCTTGTAGCAGGTCACGATGGTGAGCATGGCTGCAGCTGTCCCCCCACTCCCCATTCAAACATCACTGAGTTTGCTCCATCGTGTTGAGTCATCGTAACTACGATCCAGTGGGGCTCTACTCACTGCTTCCTGCACAGTCGTGCTGTATGAAAAATGGGAGGGGTCCCTCCACCCCTTGACATTTTACATCTTTCTAGGTTGCTGTCCAAGGCTACAAGAATCCAGCTGTGCTTTTCATTTTTTTTTTTTTAACATTTGAGAGAGACAGAGACAGAATGCGAGTGGGTTGGGGCAGAGAGAGAGGGAGGCACACAATCTGAAGCAGGCTCCAGGCTCTGAGCTGTCAGCACAGAGCCCGACACAGGGCTTGAACCCACAAACCATGAGATCATGACCTGAGCTGAAGTTGGGACGCTTAACCGACTGAGCCACCCAGGCTGTGCTTTCAAAATGTATTTACATAACAGGAAGAAAAAGATAAGAACCACACACAGCAGAGGAGAAAACTGACATTTTACTCAGGAGTTTTTGTTATTGAAAGTTTATTACATCCAGATGTAGCCACTCTGCCCTCAAAGAACTTCAGGCCTAGGCTGGGTCTTTGTGAGGATGGTTAGCAAGCAGGGGAGGACCTTGTTAGTTAACCTCGAAAGCTGCGGTGCCACCACCCCCATTCCTCACCACCTCTTCCTGCCCCACCTTTTCCATTGAATCTCTCACTTCTCTTCCTCAGTGACCCTCCACTCTAGCCAGACTCCCCTTTACTTCCCCCTGTTCCATCTCTATCCCTGACTCTGAACCTTTGCCTGGATGCCTCCCCTGGCCAAGATGCTCTCCTGCCACCTCTCTCAGGCTCAGCTCAGGGCTCACCCAGACAACCCCTACTCACACCCTTCCTCTCTCTCAGTTTCAACTTCTGTCATCTGCAACACACTGACACTGTATTATCATTTTTTTTTTTTTAACACTTTACCATACAGTGTAAGGATGTCAAATGTTCAAGAAACATGACGACCTTCTCCCATCCTGGGCCCACAGCCGGCAATGCTCTCAAGAATGGCTCTTTTTCATTGGTCTTTGGTGTAATTTCAGAATCTGTCTTGAGAGAGCATTCTGGCCAGTCACTTCTAATAAGCTGAAGTTGGTACAAAAGGTGAAAGGTGCTTGCTACAGAGGAGAATCGTCTGCAATTCATATGTTATCATATCCTCCTTGAGAGGACGGATAATGTTTCCGGGATCTCTGCTCTCCCCAGGCCCACCCGTCACGTTTACGTGTGAGGTTAATCTTTCAGTTATGTTGGTGCCCAATATGTATGCAGCTGATCAGCCCCCATGCTTTGTTCCTGAAGGATGGGAATGGAAGGGTAGGAGAGTGGAGACGGGGCAGGGGCTGGTGCAGTAGAGGGGAGCATGTAATAGGAAAGCAAAGGGTTCCACTTGAGTCTTCTTAGGAGAGATTCTAACCTCCAAATCTCTACTGCTGACCAAAAGAGGGGCCAGAGCTCCAAAGTGCTTTTTACTTTAACCACTTATCTAATTCCGCTAGCAGCTGAAGTCAGAATACCTACTCAAATGCCTCATATTTCTGAGCCAACTCGATCAATCAGATTATAAACTAATTAAACTCATAGAGCATAAAGAAAATTTCCACTTAAAAAAAAAAAACCCTCTAAAAGACCACCCATACTTTGCAGGCCATCTCCCAAGTCACTTCTGACACTGCTCTCTGTGTAGGTGAGACATAATCTGTTAGAATAAGCTTCCCTCCCTTCAACCTCCACTCTCTGCGCCTGCGTGCTTCTAAGCCACATGAGACACTGGAAAACGAGTAACTGACATGTCACAGCATAGATGGTTCAGTCCATCGATTTCCAGCTGAGCATTTAGTACGTGCAAGGCTCTGGGCTGTGTTTGCCATGCATATGAGACATAAGTGAGTTCAACTAAAGAAAAAAAAGCAAAGGTTGTCGTTTCTTCCAGGTGCCAAACACTAGCCTGAGTTTTGGTGAGACCTTCTGGCAGGACTACTAGAGAAAGGAATGTTGTAGCATACCGACCTGCTGATTGGAATCACAAGAAGGCGTCTTTTACACCATAAAGCAAGTACAATCAAGCAAGAGTTTATGAAGGGTCAAGCTCTGATTAAGGTGTTGCTGGGTGTGGGGGTTAAGACACGCATCTGCCTATTAGAAGCTTTGATCTTATTTGGGGGGATAGGACCCTCATGCTCATGATATTTAGATTTCAAGACAGCAACTACATGCTAATCTTGTAGTACAGACAAGAGGAACAATTTGTTTCAGACAAAGGAAACTAGAGGCAGCTAGAGAGAAAATTTTGCAGCAGACTCAGGTGAGAATAAAGGCACGGAGTCGGAAGTGAGCACAGATTATGATGTGTGGAAGGGAGGATGTAAGGAGGAGGGGACGTGCCTAAGGCGGAAGTCACAAATTGGAAAAGCCTGACCTACGGTTTGATTTACAAGCTCCTCTGCATTCCCACAGCAAAGCGCTGCCAGCTTCATGTCTTCACAGCGGGTACCACCGACTCCCAAGAGGCCATAAGCCTGTAAAGTAGGCATTGTGCTGGGTGCATCAGAAATTCAATCTCCTGTAATCCTCCCAACAGCCCTGAAGAGAAGGCGTTATTATCTCCACTTCATAAATGACAAAATTGAGGCTGAGAAAAAGACTGTAACTTGCCCTGGGTCACGGAATTTGTCGGAGCCAGACTCTGAACCTGGGGATGCCTGACTCCCAAGCCCAGCTCTATCTACTCTACTGTGCTCTGACTTTGCAACACTAAAGCGCTACACAGAGAGATGGAATTGTGCTTGCTGCTGACTCACTTGCTCTCCGGCTTAAAGGAACATGTCACAGATGTGGATGGTATCTTTTACCCCCTCCCCTGTAGCTTGAGCTTTCTGAGCAAGATGTACGAGATTGTCAGGGGCCCACACGAACTACTGCTGGGGGTTCTGCTGATCAATGAAATGACCCAGGAAGAAAAGACCAATGCAGAGCAGTATTAGTAAAGGACGAGCAGGGCAGTTCTTCCGGTGGATCTGCAGTCGGCATCCCTAGCAACAATATTCCAACTGGAAGGCAGAGTGGTGACGGCACGGGGAGAGGCAGTCAGTCAAAGCTGGCAAGGAGGTGAGCATGGGCAAAGCGGCTTCAGGTCCCCAGGAAGTTACAGGACTTGTTAAACCGAGGGTACCCAAACTGATCTGCACCCCCTCCCTCTCCTGCCCTTAGGATGGGGCCAAGGATTTGGCTCTGGTGTGGCCAGTGGGGTTGGGAAGCCCAGGTATGGCTTGAGCACAACTGGGAGATGGATTACACACAGGTAAATGGAGCAAATCAGTAAATACACGGAAGATCGGGGGGGGGGGGGGGGGCAAGTTTCTCACTGCTGCAGAAAGTAGTTATAGACGAGGAAAGGGGGAGGCTAAGATAAATCCTGTGGTGTTAGAGCAGAATTAGAGTTACCAGCATAGATTCACAGGTTCTAATATAGGCTGGTATAAAAACAGATACCGATGCATGTGTTTAAACATGTATGTGTATACATACATCTATTTCTCAGCTGTCTCAGCTGCGAGGACCTAGAAGCATGACATCCGAGGAGTAATGAACATACTTGATGCCCGGAACTTAGTTTCTAAATATCATTCCCCACCAAAGAGACAAGGGATCCTGGAAAAACAGATGACTCCAGGGCTGGGGTAGGAAAGTACAAGATGGGCCTGGTATATTTTGTTGTGCCAGAAAGGAAGTGCCCCAGAAATGACAGGAATATGCAAAAAGCACGAAAAACCAGCTCGGAGGGGGGGGTTCCAATGGCCAAATCAGGGACAATTTGAGCATTAAAATAACGATGGATCCTGCAAGAGAAAAAGGACATCAGTGGAAAAACTGGTGAAGCCCAAATAAAGTCTGAGTTTAGGAAAGAGTACTGTACCAGTGTTAACTTACTGGTTTGGAGAACTGTTCTATGGTTACGTAAGATGTTAACATTAGGAGAACTTGGGGAGAAGGGAATACGGGAAATCTGCACTACTTTTGAAATTTTTATGTAGGTTTAAATTTATTCCAACATAAGCTTTAAAAAAAGGTAATAACGGCTATAACCCATTGAATAAAATAGGAATCGACGAGTAGGTGCTGATACAATAAATGGGGAAGAGAGAAAGCTTTTTCTTAAAATATAATGCCAACTCATAAATGTAGAAGAAATGGTAGTATTAGAAAAATCACCATTTGGCAACGATCTTAGTAATAAATGATTCAGACAAGTATCAGGGGGAGGTGAAAGATGAGAAAAAGACTATTTATATGGTTTCAACGTTTCTCCTGACACTTATTAATTATTAATGACTTATTAATAAATAGAGAAACCTGGCGGACTCCATCTAAAGTGATAAAAGTGAACACCACAAGCTGTGGGGCAAACTGACAGTGTGCCTCCCGACATGAATTACCGAGAAGAGCCCAGCACTACTTCTGCATAAATCATAAATCATGAGGAAACAGCCAAACGCAGACTGAGGGACATTCCACAAACTGGCCTGTGCTTCTTCAAAAATTTCAAGGTCATGAAAGATAAAGAAAGAATGAGTTATTTTTCTGGATGGAAGGGACCAAAGAGACGTGACAAATAAATGCATCCTGTGATCCTGGCACGGACTCTGGGTCCAGAAAAGACCTGATCGGGACAACTGGTAAAGAGGAATGGGGTCCGTGAGTTAAATGGTAATGGCGGATCAAGTTAACTTCCTGATGCTCGCAGGTATACGGTGGTTAGGTGGATGGTGCCCTTATTTACAGGAAACGCACACTGAGGTATGAAGGGGGAATGGGGCCCTCTCACCTATGATCTGGAGGAAGTGTTGACGTGGGGAAATCTCCAAGAGAAAATCACTACATCCCCAAGAGTAAAAGTTCTATTATTAACTTCTTTCTTGCACATAAACAAAACTTGAGAAAGCCACCTAATGCACAGAAGGACAGCTTCACCCAGCCTGCTGAGGAGATGGCTCTGGGAATATCCTGCTTCCTGCCCCCTCACCAGGTGCCGGCTCTGCAGTCCTCCCACCGCTGTTTGGCTTTTGGTGGGGGCAGGTGCCACCAGAACTTTCCTCGGGCAGGTGGGAGGCTGGGGAGAGGAGACGGCAGACCCCATGCCAGGCCCAGTGAAAAGCTGGGAACACTGATCGGGCCACACAACCGCTTAAGAGTCCGGAACAAGACCACTGGCGGGGGACAGCAGGCACGGTTCCTGCCCACTTGTGCCAAATGCCAACACGTCACCTCGATTCACCCTCGCCACTAATCTTGTGAGGGGAACAGTACTAACTTCACTGTAGAGAGGACAAAACAAACTCAGACAGGTCAAGTACCACGCTTGAGGTCCCAGGCTAGTGAGTGCGGAGCTCTGACTCAAATCCAGGTCTGTCTGGCATCCAGGCCCACGCTCTTTCCACAATACCGTGCTGGGTCTCTGTCATCTGGGAGCTTGTGAATGGTCTAAGATTTTCCTCCCTTGCAGATTTCTGAGTCAGAGCTACAAGAATGTAACATGTACAAAATCAGTCCCCACCTGAGTCTCTTCCCCAGCCTTAAGACTCTCTGACAAAAGGGAGAAAGGGCTTTGCAGAACCCCTTGAAATTGTACTCAAAATAGTGGGGGGGGGTTATGTGATTTTTTTGTTTTTTGGGTTTTTTTTTGGCAAGAGAGTCTACAGTCTCATCGGACTCTCAAGGGGATCTATGACTCAAAAAAGGTTAATCACCACACAGCTTTAGGCATTATTTTGCCCGACTCTCTGCTTTAAAAGCTGAGGAAATGGATTTCTTGAACTCTATTTTCTACTTCAAGCCTTTGTTGCTTATTCTGGAGTGACAAGAGCACAACCTACGCAGTTCTCCTACGAGCAGCTCCCACTGCTTCCCCAGCACTGTGGAAACATCCCAGTGAGGCCAGACGGCAGGATGAGTGGCGAGCACTTCATTTTTCACAGAGAAATGGAGAGTCCCTATGGAAGGGAGGTCTGGCTCTCTGCCTGAAATAGCACGGACAATGAGTACACTTTATATGAATCAAGGCCATGTGAAAAGAGTAGATACCACAATTGTAATAATTCAGAAAAATGACTCTCCAGACCAGGTGGATTTGGGGAACGTATGTGGTTATCTCCGATATGCACTTTAAACCTGGGACCCGATGGCTTTGAAACCTTCTGAAAAATAAAGAGTTTGGGTTGATGAGAGAAGACGGGCTTTGTCCAAGAACAGTCATCCAAGTGGTCTGCTCTAAGACCTGTTAATCTAATAGGCAAATAACTGATCATTCCCCTGCCCCTCGAGGTGTCTTATTAACATCCTGAGAAAAAACTTTTAAACACAGAAAATGGCGTTTCGAAGAAGCAAATGGCAATAGTTAATAACTGCCTTTCTGTGTGCCTTCGGACATGAGCCCAATGGATAGAGAGGAGGAGGCAGACTGGCTCTACAAGGTGAAATGTGAAAGCAACTCTTTTTTTGGGGGGGGCGCGGGAGGGGCGGGAGGTTGTTTTTGTTAGCACAGAAGCTCTTCTACAAAGTTTATTTTCTAAGGCTTTAACATGAAACATTTTGTAATCTGGGAGGGGAAGAGTAGACACAATCTATAAAATCAAATAGGCAAATAATAATAATGTTCCGTGTAGTGACTCCACTTGAAATAGTCTCTTAATCTTACGGTTTACCTCCAAAACATATTCGGAAACAAGAATTTGCTAACCCACACAACAGGGGGGATTAAAAACAAAAACCAAAAAACTAAATCTCAGCACCTAAATGCTTTCCCAGAGAACTCCTCTTGAGAACTTTCTCACAGACGCTATTGCACTCCCTGCAATGAGCCACCGTCTGGTCCTCACAAGTGTGTTCTTTAGGCTACAAGGCCTCCTCTCAGAGCCAGGGCCAGCCTGTCTCCAGAAACCTGACCTTTCCAAACTCTTCCTTCCTGCGTGGAAGGGCCTTCAACAGTTCTTCTGGCTGGGGACAGAGATTCAGGGATGAGGAGGGCTCTTCCTCCTTTGCGTGAATTACGGACACTGGAGGTTGAACATACTTCCCTGGGGGTGAGGAAACTTGGCTGTGGTGGGCTGCTTTGTGGACATTTCTGAGAACCCCTGAGTTTGTAAAAAGTATATATATGAAATGGTTGATAATCCATGAAAGGAAGTTAAGAATCCATCCATACTGAATCCATACTGAAGCGCCTCCTTACAGAATAGCTCCAATTAATTAATTCGGGAGAAATGATGGAAACAGAAAATGAACATTTGGCAGATGCTACAGTAAATTATTGCTTCAGGCAGGAATCATCAGGGCATGTCAAAACGAGTGGGCAAAGTGTGAGGAGAAACAGGATATTTACATAGTCCCGAAGTGTCCCACCGTGAGATACTAATCACAAAGAGAAAAATAGTAGCTGCACAGTAGAGAAAGCTAGTGAGCACCACCAGAGGCAAGTGATCAGAGTTGACATCACCATTGAGGGGACAGGTCCACATGGTGTGTCTCCCGCTATGACGTACCGAGAGGGACACAGCATCGCCTCTATGGTATACTTGCCTGCGATGCAATAATCCGGATTTAATCAAGAGCAAACATCAGACAAATACAGAAAGTAATCTGCCAGTACTCTGTAAAGCGTCAAGGTCATGAGAGACTAACGAGAGACTGAGGGAGTATATTCAAGGTTAAAGGAGACTAAAGAGACCTGACAACTAAATGCATGATGGGATCTCAGGCCAGAAAATGGACATTCATGCCACAGTGTTTCCGTCCTGATTTTGATAACCGCGGTAATGTAAAATGGTAGCATTCTCTGGGGGAAGGGCGTATGAGAATTTTGTATAGCTTTTCTGTAAGTCTAAATTATTTTGCAATGAAAACTTAAGCAAATGATACTTGAAAACATATACAGTAGAGATTAGGCTTTCTTTCTCTGGTTTCCAGTACCTGACATTGTCAAGGTTTGTGGGCTGACGTGTGCACACAGGGGAAGGGATTGTTGGGATACATTTGGGAGCTTACCTGAGTCAGATTCAGGCTTCTAAGATTTACGAACCCAATGAGTGATAACATTCATAACATATAAAAAATATCCTTAGCAGGTTTCCAGAGGGCGTCACAGGAGCCATGCCAAGTCCCTCCTTCAGCCTCTGAAAGGAGTCATGCCCTTGTGAGGCCCACCCGTGACCGGAGGAGGGAGAAATGCAGTAGAAAACAGCAAAGTATTCATCACTCACTTGTCCTGGGACTCAATATACACGTAGAGATGAGGCTCAAAACACTTGGAAACAATGCCATGAAACGGATTGTCTGGGGCTTTAGGCTTCTTTGGCTGTAAAGGAAGGAAAAAAAGAAGAAACCTATACTTGAGCCATCTTTGCAAGTTTTCAAGCAGTTTCAAAGAAAACATCCCTTCAAAGTTCACTCCTAACACAGATTAAAAGCACTCCATGTAACTAAACTGGGACTATGTCTTGCATTATGATTCATGCCAGTTTGTGAACAATGAGCCAGTTTTGTTAGCATCACTGACTTGCTTCGCATGTTGAAAGATTTACTGCTACTTTGATAACACACGTGCTTTTGATCTGGAAGCTATTCATCATCTTACTGATGTTTTAAAATTTTAAATCCTGGCGAATAACAGTACCTTATACTTGTACAGTGCTTTAAAATTTATAAAGTGCCTTCATGTGATCTATTTTTTTTATCTTTATTTTTTTGAGAGAGCGCGAGAGCGCACACGCACAAGCACGCAGGAAGGGTAGAGAGAGGGAGAGAGAGAGAATCCCAAGCAGGCTCCATGTTGTCAGTGCAGAGCCTGATGCGGGGCTCCGCCTCACGAAACTGTGAGATCATGACCTGAGCCAAGACGAAGAGTCAGATGCTTACCTGACTGAGCCACCCAGGCGCGCCCATGTGATCTATTTTTGATAGCCTCCATTTACTGACGGTTATCATAGACCAAGCGCTTTGATATGAAGTAACATCTCATCTATTCCTCACAACAACCCTCAGAGTAGGAATTAATACTACTACTTTACGCCCAAAGAACGGAAGGCTCAGAGGGTTCTAGCGGCCTGCCCAAAGGCACACAGTGAAGCTTCCTATCTCCTAAACTAGAATTTTCTATTATAGCATTGCTTTCCTGCAATGGTTCCTAGATTGATGAATTTCACTGACAAGTAAATGTAAGAAAAAGAAGCATAAGGGACCAATATAGCGTTGCTGACTTTTTATTTTGCTACTCTCCATTCTCGGTAGGTTCCTGAAAAAAAGAGTATTTTATACCCAAACATTTTACAGGGAGAACATACCAGCATGAGGGCAGTCCTTCCTTTTCAGACAGTTGGTGACCCTATACCAGCTTGCTAGCTGGGCAGGCAGCAGGCAGTTTTGTCTTTATTTTTTGCCTTGGACCAGTGTAAAACAGGGCTAGCACTGGTCCCCAGTTGATACTTAAAAACCACTGACATACAGACCATGTAGGTAGGCAAGCATTAAAAAACTATATTTGCTCCCTAATTCCTTTTCTAAATCTCTAAAAAAATAAGCGAAGATCTTCCTACATATTTTGTTCTATTCCTAAAAAACGTCAATTCTATTTATTGTCAAACACCAACAAAAGGACCCTGACGCCTTGTTGGGGTTGATACTAAAGTACAAACTGGGCATAAATTGATACCCACAGCATACTTGCTGAATTGAGCTGTTCATATCTTTTAATAAATACAGGAAAAGCTGAGCCCCTAATGATAGACAGAAAGAATGATTCCCTTCTAGTAATTTTTAAAAATAAAACACTCTAATGGTTAAAAGCATCTGTAAAAACTGGAAATGAACACCAAAAATTAAATGTCAACCCTAGACATATCCCATTCAATTTCCTATTTAGCTCTCTTCCCTTTTCACCTTTTGAGAGTTCCAGGTCTTTACTTTTTTTGTTTTTGTTTTTTGTTGTTGTTGTTTCTTTGCAAGATTTTTAGAAACTCTGGTGCTTCCTAAAATCTGGGCTATTTTCCCTTATTGTCCCAAAGCCATTGCCAAAGTCAGGTCTCAGAGTGAGACTACAACAGGCTCCCAAGACTGGGTTCGTGGAGTTTGAACTCTGGATCCAAAGTTCCACCTTCATTTCACAGGTGCCCCAGGAGTTGTTTCCCACATGTCCATCAGTTTAACATGGCGGATCCATGACATAGTATGATGGCTGCGTGGCGGTGGTCCTTACCTATTTGTTCTACATTTTCCATGTCAGTTACCTATTTTTTAGTATTTTATTCTTTTCAATAAGGTGATTTTTAAATGAAGAGGCAAGTCTGATTTGTCTAACTTTTTTAAGACTAGGTGTCCTGATTTTAGAATTAGGAAATATAGCCACAACACCCAAGTATCTTTTTATTAAAAAAATATAATCATTATAAGGATTATAATTATCCCCTTTATTTACATGTTCTTCCCTTGACCAAAATATTCATACATCTGCAGGATACCTTCTGCTAATTATAAACTGGAATATAACTTATGTAACACAAATGTTGTCATATTTTTTAAATTCATTTTTTAAAAAGGTTTTTTATTCTGAGAGAGAGAGAATGAGCAGCGGAGGGGCAGAGAGAGAGAAAATCTCAGGGAGGCTCCATGCTGCCAGCACAGAGTCTAACATGGGGCTCAATCCCAAAAACCACGATATCATGACCTGGGCCGAAATCAAGAGTCGGATGCTTAACCGACTGAGCCATCCAGGCACTCTAGATGTTGTCACGTTTTAAATCAACGTGTATATTTTGAATTTGGTTTTGTTCACTAATTTATGTGCAATTTTCCAATTACTGACAACAGTTTAAGTTATCACCTTAGAACGGCTACATTATGAGATTTCAGCTCTACAAATTAGGTAATAGTGCTGCACTGAAACACGTGTTCTGATTTCGATCTGTGGTGATTTAAGTGAATGACCTTCTTCTTAGGAAATGCACACAGGAATATTTAGAGGTAAAGGACATGATATCAGCTAACTTAAACTGTTCCAAAAGAGAGAGAGAGAGGAAGAAGTGGGGAGAGAGGGACAGAGGGGGACAGAAATGGGAAGAAAAAAAAGGAAATGATAAAGCAAATGTAGCAGAATGCTAACAATTAGTAAACCCAGGTGAAAGATACTTGAGAGTTCTTGCAATATTCTTAAGACTTTTCTCTAATTTTGGTATTTTCTTTTTAAAAAGCAAGAAATAACGGTAAAAAGCTTGAGAGATGGCTGTGGACGGCCTGGCAGGTAACCCCAGAGACGGTGGTGGAGCACTCAAGCAATGGCACATCACCCGTGCTCTGGACGGCCTGGACGACAACAGTGTGGGAAAATGCAGACCTCCAAGCCTGAGTACAACAGGGGTTAGAATCAATTTCACAGATTTAATAATGCAGTACAGTTATGGTAGCTGTCACTGCTGGGGGAAGCTAGGAGGAGACGGGTACACAGGACCTCTCTGCACTCTGCAACTACTTATGACTTTATAATTATTTAAAAATACAAAGCTTTTTTTTTTTTAAAAAACATTTATTCTTCTTCGAGAGACAGAGTGCAAGCCAGGGTGGGGCAGACAGAGAGGGAGACACAGAATCAGAAGCAGGCACCAGGCTCTGAGCTGTCAGAGCCTGACGCGGGGCTCGAACTCACAAACCGTGAGATCATGACCTGAGCCAAAGTCAGACACTTAACTGACTAAGCCACCCAGGAGCCCCAGCATACAAAGATTTCTTAAAAAGTGGTACAGGAGACTTGGACTCTGACTGTGAAGTTGTCTTAGGAGTATCTTAACCTATTTATTTCACTCATTTTCCTTTTTATGTGTGTGCAAAAGCAATATATGATAAAAATCTTTGTCGAGGAGAGTCTGAGGAGCTCGCTCGGCATACGCATAAAAAAAAAAGAGTCTAAGGGATAAAAGAAAACAGCTACGTGCTATTCCAGCAATCTCATCATGGTCAGTCTTCCACAGGCCATGTGCTCGATGAGGCCCCATGGAACAACACTCGGACCCCACAGAACATCGTCAGACCGCGCGGGCGTCCCAACCCTATGGCAGGTGACTGCCCACTAATGCCGCTCCTGGCAGGGAGCGGAGACCCAACACCTCGCCTCCTGGTCCCTTGCAGCGTTTTTAGTGTGAGTTGGAAGCAAAAGGGGAATAATGGGAGGGACTGCCCAAAGTTTCCTTTTTGATTTTTGTCCACAGGGCTGCCTCCGGCCTATAGCTGCTTTATGACTGTGCTCCTATTTAGATAAGAGGTGCTGGAATTTCAGCTCAAACTGGCGTCTCCCTTCGCACCGGCCAGCTCCCCAAAGGGTTGATTCTCAGCTTAAAGTACATACTAAGTCATTTAGCAGTAGCATTCGGGCTGCATTTCTGAGTGTGTGAATTCTGTCCAAAAGCCGCAGATGTTTAAGTTATTTCCTCCCGGAGTTAGATGGAATAATAGAAGGTTACTGTTGTCACAGTAAGGAGCTGTGCAGCTGGCCCCATTTCCTTTTATTACTATCCAGTGTAAAGAGATTAAATCTAACTGCTTGGATCACCAGAAGGGTATGTTTTTAAACCAGAAATTCCTCGCTTCTTCTCTGTCTCTGGGCACCTTCAGTCCCCTTTCGGATGCCGTTTTTTAACACTGGGAGTAGGATGGCAACTGACTGCTCAAACTAAATACCTCTTCTCGAGTTCACACCCCTTTCTCAACAGCATACACTCCAGGAGCGAGCAGGGAGAGGCCCTTAGACCTTGCGGGCCAACTGTCTGCTTATGCAGTGACGCAGTGAGTTGGGTAACCCCAGACAACCGCAGGCTCGGCTCACCTAACACCCTGTGGAGTTCCTCCCTGAGGCCCCATGGGGCTCCCGTGCTTCCTGCGCACCCAACTCCAGAAGCCAGTAAGTGGCTGGGAAGACGGAGATCCTGGAGCTCCCACTTAATGGACCACCAGCAAGACATGGGCAGGGGAGGCCGCAGGAGGCTGGGGACGGAATGTGAGGAGGCCTTAGTCACTGGTGCACACGTGTCCTCACTGACAAGCAATGGCCAAGGAAACTGCAGGTGGGTCATCTAGCCTAGGGGTTTTGGTACTTTCTTTTTAAACAGATCTCAAACCCCTGGTTTGAAAGGATTCCATGACAGATGTGACTCAGAACAGAACGGCTCTGTTTTGGAGGGACTCAGAGCCCTGATCTCCTCCCAACTCCCCAGTGACATGGGATGGGGCACCAAGGAATATAGTTTGAAAACCACAGGCTCTCTCTAAAGACGAAAAAAACTAGGTAAGTCTAGAGACAGTAAAAACCTACCACGTGGTCAGTTAACAGCGGACCAGAGTCTGGCTCTGCCCTACCCCCTGGATCTGTGTCCTGTGTCCTTGGAATGAGCAGTCTTCGTCCTTACAACAATAACGTCTGGCTTCCAGGATGAGCAAACAGTTCCACGAGGGAGACAAATCATATCGTATCTACCAAACCGATTTCGTAGTAACGGGGGCTGCTGTCATAATCCAGTTTAACGACATCCAGAGATGACTGGCTAAAGGGTAACTTTTCATGGCAGCCACCAGCACTGGGAAGACACAGAGCCCTGAAAACAGAACTACCACCCAAAGCTCAAACGGGTGCAGGCGACGGAGTGTGGGTAGAGGACACACCAGAAAAGTGAACTCTATGTCCAGACTCCTTCCTATCGGGGTCCTTCCTCTCCAAATGTGAGAGATGCATTTCTTTAGTTGGAAGAAATCTGTTTTCTCCCACAAGAGTTGATATGATGGCTTTAAATCAGTTATACCTAATCCCACAGATCTCTGGGATATAGCCCTGAGGTATCCTTCCAGTTTATGTATCTGCCTGTATTCATGGGGTTCATTTCTGTGTTCTCCACTTTTCACTGAGACACCCGGGTGTAGTGAAAGAGCTCCAGGAAAGGAATTCTAGTCTCTGACTTCTAGACCTTGCTTTCGGTCTTTGCTCTTCCACGCCCAAACGCTGTACCCCTGGGCAAATCACTTGACCTCTCTGAGCAGCACGCACGACAGCTCATATATAGAACCCTACAAAGAGAGAGGCAGGGGTTGGGAAGAGGAAATGGAACGGAGCATGTAGAAGAATCTGAAACTATAAAGCCCATGAAAATGTGAAGTATCCACGTTATTACAATTATTTAATCAGTGGACCAGACACATTCCACCACATTGCTTCGGAATTGCTTCTGGAAATTCTGTTCTCTTGGCTCCTGCCACGATCGTCCACCTACCCTCACCGTGCAAGGAATGCAGGGTTAGCTGCAAAGTGCATGGCTACAGGTTTCCCAGGCTGGTCTTCCCAGCCAGCCCCCTTTCGGCGGTGTCTGGAGCAAAACAACACTATAAAATAATCCTCGAGCAGCCAAGTGTAGAAAATTAAAAAGGAGGGATCGCTAATCCAGACAGGAAGAGGTCTGATTTATTGCTCTAACCACTCTGCCATAAAATGGCAGTGAAACAGCAACACCATTCTATAGGATGGAGGGAGAGGAAATTTAGAGTTGGAAAGAAAATCCAAAGGAAATGAAAGTGTTAGTGTGCTCTGAAAAGTAACTCTCCAAATATGCCATTGGTCACCTGGATGTTTCCAGGCCGCCCCGATGGCTTCCAGACCTCAAGTGCTTGGCTTGGCTTACACTGAGTGGAGGCCTCTCCTAGCTGATGGTGCTAACTTCACGGGGGATTGCTGAGCTTCTGGTGTGGTCACCAGACAGACAAGGACACCATCGAGGGCTAGGCTGGCAGGCACAGGAGGTGATGGACAAGGCAGGGCGGAGTTCCCACCGCTGCACTGCACGGGCCAATGAAGCTTGTGCGTGTCGGTCATTCCAGTGGGGAAGCTCTTGGGGAACAGAGGTGGGCAGGACGGGCTGTTCTTCCATTCAGTTTTCAGATAAAGGCTTTCTCTAAGACCACCAAAGTTGTCATCTCTGCATGTGGTCAAGAGCCAAAGGACCATATTTAGAGCGAGCAGACCCATAATCGGAAGCAAACATTGGGTAGGTCACATGTGGAGATGCAAACTGGACTTACTTGATCTAAGTCTCCCTTCTCTATCGCCAGTTCCTCCATTTCTGGCGCTGGTTCATCTTCCAGGAAGGGATTGGTCGATTGGGGTGGAGACTCGAGTTTTTTCTGTCAAGAAGACATGAGAAAGAGACAGGTATTACCTGAGTATACCCTCAATACCTTTTGCCATCGATCTGCTTTTTTCCTAGTCTCTCCAACAGCTGAATCACGAAATCTGATGTAATGAGCAAGAATGGAGACGACATGGACCACATTCTCACCTCCTGGCCTTCAAACTGTCTTGCATCTTCCTGAAACCTTATTGCCCATCCCACCCCAAACCCAATCTGGCTAAAACTCTCATTCCTCCTTCAGCCTTCAAATCAGAAGTCCCTTCTTCTGGGAAGCCTTCCCCATCTGTCAAGTTTGGGTTAGATGCCCCTGCTACATGCTTCTATCCTACCCAGTATGTCCCCAGACCAAGGTATTTATTAAAATATTGCAAATACCCAGTTGTCTGTCTTATCCCCACTAGATTCTGTAATGGCAGGGATCATGTCTGTCTTCCTCACCCTCTGTCTGGTGCCTGGCATTGACTAGCTGCTCCCCGAATATGAATGAATCAAAATGCTGGATGGGTTGGAATTCAAGAACAAACTATAAAGCTAATCTTATGTGTTCTAGATTATAGACAGGAGTCCCTTCCCAAATAAGTCCCATTACCGGAAACACAACAAAATCTCCTAGGGAAAAATTACTTCCTAGGTCCTGATGATGAATACTCTGTTAAAATATGTCCCTGAGTGGGAACACAGGCTAGAGGGAAAGCTGGAGGCAGGAAGTATGGGCTTTAGCTCCAACTCTTTGGCGCTGGCCAATCCCCTAAATTCTCTCAGCCATAGCAGCCTGAGGTCACAGGTACAGGACTACCTGAAGGATCAGATGGGAGGAAGTGTGCAAAAGGGGAGAAAGGGCACACGGCACATACAAGGGACAATGGTGATGATAATTCCAGTGCAACAACAGAACTGAGGCAGCTCTTTGGAATTTTTTTTACAAATTTGACCTGAATATGTTGTTTATGTCAGGGAGCTGGGAGTCCTAGCAGAAAGAAAACTAAGTGGACAAGGAGGAGAAAAGGGATTGGCTGGTGCTGGGGGTCAGGGGAAGGGGCAAGGAACGGCTCTTTGGAGACAAGAAGCCAGGTGGAGAGGGTGTTTCTAAATGTGACATTTTCACATATATCAGCAGAGAAACTTGAACTAACCCTCTAAGCTAAGAGGGACAGCACATGGACTGTACAGAGTGAATGACTTTGTTAAGTGTTAGGATATCAGATGAAGATACAAGGAAAAAAAAAAAAACAACAACAACAAACAAAAACAATCCAGAAAAATATAAACAATTTGAACACAAAAAACACAAGCCACACCAGTGTCCAGTTTAGGCTTTAAGCCCATTCTGTTTACACTCATGTAAACTACTTAATTCTTGGCCCAAACACTTAGATGCTGTTATGTTGCTAGATAAAGACTCTGTATGAGAAAAACCTTGTGATCAATGCATTAGCTTTAAGGTAAGCATTAGTAGGACAATGACTTCTACAGTATCCTGCTGAGAAACAATATGGTGTAACTACCAAGTAAACATTTAAAATGTATACACTCCAAACTTTGGCTGCTTTGCCTGCTAAGGGGAAAAAAGTCCCTATAAACTTAATCCGAAATAGTTTGTTTTTAGAACTGGGCTATTTTTAGAAAGCAATGTATCTTTCAAACAATATTTCCAAGTGCTTCTTTATACAGGTGATCAGACAAGGCCCCTTCAAGGAGGTGATATCTGAGCAGAGACCAGAATGAGAAGGAGCTAGTCAGGCAAAGATCTGGAAAGAGCACTCTTAGCACCTCGTGCAATGCCTAGAACAGGCTTGGTGAGTCCGAGGGACAGGGAGGAGGACAGGGGACATGAAGAAAGAGAGGCAGCAGGAGCCCAATCACAGACCTCCGTGGGCCGTGGTAAAGGTGAGATTTTCTTCGCAATGCAACTGGGCAGTCACTGGGGGGTTTTAAACAGGGAAGTGATGTGATCTAGTTTCGATTTTTAAAAGATCATTCCACTGCTGTGGAGAGGATGGACTGTAACGCACGAAGACCAGTTTAAGAGGCTGGTTCCAAGGGTTCCAAGCAAAGACTGACCCAGGACTGGACTAAGCCAGCGTTGTGGAGACTGACACAGGCAGCCGGATTTGGGACATACTTAGGAGATAAAGCCAAGAGGACTGGGGGACAGGTGAAGGAAAGAAAGGAATCAAGGGTCAGTCACTTTTTGGCCAGAGCAACCATATGGCTGGTGTCACCATTAAGGGAGTGACACACCTGGGTTTGTGTCCGTGCTCTATCGCTTGGATACGCTGCTCAGCTCCTCCAAGCCTCAGCTCTTCCTTTGTGAGGGGTATCGATGCCCACCACACAGAGCTGTGTGAGGATCAAATGAGACCGTGTTGGTGAAGCATGACATGTGTACCAAGCGGCTCAACACCACGGCTGGCACTAGGAACGCTCAGTAGGTGGGGGCTCTCATTAGTGTTTAAAGGGGTCGAACTGTGGCTGTGCCCCTCTCAATGGAGCATCTCTGAGATGGGGAAGAAGTGGGAGCACAGGGCTCCAAAGTGTGGTAGAAAGGATTCCCTTTTAGGGGCATCCGGGTGGCTCAGTTAGGCTTGATTTCAGTTCAGGGCATGATCTCACAGTTCATGAGATCAAGCCCAGTGTTGGGCTCTGCGTTGACAGGGCAGAGGCTGCTTGGGATTCTCTCTCTCTCCCCCTTCCCCCCAATAAATAAACTTAAAAAAAAAAAAAGAATTCCTTTAATCACAAATAGGATTTTGTCCCTACTCTCTGCCTCTTTGGGCTATCTCCAGGAAATTAAAATAATGGGTCCATCAAATTACAAAGGCACAGGCAGGTGCTGAGCTGCTGCCTTCCTCTATGGTAAACGGAGGAGAAAGCCCTGAAGGGCGGATATAGACGCTTGCTGTTTGGAGGGCTAGTTCAGCGCTCAGATTCATCTGCAGTGATGAAAGCCTAAATCTTTGCAGCCAGCAATCACCAGCACAACTGAAGCCTTCTATGCAAGAGCCCTGTTGTCAGAGCCAACCACACCACGCCTCTCATTTCTGCTCTGCAGCTGTCATAGGCCATAAAGAATTACAGGTTTGGGTTTAGATTAGAAATAACTCAAATGACACAGTTCATGAGCTCTGGGGCTGCTAAATAAAACAAAAAAAATTGTCAAGAAATGAACGACTTTCCAATGTTACAAGAATTCATTCTTTTTGCCATGAGGACAGTTGATTTCAAGTCCATACAGGCAAGAAAAATTCTTCGGACAGAAAGTTAATTCCTCCTAACTAAACCACGTGGCGTTCCCAACACCTCCAAAACAATAAGGTGTACAGGCCGGCCAACCTGTCTAATTTACTACTGGAAGAGAGAATGCGGCTTTAGACAGTAGTGTGTCTGCATCGGGGTCCAGCTGCACAAATGCTTTCCTGAGGCCCTAGCTGGACACTTCAAGTGATCAGAGAAGGCACTCTGAAATTTAAGACCAATCTGTTTCCTCTCCCTGGAGGAGAAAGCTTTCAGTTACAGGACGAAAATTCCACAATCTCTGTACTTCTTATTCCATAAATGCTTTACTTCAGCCCCACTCCTGATTCGTCCTTAAAGAGATGACCTGGAGGCTCCAGTTGATAGGCCTGTAAACACAGGGCTCTGCACACCTGCTTTAGTATCACTGGGACCTCTCTTGGTACACCGTGCTCGTATCTTACACTGTGACTGTTACACATTGGCTCCTTTTTCCGCTAGACCGTAGGCACCTGTCTGATTCAATTTTTCATCTTTTCCTAAGGCTCTGCCCAAACAGCGGCCTTGAAAAACTTTGTGAATAAATCCTGGTCAGATGGGAAACACTCATTAAAATCTTCTTTGGACACACAGGCAACATTTTCTATTTTCTGTAAACAAAACAAAGAAACCTGTGCGTTTGTGCGTGTATGCTTGTTGGAGGGTCTCAAGCTATTAAACAGTGGACATCTCTGGGGAGAGGGATTTAGGGCAACTAAGAAGGAAGAGGTTGTCCTTTTAAAATATTTTATTCTGTTTGAGCTTTAATAAGCTATTTCTCTCTTCTCTTTTTTTGGTAGACAAGTTATCTGAAGAGTGAAGATGATTTATAACTAAACTCGGTATTTTCTAAAACGCTTAGTATTTTAAAACTGTGATACATGATTAACATAAAATTCACCATTTTTGGTGACTTAAAATTTAGTGATTTTCAGTATATTCACAAAGCTGTGCCACCATCACCACTATCTATCTAGTCCCAGAACCGTTTTTACCCCACAGGAGGCCCCATATCCACTAGCTGTCACTTCCAATCCTTCCCTTCCCCCAATCCCTGGTAACTCCTAATCTACTTACTATCTCTATGAATTTGCCCATCCCTGACATTTCATATAAATGGATTCATATAACATGTGGCCTTTTGTGTCTGGCATCTTTCACTTAGTACAGTGTTTTGGAGGTTAATCCTATAATATATATCAGTATTTCAGTTTTTTTTTTTTTTTTTTGCTGAATAATATTCCACTGTAAGGATATGCCATATTTTGCTTATCCATTTGTCCATTAATAGACATTTGGGTTGTTTCTACTTTTTGGCTATCGTGAATAGTGCTGCCATGAACATTCACGTACAAGTGTTTGTACAAACACAGGAGAATTTTCAATTCTCTTGAGTGTGTGCCTAGGAGGCGAAGCATGTATTACTCTAAAGAAACATTTTTGGATTGCTTTGCCTTTTTTTAATCTGGCAGTTACCCCTTTACATCAGGCATCAATACATGAGCACCATGAATTTCACGAAAAGCAGAGTAACTATTTCTTCTGAATTTTAACAAACTGTCACTAACATCAAGATTCAGTGCTGGGAGACTAGGCAGGTGCATTTATAAGAGACAAGAATACAGAAAGCAGTTTAAAACAGGGCTATCCTTGCTTGAGATTCTGTGCCTCCGTCTCTCTCTGTGTCCCTCCCCCACTTGTGCTTTCTCTCAAAAGTAAGTAAATAAACACTAAAAAATTAAAAAAAAAAAACCAGAGGCTATCTTAAATATGAAAATACTCCTACTTTTTGGCCCTGTAATTCATTCAACTTGTATCATAAGAAAATAATCTCCAATGTGAACAAAACTGTGTTCACCATGACCTTATTTATAGTAGTGAAAAAATGACAAGTACTTAAGGGTCCAACAAGAAAAGGATAGTTAAGGAAATTCTGGACTATCTATATAATGAAGTATTATATACTGATTGAGAAACCACTTGAGCTTTGACATAACGAAGGAAAGTAAGCTTTAAAATTGTATTTACACATCATGGGGTGCCTAGGTGGCTCAGGTGGTTAGACGTCCAACTCTTCATTTCTGCTCAGGTCACAATCTCACGGTTTGTGCGATTAAGCTCCACATCAGGCTCTGTGCTCTCAGCACAGCTGCTTGGGATTCTTTCTCTCTCTGTGTGCCCCTATCCCACTCACATACGCTCACGCATTCTCTCTCTCTCAAAACAAATAAACATTAAAAATTGTATTTATACATCATATATAAAAACAAACAATATGGTCAAAGATCTAAATATAAGAACAAAGACTATAAAACTCTTAGGATGAAGCATAGGTAAATGTTTGTGACCTTGAGGATGACACCAAAACTCAAAGAACAAAAGAAAAAAAAAACCTAGAAAAGTGGGATCTCATCAAAATGGAAAACTTTTGTGTATCAAAGGACACTATCAAAAAAGTGAAAAGACAACCCACAGAATGGGAGAAAATATTTACAAACCATGCAGCTGATCTATGATAGACTATATCTAGAAAATATTGTTTTAGAAAACCCTCTCACAACTTAACAAGAAAAATACAAACGACCCAGTTAAAAAATGAGCAAAGGACTTGAATAGACATTTCTCAAAAGAAGAAGTCCAATAAACACACTGAAAAGATGTTCAGTGTTATCAGTCACTAGGAGAATGCACATCAAAACCACAATGAGATACTACTTTCTATCCATGAGGATGGCTGTAGTAATTAAAAAACAAAAAAACCCAGGAAGTAGTAACTACTGGCAAAAACGTGGAAAAATCAAAACCTCCCTACACATGTGGTGAGAATATAAAATGGCGTAGCTGCTGTGGAAAACAATGATGGTTCCTCAAGAAGTTAGACACAGAGTTACCATGTAACCCAGTGATTCCACTCTTGGGTACACTACCAAGAACACTGAAAACATATTTACACAAAAACTGGTCCATTAATGTTCACAGCATTGTAACAGCCAAAAAGTGGAAACAACTCAAATGTCTATTAACTGATAAATGGCTTAAAGCATCTACCCAAGCAATGGAATATGATTCAGCCATGAAAAGGACTGAAGGGCGCCTGGGTGGTTCAGTGGGTTAAGCAGCCAATTCTTGATCTCGGCTCAGATCATGATGTCGGGGTTCCTGGGATACAGCCCTGAGTTAGGCTCTGTGCTGAGTGTGGAGCCTGCTTGGGATTCTCTCTCTCTGTCCCTCCCCTGCTCTTGCTCTCTCTCTCAAAATAAACATATAACTGTGCTGACAGCTCAGAGCCTGGAGCCTGCTTCAGATTCTGTGTCCCACTCTCGCTCTGCCCCTGCCTGCTCATATTCTGTCTCTCTCAAAAATAAATAAATGTTAAAATTTTTTTTTAAATCATTAAAAAAAAAAAAGGAGGACTGAAATACTGATACATGTTACCCAATGGATGAACCTCTTAAAAACGCTATGCTGAGTGAAGAAATTCAGGCACAGAAGGCCACATATTACAAGATTCCATTTATATGAAATATCCAGAATAGGCAAACCCATAAAGACAGAAAATAGATTAGTGCTTGCCTGGGGCTGGGGTTGGGGGGGGGGGGAGGAGGAAATTGGAAGTGGCTGCTACAGTGGGAGTGGGGCAGGGTTCTTTTGGGGACAATGGAAACGTCTTAGAATTGGATAGTTGGAATGCTGGCATAACCTTATGAATATACTAAAAACAACTGAACTGTATACTTTAAATGTATTATGTGAAATTTTGTTATATGAATTACATTTCAATTTAAAAATATATTAAAAATTTTTTTTTAATCTTTGATTTTTGAGAGAGAGATAGAGTGCAAGCAGGGGAGAGGCAGAGAGAGAGGGAGACACAGAATCCAAAGCAGGCTCCAGGCTCTGAGCTGTCGGCACAGAGCCCAACGCGGTGTCGAACTCACAAACCATGAGATCATGACCTGAGCCAAAGTTGGACACTGAACCAACTGAGGCACTGAGGTGCCCCTAAAAATCTATTTTAAAAGTACAATTTCGCCTGTGGAAAATGAACCCCAAATCTTCACCTCTGACTGATGGGAAAATAAATGACGGTTTTTTTTCTTCTCCATTCTTGCTATAATTTCTACATTTTCTATCTTGACCGTGTATTGCTTTCTTATCAGAAACAAACAAGCAGACGATAATATCCTCTTAGGATGCTATTCAAATAAAGCATTTATAAAACATTTTGAAACATCAAAGGAGAGCTCCTTCCGTGCTCAGGACCCAGGTCCTTGTACTGTGGCAGAACCACTAAGACCCTGCCCTCCTCCACTTGCGCAGTCTCCCTGACACAGGTGTTAAGTTGCTGGAAGACTGAGGTATAGGGCAAGCTGCTTTGTGTGGGCTCTCGTTATGTTTAAACCGTGTGATTAAAAATCACATCTACAGCTTGTATATTTACAATGTACTTTAAAAAACTGGGCCAGTATAAATGTATATTGAAATGACCCCTAGAGGCAAAGGATGATTCTATTTAGAAACGCAACTTATGCAATGGGGAATTTTTTAATTAAAAAAAAAAAATTTTTTTTTTTTTTAACGTTTATTCATTTTTGAGACAGAGAGAGACAGAGCATGAACGGGGGAGGGTCAGAGAGAGGGAGACACAGAATCTGAAACAGGCTCCAGGCTCTGAGCTGTCAGCACAGAGCCCGATGCGGGGCTCGAACTCGCGGACAGCGAGATCGTGACCTGAGCCGAAGTCCGCCGCTCAACCGACGGAGCCACCCAGGCGCCCCGGGAATTTTTTAATTTTATTTAAAAATTTAATTTTATTAAAAATACTACAGCGAGCCAGTTATAAAAACTTAACCCAGTCTACTTTGCTTTTGTAGAGGCTAAATACAGTGTTTACCTTGAATCTAATCATTGAGTCACTAATAATGCATGTTGATATAGCTTTTTTTTTTTAAATCCCAGTTAATTAACATACAGTGTAATAATGGTTTCAGGAGAATTCAGTGATTCATCATTTACATATAACACCCACTGCTCATCCCAACAAGTGTCCTCCTTAATGCCCATTCCCCATTTAGCCCATCCCCCTACACAACACCCCCTCCAGCAACCCTATTTGTTCTCTGTATTTAACAGTCGCTTATGGTTTGCCTCCTTCTCTGTTTTTATCTTATTTTTTCTTCCCTTTCCCTATGTTCATCTCTTTTGTTGCTTAAATTCCATATATGAATGCAATCATACACAGTATTTGTCTTTCTCTGACTTATTTCACTTAGCATGATACATCCTAGTTCCATCCACGTTGTTGCAAATGGCAAGATTTCATTCTCTCTGATTGCCAAGTAATATTCCATTGTATATATACACCACATCGTCTTTATCCATTCATCAGTCAATGGACATTTGGGCTCTTCTCATAATTTGGCTATTGTTGATAGCACTTCTATACACATTGGGGTGCATGTGCCCCTTTGAATCAGCATTTTTGTATTCCTTGGATAAATACTTGGTAGTGCTATTGCTGGGTAGTTCTATTTTAAATTTTTTGAGGAACCTGCGTACTGTTTTCCAGAGTGGCTGCACCAGTTTGCATTCCCACCAGCAGTGCACAAGTGTTCCCCTTTCTCTGCATCCTCGCCAACATCTGTTGTTTCCTGAATTGTTAATTTTAGCAATTCTGACAGGTGTGAGGTGGTATCTCATTATGGTTCTGATTTGTATTCCCCTGATGATGAGTGATGTTGGGCATCTTTCCATGCATCTGTTAGCCATCTGGATGTCTTCTTGTCTGTTCATGTCTTTTACCCATTTCTTCACTGGATTGTTTTTTGGGTGCTGAGTTTGATTAAGTTCTTTATAGATTTTGGAGAATGTAGGTACAGTTAAGTCACATCCAGACATTTGCTTTTAATTTCAAGGCATTTTAATTTACAGAGTATTTTGAATCCCTCTTAAGGGCCAGGAGCTTAGGCAATTAGCAAAAAGCAATGGTAGCTCACCTCCTCCAGGAAATTACAGCAGAGGATGCCGTAACTGTTAGGGTTAGTACCTAAAACCAGACAAGCCCTGTCCTTAAAGTTCTTTCAGTGGACATCTCTAACAGATGTCAAAGTGGCATCTGTTAAAAAAGAGCCAAAGATGACCTATCACACTGATCAGTTAGAGGCACTGGACTGTGATAGGTCCTTCCAGGTGAGTTCATCGCCGCTATAGCTCACCCTAATTGTTAATCAGTCAGCAAGGGGCTTAACAGGGTCTGAATATCAGTGAGAGGGGTGGGTGGGCCTGGGAGGGTCTTTGGTCAACTGACTCCTTGGCTGACTTATCTGTCCCATAACTTTGCAAGGAATTCACTGACTTTCTATGAAATTTGGTATATGTTATAGGGTATCAAGATATACCTGGGTTTACTTTGTAGTTTATTCTGATGCCCTGAAGTAGTGGTAACCACAAAAATTTTCCAAAAAGCTAGACAGCTCAGGGAGGGTGTAAGGAGACAGGGAGCAGCAAGTCTTCAGGTGGGGTGCCTAGCAGCTAGACTGGGGAGTCAGGCCACTTGGACCCCCAGCCCAGCCTAGCCCAGGCCACCCCTTTCCAACACTGTCTGTTGGGAGCATGGTCAGTGGCCATAACTAATCTACCAGTGGCCCTGCCATTGAGACCTACGGGCTACAGGTGAAGGCCCCACGTGGGCCACAGCAAGGTGATGGCACCTCAGGCTCACCTCAGGGTGAACATCACCTACAGTGAGAAGCACAACATTTACATATTTCTAAGGCAGGGCTGCAATCAACCGATTCTCTAAGACCTGGCCTGCCTTGTTGAGGAGGCCATAGGAGTTGTTGCCTTTCCACTAACTAATCTTTAAGCAGAAATCCTTAAAGGTTATGGAGCAGCCGCTGTCAGGACTTGGAATGCAGAATGGTTGCTGGGTCATGATAACTGAAACAAAGAATGGTCCGGGGTATGAGTCTGATCCAAAGGAGCTGAATGGTTTGGAGAAGTCTGTGGAGAAAACTGCTGACCCCATTGAGAGGGATGAATAAAGAGCTTATAGCTCAGCAGGACTTTCTGGCCCAGGATTTGTAACCTGAAACTCTTTGCAAACTTGACAGGAGAAGAAGCAACAACTGAACAATTGGAGAAATTTATAAATCAATTATGCCAGAAAATTTTCAAAACAGAAGACAAAAAAGGGAAGAAATTGGTTTAAAAAAAAAAAAAAGGTTCGAGCATTCCCATCTGACCATGACCAACCCCACAGAGTGCAGCACCTGCCAGGAGACAGGGAGACAGAAGGCTGCAGCCCAGGAGCCTAGACAGTGGAGGGAGGCCATGCTGCCCCGAGAGACAAGCACCCCCAAGCCCTCTCCTCCCCTACAGAAAGAAGGTGCTTACAGTCGGGCAACTGCCACTTTGGCATTCCTGTACCTACTTTCTATAAAAAAGCGTGGTCTTCACACAGCCCCTCCCAGTTTCTCATGGTCTCTACAGGGTTATCCTGTTTGTTAGGCTCACCTTGTCCAAAGGGGGCCTTCCTGGCCCCCACATTACTCTGCCTCTTTGGACCTGTGGGGCATTTCCTAGCATGAATGAGAGGCGACACGTCCTGGGACAGCTCCAAGTTTACAGGCTCTCCTGGTCATCAGATACAACGGGGCCATCTGTTTCCCTGTAATCCCAGAGCCTCCTAAATGTAAAAGCAAAACCAGCAGGAAGTAGGGCCCAGTCAGAGAAGGAGAAGAATGGTGCAAAACAGGTGTTTGTGTGGCACTGGTGTCATTCAAGCAGCCTCCACGGGGTTCTATTTCCCGTAGTCAGCTGGACAAACCCGTCCTTTGGCTCCCCTGACCCTGCCTGGCTGGAAGCCATGGGTGCACAGTGGGGCACTCTCGGATGGGGTCTGTGTTCAATGCTTAAGCCTCCTGTGCGCAAGCAGACCTCTGTGGGGCTAAACCCAGAGCCAGATGAGTGTCCGTCTGAAACCAGGCCAGAAACGGCTTGGGGAGGGCAGAGAGAATATCAGGAGCTGCTGAGGTCAACCAAAGAGGTCTCAGGAGAGAAATGCATTCTTCTTTCAGTCACATTTCTATTACCTATTATTTCCTTTTGTGACCTGCAGTTTATTTAAGGGCATTTTCATTTGTTTTGTGGTTTATTTTTTTCGTTACTACTAAAAAGAAATCAATTTTGAACATGAAGTAACAAGCAGAGGAGTATACACATGTAGTTTTATTTTTTAAGTATGGAAAGAGTGCTCTGTGGTCCCTTGTATTTTATTTCCCTAAGTAGGTAGGGCCTTATGGTCTTGCCTTAAAATTGAGTGTTGCAGGGGCACCTGGCTCGCTCAGTTGGTAGAGCGTGCGACTCTTGATCTTGGGGTTGTAAGTTCAAGTCCCATGTTGGGACCTCTCCACCGTCTCCAACTTCCTTCCCCAGAGACAGCCACTGTTGTCACTTCTAGACCTTTTTCTTACACATATACATACATAAGCATGCTTTTTGTTTTTTACATCAAGAGGAATTACACCATATGTACTGGGCTACAGCTTACATTTTCCACTAGACAGTGTATGTGAGGGGTTTCTTTTCTATGACAGCACATCTAGATCGAGACCCCATTCTACCGCTGTTCCACAGTATGGCTATATTATATTTTATGTAATCATTTTTCAATGATAAACATAGAAACATAGAAACCTCCACTTTTTTCCCCCTTTTAAGGCTGCAGTTCACCTCTTTCTTGGTACATCTTCTGATACATGTACAGATTTTTTTATAGACCTCCTATCTAGATGTTAAGCTGTTGCCTCACAGGGCATGCGCATTTAAAGTTTTGATTACATAATGACGACTTGGTCTCCAGAAAGGCTGCACGTATTTGCATACTGGCCACTGTATTGTTAGTCTTGTAACATTTCTGCCAAACTGATGTAAGAACATTTGTATCCTCTTCTATTTTTTTTCAAGTTTACTGGCCAACTATTTCTTCAGTGAATTTCTTGCTAGGCTCTGTACTCATTTTTCTAATTGGTTACTTGCCATTTTCTTACTGATTTTGAAGAATTCTTTTATGTTGGATATTAATCATTTGTCTTATAGCTTAAACTATTTTTATTTCCTACTTTCTTGTTTATCCATTAGTTACGTTAATGGTCTCTTTCATTCTTTTTATGTCGTGAAATCTTTTAGTACTTTTCTTTGTGGCTTCTGGGTTTGATGTCTTGTTTCCCCTAGCACAATGTTATTGAAGGATAGTTTCTGCTTTTCGTTTAACAGAGAAGGCAGTTCGATGAATTCTAGCAGAGTCTGGACTGGATCACAAGTATCTCTTGACTTGTTGGTCCAAGGGTTTTCCTACCAAGTCACATCAGTTCTCTGTTGTTACCAGTTTTAAAAGAATATAAGAAGCAGGACTCTTTCAACTTTGATTTCTTCCTCCCTCCCTCCTTTTGTCCTTCCCTCCTCACTCCTGCCTGCCTGCACAAGGTCTGTGTATTTTTTGCATGACAGGGAACAGAAATGAATCAACCATGGTTCCTGAATGCAAGAAGCTCAAAGTCTGTGTGTGTGTGTGCGTGTATGTGACGATGTGAACAGAAATTACATAAAACATAAAAATTTGGTTTCCTCATGGATAGGAAATCTGAAGAAAGCACACTGATGTGTTGGCAAGGAGGCTGGGTTTCCAAAAACAGTTTTTAGAGAGACGCTTTGGAGCTCGTGTCTGGTTACACAGACACTAAGCGATGTTAACTAACAACACTACATTCCGCCTTCCTAATGGAGGTGCACGGGCCTCACGCCTGTGTGCATACTTTTGTGTTTTTATCATTTAGTAGTTCCCTGACATGTGGGTTTGTACACTTGGCTTTGAGGTTTACGGGGACACACTGACCTGGTTTGCTCACCAGAGACATTAAGAAAACAAAGTCTACGGATGCCTGGGTGGCTCAGTCGGTTAAGCATCTGACTTTAGCTCAGGTCATGGTCTTGCAGTTCATGAGTTCAGGCCTCGCAAGGGGCTCTGTGCCAGCTCGGGGCCTGGAGCCTGCTTCAGATTCTGTGTCTCCCTCTCTCTCTGCCCCTCCCTGCTCACACTCTGTCTCTTTCTCTCTCAAAAGTAAATAAACATTTAAAAAAGAAAAAAAGAAAACGAACTCTAAAGTAAAAACATACCCTAATTGTAATAAAACTCAACAGCTGATAGAGTAATACAGTATTTGTGAGTGAATAAGTGAGGCCTCTATGACTCACAAAATTACTAGTCTGTAAAATGGAGCAAAACATCGTAAAATGATGACAGAACATTCTAAAGACGTGAAGTATCGCACAATAGGAAACGGTAAACCCACAGAGTACTCTGTGTCACCACTCACACGAGTTGAGCGAAATATCTGGACTGGGGGATTGAGCACTCGAGCCACCGGCTGGAACCACCGGATTAAAGACTGATGTGAAGCCCAAGCACGCACACCCTGACTTCATGTCCCAGCCTCCCTCAGGAAGGTCCTACCAGAGCTCCATCTGTCAGGGTGCACCCGGAGAAGCGTTTTGCAAGAAACCCCTCAAAGTTAGTTGTTCTCTGAATAGCAAAAAGAAGCAATTTCACTTCAATTTCCTTGGCTCTGGTACGCATAATCTTGGCGAGTTCTGTCCTTCAAAACAAAGAGATAAATGCTGTCAGAAGAACTGATCATTCAAGATAGGGTAAAGTAAATGGCTGTAGCTTATATTAAAAAAACAGAAAGCATGTGGTCATTTCAAATCCTGAGGTCTGTCACGAACTAAGTTTAATGCTTGGGGAGCAGAAATACATATTCTAAATAAGAATTTTAAGGGGAAATTATCCCCTACTCAAAAAATAAATCAAGGATTTAAGGAGATCTATTTGGTTATACGGTTACTCTGATTTTTCTATCTTTCCATAACTTGTTAATAATATCCACAAAGCACTTACTCAGTATTTTATAAAAACGCATGTATTTTACACAATGGCACAAGCCGTCAATTACTGAATCACAAAGCTCCCTCTTCCAAACAGCTCAATGACCATCTCTCCAACGAGACAGCAGGAACCCTGGAAACACACGTGAGAGACCAGAACCCCAGTGTGAATAGTGACGTGTCCACGCTTCGGTGGTTCCCACCTGCGAAGCTTCTGTACCACTCCAGTGCGGTTTCAGGATGGGAGCCGCAAGGGAGCAGTGACCTGAGAGCTCTTAGTAAGTACTGGGCTATGATCATCTTCCCATACAAATAAATGGCAAGATGAAACAAAGAGCCTCTGAGATTACTTGAGAATTATGTGTCTGTAGGACGGTGGCCAAAATTCCAACAATGAAAGCCTGGCAGCAACAGCAGCAGCACTGGCATTAGCTGCTACAACGGATTTGTGGCGTTAGCTCACTCCCAGTTTCCTGCAGGCTTCACTTTTCAGAGTTAGTGTGCAAAAGTCACTGAACTGGGCGCTGCAGAGAATCAGTCACCAATTTCTCAAGGAATTCGCTTTCTTGGCTAACCAGGACGTAGAAAGTGACAACCACAAGTGTCCTTAAATCAACATTGAAAGGTTATCTAAACCTATGGCTGCAAATGTCCTTCTGAAAACAGCAGCCACATAGAACGTACAACACCTGGAGGGAACCCTAAGGTAAACTGTGGGCTCTGGGTGGTGAGGATGTGTCAATGCAGGTCCATCGATTCTAACAAATGCGCATTTTGGTGCGGGGTACAGGTAGCAGGGGGGCTATGCATGGGCAGGGGCAGGAGCATATCAGAAACCTCCATATCTTCCTCTCAATTTTGCTGTGATCCTAAAATTACTCTAAAAAAATAAAGTCTATTAAAAAAACTGAAATCAACAGGCAAAATCCCTTAAGAAATCCCCCCATTGTGTTTAAACACAACTTAATTAAGCATACAACTTAATTGTACTCTATGATTTTAAGAAAGATGCCTACCATGAATTATTCTAAAGGTCGAGTTATACTTAGACACGAGACTTTTTTTTTTTAATTAGCCTGGAATTAATGTAATTGTGCACTGCGAGAAGGGCATAGATAACTAATAAAACCCAGTTACCGGGTGGTAACACTGTTGTGGTATAGCTGCAAATACAGAATAAAAAATTTTGACTACAGTTTTAGCATTCTCATGGACACACAGATCTAACCTTCTTGGGTTTTAATTCGTCAATATAAATGAGCTATCTGGCCCTGGGTGACATTCATAGAAACTGCAGACAGGATGAATGAGAGAAGGTCTTTAGAATGCTTAGAACATTCAGATGCTGATACTATTAACTATCCAAAACTATAAAAACACTGTTATGGGCAGGAAATTTGTTCAACAAATATTTCCTGAGTGTCTACTATGTCAATGAGGTAGACACTAGCCCTGACCCTACAGAGCTACCTATGTAGCAAGTCAGAAAAGCAAAATGATGACAGATATATACACTGTATGCTGATATATGTGATGGAGACACAGGAGAAAATGTGGGGTGATGAATAACACAGGGAAATCTGGTGGATGAGCCTATAGCAGGTTAACTAGAAAAGGCAGAGTGTTCGAGGCAAGGGTTAGGCCAAAGGAAAGCGCTAGAGCAAAGACAGGAGCAGATGCAGCTGCTGTGTTATACATATATTACTCGTGAGGGGAAAAACGAATGCTTTGACTACAGGCTACTAGCCCAGGGCTCTCATGTACTCCTCTTCACTTTTTTTTCTAGAAGTTTTTCCCCTTCTTCCACATACATTCTCTCTCCTCTCGGATTGGAACTCTGAAGTTGAAGAAGTTGAAATACAGCCACAGCTGGAGTTTAGGGGTTGGTTTTGGGTATATAAAATCTGACTTTCAACAGGAAAAGGGTCTCCTAAAGGGAGAGAGTCCAGCACAGGAAAAGTTCTCATTAAAATGGTAGCTTTCAGTGGCGCGTGGGTGGCTCAGTCGGTTAAAGCGTCCGACGTTGGCTCAGGTCATGATCTCATGGTTTGTGAGTTCGAGCCCCGCATCGGGCTCTGTGCTGACAGCTCAGAGCCCGGAGCCTGCTTCGGATTCTCGGTCTCCTCCTCTCTCTGCCCCTCCCCCACTTGTGCTCTGTCTCTCTCTGTCTCTCAAAAATAAATAAATGTTTAAAAAAAATGGTGACTTTCAAACGACAACAACAAAAGGTGGAAGTGGCACCCGATGCACGAGGCAACACGGAGCCCCTAGAGACCAGGGGATTGATTTCAATCGACCAATTTCAATTGATTTCAATTAACAGTAAAACCAGCCTAAAACAGAATCTACCTTGTGACGTGGCAAAATTCTACTGCGATCCTCTCGGTCATGTACCACTCACGTGGAAACATACGGCCATATTTCTCCTCATAGTCCACGAGCTGGCGTTTTATCCAGGCATAGCGTCTGTCGATTTTGTCCAGCCAGGCAACCTTATTAGGAAGGGAGGGAACAAAAGCCACCCAGTGCTTAGAAGCAGTGTTGACAGTTTAAGGAAACAAGCAGAAACACAGAACCAAGAAAAACAAAACCAGTCTCTTTATTTCTCACAGTTTTAAAGAATCTAGGCTACTTTTTCACTTGATCCAGAGGTACTTAACTTGGTCTACGATTAGACTTCAGGTGTCTGTAAATTTCCTGAAACTGCATGCACAGTTTTATGCATGGGTGCATTTTTCTGGTGAGAGGATCTGTAGCTCCCATTAATTTCTCCAAAGAGTCAGAGACGTCAAAACGGTTAAGAACTACTGAACTGTACAGTCAGCCCCTCACAGTTCAACCATCAACGTTTTAAGGCAGTAATACTAACAACATATAAATCAGCAAAGCATTTAATTTTCAATAAAATTCAAATGTAACATCTGATTTCACTTGGTTAATACTTACATCTTGGTTTTCTTGAAAAAGTACTAGATATTCTGACAGATGCTGTTTAATAAACTTTTTGATGATTTCCTGTTTGATTCTAGGGTCCAAAATATTAGCAACCAGACACGCATCTCGTAGAACATTGCTGGGTCCTCCTGGCCTCTGGTAAAACAAACAACGCACACCAGTTCAAGGGCCAGAAACAACCTTTAAATCTCATGGCCTCTGACAGCTGCTACTTCTTAGTTCTCTCTTGAAGTTATTATTACTTCCACTCCCCTGACACTTAGTCTTCTGCTGTGGATGGATATTTTAGTTACTTGTTACTTGATGAAAGAATTGTTAAGCTAGTCTGCAGTAGCCCATATAAAAGCTACTCTGTGAATCAGCAAGGAAACATTTTGGAAACAGGGTCAGCAATGGTCGCAGGGAATTCTGCTTTCTGAACGCAAAAACTGAAATCACCTTGCTGAAGAGCTTTACATTTTTTTTTAAATGTTTTTTGAGAGAAAGAGAGAGACAGAGAACACAAGTGGGAGAGGGGCTGAGAGAGAGGGAGACACAGAATCTGAAGCAGGCTTCATCCAGGCTCTGAGCTGTCAGCACAGAGTCTGATATGGGGCTCGACCCCACGGACTGACAGATCATGCCTGAGCTGGAGTTGGACGCTTAACTGACTGAGCCACCCAGGCACCGCACCTTGCTGAAAAGCTTTAAAATTCAGAATGACACCAGTCTCACTCCACATGTGCCACATCCCCTTGACTCCAACCTCAGATTCCTGTTCCCAGGTGCTTTATTTGTGCCAAACAGTGCAGTAGCATTTAAAATCTAAAACCAGGTTCCAAACCACCAGACTTGTTTTGCTGACAGTCAACTACTCAGACAGGTAACCAAAGGTAAATATTATGGTTTGGGCCTTTTGATCTGAAAAGCAAGAGAAGGGCTATCGAGGAGCCATACTCATACATCATGGTGGGAAGGCCTTTGTTCTTACTGAAAGCAATTTGACATGCTGAACTTTTCTTTATAGTAGCTCACTGAATGAACATGGTTGGCTGAGTGAACTATAGCAAAAAGAACACTTGGAATCTACTCTTGGCTTGGCTAAACAGCTGTGTAGCTTTCGCACAGTTACTGAAACTCATCTGAAAAATGAATGAAAAAAATGGACTTCAATTAGGCGATGGCTGACGTTCTTCCAAATCTTCATGATTTTTTTTGGGTAAACTCTGTCCAGTGTATCTATCTCAACTGAAGTTCAAGAGTTTTGTAAGTGTTGGGGCGCCTGGGTGGCTCAGTCCATTAAGCATCTGACTTGATTTTGGCTCAGGTCATGATCTCATGGTTCATGGGTTCGAGCCCCGTGTCAGGCTCTGTGCTGACAGGGCAGAGCCTGCTTGGATTCTCTCTCTGCCCCTTCCCGCCTGCATTCTCTCTCCCTCTCTACCCCCTGTCTCTCTGCCCCTCCCCCACTTGTATTTTCTCTCTCTCTCTCTCAAAATAAACAAACTTACATTTAAAAAAATCTCAATTTCTATTTGTGAAGTAGAAACAGCAACACAAGGCCTTTAAGAAAAGTCAACAGCCACTGGAAAGGAAAAAAGAAAACTTGGAAAAACTAAGTTACCCAGCTGCAGAAAAAGGAAGCAAGTTGTTAAAGAAAACCATTTGAACTTCATGTGGAGTTGAGAAAAAGACATCAAGTAGGTCATGATTAGTTTCTTCTAAATAATAAAGCTGGTCTTCATTCATATCTTTCTGAAACTTCTTGAAACTGGGCTAGATAGCAGAGCATATAGTAAAACAGACTTGGGACACTAAGAAGAGTCCGGTGCTTATAAGTTGTGAATATTTTACAATCCCTTTTTACAGGATTGCTTTCCAACATCCACATCCTACCGTTATATCAAGTGAAGAAAGAGAACAAAGTCCTGAAAGGAACATGTTCTACAAATAAAATATCTGATTACTAGAAGGCAGCCATAATATTTGCAGACATTAAAATCAAGAGCAGGTTTCCTATAGGAAGTCATCTACAAAGCTGGGGCAGCTACTCCCACCTACTTCCTAAGTTTCTTTTATGGAGCACAAAGAAAAATGATTAAGATATTTCCAGTTATTGAATTATAGAGCGGGTCCAGGAAACGTTCCTTGGCTCCGTAAATGAACATATATCCCCATCTCCACCCACCAAGTGCAGTGAGGAATGCTGCTTGCCTGTGTGTGCTTTGGTTCATTTGTGTTGAATAATTCCTTCTCCCGAAATAGCTCAAATAATAGAGAAAACAAGCTTCTGAAGGTTCTTGTCTCCCCAACACATGCAAAGCATTAAGATTACATCTGCTACAGTCTGAAAGATAGAGCTAAAAGCAGTTACCCAAGCACAATGACAGCCAAGTGAGGCAAGGCTTGTTATGGGAGAAGTGTAACCATAGCTCACAAGCGAAATACTGCGGGCTCCGCAGACACAACACAAACAGCCATGCCACCAGCGAGAGCTAAAGGGATTAATCTGAAAGAACAGGATTCTGATCATTAAAAGTGAATCTCCTAACTGTGTCACTCAGAGTTATATAAGCCTGTGGATGCTCCTCCCAGCTGTCTTTTCACCAAACTGAAACCAGCAAGTTATGTAACGATCCTAAAAAACACTGCGGCTTGAAGATTTTTTTTTTTTTTTTAACACAGCCATGAGAAAAAAGGAATTTACTGGGCAGACGAGATATTGGGTTTGACACACATTAAATTAAACCAAAATAAATCCTCACTTTTTGATGCTGGAAGAACATAGATGAAGATCAACATTGCTTTGGGATAGTGAAAATCAGAGACGGTCTCACTGCCCTGAACCTTTAGCAAACAGACTCGTGGCAGCCAGCCAACACTTTTGGAATGGTAAAGGAAGAGTAACCGTAGTGAGTGTGAATCAGGCAAGAGTGGTGATAATGTCTGACTAGAGGGAAAATGCAAAACAATACCTTGGTGCCCTGGGAAGGAAATGCTTCTTCAAAATCGGCCAGGATTTGCTGTCCTAACTCAGTCTGGGCGGCTTTCACTCTGGAGGGAAAAGAGACCATGTCATTGCCTGGTGTAATTATCATATATCCATAAGTAATTATGCAAAGATCGATAAGGGTCAGAACTGTAGAAGTCTTTAGAGATCGTCAGGGAAGTGGGGAGGTGTGGCTACATAAGAGAGGTCACATACTAGTTAGTGGCAGGTTTATGACCAGGACTCAGTCATTGGATTTATTCTCGTGATGGATTTTCTATATCCCAAAGTTCTTCGAGGCCACCCCTGACCTGGTGTGGGGTAGTATATGTTAATCTTTATAAAGTGTCATCAGGGGGTAGTTATGCTGTGGGAAAATGCTCTGTTATAATGCCCAATCCAATAGAAATTCATGTTGGATTACCGCTACAATTTCTCTCGTGCTCCTTGTGGTACAGAATGCAGGAGGGCTCCATATTGCCTCAGAAATGTTTTTTTCAACCCTGAAACCAACACCAGGATCCTAAGTTTTAACAAAAAACCGAAAAGAATGTTTTCTAAAGGAAAAAGGAAAAAGATCCGAAAGATAAAATGAGCTACCACTTGGGAGTGAAGGCCAACGGAAGGAAGATGAAGTTCACTCAGAAGACTGATGGACAACAAAAACGAGTTCGAAAGAGGGATGCGGTCAGGACTTAACCTGGTGGTCTGCACGTATACCGGGAGCTCAAGAAATACTTGTCGGCTTCAATGAGAGGAGGACGGAGAAACGGCCAGGAGGAGAAAGGAATGGCGTGTCAGCACCTCCTGCAACGATCACATCCTGTCCCAGCCTCCAGGAGTTGGATGCCTCGCACCAGCCATTCCCCCAGAGCTGGACTGCCCTGAGCCCGAGGCAAGTATTTCACCTTTGCTAAAAGCACCATAAAATAGTGTTCTTCCTTTTTTGGTCTCCACCCTGTTGCTTTGGAATTAACTTTGTAAAGTTTCTAGAAATAGTGAACAGCTCAAAACCACAATTTCTTTGGCTATTCAGCTGTGGCTGGCAACCTACTGAGAATTTTTTTTTTAAATGAGGGGACAGGCAGGACCCCAAACAATCTGTTTTTTTCTGTGGCAGAGTAAGTATGCTTTATTCCACATTCTTTCCAGGGCTTTTCCACTATCTTCAAGATTTTTAAAACCATTCCTGTAAGTGGGTTTGCAGCCTCTTTAGTTGCTCAGTGACAGAGATAAGGCTATTATTACTGGGACGGCCCCCAAATCACAATCAGGGCCCGCCGTCCAGAGTTGCCCAACGGACAATGGGAAACGTGCCTTGAGTATGAGGTCTGACAGGAGAGAAGAGAACCTGCTTTTGTAAAACTGTACCTCAAAGTCTTGTGACTCCACATAACGGGCCAGGCAGACAGCCTCCCCTGGCGCCAGGTCACAAGACAGAGGCAGCTTCCAGAGCCTCAGGCCCCGCTGTTCCTGCTTGCCTTTTGGCAGCACACAGACAGCCCCAGTTCCCTCCTGAGCCACGGGGACAATCCCTGGAGGGGAAGCTCCACCCCAAGTCAGGGACACTCATGTCATATTCTCAGGGCTCCTGAGCATCTCAGTGACACAAAGGTCCCAGCTCTGCCTCTTTCACCCCTCCCACCCCATCATCCCCGAACTCCACATTCTTGCCGGGGTGCCTGAAAAGACCACCGGAGCCTATGATAAGGCCTGGTACTCCCAGAGCGCAGAAGAGAGGGGAAGAACCAGGGTGTGATTTGTAGACCCCCTGGCCATCTTTTCCAATCCAGTTTCAAAGTCACGTCTTAGGAGCGCAGACCTAGCTGTGCCACCAGTGAGCCACATGTAAATCAGTCATGTCCCCAACACGGGCCACAACTAGGGAGAGTTGTGAAGTAAGAGGGTGGGATGCAGGCCTGTACCGGATGCCTTCCGCTGTCCTCTCCAGGACTGACTGCTGCCCAGAGCCCACCTTTCCAGCGCCAGTGGGCTTGGCAGGCACCTTCACAGGGGGCTGCAAGTTGGATGTAGAATTAATGCTGGAGCACAAGAATAGGCTTCAGAGCATAAATGTTTTCAAGCAGTTTCTGAAGCGTCCAGCAGTGACTCAGATGAAAGAGCAACCATCTCCCTTACTGATATTAATGATGGTATCTATAATCCCAAACCACGATTCCATGCATTTTCAGGGTGAGATGTAATATAGTCTTTATGCTCAGTTGTCTAAACAGGATCCTAGAAAGCAGTCAACCCTAAGAGAACACATCCTGGGCCTAACTCGTTCCTCTTCTAATGATGAAAGTAAGTTCCGTAAAATGAGAGACTGGCTGAGACTCTGTTGGCAGAAAAAAGTTGCACTACCATGATTTTCATAAAAGCGGCTAGGAAATTTACCTACAACTAACAGAGAACAGAAATTTACCTACAACTAACAGAGAATAGGGTAAATAAAAATTCCTCCTGGTATCCAAGTAAGCTCAGTCTGCTTCGGTGGTGACAACTCGGTGTTGATCACTTAGGCAACAGAGGAGTCGCCGTGCTGATCAGAAAGGAAGGTCAACCAACTGACTTCTAGTACCCTCCACACCATCTGATGAGGGGTTGCTCAAAGGTGACCTTTGCACACTGGGTGGTAGCAGAAGGATACAGGAAATTATAAAAATTATTTAGACATCTGTGGATAAAGTAACCCTGACGCTTCCATTACCTTGTCAACGGCTGTCCCAAAGAAAACACCCTGGGCACTTCACAATAAGCTGACCTCCCAAAGTCTGCACTGGACAGAACAGTTAATTAAGTTAGTCAGATGCTCTATTTCCAAACAGACAGGCTCTGTAAAGAATCCCACCCCAGAATCAGAGTGATTCAGTGGGACAATTTGAGATCGTCAAGCACAGCCCTTGTACCTTTGAAACTTCAGAAAGAACTTGTCAAAGTCACACAGTCAGACCTTTTCATTTTCCAATTTCTTTCATTGCTACACCATGTGACACCCGCTCTCCCCAACCTGCCAGGTATCTCTCTCATATAAAAAGTGAGTTATAGTCCTCTACAATATTTTTTTTAGTTCAAGGGTTTTACAGGTTTCAGGAGAATGCAAGAATCTTCTACTCTTTCTCAGGAAATATCGACTGATTACTAGAAACAGTTGCTTTCGTGGATATTCTTGAACCAGGAGGCTTGAAATATAAAGACGATATTAAAAAAAAAAATCTTTCCTTCAATGCTACATTAATATTTAAGCATTTTCTAGAAGGGTGGCTGGAAGAAACAGGTATATTCAAATCAAGGTCCGTGAACTTCATATTTCAAACATACAGGCAAAGGTCACAACCTTTCATGCGACTTCTGCGATTTACAGACAGCAAGCTATTAAACTGGAGAAACTAAAGCAACACATAGGGTGTAACTCTGCTGCTTTCCCCCCTCCCCACAAACAGCTACTTCTATCACTTCCAGATGGTTCCACCATCACTTATGTAAACATAAGGGAGGAGAATTCACCAGAAAAGATGCTAAAAATAAGAAATCTGGACTTTCCTCAAACTTTTAGTACCTCTTGAAAAACAATTGTAGTCAAGCACTGAAAACAAGAGATTTCTCCTCCTGGGTTGTTTTTGGTGTTACTTAATAGCACATATTCTGTATCACCAACACAAAAGTTTTGCAAACGGAAGCTGCAAAATGAACTGAAAGAAAAATAAATCCTCCTGTGTTTGCAGCAATCCTACGTGATAATGAATGGCAGAAGCCCTGAAATATACTACTAGAATGTTAGATTTTCTCTTTTTGAAGAGAATGTCTTACAACAGTGATCACAAAGTTCCTTCAAATGTATAAAACCACCTCTTTGAAAAACGTTAAAAAGAAGAGTCCTAATAGAGTGCATCCTCTTGTAGGTCTTGTTTGTCCCTACAGACAATTAGGAATAGAATTCAGTTCTGCCGTATTTCTGCCATCGACAATGCCCACCCAAGGGGCACCTTGGGTGGGCGTCTGACTCTTGATTTTGGCTCAGGTCGTGATTCCACGGTTTGGGATCAAGCCCTGTGTCGGGCTCTATGCTGAGTGTGGAGCCTGCTTAGGATATTCTCTCTCTCTCTCTCTCTCTCTCTCTCTCTCTCTCTCTCTCTCCCCCCTGCCTGTACTCACTCTAGCTCTCTCTAAAAGAATTAAAGCAACAACAACAAACAATGCTTATCCAACACAACCAACTGGTAACCAATCCCTCCACACATCTCCTTGACCTCATGGCCACTGTCTTGGTAAGGTTCTTATCTTTTCTAGGCTAGAACATAGTCTCAATCTCCAGTCCTTTGTGCCTATAATCCATCAGACTTTTACAAAACACAAATGAGATCACGCCTCTCCCCCCTTAAGATTTTTCACTGTCCACAAAATAAAGGGCTCTTTAGCATGGCATATAAAATCTGACCCTACCTACCTACGTAGCCTTTCACACTCCATTGTCTCCCAAAGTACCATGATGTTCTCTCTCTCTCTCCTATTGTTCCTCCTCTCTTCTTGTCTTGGTGGTAAGATCCTACCTATTCTTCAAGACCAGATGAAAACTGAACTCTTCTGTCACCACTGCCCTCAGCCCCCAAAGGCGGAGTCTTTCAATTCCTCTTCTGAGGTCCTGCTATTCCTTGTGCAGTACCTACCAGTTTTGTTATATGCACACTACACTAAAATTTTCTACTAGTGTCTCTCTTTTCCGCACAACAATGGTGAACTCGTTGAGGGCAGAGCATATGTATTTCTTACTTTGTGCCTTCAGTACCCCAGCATGGGGCCTAGGATATAGAAAGTCCATAGTATACATCCTTTAGGTAAATGAAGGACAGAATAAAGTGAATTGGGAAAAAGATCAACTCTGGATTATCACGAGGGTGAAGGGAGGGGATAGTGCCTTCCCTTCTCCTCCTCCATCCCCTGAGCACAAGTCTGCCTTCTCCATCCAAGCTTCCTTCTTTCTGGCAGCTCCCAAGGACCGGTTTGTCTGCACCCTTGGCTACTTTGTGACCCCAGGGTGATATGGCGACCGGCCAGTTCTAAGTGTGGAGGAGTTAGGAAGGATGGGGGAAAGGGTGGTGATTTCCCTAGGATTCTGCCAAGTTTGGTTCTTCCATTCCCTAACGGTTCTGTGGCATTGCCACTAGAAGACGGCACACTGAGTACCTGCTGCAATCTCCCCTTGTGCCCCAAATCCTTAGACATAATGACAAGATTTTAATAAAAATCCAGAACCAGGCAAGAAAAGAAGTGGCACACTAGAAACTCTTTGGACTGCCTGGGAGCACAGGACTGAAGAAGGAAATCACTGCTGAAAACTGCTTTTCGAACATGAAAGACATGAGGGTAGTGGAGACCAAGAGCAGGAAGTGAATGCCAGCGGGGTATGTCGGGCTCCTGCAGGAGGAGTCACCAAGCCAGTGTCCGGGTCTGCGTCCCCGCCTTGTGCGGCCAGGTCGGGAGTGGGTATGCGTCTGAGAACCCCAGCAGAGGCCAGAGGGCTGACAACACCCAGGCAGGGCAGGGAGCCCCGAGCCCAGAAGATCAGCCGCTGGCCTCTCCACCTGGCAGTTCCAGCCCCACCTCACCTCAGAAGAGCTACCTGCGGCACTTAGCTGAGCAGCACAGCCCCCTCTCCATCACCGGCGGGTGGCAGTAAAAGAGCATCCCTGATCAGAACGACGGAATCTGAAAGCCAAAAGTGAGCTTTTGGCTAGAAATCACCCAACACCAGAGGAACGCTAATAGCAAGAAAGAGAGTCCCATGATCAGCAAACCGAAGACCTTCTATCAGAGGACAAACAAACAGAACAGAAACAGAAACTCAGAGCTTCAAAATACACAGACTCTATACACCCTGAGAGATTTAAGAGGATATTGTGCCCATGAAAAAAGAATCAAGTAGAGATCCTAAAGATTAAAGTGGGACTGCTGAAATAGAAACTCAACAGCTGGGCCAGACAGCAGAATGGGCATGACTGAGGAATACGTTAAAACAGTAAGGCTCAGTTGAGGAACTCAGCCTTTTTAAAAGGGGGAAAAAAGAGATGCAAAGTAGGAAAGAAAAATTAAGAAATATGGCAGCAGATCTAGAAGTTCCAATATTCGTGCAATAGGAATTCTTTCCACTAAGAGAATAGAGAACAATGCATAGAAACTACTCAAAGAAAAAGAAGAAAACGATTTCTCCCAACTTAAGAAACTTATGAGTCTTTATTTATTTAAAAAATTTTTAAATTTTATTTAAATCCAAGTTAGTTAACACATAGTGTAATAATGATTTCAGGAGTAGAATTTGGTGACTTGTCACTTACCTGTAACGCCCACTGCTCATCCCAACAAGTGTCCTCCTTAATGCCCATCCCCCATTTAGCCCATCCCCCTACACAACACCCCTCCAGCAACCCTATTTGTTCTCTGTATTTAACAGTCGCTTATGGTTTGCCTCCCTCTCTGTTTTTATCTTATTTTTCCTTCCCTTCCCCATGTTCATCTGATTTGTTTCTTAAATTCCACATATGAGTGCAATCATATATGTCTTTCTCTGACTAATTTCACTTAACATAATACACTCTAGTTCCATCCATGTTATTGCAAATGGCAAGATTTCGTTCTTTTTGATCACTGAGTAATACTCCATTGTATACATATACCACATCTTCTTTATCCATTTGTCAGTTGATGGATATTTGGGCTTCTTCCCATAATTTGGCTGTTATCGATAGCACTGCTATAAACACTGGGGTGCATGTGCCCCTTTCGAATCAGCGTTTTTGTATCCTTTGGATAAATATCTAGTAGTGCAATTACTGGGTCGTAGGGCAGTTCTATTTCTGAAACTCAAGTCTTTATATTGAAGATACAGTAAGTACAGAGTAACATGAAGGACAAGAGACCTATATCCTAGTAAAATTCCTGACACACACACCCCCAATCTCAAATGCTTCCAGAGCAAAATAAGAATCAAACAAAAACAGATGATCTTATAAAGGAGTAAGAATCAGATTGACCAGATTTTTGATAGGCAATAAGAAACGCCAGACAGTAGATTTGCCTAGTCTATCATGCAACAGCCAATGGGTAGAAGCAACCTGTGTGTCCATCAACAGATGAATGGATAAACAAACTGTATAATATATATTTACAATGAAATATTCAGCCTTAAAAAGAAATGAAATTCTGACACATTCTACAACATGGATGAACCATGAAACACTGTACTCAGTAAAATAAGCCAGGCACAAAAGAACAAATATTATATGATTCCATTTATATGAGGTACCTAGACTAGGCAAATCACAGAAACAGAAAGTAAAACAGAAGTTACCAGAGGTGGGGGAGAGGAGGTAATGGGAGTTACTATTTAATGGGTAAGAGTTTCTGTTTGGGGTAATGAAAAAGTTTTAGAAATAGAAGTGGTGATGGTTATATAATATTGTGAATATACTTAATGCCACTGAAGTGTGTACTTAAAAATGATTAAAATTTTATGTTATGTGTATATTAACATCATTTTTTAAAAAGTAGGAATCCCGAATAGACCAATTACCACGGAAGAAATCACAGTGAGAGTCAAAGATCTGCCTTGAAAACAGGTAACACATCCAGATGGTTTTACAGGCAAGATCTACCAGATCTGACAAAGCATTAATGTCCAGAATATATAGAGACTTTTACAAAACAATAAGAAAGAAAGAAAGAACTCAATATTCAAAGAGGCAATGGGCAAACAGGTATTTCAAAGGAAATGCAGATAGTCAATAATTAAATGAAAACTACTCTCAGTAGTTAGCAGAGAAATGAGAATGAAAGGAACTGGATGTTATTTTTCATCCATCAGTTAAATAAATCGGAAAACTGACCATTTAGCATTGTTGAAGGTATGGGGAAATGGGTACTGATACTGTCCAGATAGTGCTATAAATAAAAAAAGTCTCTTGGGAGGGCAAATGGGAAGTCATTATTAAAATTTTAAATGTACGCTACCCATGACCCAAAATCTCTCCTAGGGAAATATTTACAGATGTGTAAAAAGGGGTAGATTTAAAAAATCAGAAGCAAACAATCTAGTGATGTAAGAATGGTTAAATCATCTGCAGTGTATTGTACTTTGGAATTCCAGGTATCAATTAAAAAGCACGAGGCAGGTGTGTACATATTGATGCGGAAAAATCTCTAAAATACAACGAGAGGTTAAAACCAAAAGGTAAGTTTCAGAATGAAGCATATGGTGTGAAACCATTTATTTAAAATAAAACAAGGGGTGCCTGGGAGGCTCAGCCAGTTAAGCATCCGACTTTGGCTCAAGTCATGAGCTCACGGTTCGTGGGTTCCAGCCTCGCATCGGGCTCTGCACTGACAGTGCGGAGCCTGCTTGGGATTCTCTCTCTCTCTCCGTCTCTCAAGACAAATAAATTAATTTAAAAAATAAATAAATAAAAGAAAACTGGGGTGCCTGGGTGGCTCAGTCAGTTAAGCATCTGGCTCTTGATTTCAGCTCAGGTCATGATATCGCGGTTGTGGAACTGAGTCCTGTGTTGGGTTCTGTGCAGACAGCACAGAACATGCTTGGGATTCTCTCTCTCTCTCTCTCTCTCTCTCTCTCTCTGCCCCTTTCCCACCCACGCTCTCTCTCTCTCAAATATATAAACTTAAAAAAAAATAAATAATAAAAGAAAAGAAAACCACAAACTGAAACTATAGACTTATGTAAATGCACAGATAAAAGATCTAGAAGGATACACATTAAATTGATAACAGTCACTCCCTGTATAGGTAGAGGCACAGCTAAATGGCACTTTGGTTTCATCTGTATATTTTTGAGGACGGCAAGGGAGGGCAGAAAGAGAGACACACACAGAATTCAAAGCAGGCTCCAGGCTCTGAGTTGTTAGCACAGAGCCCGACGCAGGGCTCAAGCTCACAGACTGTGAGACCATGACCTGAACTGAAGTCAGATGCTTAACCAACTGAGTCACCCAGGCACGCCTGACTTTTGTTAAAATAAAGAAAACATATCCCTGGATCACTTATACAATTACTTATAGGATTACAAATACAGAAACGTGAGGAAAAAGAGGCCTGTAGCAATCAGGCCTCATTAAGAAGGCAGAAGTGAAGATGATAGCTGCTGCTAAGTTCCAGCCCCCTTGTCTCTTCTTTGTGGCAAGAAAGGTTAGGATTCGTCAATCATGATCATCTCTGCCTTCTCGGTATTCTCCTTGCCCTCTTTCTAACAGAAAAGACACTGAACTCACCCCCCCTCCCACTGTCCTTTAGAATCTTCATCTTCCTTCTAAGCATCAGCCTTTCTTTCTACTGGTTCTGAATCTGGGATTGGAACTCAACAGAGGTAAGAATAAAGAAGAGGCTAAGTCATCATTTTGTCACCTCTGAAGTTCTAGTGGCAAACAAGATTTTCCAAAGACTTCCACGGCAATATTGCCCATTCCACGTGCCCTTTCTGTCAGTGGGACTCTGACATTCCCCCCACTGGGAGAGGTGGCTTAGAAGAGACTATGTTCCTTCCTCCCTCATCCTGGCAGCCTTGTGACTAGGAATGATGCTATGGGACTTCCAAGGTCTGGTTCTCTTGGGACCTGGCCATGAGGAAGACCAAACAGCCCATGGAGGACAACTCAGGTGAACTCCCAGTGCACAATGAGCACTCACTTGCCAGCCATGAGAGTGAGTCACGGATCCTTCAGGCCCCTCCTGAGCCACCCCAGCTGATGCTGCGTGAAGCAGAGGCGAGCTGTTCCGCTGAGGAAGGCCAAATTACAGGAGTAAAGTAACTGTTGTTTGTCAGCCACTAAGGATTGTGGTGATTTGTTACAAGGAAATAGACAACTGGAAGAGTTTTTCTCATAAATGTGGACAGCCAAGAGTTGTCTACACATACAACATTCCAGCTGCCCGTCCTGGGATGCTGGGCCCGCAACTATCTAATATAGATTGCTTTAGAAGATATGGTAAGGAGTCGGTAAGGGATAAGGTAGACAGGATATCTGTGTCACACAGAGACAGATCAGATGACATCTGAGGTTCTTTCTTACAAGATTCTGCAGTGAACATACTGAGCTAAGTGCTGAAGCGCATCCTAGCACGGTCTTTTCTTAAAGCAGGTGATTGTTTTCTCCAAGGACACTTTACCTCTCAGAAAGCTGCCGGATCTGTGGAACTCCCATGTACTTGTGGAAGTGCTCCAGAACATTCATCACACCCTGAAGAAGATTAGCAACTTCTCCATACTGTCTTCGCCTGGTCATGGCTCTGCAAGGAAATAAGAAGTCGAGAACGCTAGAAAAACACTGAGGACACAAGACACAGATGCAGGACAATCTACTCTGAACTACAAAATAGAGATCAACTCGATCTGGTGACCATGTACTACTGAGCACTGAATACATAAGGTCCTGTGCCTTGCTGGTGAAAAAAATAAGACCTAGTCAAAATCCTCAAGGTGACATTGTTTAGTAAGACAGAGAGAGAGCCAAGTACACATCTAACTAAAACCAAGTAGGACAAACTGAGTCTACACAGAAGTACAAGTTATGCAATATAGGAGGTACAAAAGAACGTGGGAATGATGGAGGGGTGGGGGAGGGGAAATCTAGGAAGACTATGGATTTGGGTTGGATGTTATGGGATTAGCAGGCTTTTAACAGAGATGAGGGATAAGAATGTTACTATCTGAGGATTACAGCTTAGGGGCAAACAGAACACATCATCCCAGCCTACAACAAAGGGTGTTTATATGTATTTAACTCAAATCTGTAGGTTTTAAGCCAATGTTAAGCAACTCTTGTCTCAGATAGGTCTACTTTCACTACTACTAATGTTAATGAAGCTTAAATAAAAGAAGGCTAATAAAATCAACAGTTACACAAGGAAGGACAAACTGTTAGTTCTAAGTTTTTCACTAGGGTGGAGCTTTTAAAATAATGTATAATTTATGACTTCCCTTAGGCATTAAAAAAAAAAAAAAAAGAAAAAAAGAGGCTTTTAAAAAGACAGGACCAAGCTCAAGCAAACATGGTATGTTGCTACCACTGCCCGGTCTGATAGTCTGGTGGGAACCACAGCATCTGGGGCAACAGACAAGGAAACAGCTCCTCTAGTCTCTCACTGGCCGGCTCACCTCTCTGATCACTGCTTGCGGGAGGATGGGCCAGGGTTCGCTGGAGCTCACACAATGCCTAGAGAGACCAGGAAGGAGTCTGACCCCTTCATCCCCCCAGCTTTGGATGCTGCATCTAAATTTCTGTGCAGATGCTCTTTCTCTGTCTATACGTGAGACTACACTGACACTGGGGCAGGGGGAAATTCTCAGCCTGAGACAGACCACAGAAGTGAACCGGCATGTCAGAATTGTGCTAGTAAAACAGGTCTTTGGATTGCTTCTTGCAGTAAATAGCCAGCTCTTTGTTTTAATGGTGTTTCTAATGTCCTCACGCATCATTCCCTATAGCTCCTCTAAAAACCACGCAGGATGCTACAGTCTTTGAAAAAGACCTTGAAAAAGTGGGTCGGGGGACATCTGGGTGGCTCAGTTGGGCGTCTGAGTCTTGATTTCAGCACACGTCATTATCTCATGGTTCATGAGTTCGAGCCCGGCATCAGGCTCTGGGCTGACAGTGCGGTGCCTGCTTGGGATTCTTTCTCTCTCCCTCTTTCTGCCCCTCCCCAACTTGTGCATGTGCTCTCTCCCTCTCAAAAATAAATAAACCTTAAAAAAAAGAAAAAGTGGGTTGGAGAAAAAAGGTGGGATGAATGATAAATCAAAGCTCTGTTTCTCTACTGAACATCCAACGGCAGTGAGACTCAGCCCAACACAAGTCGGAAAACTTGCCAAGCAGAGGCTGCAGGGAGCCGTTACAGTCCTGAATGACCTTGCTGGCCTTAATGGTAGAGATTTGCCACGTTTAAATGACTTGTATTCTTAGAGTCATGCTCCACGTGCTGTCTGGGTCCCTTTCATACTCCTTTGCACCTCACTTCAAAGCGTCAGGTGTTTGTTACATTTTGAACACCAAAGGGCACAAAGCTAAAATGGTTGGGGCGCCTGGGTGGCTCAGTCAGTTAAGCGGCCGACTTCGGCTCAGGTCATGATTTTGCGGTCGGTGAGCTCGAGCCCCGCGTCGGGCTCTGTGCTGACAGCTCAGAGCCTGGAGCCTGTTTCAGATTCTGTGTCTCCCTCTCTCTGACCCTCCCCCGTTCATGCTCTGTTTCTGTCTCAAAAATAAATAGACGTTAAAAAAAAAAAAATTAAAAAAACAAAAACAAAAACAAACAAACAAAGCCAAAATGGTGATTAACATTTGAGACCAATCTGCAGGAAGTGGGGCAGGAGAAGTACTTGGCTGAGAAGTAAAAGGAAAAAAAAAACAAACCCTATGCTGCCATTTTCTTTACATGGCACATTCACTCGCGGTGGACCCCAAAGAGAAAGTTGATGCTGCTTACTCAAGGGAATCCACGCCACCTGCTAACATGTGCAGGTGGTTCAGTGTTGTGATGGAGGTGGTCAGGTGGCGTTTGGCATGATCTAGCTGCTTAATATCGCGGGTGATTTCTTTAACCTAAATATCGAAAAACCGCAGGAGAAAAAGGAAGAAGGTTAAGAAAGATGTTAAATTCATTTGCAAGAAGCCCTGTAAGGAAATAAGGCAAATGAAGCAAGGAAAAAAAACCTCCGGTTAGCCCTTGGAGAAAACACAGACATTCTCATAATGTATAATCAAAATAACCTCCAATCAGCCCATTTGAATTTCATCAGGCATTTCTTCAGAAGACTTTACCCAGGGGTACAAAATCCTCAATTGCGAGAACGACATGAACTTTCTTTTTCACCTCAAGTGGAGTGATCCAAATAGCAATTTAGTATGGAGCATGTGGTCCAGGAGCCAAGTTCAGCACATCTCCTCTTGAACAAGGTTTTTTTTTTTTTTAGGAAAGTATGTCTTCTGACAGGGCTATCAGGTTCAATACAATGGACAGTATTAGTTGGCTCTTCTACTGAGATGGTCTTTATTCATGGAAATAGACTTTACTGTCTGATCCCCAGCAAGGAAAGACTTGCTCTCAAATCTCAAGAAGACTAAAATGTAATACACTTAATATGTACTATTCTAGATGAGATGTAAGGTCTTCGGGAACCGAGAAGGTAATTGGGGCCGGGGCGGGGGGGTAGAATTCGGACAGTGTTGACCCAGAAGATCCAAGAGAAAGAAACTCTGTACCTGGGAATACAAGTGTATTTTAGTCACCAGAAAAGCACATTCAGCAGTGAGGTGGGAACAATTCTCCAGCTTTGCTAATAACGAGGCAGAATGTTCCACTAAACTACTGTATACAGTTAAAAACGATCAGGATGAGGGGGGCCTGGGTGGCTCAGTTGGTTAAGCGTCCAACTTGATCTCGGCTCAGGTCATGATCTCGTGATTCCGGAGGTCGAGCCCTGAGTCAGGCTCTATATGGAGCCTGCTTGGGATTCTCTCTCTCCCTCTCTCTGCCCCTCCCCAGCTCACGTGCATGTGTGCGCTGACTCTCAAATAAATAAATAAACTTTAAAAAAAAAAGTTAAAAACTTGGTAGTGAGTTATGTTCACGTGATCTGATTTTTCAGAGTTCGATCATCCGGGGTGAACGCATAGAGTGAAGATCATAACCCTCCCAGTTTAGTTCAACACCCACAAACCTGTTGCGCTGACCTGGATCTTAGCAGTAAAAGTCCTTTCACAGGGACTTCCTCATCATGCCTGCTCTCTCTTGTCACTCTCAGGCTATCAGTATCTCTACTTCTATTGCCCAGGGCGGGAAACAGATTAAGAACCTGTTATTCTTCACAGAATAACTGAGTTTGGGGAAAAAGAAGATCAGGAGTGGTATAGTGAACTAGATACGGGAGTTTGGCCCCAGAATCTGACAACCCACTTCCAACACTGAAATCATTACCCTCTTTCCTACAGAAAAATCCCGGCACCTCTTTTGAGGTTCCTTAGCTCTGTTGGGTCTGTTAGCTCAGGGGTCTTTAACTACTGTATTAGAAGTCACAGTCATCTATGACTCTTCTCATTCCTGCATCATTAGTCACTAAATCCTGAGTACTCGTCCAGTGCCTCATCACAAAATCTGACCCTTTCTACTTCTTCAGACACCCCTTGCTCTGCACCAGAGGTGACTAGTCTCTCTGTTCCCAGTACCTCCCGTCTCTCCCCATCACATATCCTGTGCTTCTCTAGACACCACCCTTAAAGGCAGCTCAAGCAAGGGATGCTCAGGACAAAGTCACAGAGATCGCGACACAAACAGAACACCCTTAGTTAACGTACTTAACTGTTACCCAGGGGCAGCCAAAAAAGGACAGAACATGACGTGATAGGTTTTGGAGTCAGGCAGCTCCAGGGTTGAATCTCAGCACGTCCAGTGTCCTACAGAAGCTGCCTGGCCTCACTGAGTCTCAGTTTCATTGATAAGATGGGTAATCATACAAATAATAATAAAACCTAGTTCGTAAATTTGCTGTGAGGGCTAAATGAGATCACTTGTCCCACTATAAAGGGACATCCATGGCACGGTATTTGGCACACTGTTGGAGGGCAACAAATATCCGTTCTCTCTTCAGTCCTACCTCTTCTTCCCTTTAGCAAAGCGCCATCCAGGAAAGCAAACTGCTTTAAAATAAAACATCTACTAACTTCCATGCTTCAACGGCCCGCGGATGGTGCTGGGGGCAGTGCATCCTGGGGGAAAGAACCACAAATCCGAGTCCCTCCTTGATGACACACAGCCTCTATCAAAGACTATTTAATTCTCTGACAAAGTACAAATATTATCATTATTTATTTTCCCCTCTGAAAAGAGATCTCCTCCTTCGACTCTTGGTTTGGTAGTTAAAGTCTGTAACACTACCTGCCTGGGAGAATGAACAGGAAGAGCTGACGGTGAGGGACGGCAACAACTGATGCTCACTCTGGGCCTATGTGTGACATGTCATCTCAATTAGTCCCCACAATTCTATGATGTACCCAGGACGGTCATCTCCGTTTTACAGTGAGGAAACTGAGGCACAGAGGGGCTGAATAACACGGTTAGTAAGTAGAGGGGTTGGACCCCACCCAGGCAGTCTGACTTCAGACTTCACTTCTCTTCACTGCTCTATCAAACTGCCCGCCCCCCTCCCACTCCATGTCCTTCCCTATCTTGCCACACGGCCACCGAAGAGAGCTGAAGGATACACATGAGGTCTGTTCCTGGAGTAAACTGTAACAGGATGTGGGGAGGAAAGACTGTACGGATTTGGGAGTTTTTATAACCAAAAGAAGTAGGGGGGCAATGACATCAGTAACGGCTCCTATCACAAGCCTCGTACTATGCCCAGTGCTCTTCATATGTTTAATTCCACAACAAGCTTTTGAGGCAGGTGTTACTGTTCTTACCTTACAGCTGAGGAAACTGGAGATCAGAGACAACTGAGAGACATTACATTATGTGGCCAGAATGTGTGCGCGGGAGCTGACATGTTACAGTGCCTGCCGTGGAGGAGGAGTGGGTGAGGCTGGGTTCTCCGTCAGTGGGCGGGCCTCCTGAGCACATCACCGGAGGACACAGATTTGTCAAAGGACAACTTCACCAAAACCGTAAGCATGCACTGTGGCAGGATCCGTCCCACCTCCCAATTCCAGTACCAGTTTTCATGACATATCGTGGATCTTAACTGAGAGATACGTGATATAAACAAATGCTCGAGAAAAGAATCCAAAATGACTAGAACACTATTTTGGGGAAAGAAGAAAACTTTTCCTATTTAAAAAAGGGCTGTGAATGCAGGGCAGCAGGGATGGTGAGTCACTGCATGTCTAGCTGCTCCTCTGGAACTGATCTGGAATGTACGCACAGGGCTTGCTTTCGAGACGTGGGTGCTGTGGCTGCCAGCAAGTGGGAGAAAAAGCCCATTCATGAGTGTGACTGGACAAGAACCGAACTTCCTCTTCTACTGCAAGAAAGTCAGGAAGAAACCTAAACTCACCATTTGCTCTGATTTTTCTGCTTTGTCTTTGATATCTTTGATTTTGCCAAAGAGCTGCTGGATAGCTTTCTGGGCCTCTTCAAGTGCCTAGAATAAAAGAAATAAATGACAAACAAGAAGCAACACAAGACGGCACCCAGTCACTGCACTATAATCGAGTCTAGCTTCAGAAGAAACCTACCAGAACGCGCGCTCTTGACTCATTGTTCTTACGCAGTTTTACTGGACCCAAATAGTAGACGGACTCACTCTAGCATTTGGATACAGGCAAATACACAAGGTTCTTGCCAACCTGAATCATAAAGTTTTAATTTAAAAACTATCTCCCTCCATCTTAGTGATGACTCCATGTTACTGATGACAACACAGGAATAAAACATGCACATCTGTACATGTTGGCACATGTGTGTGCATACATGTGTGCATAATAACCTTAAAGCTTGGAGAGAGACAGAGGTGGTTCTAATGTGGGAGAAACTCTGAACTTTGAAAGTTCCAGGAGACTGTGCCTTCAACAAAATCAACTGTGCATGGGGACTCCAGAACTGCGGTAAACCTTTAAGTTATTTATTTATTCTGAGAGAGAGAGAGAGAGAGAGACAGAGAGAGAGAGGGTGTGCACGAGCATAAGTGGGGTAGGGGCAGAGAGAGAGAGAGAGAGAATTCCAAGCAAGTTCTGCAACTTGACACAGCGCAGAGCCTGACGCAGGGCTTGAACCCACAAACCATGATATCATGACCTGAGCCGAAATCAAGAGCTGGACGCTTAACCGACTGAGCCACCCAGGCACCCCGTGCGCCAAATGTTTCTACTGAAAAACCTTTAAGATGGATGCCACACATTTAAAGTATGATAAACCAGAGTTGCTCCCGCGAGGAGGGGGAAGCAACATTCAGGAGTTGTCAGGGCACTAAAAGCACACATGTGGAGAACATATGTACTTAGAAAAGATGTAGCAGCCAGCAGAAGAACTCATACTTCATTACATCAAACACACTTTATTTATTTTGGATTTAAGAGTGGTCTGTCCTAACCAGGCCTCACAAGCCCTTTATGAATGTAATGATAAGACCAATGTCACCCTAGAGCTGTGTTCCCTCTCAGTCTGCATAGGGAAAGAGGAGCCTTCCTGAGAGGGCCTTCCAGAGGCAGGAAGAAAGCAGAGCCGAGAGAAAGGGAGAATGACAAAAGCCCTGACAGAATTAACTGGACTTCTGCATTCAGCTGTACCCAATGAGAAAGCCACCTCGAGACCATGAATGAATACGTTTTCTTTTGTACTTAGAAAACATCCCCCAAAAGAAACTTGAGCTGGCTTCCTCTGCTGGAAATTCCTTCCTTGGTGGAGGCAGGGATCGTATCTTTCTTTCCTCTGTAGGCTTCCCAGGCTGTCCCCTTCTTCTGATATTGGGAACCCTTTCTTCTTCTGGAGCTCCTTGCCCTTGTGTATGGCATAGTTCCAAACAGGAGTTTCACACGTGGGGACAAGTACGCAGAGCCCTCACATGTGACTGTGTTACAGCTCCTAAAATGCATGTCCAGAGGGTACTCTGAGAAGCTGTGTCTTTAGCCCTATTGCAAGTCTGAGGGGACACCGTTCAGGCAGCCACTCGCACCTCCTGGGGCGTGCTGGGTCAGCGTGTGTTTGCTCTGTGGGATCACTTCACTTGTATCTACAGGGGTTTGTGGGCAAAGAAGCTTTTGTACTTGTAGCTTCTGCCACCTGGACACAGGATTTGAATCGTCACAAAGTCTGGGCTTAAGACAACAGTCGGCATTGCTATCAGGGCCCAAAATTCCTAACCTGGGAAACGTTACCTAAAATGCAGGAAACAATCAAAAGAGGGGATGGAATGCAAGTGGGTCATGCTGAGCAGCTCCTCTCAATCCCGTTCTGCCCCAAAAGGATGCCCCCTCTCACTCAGCAGTGTTTCCACTCAGTTTCCTGCCATCCTAGGATCCAGCACCCCTGAGACAGCTGTGGCGGTGTGAGAAAACCCTAACCCTGTATTTTCCGACCGGCAGGCAGCACTTTGAGGCCCGCCTGTGCTGTCACACTGTGTGCGCAACCTCTCTGGGCATCTGTTTCCTCGTCTGCAGAGTAGTGATGACGATACCTACTTCGACGGTCGTTGGGAAGATTCAATGACATAACAGATGTAAAAACTGCACAAATATTAGGTTTATTTCCGCGGCTCGGGACCACCTAAGCAAATGCATGCATGCATATATGTACAGATATACAGGGACATACGTGCATACGTTCCCTTCTGGCCACGCCTTTCCCTCTCAGCACAACCACCAGGCCTGCCCACTATCTGATGCTTCCTAGCCTAAGCCGCTCCCTGAGTGAATCCACATCCGCTCATTCCACCCCTCCAGCCCCCAAGAATTTTCTTCCTCACTTCAAATATTCACCTCCTCAAAACCAGGATATGAACAAGATTCTTTTGAGCACTGCCTACTACCATACTGCCCAACTTCAGATTTCATAAGATTGTGAGAAACCAAAATCAAGTTCTAACAAAATTAAAATGATAAAAAGGAATAAAGTATCAAATGCCCATTCACAACCAAAGGAGTAAAGTTTCAAAATAAAATGTTCAATACAGCTACTGAGAGCGTGCAAATCTTTGTTATCTCCCATGACTTAGTTCAAATGCCACTTTTTCCCCACCCTTTCCCCACTTCCCCTTCCCTTCCAACACCCTCTCTATATGTAAACAAACACATATGCAGCAGAGGGTACAATCAATTCATTCATCAGCTGGGTGCCTGTGATCCTTCATGTAAACTTAACATTCATAACAAGTTTTTTGTGAGTGTGTCTTTTGGTTGGACCATGACATCCTAGAAGGCATGGACCATATCTCATCCATTGTGACTTATGAACACCCGGGGCAGTGCCCAGAATGATACAGTAGGTACTCAATACATGTTTATTAACTTGAATTTTAAAATCAATTATGGTATATGCACGCACACGCATATACACACACACGTGCACACATACACACACACACACACACACACACACACACACACGCTCCACCTTTGCTCTCAGGGTAGTCAGGCAACACATTTATGTAGTTTATGGCTGTGCCAACATTTCAACTGCAGACCTTCTTTTAAGCAACAATAAATTAGGTTTGCAATCCTCACATACTGAAAAAAAAATACTGGGTCAAATCCATACTCTATCATAAATAAATTCTCATTTTCCAGCAATGCAGACCTTCACGGTCTTGTAACTGAAGACTAGCTGTATCTGAACCGTGACACTGAATTCCTGTGGCAATTATGGTCCCAACTACATCTGTCAGCGTTTCATTAATTCACTTCTTCTACCATTCAACAGATATTTGTGGAATAGCTTCCATGTACCAGGTACTCCTCTAAGCACCAGGAACCACTGGGAGATGAGACACACATGGTCCCTTTCCCTGTCCTCAAGGAACTTACTTCGAGAAGCGACAGGTTGGAGGAGATACTGGAAAAACAACTGAATAAAGAAACAAAGAAGAAAATTTCAGAGAGGGACAGGTGTGATGAAGGAATTGATAAGCAGGGTGGTCACAGAAGGTTTCCTGAGAAATAGTGTATGAACTGGGACGTGCAGGATGAGGCAGAGTCAACATTTTTAGATCTGGAGTAAGAGAACTCCAAGTAGAGAGAACAGCAAATAAAAGATCCTGATGCAGAAAAAGACCTTGGCGTTTTGAAGACCACAAAGGAAGGCAGTGGATGGCATGGTAGAATCGGAGTGGGAAGTGCTGATAATTTGGAGAAGCAGGTAGGCACCAGAGCCTGGAGGGCCCCAAAGGCCTGGTAAAACCACGGGATTTTGTTCAAAGTGCAATGAGAAGCCACTGAAGGGCTTTAAACAAGGGACTGGCAAATGGCTTACATATGTAAAATACGGCCCTGGCTGCTACATGGCAGGGGTGGCAGGGGCCATCCAGAGGCAGGAATGAAAGAAAAGACCGCTGGGAAGGGCTGCCGTGCTCTAGGTGGAAAACGGTGCAGGTCTAGAGCAGGTGGCCAACGGTGAGGGGAAGAGGTGCGAGTGACTGGGATTTGTAGGAAGATATGACCCACGGACTCACTGATGGACTGGATGTGGATAATGAGAGAAAGGAAAGAATCAAGGATTACTCTTTGGTCTTGGCTCAAAAAGCCAGTGAATGTGTCCCTTAACTAAGGAGGGAAGACAGGAGAAGGAACAGGTTTGATAGGCAGGTGTGTATGGTGGTGGTGGGATCAGAAATCAAGAGTTCCATTTCAATATGCTGGGGGTGCACAGCCCACTGGATGTCCAGTGGGGACACCAAGACATCTGAAGCTGGACATCTGTGTCTGGAGCTTGAAAGACAGGAGCAGACTGGAGATTCAAATTTAGAAGTTATCGGCTTATAGGCGATGGTTAAGTCTATAGAAATAGAACTCACCCAGGAAGAGAGAAAAGACAGCAAAGAGAAGAGAAAATGGCCCAGGCTGAGTCCTTGGGCACTCCAATGGTCAGCAGTCTAGAAGAAAAGAAAAAGGGAGGAAAAGATGCGGATTCTCTGTTTTACCAGTGACATGAGAGAAAATGAGGGACGGTGGTGTCACAGAAGCCAAACGAGTGTTGGAAGGAGGAGGAAAAGAGAGATTGTGTCTTATTTTGTTGAAATTGTATGTAAGTTAGGATGGAGAATTGCCACTGAATTTGACAATAAGGAAGTCGCTGATGGCCTCTCCCAGAACAGTTTCAGTGGAGTCGCGGGGATGGAAGTGGAGAGTGACGACGTGAGGAAGTGTGCCACCTGTTTTTATAAATAATGTTTGGAACACACCAATCCCATTCGTTTAGGTATCATGTATGGCTACCCTCACCACACAACAGCGGAGACGAGGAGTTGTAAGAGACCACATGGCTGGTAAAGTCTAAAGTATTTACTATCTGGTCCTTAGCAGGAAACAAGTCTGTTGACCCCTGGTGTAGAGTGTTTTTCAAAAAGTGTTTGCTATGAGAAGACAAGAAAAATGGGTCAACCGATGGAGTGAAGGGAGGAAGATCTGAAGATGAGAGGTGCTTGCACAGGTCTAGTGTGGGAACGACTCAACAGAAAAGGAGAAACTGATTTGGGAGGCTGGGGGGCAGTAATGGGACAATTACAGAAGAGAAGGACCTTTTTATGTTGTTCTTGGATTGTTTCCTGTACGAGTTCTAAACAAGACTAGAAGCGTCCTCCAGAGTACAGACCGATGACACACATGGCATTCTTATATCCCCTATAGTTCCGGCAATCACCCATTCTGGTTGCCAGAGGGGCAGGCCCAGTTTATGGCGACTGTCTCGGTATAATTATTAGGAGCTCAGGCTGCAAAGTGACTCTGGTGACTGATCATATGGTCACATCACCTGGAGCATCCAACCAGAGCTGGAGCACAGGTGGAACTTGACAGATACTTGCCAACCGATCCCAACTGTTGTGGGGCACTCGTCGGAAGGGTAGCAGTGCCGAGACCACCACTCTGAGTGGGGTGTGCTGACCGACACCCTCGCCTTTCCCCAACCTCGGGCACATCTACCGACAGTGGTTCAAGAACACACCGTCACACTTTCTGTAAATGTTATCTATTTGGCTCATAAGGAGTCTCATGGCCAGGATACTGCAAGGGGTCAGTAAATTCTAAACCCTTTGCAGCCTTCGAAAAAATGTCAGCTCATGGTGTAAAAAAGCACTGCCTGAAAGGCAACTGGCCACCAGAAAGGACTGACAGTTGAGGGCACAGCCCGCACAGAATTCTGTGATATTGTTGGTCATGCCACACCTAGTGATGCTCTAACGGGATGAGAAGCACCATCTTCCAGCCAAATATGCTAAGACAGAGACTTTCAGGTAAAAAGGCAAAACGGACCGGGTTCTATACTTAAAGTAGGGTCTGAAGAAGCGTGCACGATCCCTTCTCAGAGAAGGAGTCTCTATCCACAGTTCTCTTTTATTCTTAATCTGGCATCCTACCAGAACGGTCTCTGCTGAAGGTACCACGTTTTTCTTCCAGCAAACAAGTAAGACTCACACAATCTTATATTTCAGAGTCTGAAAGAAAGATAAACTGTTTGCCAGATTTTTTTTTCCCCAGGCTGGAATACTTCTGCTCGTTATAACAATGTACTGAAGTCGAGGAAATTTAATACAATTCATTTTCCAGAGTGAACAGGGTTCTTCTGAAGCCTCTTCCATTAAGCAAGTCCACTCTCAACACACACCCTACTGTTTGATATCTAATCTCTAGTAATCAATTACACAGGAAGAGCATTTTGTAATTTGGAAGAATCATCAGGATTTTATTTTTAAGTAACACTAAAATATTTTTACTACCTGGCTGATCAGAAAATGTGCAGAGAGATAGATTCTGGCACTGTCCCTAGACTCTCTTTAAAATAAAATGTGGCTACTTTCCCATTCCAAGCTGTATGTAGATTAAAAACAGAACTAATCACCCAAACATGTCTGCTTTCAATCTACCCTTACCGGAATTTCATTTCATTTTTTCTTTTCTTTTCTTTTCCTTTTTCTCCTTTTCTTTTTTCTTTCTTTCTTTCTTTCTTTCTTTCTTTCTCTCTCTCTCTCTCTCTCTCTCTCTCTTTCTTTTTGCATTTATTTATTGTTGAGAGACACAGAAAGACAGAGCACGAGCAAGGGAGGGGCAGAGAGAGGGAGACACAGAAACTGAAAGACTCCAGGCTCTGAGCTGTCAGCACAGAGCCTGATGGGGGGTTCGAACCCACAAACCACGAGATCATGGCCTGAGATGAAGTCGGACGCTTAATTGGCTGAGCCACCCAGGCGCCCCTACCCTTACCGGAATTTCTAAACTGAGATCAAAAGCGTGGCTACAGCCTGCATTCGAGGGTATTACTAAGCAGCAGTTACTACAGCGGTCCTCTTTGGAAACCCTAATTCTACAGCTGGGAGATGCAAAGCAACCCACCGGGCTAGCTCTGAAGACTGAGCAGAACCAATCAGGCTATCTCTGTGCACCAATCCCTGTACCCATTATTCTTAATTTTCCTTGCCTCCTAAAGTAGACTCTGAACAGGCTACCAAAGCCACGCTGGGTCATGTGCACAGAAGATAAGCAGCATGGGACCTGGCACCACAGACTCCACTGCTTTTTTCTTTCATCTTTTTAATTTTTTGTCCAGAACCGTCACGTGCTACCTGTATAGACAGAGGAGATTTGATCCAATGGAAATGCCTTGAGAAATTAATATCCCGTTTGGCGCGTGGATGCATGTGATTTTGGAGTTTGCTCTGTTATAAGAGAATTATATTGCCTTTATCCTGTGGGTTCACAGGCAGCCTTTAAGAGATTTGGAACGAAGATCCCATTTGTCACCACTGCCGGAAGGAAGAAAACGTTGCTCGTTTTCAGAAGAACTAGTAGGGCTTTATGTTCCTTGAAAAACTAAGGTGCTAATATTCAAGGCTCCTGGGAAGAAGATTGTATTTTCCCACCACTCTGCTATCATTTCTGTTGTCCAATTCCACACTTGTCTGCCGTTTCCTTTCCTTCTGTTCGGAAAAGCAACGCACTGTATTAGTAAAAGGCAAGGGTTTTCGAACAAGCAAACTGGGACTTGAGTGTTGCCCTTGCAGCTTACTGTGTGATCTCTAACAAGCCACTTTACCTCCAGGAGGCACAGGCTCATCACTTCTAGAACAGGAGCTCCTACCTCAAAGCCTTTCTGCTAGGAAGGAATGCAGGGCTTATAATGAACACCTTTGAAACTGTTTACCCAGTTCGTTCCTCCTGGGAATCTTCCTCTCATTGTGTTCTTTTAGAGTCGGCTGTCTCAGAAGCAGGCCTGGTCCAAGCTGAGCCAGATAGTTTTCTTGTGACTTTCCAGAACAAACTGGCAAAGAGAGTTCATCTCTGCCTGGCGGGAGCCCCAAATGAGAAGCTGAGTTAGAGAGCAGTGAGGTTCCCCAGAAGGGGGAAGAGGCTGGTCTCCAGGTAGTGATGATAAAGTAAACACAGGCAGAGAGACAGATACAGAAAAACTGGGTGCATTATTCCGATCCGGGCTTCAACTGTTTGGTCTGACAAGGTGAGCTGCGACACTCCTATTCCATGGTCTGACTTCAACTTCTTCAAAACAAGACACAAGCGCCTTTCAAATAATCCTCCTGTTGGCCTATGCCAGCTTGAACTGGGATTTTGTCTTCTGCACCAGAGAGAACCCTGACGGGGGACTCAGCTCAAAAAAGGGGCTCATTAAAAGGCCACTATTAATATCATTCCCAGATCCCCCAGATGAAGAGTACAATATTTCAAATGTGACTATCACTTCAATAGCCAAAGGTTGTTAACCCATCCTTTAGAGTTTGCAAGTAAGCTGGTTAAGTTCAACATCTGCAGGCATATGCAGAATCAGGGAAACTGTTCCTCTGAACCATGTTGAAAATGAAACATTCTCAGGAAAAAAAGTTTCAATCTTTTATTCACTCCTTCAATAAAAAGTAAGATTATATGTACTATGATAGATGCTGAGAATCAAAGATCACTAAATGGGGACATGTCTTTAAAGAACTTGTAAGGTGGGAATGCAAGCTGGTGCAGCCACTCTGGAAAACAGTATGGAGGTTCCTCAAAAAACTAAAAATAGAACTACCCTACGACCCAGCAATTGTACTATAAGGTATTTATCCAAGGGATATAGGTGTGTTGTTTCGAAGGGACACAGGCACCCCAATGTTTATAGCAGCACCATCAACAATAGCCAAAGTATGGAAAGAGCCCAAATGTCCATCGATGGATAAATGGATAAAGGAGATGTGGTATATATACACAGTGGAGTATTGCTTGGCAATCAGAAAGAATGAAATCTTGCCATTTCCAACTACATGGATGGAACTGGAGGGTATTATGCTAAGTGAAATTAGTCAGCCAGAGAACGACAAATATCATATGACTTCACTCATATGAGGACTTTAAGAGACAAAACAGATGAACATAACGGAAGGGAAACAAAAATAATATAAAAACAGGGAGGGGGACAAAGCATAAGAGACTCATAAATATGGAGAACAGAGGGTTACTGGAGGGAGTGCGGGAGGGGGGATGGGCTAAATGGGGAAGGGGCATTAAGGAATCTACTCCTGAAATCATTGTTGCACTGTATGCTAACTAATTTGGATATAAATTTTTAAAAATAAAAATAAATAAATAAAAAAAAAAATAAAGAGCTTGTAAGGAATACATGTAAGAAATAGAAAAATCTGTAAGGTGAGAATGATACAAAGAGGTATGAGTAAAGAATGCCAGAATCATTTGGAAAGCAAGGGGCATCTACTGAAGGTAGATAAGTAGCCTTTATTTATGGCATGTCCCTAGTTTTGATACTGCTGGCCACCCTGGCATCATGAAGAGCTGTTGCTATGGAAACAGGGCATCCTCAGCTGGAGGAGAGGTGCTTTAAGAAGCCTCAGCAATAATAACAATGCAGCCCATTCCCAATAACGGTGCCAAACAGCAGCAGAGGCTACGGGAATCTCATGGCTATGGATGGGCGCACGTGTACAGCTTCCCTGTACCCTGGAACACACCACATATCTTCTAGGTCTGGCAGTCATGGTCAAAGGCTGGATGGGCACCCATCAGATGAGAATCACTGGCGTTAACACCAATTCCTTCACTGCTCATTCAGAAATCTTGAGTATAAAGGGGTTTTATTTAAAGCACAGATTTCTTTCCAAGTTTGTGAACCAAAAGAATGTAAAGGGCAAAAGGAGTAATTCACACCTTATTTGTTAAAATGCTCCGTTCCACCTAAGTCACTTTTATTTATGATTTCTGCAAACCACAGCCACTGAAAACATGAACCAAAGAGATCTTTTTTATTGTTTTTAGGAGACAAGCCAGAAGTTAAAATCACAAGGCAAGACTAGGACACAAATCCAGCAGTGCCCAAACAAGACTAAACATTTACTTTTGAAAGTTCTGCTTGTATCTGTTATCACCCATAACTTAAAATATGTTAGCCCCGAAATAGCTGGGAGTGGTGAATGCATTCGAGCTCAGCTCCCTTTGAGGAAACATAATCCTGGGGGACAAGCACATTGAGAGCAAAAACTCCAAATGGCAACGCCAAGGAAGTGTTTAAACAAATGTCTCAGCTGAATAAAAGGTAGAGAAATTCAATATTTTAGGAAATGGGGCACACTTAAAGGAACAATTTGTCCCAGCTTAACAAAGGACTGTTTCCCACAAACAGCTGGGACTTCCCAGTTGCCATGTTAAGTTCTAATCCCCCATATTTTACTATTACTTGTTAGTCACTTAGAAAGTCCCATCTATATCACGAATCTTCATTCAGAAGAAAACGACCTTTTGTGCTGACAACTGGATGTTCCTTCAGCTGACTTTTGGAGGTACCTTCTGTACCAAAAGCCCTTTAGGCCATGGACCCCCTTGGGGTTCCATCTGAATGATCTCCTCCCATCTCTCTTGCCTCTCTCCAGTACTACCGGTGTGCACAGATCACTCAGCTCTCTCCTTTCAGCCTTGAGCACTTCTCTCTGCCTAGCCTCCTCATCATGCTGTGAAGGACCTAGCTGGTTAAGAAGGCCATGGTCACTGTCATTGCGAGGGACCTAGCTGGTTAACAAGGCCATGGGTCACTGTCATTGCTAGGATTCCCTTGGGAACCACTTAACTTTTCAGGTTCTGAACAGTGATTATCAAATCCGCTTTTAAAGTTTGTCATTGTTGGGCACCTGGGTGGCTTAGCCATTAAGTATCTGACTTTGGCTCAGGTCATGATCTCACAGTTCATGAGTTTGAGTCCCACACTGGGTGAGCTCATGCCCTGTTGTGGGTGAACAGGAGTCCCACTTTGGGTGAGACCCGCTTCTCTCTCTCTCTCCCTCCCTCCTCGGATGCTCTCTCTCTCTCTCTCTCTCCCTCGGATGCTCTCTCTCTCTCTCTCTCTCTCTCTGCCCCTGGTTCACTTGCACCCTCTCTTTCTCTCAAAAAGAAAAAAAAACCTGTCACTATTTCAAAAGAGAATTTGGGATGGACAAGTACACAGCATACTGGGAAGCAGAAAATCTGGACCTGGGATTCACTGACTGTGATTTGGGGCAAGTCACAGAACCTATCATCTGAGCCTGCCTCTTCACCTGTAAAATGGAGAGAATTATACCCATTTTATATTACATCAAGTAATTTGGAAATATTGCAGCAAATATTTTGTAGAATGTAAGACAAACATGCTTATATTGTAATAAAACATCAACATTATAGATCAAGACAAATGACTCAAAATGTACCTTCTGTCAAAGCAACTCTAACATGTCTCTGCTTCTAGTGAATCAATCAAGAAAGACACATTTCTCCTACAACAATACACTCTTAATTCTAGAGGTCTGGGTAACTCCAGAGCTGACAGATGTATTGGAACCTGGCCACAAGATGCTCATCCAGTCACCAGAAATCTCCAAAGATCAGAATCTCCAAGTATTCAACGAAAAAAAAGAGTGTAGCACTTGGCCTACATAAATGATATTACCATATGAGTAGGCGTTGGCTACCCGTCCCTACTGTTCTTATGTGACCGAGAACAAGAAAAGTTCAGAGGTATGACAAGGGGACAAAGGTGAGTAATTCAGTCTGAGATGGGATAAAGACCCCTCAGTGCACCTCTTTTCTTTATGGAAGACAGTATTTGGGTCATCAAATTTACCTGTCAGTAAGTACATCTCCCAAGAAATGTCCCCCTTATGCTTGGAGGCCATTATGAAAGTAGCACTAATATATTTTGCCTAACATCCATACTCCAGGTATCACGTGCAACACTTAGAGACCAACACAGCATCTGTTCAGAGTTTACAATATAAACATGGAAACAAAAATCAAAGATCCTGGCATGTGACCCAATACTGTATGGAGGATGATAGTTTCTTACGTTTCAGAGCTTTAATCTAGAAGACTATAGAACACCAAACTAAAACAGACTAAGAAAAGCATTATCTTTAATTTTACAAAATTAATCTTCTTCTAGAGAAGACCTCAGAGCCCAAACTATAGCACAAGACATTTTATAGCTATATTACAGACTCACTGGGATTTATAAATGGAAATGATGACAGAACAACCACAGCACTGAACTCCCGCTGTTCTAAATCCTGTATTTCCATGGGTGAAAAAAGGAAGAGCAAAAAGGAGGTCAAGTTCTTACATGAAGACAGAGTTTCAAATTTCCATCCATTGTTTAAACATATTTGAATGACTTATTGTGTCAAGGATCTGAAACCCAGAAAGCTTTGCCCTGTCAGCAATTTTTCTAACGTGCAGCCTCAAACTAAGGATGGAATTTTCCTTCCCAAGTCACTAACTACTAGCAGTCAAAAGCAAGAGTAACCTGGGTAATAGCCAGAGCAGTTACAGTAGTGATGAATGGCATTTTCCTCTTTAGATGTAGAGACTCTAGTTTAAACTTGTGACTGCCTTTAACATGGAAACAAGCAGATGGCAAAAGTTATGCTTGACCTTTTTTCTTGGCTCCTGAGGAGTGCCAATTTATATGGGGATGGCTCAGAAGAATAATAAACTTCAGTGTTCCTTCTTGGCACACTATTTTCCTAAAACCATTTTCAATAGTCATGCTGCACACAAGTGGGACTTGATGTGTTTCTAAGGTCAGGGAGGAAAGAGTCCAACTGCTGGACTTCTTAGCTAAAGGAAATAATCGTGGTAGTTTTCTTTTTTGGAGGGGACAGCATCACCATTATTAGGTCCTGAACACAAAAGCTTATGACTCTACAGCTAATCTGAAACACAGTCTGTATGGATAAAATGAAGATAAAATATGAATGTACGCTTGTCTAGTGGAAAAATAAATCTATTAAAGTTCAGAACAATGTGGAAAAAAAATGTTTCCAAAGAGATTAAATACACTGAAATGATTAAAAACTACCATATGATCCAGCAATGCAATGCCTAAGTATATACTAAAAGGAATTGAGAGGAGGGACTCAAACAGATATTTGTGTGTCAGTACTCATTACAGCATTGTTCACAACACCCAAAAGGTGGAGACAACCCAAGTGTCCAGGAACAGAGGAACAGATACACAAAAATGTGGTACATGCATACAGTGGAATATTATTCAGTCATCAAGAGGACTGAAGTTTTTGAACATGAATGAAAATCCCAGATGCAAATGCCAGAATTTAACAACACATTAAAAGGACAATAACACAATGACTCAGCAGGTAGGATTAAATGTTAAAAAAATAAAACCCCAAACTAAGCTAATCAATTAGATGGAAAAGCCATGTGATTATATCAGTAGATGCTGAAAAGGCATTTAATAAAATTCAGTTTCAATTTTCTGGCAAACATGCTTAGTGAGCCAAGGTCACAAGAATAACTCCTTAACAGTCACAGATTCTGGAAGTGAAAAAATGTCATACTTAGGGTCTCTCTGCATTGTTCATTGCATTATCCTCAATGCCTAGAATAGTGTCCAGCATAAAGAAGGCACTCAATATTTACTGAGTGAGCCTCCATGCTGTCAGCTCAGAGCCCAATGCGAGGCTCCAACTCACAAACTGTGAGATCATGACCTGAGCAGAAATCAACAGTCACTCAACTGACTGAGCCACCCAGGTGCCCAACATTAAAAAAAAAAAATTCTTAAAAAAAAAAATAACAATAAGCTCATTATATGTTAACATAAGTAACATGTCTTTATGAAAAATAACTGTATTCCTCCTAAACAAAACAAATTTCACAAAAATGGCACCATTTCTTTTTTTTTCTTTTTTAAAAAAAAATTTTTTTTTTTTTAACGTTTATTTTTCTTTGAGACAGAGCATGAACAGGGAAGGGGCAGAGGGAGAGGGAGACACAGAATCCGAAACAGGCTCCAGGCTCTGAGCTGTCAGCCCAGAGCCCGACGCGGGGCTCGAACTCACAGACTGTGAGATCATGATCTGAGCCGAAGTCGGCCGCCCAACCGACCAAGCCACCCAGGCGCCCCAAAATGGCACCATTTCTATGCCTTTGTGAATATCTTCAGCATCTACTTTAAGAGAGACCAGCTGGACTCTCATTGTAGGCCTCTGTATTGACTCTGCTGTGATATGTTGTGTGGTTGAAAAATATGATGAAAATGCGGCTTCACACAGATAAGTAGTTAGAGAAGACAGAAATATTTTGGGGCACCTGGGTGGCTCAGTTGGTTAAGCGTCAGGTCATGATCTTGCAGTTCGTGGGTTCGAGCCCCGAGTTGGGCTCCGCTCAGAGCTTGGAATTTTTTTTGGATTCTGTGTCTCCCTTTCTCTCTGCCCCTTGCCCGCTCACACTCTGTCTCCCTCAACAATAAATAACATTAAAAAATTTGTTTAAAAAGAAAAGTGGGGCGCCTGGGTGGCTCAGTTGGTTAAGCGTCCGACTTTGGCTCAGGTCATGATCTTGCGGCTTGCGAGCTCCAGCCCCATGTCGGGTTCTGTGCTGACAGCTCGGAGCCTGGAGCCTGCTTCAGATTCTGTGTCTCCCTCTCTCTGCCCCTTCCCCAGCTCACACACTCTCTCTCAAAAATAAATAAACAATAAAAAAATTTTAAAAATGGGAATGCAAGCTGGTGCAGCCACTCTGGAAAACAGTATGGAGTTTCCTCGAAAAACTAAAAATAGAACTACCCTACGACCCAGCCATTGCACTACTAGGCATTTATCCAAGGGATAGAGGTGTGCTGTTTCGAAGGGACACATGCCCCCCCCCACCCATGTTTATAGCAGCGCTATCAACAATAGGCAAAGTACGGAAAGAGCCCAAATGTCCGTCGATGGATGGATGGATAAAGAAAAAGTGGTATATATATATACAATGGAGTTGTTACTCGACAATCAAAAAGAATGAAATCTTGCCATTTGCAACTATGTGGATGGAATTGGAGGGTATTATGCTAAGTGAAATTAGTCAGAGAAAGATAAAAATCCTATGACTTCACTCATATGAGGACTCTAAGAGACAAAACAGATGAACATAAGGGAAGGGAAACAAAAATAATATAGAAATAGGGAGGGGGACAAAGCATAAGAGACTCTTAAATATGGAGAACAAACTGAGGGTTGCTGGAGGGGTTGTGGGAGGGGGGATGGGCTAAATGGGGAAGGGGCATTAAGGAATCTACTGAAATCATTGCTTCACTATATACTAACTAATTTGGATGTAAATTTAAAAAAATAAAAAATAAATAAATAAAATCTGAATAGAAGGCAAAAAAAAAAAAAACTGAAAAGAAAAGAAAGAAATATTTTAACACCTTTTCCCTGGGCTTGTTGATAATCCTCCTTGAAAGTACATCAAAACTCAAAAAGCGGTAGATTCTTAAAGATTAGTTGCAATGTAGAATCTAAAACCTTATTAATGAACTTATCATACCAAGCCACCTTGAAAGCCATTGGTCAGCTAGGCTCTCGCCTGGGATGCAGAAAGCCAGAGAGAGCATTGCTCTTATATTAACGGTGAGAAAAAAATACACAAACCAAAAAAATCACAACTTTCCTTGAATCCATCAGAGAGCTCAGGACAAGCAAGGACCATCTCACATGTGGCCGAGCTGTTCAAGCAGACAGGAAGGAATACGCTAAAATTTCTAACAAATGACTGACGGCCAAGTGCAGGGCTAGCACGACAGTACAGAACCTCTGGGAGCTGCCTGCACAGAACGGTTCGCACCCACTCTGCGGCTCTTTCTGGAGATCTTGGCCGCGTGCTCGTGAGAAAAGCTGCAGAGTGGGAAACCGGAGAGAGCCTCCTCCTGGAGCAGAGTCGGTGGACTCTGAGCAGGCACCGCAGGAAGGGCGTGAGGCCCTGAGAACCACTGCTGGAACACACCTCTCAAGAGCCTGAAACCCCTGGGGGAGGGGCAGCCCTGGCAAAAGTCTGATGCGGGTCGTAAGGCCAGGACAAGAGAACATAGCCTTTCACCACCCCCGATGGAACAGCAGGTATTCTAGGCCACAGGTAAGCTGTGCTGCAATTTTCATTCACAGACAACGGCTCACCGAGGGACAGTAGGGAGGCTTGCAGAGCCTTTGAAGTGGCTCTGAAGCAGGGCTTTAGGAATGAAAAGGAGTGGAGGTGATGGAAAAGTCACAGGAAATTGACAAGTGCCTGGATGCACGGAATTGGGATATTCCGGGGGTTACGTCATAGCAGCAGCAGCAGCACCATCTCGGCCATTTGCTGAGCACCACAGAGCCCCGCCACCCTGAAGCAGTTATCACTGTCTCTATACCACAGACAAGAACCCTCCGCTCAGAGAAGTTAAGAAACTTGTCCAAGGTCACACCCAGGGTCAGAGCCAAAATTTAAATTCAAAGCTCAGGTGTTTTCATTTGACCAGGATGCCATCCAATGTTATATCAGTGACAATGTCCAATTACCCCAATCCTTAGTGAATTCAAATAAAATGCGCCCTTTTTTAGTTCTTCGCTCTCCACAGAGGAGAGCGAGGACAGCTATTTGACTTCCTTACAGCTTGTCTTAAAATCAGAGATCATAGAAGGCAAGTGGCCAGGGTTCCAATATGCAGCAAACAAATCACTCTGCCGAGAAGTGCTGGTAAGGCTCACGTGCCATAAAAGGGTTGAGGCATGGTGATCAGACTGAACCGTCACTACAAGTCCTTGCCTCAACTACAGTCAGCAGTGCTTGACAAGTAGGCAAAACTGAACACTTATTCAGATTCGACTTGTCAAATAAAGGCAAGCCAACCTATGCACCAGATGTAAGAAATGCTGCCTGGAGAACGGTGGAGAGCCTCGATCAAAACCAGAGGCACCACTCGCCAACGGAAGGCTGCCGGAGAGGCGCAAAGCCCCGAGAACCCTCACAACCTGACTCCACTGCCCCAGTGGGTGGTCACAGGGCTTCCGGCACTCCCAGGTCCTTCTCAGGTCTCAGCAATTTCTGAAGTTTAGTGTTGTCTGTAGACATTTTGAAAATGTCATTCCAAAAAAAACTAAAAAAAAAAAACAAACAAAAAATGCCTAACCATTCTCGGTCACTAATGGACAAATTTGAGCATATGCTTTAAAAGCTCAATTGCTCGGGCACCTGGGTGGCTCAGTCAGTTGAGTGTCCAACTTCGGCTTAGGTCATGATCTAGGGTTTGTGGTTTCAAGCCTCGCGTCCGACTCTGTGCTGACAGCTCAGAGCCTGGAGCCTGCTTCTGATTCTGGGTCTCCCTCTCTCCCTGTCCCTCCCCTGCTCATGCTCTGTCTCTCTCCAAAAATAAATAAACATTAAAAATTTTAAAAAAGAAAAAAAAGCTCAATTGCTTTAGATTTAGTATGCTTCAGCAGGAGGAAGCAAGTGACAGTGCCCCCCTCCCCTTTCTTTTCAAACTATTTATAGCCCCTTTAATACTAATGCCATTTATTTTTTTCCATCAATGGGCTTCATTTTCCTCTCAGAGAGGATAAGAGAGGATAAATTTGAAGTGACTGAGGGGACAAATTCAAACCATCTCCCTAGAGAGCTGACAAATACAAATTCATAATCCCACAAAATGAAGATCAATGTTATGCTATGAACTCCCGCCATCTACCTAGTTCAGGGTCTTGGGGAGCACAGCTATTTTTGTTCTAACGCCTGAATTAGACGATAGCCTAATTTTGAGGATGAAAAGCAAAGAACAGTTCCTCCTTGGAAGGCAACATGCTTTACTGATTTAGTTAATAAATCTATACGATGTCTCCATGAAAAGAGAGAAGGCAAGTATGATTAGCCCCCCATTATCTGAGGAAAATGGAGACATGGAAAATTTAAGAAACATGGCCCTGGACAGATACCAAGGACAGGAAGAAATTCTTTGTTTTCTGGGCCTGGCACTTTGTACCAAAATGAGGATAAGGAAGAGAAGAGAAAGTGTCTAATAGCGTGCCACGTGGCTATGAACCTATCCTGTTCAACCTTTTCGTCTACAACGTGAGCCAAGACATAGAATTTGTCTGGCAAATGTGCTAATGATAAAAAGGGGAAGTCATCAAGATTCCAAAAGGTCTCAACTGGCTGGGGTAATCAAGCAAAACTAGCAAGATGAAATGGGGGGGACAACATAAAGTTCAGCACTTGATTTCAAAAGAATTTCTTAAACAAACAGAGGAAAGTTGAAAAGTAGTTCATATGAAAAAAGCCCTGGGGCAGATGTTGCGAACTGTTGGCACAGATGTGTTTTGTTTGGCCTTTGCAGTATTTGTGAAAAACACTAAGCCAACACTGAAAAATGTGGAGAGTCGCACAAAAATCCGGATTTCCGGCTTCTCTTGAAAACCTGATAGGTCTGGCATCTCCAGGTGTGCATTCAGACATGACAACAATTGGTTAGAACGGAGATGTGGCTGTCCCCTTTAGATAGGGCATTTACTCGCCCGGTGGATACACATGGACGCACAGTGGCCTGCTGAAGCCATTTAGGTTACTTTTCTAGCGCTGTGAGCATCTGTCTGAAACTCCTGACCTGGGGATTTCAGACAACCGCCAACTCCGTAGAAGCCAACAACATGACATGGCCCAAAATTTCACCCCAAAATCCAAGGTAATGAATGAATGGGAGAACAGGGTCTAAACCAGTGGTCCTTAACTTTTGAAGAGTCACAGACTCCTTAAGAGAATTTTGAAAAATCAACGAATCTGTTCTTCAGAAGTAAGTCTATCCATACAAAAATGAATAGTTAATTTCAGGAAGTTGACAGTCCCTGAGCCCCCAGTTCCCCTGTTAACAACCCCAGTTTAGACCAAGGAGGTAAACTGTCCCACTGTGTGCCCACACAGTATGTGTCCTCTTGGCCAGGAACCATGTTTTAAGAATGATGCTGACAGGGGTGCCTGGGTGGCTCAGTTGGTTAAGCGTCTGACTTCAGCTCAGGTCGTGATCTCACAGCTTGTGAGTTCGAGTCTCATGTGGGGCTCCATGCTGACAGGATTCATTCTCTCTCATTCTCTCTCTCTCTCTCAAAAAAAAAAAAAAAAAAAAAAAAAAAAAAAAAAAATGATGCTGACAAACTGTAAGGTAACCAGGATGATAAAGGATCAGATCGTAAAAGGATCAGATCGTAAAGCTGAAGAAACTAAGAATGGTTAGCCTAGAAAAAGGAACAGTAAGAAAGGAACATAATATCCATTTAAAATTTCAGAAACTATAATAAGGAAAAGGGATTACACACCGGTCCAGCTGGCAGAACTCAGCAATGAGAAGTTACAATGAGGTCTATTTTACTATTTCAGTTCAGTCTAAGAAGGAAAGAAGTTTCTTACAATTAAAGCTGTTGGATACTGGAAAAGACCGAACCTCTCCTGTGGAACAACAAAGGAGCGAGTTGTCCATCATCGTGAGTGTCCAAGCAGAGGCAGAAGGACACTGAAATGTCAGAGACGCCATAGAAAGGATTCCTGAACTGGGAGGAAGGTTGTACTGCAGATACTTGAAGCTTCTTAAAAACCGAATGTTGGTGAGCTGAGCTGGAGATGGCAATAACAATTTCTTCCCCTCCCGAACCTTAGTCTTGCTCTGATGCAACAGTAACACTGTAGCCAAGCTCCACTCAAGAAGACAGAAGCCCAGTGGCTAACCCTCCCGGTGCTTCTCAGTGAACTTACTGGGAACTGGTCAAAGTTTGGCCACTCTCGAAATGTCACATGCCAGCTTTCTCTTTTTCTAACCCACTCCTCTATTCACCTCTTTCCCCCCCTCAGCCACGCTGTCTGTTTTAATTCTTGGGAAGCTGTGTAACGCTCGTAGCATATCAGATCCTGTATTAGTGGAATTGACTCATCTTATCCACAAAGTTTGAAACATGTGGGCATTTAATTAAAGCTTTGGCCTGATGATTTCAGCAGAAGAAAATGGGGAGAATTCTGTGCTGTATTAACTCTGTATGAGCATCACAGTCTGGTTAGAAGAGGTCACAGACTAAACCAGTTCGTCTGCCACGTAGGAGGTGGTCAACGATCCAAAGTTCTCCAAAATGTGTAGCAGAATGCTAACCGGGCAGCTGGTTCCGAATTCTCAAAAAACTACAGGAAGTGCCTTCCTGTGTCTTCAATTTCTAAATCACTGCCTCCCCAAAAATAATTTTATAGTTAGAAACACTGCTTTTCAAAAATGTTTGCTAAAAACAAATCTTTCAAGACACCACGAATGGGAAATAAACATTCCCTCTCATTTACAGATTAAAAAGCACCCTGGTTCTGGTTGGACACAATCAAGGTGAAAGTTATAAAATGAAAATTTCCTTCTGCCCGTAATATTGCTCTCCTCCCAAGTGTTCCTCAGAAGCTTAGGAAACAAGTTCTGAAAGCAAACTTTTACTCTGTTCCAGGGAAGAGGGGAATCTTGGGCCTCTCGACCTATAAAACTCAGTATTTTGGAACATCCATAATTCTCCCAAGTCTGTGCCAGGCAAATGGAGTCTCTCTTCAGCAAACCACCAGCCAGCCAGGGCTGGATAGCAAGGCTTTACCCATAGGGGCTGACAAGAATGGGACTCAAAAGCTCCCTGGAAAAAAAAAGTCTCTATTCGAGCTTGCATTACAAACTGTTGGAAAAGATAGATGGAGGGGATGACAGGAAAAGCAATTATTTCTTCTGGGCTTCCTCTCTGTCTGGATTCTAAGGAGACGAACACAAAATTCCACCACAGATTGAAATGCTATCTAAACATTCTTGAAAATGTGGTCTTGCTCTCTGAAACCGGACCTGGCCCTGCTGCATCAACCTGTCACCTATGAACACGTGAAGGTGGCGAAGGCCGACATTCCCGCGGGCGGTCTAATTTGGGGCCCGACCTGTCACTACTGCTAGTTTGTGACCGCAGGTCAGATCATAAATAACTAACTGCAAGATACACCTCTACATGGCATGACCCAACAAAAAGTCTCGATGCGTCCTTCACGTTAGGTTCACGTTCTTGGAATTTTAAACACCTGACGCTCTCGTTAAGTATTTCAGTGAGCCGTTCGAAGTGCAGGTTGAAATCACACTAGAAAGGTGTGTCATTATTTCAAAGAGTAGTCATTCGAGACTGGGCACACACAAATCAAGCTGTAAACAACTTTATAGGGACACACGCTGATCAAAATGTTTCATGGTAAAGGGCTTTTGTTTATTTACAATAAATAAATAGTCTCACATAGACCAAATGTTCAATACCGTTGAATAAAATGTTACTGCACGTGAACTATGTGTTGAGAGAAATACAAGGATGGGGAGGATTTAGTTCTTGCCTCAAGGAGCTTATAAACTAGTCGAGGGGGCAAGATTTGTTCGCTAGTAAGTCAAAGGAGAGTACACGCACAGGCCTGGGAGTCTGTGGGCAGAAAGGATATACGTGTAGCTAAGGGGTATCGAGATGAATCTGCTCATGAGAAGTGTGGACCAGATGAGTTCCAAGTCCCTTCTAGGTCTAAAATTCTAATTCCTGTATATCCAGATGAGCTAAACAGAAAATTTCATGGAGGAAGCAGTGTTTGAGCTGGGTCTTAGGTAGATTTTGAAATGAAGTTACTGGAAGAAAAAGAGGAGAGGGAGCATTTCAGACAAAACAAAGTAAAACGCACGGGTTCAGAAAGCACGGTGCCTGCGGAGCACTAAGCCTTCTAAGGATCTCGGCAGGACACAAAACTGGAAAGGCAGATTGAGGCCTTGAATGCCAAATAGAGGAACTTGGATTCAATCTGGTAGACAGAGGCCACTGAGGTTTCTGAAGAGATAGATGACAAGGCCAGACATATAGAAGGAAAGATAAAGGGCAGAAAGAGGCTGGAGTATTCTCAGGCTACACTGTTACTCTCTATTACCTCTAAGGGCCCCATGTACACAGGCCTCACCTGCCAAAGAAGCCATGCTTCATAGGAGAAACCTAAATAGACAAAAACAAAGCAATAAGGGCTAAGAACGATGCAGGGACTAGGAAATCGGATCAGTCTTAGGAAACAGGTCTATATACAAATACTGCTGCTGATGACAACAAGGAAGGAAGGAGATACTTACAAATGGGCCAACGGAAGATGGTTACTAGGAAGCAAAGTTAGTCATAAAACGTAGGGGAAATCGAGACATGGATAAAACTAAAAACGTAAAAGAGACACATAATACCTATAAGCTACTAGCAGAGGAAGCAGGAATAAGAGAGAGCAGGACATTTATACGTAGGATGACACCTCCCATCCGCCCAAAATTCGGGTAGCATAATGTATATTTTAAGAAAATAGCTGCACTAAAAAATGTCAAAGAGGACAAATAACAGAACTGAAACTATCACAGAGGCACACACTGACCTAAGGAGTTAGTATTGAAAAGGGAACAGCAGGGGCGCCTGGGTGGCTCAGTCGGTTAAGCGTCCGACTTTGGCTCAGGTCACGATCTCGCAGTCCATGAGTTCGAGCCCTGCATCGGGCTCTGGGCTGACAGCTCAGAGCCTGGAGCCTGCTTCGGATTCTGTGTCTCCCTCTCTCTCTGGCCCTCCCCTGCTCACACTCTGTCTCACTCTCTCTCTTAAAAATAAATAAACATTAAAAAAAATTTAAAAAAAAAGAAAAAAGAAAAAAAAGAAAAGGGAACAGCAGAAACTGCACATAAGACCAGAAAAGGCATGCTCAGCATCTCTGTTATGACAGCAATTTCTGAAATAAGATGCCTAAACAGAAGAGAATCCAAATGAAAAGGAAAATGGTTAATAGCTAACAGCTGGCCCCTCAGTCGTGGAAGCTTGCCTCCTCCCCACACACCCCTTTCCCCCTTCATTCCCTTCCAACAGCCCTCCTTAGCTAGATCCAAAAAGAACTATACAACTATGACATGAATCCATGTCTGACACTGTGGAGAGAGACCAGGAGACTTCAGTTTTCTCACGTAAGCCTACATGGCACTGGCCCGGGTGAGCTGTGCTCCCATATGCTCCTGGTTCAAGGGACGCGGACTGAGAGCTCACTGCTGGTTTAGGCAGCCCACCTCTGACAGTAGTGACACAAGTCATGCACACTTCCTGCCGCATGGGGGACAGATCAGAAAGAAAGTGCTCTCCACAAGCATTCTGGTCACTTGGTCATTGGGTGGTGAAGAAATCAGGAGGATATGATTAATATGGGGGAATAAGTTACTTACTTGCCTGCCATCCTGCCCCACGTTCGTCTGACCTCTTACAACAGTTCGAATATTGTCATCCAGTCTCCTAGTGAAAAAGTTCAGGGATACAAATCATTAAAACAATCTCTACTCTAGGGTGACCAAAAGAAAAACAGCTGGTAACTTATCCATCAACTCCCACAGGGGGCACCTCCTTATCCAGAGAACCACACAAATTTGAATGATGGAAGACTGAGGCCTCGGACCCCCAGCTAAGGCAGCAATGGCAGTGTAAGAAGCCGAGCCCAGCATAGGCTGATGAGTAGTCTCTGCCTTTTAAGAAGCCTATTCTTGCTTATTATTCAGAGCTGTCCGAAAGCACCAACATAACTTAGTATTTTTCAATGGAGAAAACCAGGAATGGCGATGTTGCCGAAACTCTATGGGAACAAGTCAGAGAATTCAAACTGCCCCCCACAGAATCCCCAGGCACATCCTTAGAAACCTTAAAGGGCTAAGGAGCTGGGGTGCTATATGGGATTGGTGCTTCATCCTCTGGGCCCTGACTGCGATCTGTGTAGGAGGTGGATCTGTGGACTCCAGTTCCAACACGGGCCATTTGGTGGCACCTCAACCAGAGACATTCATACCCGTTTAATTCCACTTTCAGTTCAGAGAATGTTTCAAAGGTATGTTGTTGTGCAGTGATTTCTGGACCATTTTTCCTGTGCAAATCCTGGCCAACTCAGTAGTCTCTGCTAGAACTGTTAGAGCCCAAGCCCACTAAAGCCGAAGCAAGAGGCGTCTTTGCACGTCCTAAGGCACCCGACTGAACAACACACTCATGGCAAAGGTCTTCACTGAAAGGCCCAAAGGTCGTAAGGGAAAAAGGAAATCATCTCCTGGATTCAAAGTGAGGCTTCTCTTCATCAAAAGTCAAACAAAACGGGGCGCCTGGGTGGCTCAGTCGGTTAAGCATCTGACTTCAACTCAGGTCATGATCTCACGGTCCGTGAGTTCGAGCCCCGCGTCGGGCTCTGTGCTGACAGCTCGGAGCCTGGAGCCTGTTTCGGATTCTGTGTCTCCCTCTCTCTCTGGCCCTCCCCCGTTCATGCTCTGTCTCTCTCTGTCTCAAAAATAAATAAACGTTTAAAAAAAAAAGTCAAACAAAACAAATGCAAAAAACGATATTTGAAGTACTGACATCAACCACGTGTCATGTGCCATGTGTCACAGCTGGAAATCCAGACATGGATAAACCAGAACCAGGCTACTGGACAGGAAGGACTCCTGACGTCTAACTCTGGCAAGCACATCCCAGATTAATCCCAATATTTAACCTTCGGTCACCACAAACGCCAATGAGCACATCTGACCATATTGATAGCTGGTATATGGCCCAAGGATTCATATATAAACCCATCCTCATATCTAAGACTTGGAGGTACAAAAAAAGGTCAATCTGCTAAGGAAATAAAACCAATAAAAATAGAGAAAAAATGCTTTTACCCCCTTTTGTAACCAACCATTTTGAATAGCCTGTTAAATCTTCCTTCCCTTTTTAGAAATAATTTGAAGACTGACCAAAAAAATCCGATTCTTTGCCACAAGGTTCATATGGAAATCCAGTTAAGGAATTATTTTTTTTTAAAGTTGTCATAAACAGCAAACTTGAGATTTCAGGGTTCTAACAGATAAGTGTGATCTAGAATATGATTAAAATCAACAGCATACTTTTCATCAACTATTAATAATCATATGGTGTCACTTACCTTATTTTCAGTCTAATTTTGTTCACGACTTCATCAATGTTTGCCAGAGACTACAAAAAGAAGGAAAAGTGCCAGCTATTACTTCACTTTCTAGAATTTCTCCTTTACAGGGAAATAATGAGCTATCGAGGCTATTTATGACAGCTCAAAAAAATTAATCATAGTGTGATACAATTTTAACTTTAAAAAAAAAAAAAGAGTGGGTGGTTCACTGGGATGGAGCATCCAACTCTTGATTTCGGCTCAGGTCATGATCTTGCCATTTGTGGGATCGAGTCTCGTGTCCCCTGCTTGTGATTCTCTCTCTCCCTCTCTCTCTGCCTCTCCCCCACTTGCACTCTCTTGCAAAATAAATAAATAAAGTTAAAAAAAAAAAAGTATAGCAGTTGTTGGCAACTACTACAAATTCCAGCCTGGTATCTATTTTTAGTAAATAAAGTTTTATTGGAACACAGTCATGCCCATTCATTTACATATTATCCACAGCTGCTTCTGAGCCACAAACGCAGAGGTGAATAGTTGCAACAGAGACAGAATGGTCCACAATGCCTAAAATATTTCCTATCCAGCCTTTTACAGAACGTTTGCTGACCCCTGGCATATAGGATTGTGACAAGTTCATATAACAAAATACACCAACTAAAATGAAAGATTACAACCCACAACAAGAGGAATAAATCTTACTAACATAATGTTGCACCAAAAAAGCCAGACACAAGGACGTATGTCGTATGACTCCTTTTATATAGTCCAAAAATGAGTGAGGCTATTCTTTCATGTCAGGAGCCAGGATGGCGGCTATCTTTGGAGAAGGTAGTTACTGTGAGAAGGCAAGAGGGGTCCATCTAAAGACGCTGCACGAATGTCTTATTCTCTAAATGGCGGTTACCTGGCTGTATTCATTTTGTGAAAATTCATCAAATTGTACACTTAAGACTTGAGTACTCCTCTACATCATGTTATACGCTGATAAATAAATAAATCTATTTTTTCGAAGTTTGTAGATCCATTAGAAAAAAACATCTGGAAGGAAAAACACTGGTAGCTTTGGAATCTATACTGGTAGCTGTAATCTATGAAATCAGTAGCAGTAATTTCAATCTGAGAGGGGATTCTAATTTTTTCTTCTTTTTACCTGTAAGTATTTTCTAACTGCTCTATATTGGCTACCCGTTGCTATTGTAATTATAATACAGTTATTTCGAGTTTTAGGACAATGACACACAAGTGGACTATTTCCAACCTTAGCCAGCAGAAAATGCAAGGAAATGGTGCCCCCTAGTGGAATAGAGATTGCACAATTTTATAACACCATTTTAACTCAAGTTTTCAAAAAACAACTTTTTAAGTCCTCTTTCCTTTCCCCTCAACAGCTATTTTACCTCAGAAGGAAGCAAGGGTGATGCAGGAACTGTGCTTATTAATTATTACCAGCAACCTCTGGTGGCAGGAGAAGGCCAGGAGCCTGCCAAGAGCAGGCCTGGTAAAAGAACCAGCTCACAAGTGAGATGTCAGACCAGGCCATTTACATCTTTGTTTACTGTTCTGACAAAGCCACTGGTTACTGAGAATTTTCAGAAATCCAGACTAAGGTGAAAATGAATGTCAGAAAACAGAAGTTATTTTAGTAACTATTTTAATTAAGGAAGCTGTCAAGTTACCCCAAAACCGGACTGGGTATAAACCACCAGTGTAATCACAGAAGCTGAGTTTGTTGGAGGACCTACATTGGGCACAGTGCTGCCACTACGAACATGCTCTGTGTACAGAGGGCAATCTGTTTAGCCTGAGTGTATACTTCTTCATGTGTAAACTGGGCATAACCTCTTCCTTAAAAAAAAAAAAAAAAAAAAAATTGGGGGGGGGGGGGGGAGTATTGTAAAAAAACTATTTAAAAAATGTTAACATCTAGGGTGCCTGGGTGGCTCAGTCGGTTGAGCATCTGACTTCGGCTCAGGTCATGATCTCACAGCTTGTGGGTTCGAGCCCTGTGTTGGGCTCTGTGCTGACAGCTCAGAGCCTGGGGCGTGCTTTGGATTCTGTGTGTCTCTCTCTCTTCTCCTCCCCTGCTCATACTCTGTCTGTCTCTCTCTCTCTCAAAAATAAATAATACAACATTTTTAAAAATTTAATTAAAAAAAAAGTTAACATCTGAAGAATCTGGGTGAAAGGTAGCCATAAATTCATTGTACCAATGGATAACTATACCAAATTTTAAAAATTATAGTTTATTTGAAATCGGTAAAACAAAAACAAACAAAAAAGAAATTGGTAAAACATGTATGTAACCAAAAAGCCAAACAGTACAAGAGGATAAATTAGTGAAAAGCTAGGCTTCTTCTCTCCCTGCCCTGCCCGTCCGCCCCAGTTCTCCTCCTGAGAGGCAATGGCTCCGAGCTGGCTTCTTCTGTACTGTCCTAGAAACAGTCTATGTATTTAAATTTAAAGCATGTCCATAACTTACGTCCCTTTCTTTATACAATGCACATTGTCCCGCATCGTACTTTTTTCACTTAACAATATGACTTGGAGGTTATTCCACAACAGTAAATATTGATTTGGGGTGCTACATACACTAACCAATGCTTAAATTTAACTCCTTAAACATGAAGGTCTTGCTTAAGCCATCACAATTTTTCTAGGAAGAGTAATTCAAAATATTTATGCCTTCGGATGTTCAACTGCATTTAAAAGAGCAATAACATGGGAATGGCCTAAATGGCCACAGTAGAAAAGTTAAAATAAATCAAGCCAAATTGATGCGGTGGACTTTTACACTACTGGAGATGCTGGGCAGGAAGGCTCCAAAACAACAAAGATCGTTTACGATAACATGCTAGTAAGAGGAAAACACTAAAATGCAACTATTAAAAGACCGGAAAGAAATGTTCTAAAATTATCATGCTTGAAAAGATGCTCAACATCACTCATCATCAGGGAAAAAAAATCAAAACCACACTGAGATACCACCTCACACCGGTCAGAGCGGCTAGAATTAACAACTCAGAAAACTACAGATGCTGGCGAAAATGTGGAGAAACGGGAACCCTCTTACACTGCTGGTGGGAATGCAAACTGGTGCAGCCGCTCTGGAAAACAGTATGGAGGTTCCTCAAAAAATTAAAAAAAGAACTACCCTACGACGCAGCAATAGCACTACTAGGAATTTATCCAAGGGATACAAGAGTGCTGATTCATAGGGGCACATGTATCCCAATGTTTATAGCAGCACTTTCAACAACAGCCAAATTATGGAAAGAGCCTAAATGTCCATCAACTGATGAATGGATAAAGATGTGGTTTATATATACAATGGAATAATACTTGGCAATGAGAAAGAATGAAATCTGGCCATCTGCAGCAACGTGGATGGAACTGGAGGGTACTATGCTCAGTGAAAAGACAGATATCATGTTTTCACTCGTATCTTGAGAAACTTAACAGAAGTCCATGGGGGAGGGGATTGTTACAGAGAGGGGGGAGGCAAACCACAAGAGACTCTTAAAAACAGAGAACAAACTGAGGGTTGATGGGGGTAGTGGGGGGAAGAAGGGAAAATGGGTGATGGGCACTGAGAAGGGCACTTGTTGGGATGAGCACTGGGTGTTGTATGTAAGCAATGAACCACGGCAATCTACCCCAAGAACCAAGAGCACACTTTACACACTGTGTTACCCAATTTGACAATAAGTTACATTGAAAAAAAATTTTTAATGTTTAAAAATATAAAATGATGTTTGACCACATGCTACCTAGACCGATTGGTGACCACGTTCCCTTCATCTTCCAGATTTTCTGCTGGTTTCCCAGCAGGGAAAGGGTGCTAACGTTTAATGTGGATTCATTACACAATACTCTTCTAGATGTTCTACAGAAATGATTTCCCTTAATCTTCTCAACCACACTAGGCATGCTATTTTCTATTCAGTGGGGGGGGTGGGGGGGTGGGGGGGGCGGGAGATTAGGCTCTGAAAGGATGGATGTTTTGTCCAAGGCTGTGTATATAACATTCAGCACGGCTGGACTTGGTTGGGGTCAATCTTGACTCTTGGGTTTCTGCTCTTTCTTACTCTACCATGCTTTTTTTTTTTTCTTTTTTTAATGTTTATTTATTTTTGAGAAAGTGAGAGAATGAGAGAGAGAGAGAGAGAGAGAGAGAGAGAGAGAGAGGAAGAGAGACAACCCTAGGCAAACACTGCCCTATCAGCACAGAGCCTGATGCAGGGCTCGAACCCACAAACCATGAGATCATGACCTGAGCCGAAATCAAGAGTCGGCCACTTAACCAGTTGAGACACCCAGGCACCCCTAACCATGCTACCTCTAAAGTTAGATCCTCAACCTAACTTTTAGGCATCCCACATATCCAAGGGATGTGGCACACTCCTTGCTAGGTTAGTAATCCTCACGGGGTGGAGGGACTCCCCTGGTGTTGGGGAAATGCCCCAAAGGAATCCAGATTGGTGACCCTGGGTGGAGGTGATACATCTGCTCTTTGAGAATCACCCATCTAGTTTAGTTATAAGGTGGTTGTACAGTTTTATGACTTAAAAATGTTTTAATGATGGAAAAGTATTTCCTGATTCTAATAGCAATTCTTGCTAATTACAGAAAATACAGAACTTCCCACTGCACCTCCATCAGAAAATAATCACCATTAGCGTTTTGGTATATTTTTCTACTGTTCTTTCTAAGCAAATATGTGGCTTAAGAAAATTAAACTGGCATGAGAAACAATTTGGCATCTTACTGTTTTCACTAAACAACACAGATCCAGAGCATTGGGGGGGGGGGGGGGTCATTCAAAATTCTTTAGAAAAAAATCTTTAGAAACAGCTCCACGTGACTCTTCTGTCAAAGTTATTAATTGTATCAGTTTTATATTTATTTTTATAGATTTTACCTAGTTTCCCCTAATCAAACCTTTAATGAAAACATGGCAAATGATTATCTTCAGTTTTCTACTAGGAGACTAGAAAAGTTTTCCAGATCTTTGTTACCAAACCTGGCTACTCTTCAGAACTACCCCTAAGAGCCCTATAAATACAGCAAGCTGAGCTCCTGCCACATGGACCTAGTGAGTTAGAACTACCTGGGGATGTCCTGCCTCCAGGCACATATCTCCAGGCAACCACTGACACGCAAGCCGCTCCTACTCAACAGACACTGCATATACATCCTCCTCCTTAGAGTGACCCTAAACTCATTCTTGATACACTGACATCTACTTCAAATTTTTTAAAGTTTTTTTTCATGTTTATTTGAGAGAGAGAGAGAGAGAGAGAGAGAGAGAGAGAGAGAGAGAGACAGAGCACGAATGGAGGAGGGACAGAGAGAGAGGGAGACACAGAATTCAAAGCAGGCTCCAGGCTCTAAGAGGTCAGCACAGAGCCTGACATGGGGCTTGAACTCACCAACCGTGAGATCAGGACCTGAGCTGAAAATGGACGCTTAACTGACTGAGCCACCCAGGCGCCCCTAAATATTCTAAACTCGACTCAGAAGTATTTGCTGCAGGTCCATGAGGTGTAGAGATGGGTTTTGCCCAAGATTTAGCAACAGGCGAAAGACATGATTCATGCCACTATTTTCTATTACGTTGTCATTACAGACCATGGGAATCTGGGCTGGAAAATGAACTGCTAAGTGTAAATCTGGGGTCGGGGAAATAAAAGCAACCTTGTGTCATAAATTTTTTTACATTGCTAAGAAACTTCACTACACGTTATCGTGTACATGGAGGTACGATTAGACAAGACATATAACTACATCTGTGGAATGACAAATGTCTAGTTGCTACCTTCAGTAGTTTAAAATCAAATACATATAAAAACATATCAGGAAGAAGTGAGAACCTGGTGGTTTCCTATGTAATTTCCAAATCTAACAGTTATTTTTGCTTTGATGAGTCAGCATTCTTGATACAGTGGGGCAAATGGTATTTTCACAGCTAAAACTGCTGTCTTTATACAAGTTGTTCCCAAATTTCTACCTCCAACTAATTCCTAGAATTCCTCTTTCACACTAAACAATGAGCTCTAAAGGCTATCTGTGAAATCTCAAAAAAGACAATCACACAGAATCACACCATTTTCTCCAACTTTATTTAAAAAAATGAATATGTCCATTAGAAATTTTTTTTAATGTTTATTTATTTTTAGAGAGACAGAAGGCAAGTGGGGGAGGAGCAGAGAGAGAGGGAGACACAATCTGAAGCAGGCTCCAGGCTCCCAGGTGTCAGCACAGAGCCCGACACAGGACTCGAACTCACGGACCATGAGATCATGACCTGAGCCGAAGTCAGATGCTTAACTGACTGAGCCACCCAGGCGCCCCAAATATGTTCATTAGAAAAAGCTTAGAAGGGGGAGTCTGGATGGCTCAGTCGGCTGAGCACCCGACTCTTGATTTCAGATCAGGTCATGATCCCAGGGTCACAGGATTGAGCACCCCATTGGACTCTGCACGGAGTGTGGAGCCTGGTTAAGATTCTCTCTCCCTCTCTCTCTCTCTCTCTCTCCCTTCCTCCCTCTCTCTCTCCCCCCTCCCTCTCTCCCTCTGCCCCCTCCCCCACTTGTGCCCATGTTCTGTCTCTCAAAAAATAAAAATTAAAAAAAAATTTTTAATTAAAAAAATAAAAGAAAAAGTTTGGAAGGATATATGCCAAAAATATTAACAATTATGAGAATTATGAGCTCCAGACTCAAATATCCAAATCCACACTTCCACCGGAATGGCCCCCAAATGTTCAAAACTTAGCTTGCCCTTACACCCCACTCCTACTCTATTTACCACTAAAGCCTGCTCTTCCTCCTTATCCCCAAATTAGCTTAAAGGTATCTGGTGTTGACCCACTCCTTCTGCCAGGCTAGAGAGCAAAGTTCAAAATCCTTCATTTGGGTGCGCCTGGGTGGCTCAGTCGGTTAAGCGTCCAAATTTGGCTCAGGTCATGGTCTCGTGGTTCATGGATTCAAGCCCCATGTTGGGCTCTGGGCTGACAGCCTGTCTCAGGCTCCTGCTCCTGCTGTCTCTCCCTTTCAGAAATAAATAAAACATGGAAAAAAAATTTTTTTAATTAAAAAAAAAAATCCTTCATTTGGCGTATAACGTGCAGCTGAAATGCCATTTCTTCAGGGAAGTCTTTTTGGGTCCCTGAGACTAAGTAAGGCGGCGTGTGCTCTGCTCCCACAGTACTTGGTGCGCTTCCTTCATGGCAAGGCTGAGCACTCTTTCTCCCTCTGTGGCTCCTTATTCTCATAACACCACTATTAAACGTTTAGAACGGTGTCTGTGTGTTCAATAAACGTTAACTATTATCACAGTTGTAGCAGAACTTAGGGGTCTTTAGAGAGCAAGCAGCAAATCATAATTATACCAACAGGCTACTGTAGAGCCATAATAATTCGCTTATAATCTGTTAATGGTGTATTTATTACCTGTTAAGGTAGACCAGAAGCTCTGGGTTGGTAAGGACCCCATCTGTCTTGTTCACCCGCTAGGCCCAGATTTCTTAGAAAACTGGGCAGAGGAAGTGTGTTTTGGTGGGTAAAGGAAGGAATTTTAGATTCCACATCCTTTCAACCAGTCTGTGACTTCGGACTCCTAGATGGCTCTGTGGACTTGCTCTCTGAATCCCAGTCTTCACTCGGGCTCTTATCGTCCCCTGTAGGTGATCTGCCAACTGGTCTTCCTGCCTCCAGTTCTGCCTCCCCTGGCTCACCCTCTGCTCTGCTGCCAGATGGGATATTTTAAATGTGAATCTGATCCAGTCATTACCCTGTCAAGAGTCCTTTTTTTTTTTTTTTTTTTTTTGAGAAAGAGAAGGTATGTGCAGGGGAGGGGCAGAGAGAGAGACAGAAAGAAAGAGAAAGAGAGAGAGAGAGAGAGAGAGAGAGAGAGAGAGAGAATGAGAATCCCAAGCAGGCTCCACATTGTCAGCACAGAGCCCGACACGGGGCTCAATCTCACAAACCATGAGACCATGACCTGAGCTGAAATCAAGAGTCGATGCTTAAATGACTGAGCCCCCCAGGCTATCTAAAGTCCGTAAGTGAACAGCCACTGCCTAGAGTCACTGTCTCCAGCGCAGGGCGTGGACATCCCAAAGGGGTTTGCAATATTGCCCATTAGAGTGTGAAAAGAAAACATTAAAATCTCTATCTTGGGGGGGCTGGATATAGTATATTTATTGACAGTACATGACAAAAACCTCTGTTTTTATTATTTATGTAACAAACACTACTAAAACCTAATTTATTTAAGACTGCTACTAGAGTATGTACCTAATATTTTGAGGGTGTGTACAAACCTAAAACTGGGCCCTGTGACAATGAGCTGTGTGGAAAATATTTCACTGAGAGGCATGGGGAGCCTGCAAGCCTAGAGAACACGGTCCCTTCAGGACCCTTGCTCTGCCAACCCCGTCAGCCTTATCTCCCAGGAGGCTCTGTTCCCTGTGCACACTCTGTGTTTCTCATCTCTGAGCCTTTGTCCTGTGCTTAGAATGAACTTCTCTCCCTGTCATCCTAGACTTGCCCATCAGTTGACTCTGCCTAGGGTAGTGTTCCGCCAGACGGCCACAGGCCTGGCTCCTTCATAGGTATCAAGTCTTAGTTTAAAGGGAAGTACCTCACACAGACCTTCCCCGGCCACTTATCTGAAGGAGCCCCCCACCCCCGCTGCACCTGCTGTTTACCATACTATCCACAACACTTGATAATTTCTTGTATATTTATTTGATGGTTTGTTTATTGTCTTCTTCCTCACGCTAGACTCCACAAGACTAGGAACTTGCCTGCCACACCATTTCCCTCCAGTTTCTAAACAGTGCCTGGCATTTAGTAGACATTTCATAAATGTGTGTGACTAAATGAAGGAATGACTCCTTTAAGATTTGGCAGAAGGCCTGCCTCCTCTCTGAGGTTTTGATTTTCTTAGGAAGAACGTTCCTTTGTTCCTCACTAAACCATTCAATACCTCCCCCACAGCATTCATCAGTGTCTCTCCCCCAGCCCCCCGCCCTTGATCATGTACACTTCAAGGGCACGGACTGGGTGTTATTCTTCTTTGTGCCCCCAGCGCCTAGCTTGGTGACCGGTACCTGTCAGGTGCCCACGGAACGTTTGCTGAATTCATAAATGAATTACCAAAAAGAACTCTAGCTGACTTTCTCCCGACTCTGATGCTTCTAATTCTCTACTTCTCACCTAAACACCCAAAAAACAACTGTGTAAGAAAAACCCATCTGTATAGGCAAGCCACCCAACACAACAAAATAAAAAACAAAGTCTGAAAATTCGCATCTCAAAATAGGAGTGAGAGTAGCTTTATGACCCCAGGGTTATCCTCCCCACCTCACTCCCACTCTTCCCAATTAGTTTTAAAAATCCTTTCTACCTCCCAATTTACCACAGAAAATGTAGGGGACTCTTACAGACTAAAGATAGCATTTCTTTCTTCTTCTTCTTCTTCTTTTTTTTCTTTTTAAGTAGGCTTCATGCCCAGCACAGAGCCCAATACAGGGCTTGAACTCATGACCCTGAGATCAAGACCTGAGTTGAGATCAAGAGTCAGACACTTAAGTGACTGAACCACCCAGGCGCCCCATTACAATTTCTAATAATATGCTCACAATACGAAGAATTCCACTCTCACACAACAGTATTTGGTATAAGCTAACCCCCCACCAAACCCCAATCGGTTACAATGATTTGAATTTAACTCTCATTTGTTTATCAAGTCTCCTTAGATCATGCAGTATAACACAGCAATCACAACACTGGGGATGAGCCAGAGGCCACTGAAATGAAGGAAACCCTACACTCACTTGCTCTGTTGGGAACAGGGTATTGATATACTCCACGGCATTGAAATCTGCTCGATCTAGAGGATCCTGGCTTGGAAACACCTGTATAAAGACAGGGGATTAAAAAATAACTGTCATCTTTCTGTCTTGTTTAATGTATTCTTTCTTTCCTTCCTACTGGATGGTAAATTCTTTGAAAGCAAGAAACATACCTTTTTTCATTTTAAAGGCTTAACACCCAACGACTGCTTGGGAAAATACCTGTTAAAGTAAATCTTTGATTTTCACTAACATCTGTAATTTTAACATCTTGGTGCAACTAACAGAATGCGCAACAGTGGCAAGTTCCACAGATATCAACAAAATTCCACAGACAAGGGAAAATAAATGGGCTTTGTACACTATCAGATTAAACCAGCTGATGACATGACTGTATTAAGGAAGGCTTGGTAAAAGACTTATGCATATGTCTGTGATGGCTTAGTACTGGAATTCACTTTGCACTGAAGCAATTTTTATGCTTCAGACAGTGTCAGGAAATGGAGCTTGCATTCAGGAACTGTCCATCTCTTTAGCAGAAGAAAGAACACTGCCTCTGAAAAATAACTCCCTTCAAAAGCTACAACTTGAATAACATGTAACAAGGTAGATTATGAAAGCAGTGGAGTGATGCCCTGGGTACCGGATTTCACCAGCTCAAGACAGTCATTCTGGGAAGCCAATTCTTTTCTGATGTCTGCTCATTAGATAAACCTATGCTAGAACTCAGTCTTCTTAAGAAACAGCAAAAATACACTCTTCTAAAATCCTTGCCAAACCGTAACTGACTGCGTTGTTTGTTTCTTCTATTAGGGCCCATTAGGTCCAAAGAGAAAATGAAATGTACGTCTTTTTCTGTCAGGTGGAGGCTGGTGGGGAGCTGTGGCCTGAACAACAAAACCTTTGCCCAGTGGTCTGGCATCCTTAGGATGTGCCAAGTGTCCTTTGTATGGGGTAATCCAACCACTGGTAGAAAAACACACGTCCAAAAATCTATAAATGGGACAATACAAATAAGTGGCAGACCTATAATCAGTATTAATGCTCAAAAAAATATTAACTATTAGCAATGGTAGTAGTAATGGTTTATTTCAAAAAACTTCCCAGTGGTCATTAAATATGGCACAACCCTCCTTTTCTTAAATCTCATCCCCTACACCAATTCCTTTAACGGAGATCCTCTCCCTTTATCAGAAGCAAAATCCTGCACAGAAGTCTAAGTCACAATTTCCAATACAATTACTCTTAAAAACCCAGTAAACTTGAAAGGAGAATTTAGTCAACCAAAGAGTTCCGGAAGGGAAGGAAGGCCTCCTGGGAATATTCTTCAACCTAATCCAAATTAATCAACAGCAGAAATTCTCAACCATTTAAGTACGGTAAAGGGTCCTTTTTCAACCTTGTCCCCTCTGCTCTGTGACCCGCTGCAGGTGTTAAAGTTGTTCCCCTTCTCAATTCCTAGTCCCTCACAAGAGGCTAGACGGAGAAGCGGGAGCAGCGGCACACCAGCCTGGTAAATAATCCCCCACATCTGACGCTGGTATCCACGAACTCCCTTCTTCCAGGTTCATGCTTTCAGGAGGCGCGGTTCCTTTGCCCAAACTCACCAGGACGCCTCATCCTCTAAAGACAATCAAGGCCTAGAAAGGGTCCTCTCCCTCCCCTGGATTCAGCAACCCCTTCCCATCACCACCTCCCCCCAAACCTGTCCTTTCCCTTCGGCGCCTAGCTCCCACCTCTCCGTCTAAACACTGCTTCCTCCCCATCCCACATCGGGTCCCACCCCCAGACTTCCCCACCCTCCGCTCTCCCGCCCGGTCAGGGCACGGAACGCTCACCTGCTCGATGGCAAGCTGCACATCAGGCGTGAGCTGCAGCACGGCTTCCAGCTCCTCCACGAACTCCAGTTCCTCTTCCTCCATCATCCCTCCGCCCAGCTCCCTCCCGACGCTCACCTCAACCCCGAGTAGCACCTCCAGCCGCCCCCCGCCCCCGCGCTCCAGAACCACAGCCCTCTCTTTGCAGCGCTCAGGCAAACCTCCTTTCCTTCAGCCTGCCGGGCACTTCCGGAAAGCAGGGCACTTCCGGGATCCGGGGCACTCTGGGATAGTGGAGGACTGACCTCTGCGACCGCGGAGGAGGCATTCCTGTCACGTCCCCGGAGTCTCCCCGGGCAGTCCAGTGGTCCCGCAACCCCTGCCTGTCCTCAGCTCTCCTTAAGATGGTGTGGGGGCACGCTTCACCTCGCCGAGGGCGCCCCCCCCGATGGAGGCCCCGGTGTTGGGGAGGTCCTGGCCGCCTCCCCACCCCCGGCAGGACCCCCCAGTGAGGGTGAGCCCCGACAGCGTCGCGACCGACCGACAGCAACCCTCGCAGGCCGCGAAGCCGGCGATCCTACCGCTCCCAGGGCCCCCTTGGTCAGTGGCAGTAGGTGTCCCCCTGCCACCGGGGGAGAAATGACCCCAGCTGGTAAGTGGCGATGTTGCCAAGGACAATTTGTCGGAGGGACAGCGTCCACTTGACAGAGTTAAGTTCCCCGTGTGCCAAGCCTCTAGGCAGAGTTTTCTGGGGGTGTCTGCAGCCTCTCCCTAGTGGAGGAAGGGGGAAGAGCCAAATTAGCGCTCCGCCGCTGGGGAAATGTTTACTTTCCGAGGCTCCGAATATCTGGAGTCTAAGTCCCATTCCACGACTGATAAGCTGTGGGTTCTTGGGCAAATTACTGCACTGCCCCTTCCCCTGCAAGGATGTGGTGAGCGTTAAATATAAAAAGCGCTATGCAAATTTAAGCTAGTAATACAGGTAATATTAGGGTGTCTAGTCCTCATGCACCACGATGGGAAGAGAGGCCAGATCTTCCTGTGGAACTGCTTTTCCTCCAGACGCTTAAAACAATGAGACAATTGTAGCCAACCAGAGGAGTTGTTTTACCAGTTAAACATTGTGCATTTACAAAATGGAAGAGTCCTTGGGCCCTATGAACTTTTTTTTTTTAATTTTATCAAAATTGTAGTAAACGTGAAAGCAATTTCTAACAATAAGAGAAGTCTTAAAAATATAAATCGGCTATACGATAGAATAGTACTGACTCATAAAACTATGGTTTTGAAAGTTACTTAATGTCATGGAAAAACGTGCTTAATATGTTTCAGGAAGTAAAACGTGCATTTGAGAGAGCAAAAATGTACAGTATAGCCCCCATGTATGTGTATTTTGCACATATAAAAATGACATCAAAGAAATATTACTGTTCTGCAGGTGATGGAAAGTACACTCTATATTTTTCCAGAATGTCTACCAATAGCCTGTAGTACTTTTATAATACTTTTTTTGAAAGGAAAAAATTGATCCACCTGATTGGAATTTTTTGCCATCTTTCGTATTAAGGCATAATTTACATCCAGTAGAATTCACCTTTCAGTTTATAACGCCATGAGTTTTGTTAAAGGCGTATAGTCATGTAACTACCATCCCAATCAAGACCTAAGACAGTTCTATTATTTCTCCAAATTCCCTCATGCTCCACCCCATTGCCTGGCAACCACTGACCTGATCTCGGTCCCTACGGTGTGGCTTTTTCAGAATGTCATATAAATGTAAACATACCACATGTCACCTTCGGAGTCTGGCTTCTTTCACCCAGCGTGAAGCTGTTGCATTTCATCCATGCTGTTGCATGTATCGGTAGTTCATTTCTCCTTGCTGAGTGCTATTCTGCTGTGCGGCTATACCACAATTTGTTTTTCCATTCTTTGGTCGAAGGACATTTGAGTTGTTTCCAGTTGTTGGCAATGGTGAATAAAGCTGCTGTGAACAGTCATGTGCAGGTTTTGTGTGAACAAAAGTTTTCATTTTACTGGGGTAAATGCTTAGAAGTGGGATTGCCGGGTTGTATGGAAAGTCTGTGTTAAGCTTTGTAAGAAACTAGTAAACCGTGTTTCCAACATAGCTGTATAATTTTTGCATTCCTACCAGTGATATACAAGAGTTCTGGTTGCTCATAGAGCTTTTTAATCATGATAAGAGCTAACATTTCCTAGCCCTTACCATATGCCAGGCACCATGCTAGGCATGCATTATCTCTTTTAACCCACATGGCATTCTGAGGTTGGAAGTTAGTATCATTGCCCCATTTAGCAGATGAGAAAATGGAGACGTAGTTAAAATCAATAACTTGTGGGGTACCTAGGTGGCTCAGTCACTTAAGCATCCCACTTCAGCTCAGGTCATGATCTCACGGTCCTTGAGTTCAAGCCCCGCATTGGGCTCTGTGCTAACAGCTCAGAGCCTGGAGCCTGCTTCGAATTCTCTGTCTCCCTCTGTCTCTCTCTGCCCTCTCCCGCTCAGGCTCTGTCTTTCTCTCTGTCTCTCAAAAATAAATAAGCATTAAAAAAAATTAAATAACTTGTCCAAGATCCCATAGCTAACTCTTCCAAACATTCACTCACTCATTCAATAAACTCAATATATGTATTGAATGAATGAATGCATGTTCCTGCTGTTCTTGCTGGTGATAGGCACTAGGCTAGGTGCTGGGAATTTAGCAGTCAACAAAATAGATCAAGTGCCTGCCTCCACAGAGCTATTTCCATGTCTGAAAAGAGTATTCATACAAATAAACATAATGAAAGACAAAGCATACGTTGAAAGACTATTTTGAAAGAGTATTCTGATTGGATTTGGGGGTCAGGAAAGGCATCTCTGAGGAAATGAATTTTAAGCTGAAGCAAAGGGTGGGTGGTGAGAGGAATCGCAGGTGACACATGAAAGGAATGGTGTGTGCAGAAGCCTCGAGGATGGAAGAAATTGGCCCGGGGGATGGGACTTTGAAAGCCAAGGGGAGAATGGTAAAGAAGAGGCTAGAGAAATAGGTGGTACCAGATGATGGAGGCTCCTGAAGGTCATGTTAAGGAATGAGAAGCCTTGGAAGGATTGTGAGCAGAGAAATGACATGACCAAGTTTAGCATGCCTGTTATCAGCCCTAGTCCCCTCATTTTCGTTTCCTCTGCTTCTGAGAAGTGGGCATAATTGTGGCAGGTCATGAAACAAGGATGACGGTTTCCAGTCCAAATTCATGGTATCCAGTTTCCACTGCTTGTCCTTTATGCATTGTCAACTCAATTGCATTCCCCCTGCTTCCCTACTCTGAAGCTCCCAACTCAATTATTTCCCTTCTCCCTCTTTGCAGATAAGATACTAGTAATGAATATAAGCTTGGGTTTAAGAAAGCTGTCCAGTACAAAAAGTGTAGGAAGACAAAAGAGCAGAGATACAGGTGGACCCTACATTTAAAAAAAGGGCGTTAAGTAATGACAGGCTAGACTTATTTATGATAAGCGAAAGAGGGAAATGGAAGGAGGCAGTCTGGAGAGACAGATTATATGGTTTTAAGATAAAATATGGATATTTACATATATGAGAAATTTGGATATGAAAATAAGGAGGATGTGATATTCTCACAATTTTTTTCCTGTGATGCAGTGGGATGGGGTATAGCTGATGACAGAGTATTACAGAAAACATTTTCTCACTTGAAATTTCACCTGATGCATAAATTCAGTCTCTAATACTTAAAACCTACTCACATACCTTGGAAGCCCTACCCTGTAATAGGCAGTGGAAAAGGGGGGGGGGGTTGTTAAAGGAGGAGCACAGTAGGCCACAGGGGATTTATGGGGTGCATCTCTCAGGACAGCATCAAAATAAAGTGAGAAAATCCAGTAACCCCCAAATGAATTTTCATAATGTTTCTCACTAGGATGGAAGTATTAAGTAGTTTTAAAATAGCCTTTGTTAATGACATCCAGTGAGGTCTTTCAAATTCATGTGCCTGTCAATTTTGCGTTTCTTTCTACCTCTGTTAAAGGGAATCTCCAAAACCCTGGTATATTTACAACTGGTTTGATTGTTTTTGAAGTAGCTGTACTACATTAAGTAGACATCGTGCAGAGTATGTTATTTTATAAGATCAAGACAGTATCTTTCTTCCAATTAAGCTTCCCCTTCATAATGACCCTCCCCTAAACAACTGAGCTTTTTATGAGATTTCTTGTAAAAAAAAAAAATTGCAAGATGTCTGAATACCTGATCCTTAGCCACTAAAGGCCAGTAGCATAGCCCCATTCCAACACTGTATTAACCAAAAATATTCCCTACAAATTTCTAAAATGCCTACTAGGACTCTCAAACACAATTATCCTATTATTACTATGATCCTATTATCACTATGGGTGGCAAAGTTCCCACGCCAACTTGTAATTGGAGGAATATAATTTGATTTCTACAAGAAAGCTTGTTTAAAAAATGTTTGCTTGGCACTCCTTTATGGACTGTTTTTAGTACGTGGCTTTTCATGATGATACTGTCTTTTGCTGTCCTTCATTCCTCAATTTTTTGAATATCCTGAACCACCAGCAATTGGTTTTGATCGGCAGTCAGATGTTCTGCTCGTCCCCATAGCCTGGACACCCAGTTTTGTTTTGATTGGCACGCTCGTTCTCTGTGCATGCCCGTTCTTGCTAAACAGATCCTAATTGCCAGCTAGCTTCAGCAGCTCCCCTGTTCCCACGATCATAGCTCAGGCGTTCAGTCATGCACACATGCTGGCTCCCAGATGCCTTTAGAACTTCCGCAGTGGCTACATAGGATTCGCATTCAGTAATTCCTTCACCTACTTGACCAGGTGATAACTATATAGGCCAAAATGACAGACCTTTTGTGTACGTCTTACACTTTACAACAAAAACAAAAACATTTGGTTTTATACAATTAACATTAACTAACCAGTACAATCATTATAATGTAGCTGCCATTAATTTATTGTATCTAACATCCTTAAGTGTCTTACAATGCCATTGCCACTTCCAGCCCTGTTTTCTTGTTTCTTTGTCTCTACTCCTTCTGTTGTATTTCCTGAGCTGGATCTTCAACCACTTCTCTTCTCCTGGTCTACACCAGTAGTTCTTAATCTTTTTGAGTCTGAGTCCCTTGGAGGACATGAAGAACACTATATAGATCCTTTCCCCCAGAAAAATACACATTTGCACCTTTTGCATGCAGTTTGAAGGGAAAGGGGGATTCCACTGAATATATCTTAAACTTTTTTTAACCTCTTTTTTTAAGCCCCTGCCTCCTTCTGCTAAACATAAAAATTTTGTGAACAGCCTTCCCACACATAATATTCTTCAATTCACAATCACTGATTCACAGGTGATATCCCTTCTCCACCAGCCAAGAATTATTTTTAAAATATAGATTTTCATTTTAAATCTATACTTTAGATCTACATCAGAAAACCAGTGAAAAGTTTTATTTCCTAAATATAATATTTTTCAAAGTTCTGATGGCTTCCTCTACCTCAGTCCCCCATTGAGAGTCACTGCTATGAGAGACCGTTCCCACAGCCATCATTAGTCTCTAAATCTTTTTTTTAAATGTTTTTATTTATTTTTGAGAGAGAGAGAGAGAGACAGAGAGAGAGCATGAATGGGGATGGGCAGAGAGAGAGGGAGACAGTGTGAATTATAAGAATATTTTTCAAACTTTTCTTCTAGTATATCTATAGTGTTGCTTTCCATGTTTAATCTTTTGTATATCTGGAATTTATGTTGGTGTTTGGTGTGTGGCATTGTATTCATTTTCTAGGACTGCCGTAACAAATTACCAAAGGCTGAGTGCATTATGACAACAGAAATTAATTTTCTCACAGTTCTGGAGGGCGGAAGTCTGAAATCAAGGTGTTGGTAGGGTTGATTACTTGTTGGGGGCTCTGAGGGAGAAACTAACCCAAGCCCCTCCCCTTGCTTCGGGTAGCTGCCCACAGTCCTTGGCTTGTAGACCCATCGTTCCAAACTCTCACTCCATCTTCACATCACCTTCCTTTCTGTGTCCTTTTCTGTCTCTTATAAGGATACTCTCATTGGATTTAGGGCCTACCATGATCTAGTGCGGTCTCACCTCAGTCCTTACCATAATTAAATCAGCAAAGACGCCATTTCCAAATAAGGTCATATTCTGAGGTTCTGGGAGGACATGTATTGTGGAGGGGCAGTATTCAACTAATTTTATTTTTTCCAAAGGATGGCTAACGGATTCTGTGGTTTTCTTAGTTAGTTCTTCATTTCCTCACAAGTATGATGTGTTTGCTACAGACTAAATTTTGTGGGTCTGGTTCAGAACTGTGTTTTATTCCATTGATCTATTTGTTTCTTCTACACTGTTTCAGTTAGGATAATTTGAGGTATTTTGATATATTGTAACTTCCTCCCTTCCCCCAGTGTTCTTTATTCAAATATTTCTTTGCCACTCTTGCACATTTTCTTTAATTCACATAAGCTTTAGAAAGAGCTTACTGAATCTATTAAAAACATATTAGGATTTCACTTGGAATTGTATTGAATTTATAGATCAACTTGAGGAAAATATACATGCTTACAATATTGAATCTTCCCTTTAGGACCATGCTGTCTATTTTTTAAGGCTTTTATGTCTTACAGGAAGGGTTCATAGCTCTCTTCATACAGGTCTGGAATATTTCTTGTTAGGTCTAAAACTTGTAACAGATTTTATAAATTATAAAATTATAAATTAAAAAAATATATTAAAAATATATTACACCTGAAACTAATATAATACTGTATGTTAACTATACTGGAATTAAAATAAACATTGTAAATGATCCTCCTTTTCTATTACATTTTCTAATTGATATTTATTTGCTGGCTTATAGAAAAGCCATTTAATTTGGGTATTGGTCTTGTATCCAGCCACCTTACCTCAATTATTTTATTCTATATTTTAGTTGATTTTATTATTTTTTCTTTTTTTTTTTTTTTGCTTTCCTGTTTTTATTTTTTATATTAAATATAATTTATTGTCAAATTTGTTTCCATAGTTTTTCTTGATAAATGATTATAGTCTTCCTTTTTAATGTTAAAATCTTTTTTGAAGGCTTATATGTGCACTGTTATATTGGCTAGGACCTCAACAGTAGGGTGTTAAACAGCAGCAGATTGAGTGAACATGGTATTTAAAATTGAAATAGAAGAGAATATATAGAGATAAACCCATCAAGCTACAGTTGTGGCATACGGAAACAACGGACTTACAACACGTAAAAGAAGGAAAGTGGCAGAATCTTGACTACCAAGGGCTTACTGTCCTTCACATTGCAGTAGTATTCAAAATCTTCCAAATCCTCTAAGACCCCTGCCGGGCAGCTCCATCATGTTAGCTGACAACATAGGAATTTGCTCTGCCTGAAGGGCAGACGTATTTCAGTCTGGCTCATAACTCAACAGTTTATTCGGCCTTCAGACTCACAATTACTAATTTGTGAGGTCGGTCCCAGACAAGCGGTGACACTCAGCTGCCGCATAAGCATGCACCAGTATGCTCGGGGCTGAGGTGCTTGTTGCTATACATAATGAAGTTTCCTTCCCAAATAAGGCTCTTAAGTCCTTGTAACTAATTAGCTTTCTCTGCATTGTTTTTATTTTTGGCCATTTAGATTTTCATCCACAATCTTCTTGAGATGTAATTAACTCTTGGGGTGGAAATTGCCTGTGTATGCTAAAAGACATTACAAACTTAGCTCCACAAAGAATGGCTCTTCCTTCACTGCCTAAACAAGCACCAAGGCCCTATGTAATTACAGTTCACAAAATAGGTTAATAGAACTCAGCCTATAAAAAGAAAAAATGATACTTAAATAGCAGCTTTAGTTTCTCATGATGCCCACTTTAAAGACAGAAACTGAATGCTAATAAGGATAGGATTCTTACTTTTTTTCTTTTTTTTTTGAGAGAGAGAGAGAGAGAGAGAGAGAGAGAGAACACACATGCTCAGGGGAGGAGCAGAGAGAGAGGGGGAGACAGGATCTGAAGTGACCCCGTACTGAAAGCACAGAGCCCGATGCGGGGCTCGAACTCACAAACCGTGAGATCATGACCTGAGCCAAAGTCAGACGCTCAACTGACTGAGCCACCCAGGAACCCTGGACTCTTACTATTTTTAAAGTTAAAGCTACCAGAACACATGAAGACCTTGTCTGTCTTTGTGCCAAAGTGTGTGCCTATGGACAAACCCACTCTCCTCCAGTTAAGAATTCCTTTCAAAACAAATGATAACCCACTTTAAAAGATCATCTATAATAATCAAATATCAAATTACTTCTGACTTATGAAAAATGAGGTTTGTAAAGATTTAATAACACTGAAAATACTTCTAAGTGAAATATTAATATTCAAGATTAATTTAAAGCATGATCTCAATCAAATATGTAATAAATGCATATAAAGAGGTGCCATTTGCAACTACATGGATGGGACTAGAGGGTATGAGGCTAAGCGAAATTAGAGAATGACAAATATTATATGACTTTGCTCATATGAGAACTTTAAGATACAGAACAGATGAATACAAGGGAAGGGAAGCAAAAATAATATAAAAACAGGGAGGGGGACAAAACCTAAGAGACTTAAATATGGAGAACAGAGGGTTACTGGAGGGGTTCTGGGAGGGGGGCTGGGCTAAATGGGTAAGGGGCATTAAGGAATCTACTCCTGAAATCATTGTTGCAACTATATGCTAACTAACTTAAATGTAAATTTAAAAAATAAATTAAATATTAAAAAAAGAGAACTGGGATGAATTCTACCAAGATGTTAATATCTGAGAGTGACATCTCTCAGTGATGGCATTAGTGTGATTATTTTCCATAGTGGGCATGTTTTACTTTTTTATTTATTTTTTTAATGTTTATTCATTTTTGAGAGATGGAGAGAGACAGAGCACGAGTTGGGGAGGGGCAGAGAGCAACAGAGACACAGAATCCAAAGCAGGCTCCAGGCTCTGAGCTGTCAGCACAGAGCCCGACCCGGGACTCGAACTCATGAACTGTGAGATCATAACCTGAGCTGAAGTCGGACGCTTAACCGACTGAGCCACCCAGGTGCCCTGGCATATTTTACTTTCTAACATATTTTTTTACCAGAAAGCTAAAAATACCAGCAGAGTTTAGTTAAGTAGAGTAAGCAAAATAAACCTGTCATGGAATTAATTATGAGACACAAAGACACTAAAATTATGGCTCTGATAATTTAGGAAGGCAGCTGAATTTGTTCACAGCAATTTGCTGGTTCTAACTCATTTCAAAGGTAATTTCGTTAATGGTTCAATGCCCTTCAATTTTTTTTTTTTTTTAACTAGAGCTTAGAATTCACACTACTTTTAGTTATGTGTGCTGATCTGCAAACAAGCAAAATTTTGCATTTATAGCAAAAGAAATATGTGAAAGTGCCTTAAAAATATAAAGCGGCACACAAAGGCAAGTACTACATAATCAGTTCTTTGTGTAAATTATGGTTTTTGTTGAGCGAGATCATTATCGCTGTGTACAGGAGCAAAGACTTCCCTGTGGTATGCAGCCGTGGTCACTGTTTGTAGAAGCCATGTGCTTGGGGTGGGACTGTGCCTCGTAGACTCACAGTTTGCTTTTGCAAACAGTGCAGGATAAAACTGAGGAAGCTGCCAGGGCGCCTAGGTGGCTCAGTCAGATGACTTCGCCTCAGGTCATGATCTCGCAGTCCATGAGTTTGAGCCCAGCGTTGGGCTCTGTGCCGACAGCTCAGAGCCTGCAGCCTGCTTCGGATCCTGTGTCCCCCTCTCTCTGACCCTCCTCTGTTCATGCTCTGTCTCTCTCTGTCTCAAAAATAAATAAATATTAAAAAAAAAAACAACAAAAAACAACAACAACTGAGGAAGCTGCCGCCTGGAAGCTGGCTAAGGCCAGGCCTAAATCTTCTTCAACCCCATAGATGCTCACTGAGAAGTTTAACATCAGGAAACTGTGCTAGGGGGATACCAAAATAAAGAATAATAGTCCCTTGGGGCGCCTGGATGGCTCAGTCGGTTGAGCATCCAACTCATGGTTTCAGCTCAGGTCGTGACCTCACAGCTTTGTAGGTTTGAACCCCACATCAGGCTCTGTGCTGACAGCCTGCTTGGAATTCTCTCTCTCTCTCTCTCTCTCTCTCTCTCTCTCTCTCTCTCTCTCCCTCCCTCTCTCCCTTCTGCCCCCACCCCCAACTTGCATTGTCTCTGTCTCCCTCAAAATAAATAAATAAATAAATAAGAATAATAGTCCCTTGCCTGGGCCCAGCATGTAGCTTACTTGTATTTTTGAAATCTCTCATCTAATTCTCACAACCATCCTGGAGGTAGGTAAAGGAACCCACATTTTACAGACAGGTTAAGTAGTTTTCACCACGTCACACAGCTTATGTGTAGCAGAGCCAGTACTGGAACTCAGGTCCTCTAATCCTTACCCCTGTGCTATCTGTCCTGGCTGCCTTCGGGACTGACAGGCCCTGCCTGCCCACCAGAGGCACGCCGTTTAAAGGGGAAACACATCTAAAAGTATCAGTGCAAAGCCATATTGATCAGGTATTGTTATGGAATGCCAACAAGCGCAGGAAAAAGAAGAGGCAGGCAGTTAATTTCCTCTTGGCCACGTTCTGTCCTAAGAACAGGGTGCCTCCTTATCTGTGCCATATATCTTCAGTGCAGTGTGGCTTTTGATGGTGCCAGTGTAAAAGGAAATGATGTTCCATAAAGGGCTATCACTTTCTCTTTGTACACCTCCTGTTACCTGTCTCTGTGTCGTACAGCCTCTTCCTTTTGTTTACTTGTGAATTCCAATCTCTGGATCTGTATCTCTGTTTTCCTGAGTCAAAGGGGATGTATCTTGGCCTCTTTATTCCCTGTAGCTGTACCGATCTCAGTCTTCCGATAGATTTTCTTCCTGTGCTGTATCTTTCTCTCCACGTCTCTTCCCATCATTTTATTTCTCCTTTTGTCCTTCTTAGTCTCTGCTTCCAATGCCACTATTACAGAAAAGAAGTGCAGGTCTAAGCAAAATGGCTTTTTTCAGAATAGAGTTTCATTTATGTTATTATTATTATTATTATTATTATTTTGGTAATAGATGGGTGGATAGAGACCTCCAAAGATCTCTTTCAGTTCAGTTCTGGAGCTTGAAATAAAGACGTTTCATGTGTGAATCTCAATTGCTTTTCCTTAGGTCCATTTTTCTGGATAGGAAGAAAATGTCCTTGATCGAGGGTAGCAGCCTGCACATCGCGTATCTTAAAGACACTCACCTGAGTATTCTCAGGCTCTTACAAGTAAATAGGGTATTTTCAATTTAAGGCTAGAGGAACCAGGGAGCAGAATGGGAGAGAGTTCTGCTATCCTGCCCCCTAATGGTATCCAGATTGGGGTTTAAAGGAATGGGAGAGAGAGGTTAGAAACCAGAGAAATCCCATCATAGCCCTCCCGAACTGGGAGCTTTATAAATTCTTACTCAAAGTGTGGCATTCTGGTTTGGTAAATGAGTCTTGTCTCGGCTTCTAGTAACCCAAACTTCACTCTCCAAACCCACCTAAGAAGCATAATCAAAAGCTCCTTAAATCCCAACTCTACAGCATGAAATCACCCTGAACATGAATCAGGACCCTGCGTTCCACTGTGAGCCTTGCTACTTCATAGGGTGGAGTGTCAGCTTCCCGTTCTGCACTTAAGTTTCTTCATCTATAAAATGAAATACTATGTTCACCTGTTTTCACTGGGTTGTTTTGAGAACCAAGTGAGATATGTGAAAGTGATTTGAAAAATTGTAAAGGTATAAATATAAAATGATGTTAATAACAGCAGCATCAGAGCCCATAAACTACACTCCACACGTTTTAATTCATGAACAAACAATTAGAAACAGTGGTTATTAGTCAGAAACTATATTGTGAAAGACAACTACTCTTTTCTTGTTTATCAGGTTTGAGGGCAGTGTAGTCATTAAGCACACTGACCTTGAAGGCAGAAGGTGATGAGTTCAAACTCCAACTCTGCCACCAGCAATGTGAACTTGGGCAGTTTTTTCATTGCTCTGGGTCTTACTTTGCCCATGTCTGCGTGCACACGTGCGCACACACACACACACGCACACACACACACACACACACACACACACATGATAATAGATTCTTTGTGAGGATCCAGTGAGATAATGCTTGTAAAATGTTTGATAGAGTGCCTGGCACATAGTAAGTATTCAATAAATATTAGCTTTAAAAGGTATCAAGTATTTCTTGGGCACTGGCAATGTGCCAGGCCTAACTTAGGAAACAAAATGGAAAGATAACGGTTCTATTTCTAAGAGCTAACAAGTTTGGTGGGGAAACATCCATACAAATGAAAAAACAACATGCTCACTATTCAAATGCAAAAGTGGTCTAGGAAAGGAAATTTATATTGGAGGCACCCGGATGACTCAGTTGGTTAAGTGTCCGACTTCGGCTGAGGTCATGATCTTGCGATCTGTAGGTTCGATCTGTAGGTTCGAGCCCCAGGTTGGGCTCTGTGCTGACAACTCAGAGCCTGGAGCCTGCTTCGGATTCCGTGTCTCCCTCTCTCTCTGCCCCTCCCCCACTCACACTCTGCCTCTCTTTCTCTCAAAAGTAAATACAACATTAAAAACTTTTTTTAGAAGAAAGAAAATGTATAAATAGGCCTGGAAGAAACAGGTAGATAGAAATTTTCCTAGTGAAGGAAACACGACTCAAAACTTTTGAAGAGTGAGTAGAAGTTTGTATTAAAAAGGCTTGGTGCTTTTTATTTGGCTTTATCATTTGCCATACGGCTTGAAAAGCCAAGTCTCATGTTTATGCTTGTTGGCTTTCTGGTGATTCAAGCTTAAAATTCTGGTGACTTGATGAGCATGGTGTTGGAAACTGATTTTACTTGCTATTTTCTGTATGTGAAACATCTGTTGTTTTGTTTTCATTTCACAGACCCCGTAAGAGCTGTACAAACAGCTTCTTGCATAGGGAATAGATTGGTTGCCACCACTTAAAAGTGTTAGCATCCTTGGAGCATGTCGTTGGTCCCTTTAAGGAGAGAAGGCAGGGAGAAATGGTAACCACTTGTCCCTCTCTGGAAAAGTTGGAGCTGGAGGTGACTGGGACAAATAGGTAGGAAACAGAAAATGGGATGCACAAGCATTTGTCCTGGAGACAATGAAAAGTTTACAGAGAGCTGTCCTTTGTCCACATGCAAATGTGAAAATACAGAAAGCTTTGTATTTGCCAGATACCTTGCTACCAAATTGGAGTGTCTTTTTCAGTTCACCACGTATGTCAGCAGTGAATCTGGGAGTTAGAGATGTAGCCCTAAGTGGAAGAAATTTCAGACTTTCCTTTGAGTATTCTGTTTCCTTAATGTTGGTTAAATCCTTCAACAATGCACAAGAAGATGAAAAAGCTGTGTTAACTCTATTATCTGCTTCTGTACCAATAACTGCCATGTTAGAGAAATTTAATTGGCATCTAACAGAAATCATCTGTTACCTTATAAAAGTCATAGAATCTTAAGAATTTAGAACTGGAAGAGCCTTAAAGAGCTTGTAGGTCAGCCTCTTCATTTCACAAATGAGCAAACGGTGGCCCAGAGAGGCTGAGCCTCCCTCACCTCCGTTTCGGAATCCTCTCCAGGGCTTCTGTAAGCATTTTGCATGCTGATGAAGGGAAGGGAGCCACAAAGCCTTTGCATTGCAGTAGGCACAAGTGAATTGTCTTCCCCCCACATTTGTCAGCTGAGGAAGAGGGAGATCAAAGCAAAGTAAAACTTTGGTAAGTCCCAAGAGGGACAGAAGCCCGGTGATGTTGAAGTTACTGTATTGGTCCACGTGACTGGTGCTGAGTGGAAATGAGTCGTTTCCAACCCATTCAAGTTTAGGGCACCTGGATGGAGAACTTTAAAATAAGAAAACATTGTCAACAACAACAACAAAACAGTCACCGAAACTGGAGAGTATCTTGACCCACAGGCAAGAGGCAGCACCGCAGAACCACAGAAGGTGTGCAGACGTGGTATTCCGCCTCACTAAGATTGAGAGAGGATCTGCTAGCTGTAGGGGGATTTAATGCTTTTAGGAGCGACCCCCCTCCCCTCCCGCCCCGGAGGAAATGCAGCAGCGGCAGGACGTGGAAAAGCCATGTTTGGCCTGCAGAGAGATCTTTTCCTTAAGACTCCTATTTGGACGCGAAAGTGCCTGGTAGATAAGCCGGGCAGGTAGATGGCCACAAGCTCACTGGTCCTCTCCTTCCTTCCGCCAAAGAGAGATGCCCCGGCCCGGAGGGCTCCCCAACCCTGGGGGTGGGGGTGGGGTCTCGACCGAAGGCACCTTCGTACCTGGATTTCTCGCGGCCTCCCCCAGCCCGCACCCTCTGCCTGGGGCCGGGGAGCAGAGGAGGACTGAGGGCAGGTGCGAGGCGTTCCGTCGGTCGCGCCGGTCTGGGAGGGAGGGGGACGCGTCCGCGGTGACGGAACAGAAGCCCCGAGAGCCTCGGCCCTTCCCACCACTGCCTGGGCCCCGCGGCCGCTCCGGAGGCGGCGGCGAACGCTCCACACCGCCGGTTCGGGGCGCAGCGTCGGCAACCTCGGAGCTCACCGGGCCGCAGCTCGCCCTCCAGCCGGGGGAACCCGGGGGAAGCCTCCGGGCCCAGGGGCGGCGGCGGGGAGACCCCGCCCCGGCCGGCCGGCTCGCGCCTATCGCGGCCGCCGGCCTGGTCACGCGGGGAGTGGCGCCGCGGGCTCGGGGCCAGAGCCCGGCGGCTGCCGGAGTCGCGGCGGGCCGGGGCCGGGGCCGGGCCGGGGGCGGGGGCGGCGGCGGCGGCGGAGGGCGGAGGGTGGAGGGTGGGAACAGGGGCGGGCGGGCCGCGCCAGTCGGGAGCCGCGCCGAGCCGACCTGAGCCACGCCGAGGCGCCGAGCGCGGCGACCGACCCCCGAGCACCCATGCTGCTGACGCTGGCCTGCGGCTCGCTCTTCTTCCCGGGGCTCTTCGCACTGTGCACCTGGGGGCTGCGCCGCGCGCGGCCCGCCTGGACCGACAGCGACTGCGTGATGATCAGCACCAGGTACGGGCGAGGCCGGGCGCCGTCCGCCCCACCCCGGCCGCGCGCGGGCTGTGCCCGGCGCCCCGACCCGCCGGCGCCCGCCCCCTGCGCCGCGCCGAGGGCGGAAAAGGGGGGCGACAGGAAGCGAGGGGGCTGCCTCCCCGGTGCCTTGCCCCTCCGGGGCGCTGGCCGGAGCTCTCGGAAGACCGCGGGCGTCCCCCCGGGAGGGAGAGGGAGCCGGCTGGAGGGCGCCCACGCGGGGCGGGACGGGGCGGGAAGCTGCTGCTCGCGGGTCGGGGAGCGCGGCGGCGGCAGTACCCTCTCCCTCACCTCCTTGGCTCCCGGGCCGCCTGCGCGAGAGGCAGGTTGAAGCCTTGGGCTTTATGCTATCTCCTGGACCGGACTTTTTCTTTTCTTTTCTTTTCTGCCGCACGTTAGACTGGTTTCTTCAGTGCAGGCTGTGTTGGCCACCGGGTCGGGGATCGTCATCATCCGCTCCTGTAACGACGTGATCACGGACAGGTAACATCCAGCGCCAGGTGAAAGCAGCACCAGTGACAGCGCCGAACTTTGTGGAAGTTTCCTTATTCGAGTGGCTCTCAGGCGCTAGTTCTTTATCAGCACGTGCTGTTGGGGAGCTGATTGATGGGAAAGCTGGGGCACCATAATTAGTGCCTCTTCCTCTCCGTACGTCTTTCGGCCTCGCCCACTTGGGAGAAAGTAAGCCGAAGATACGCTAGTGAATGTCGGGTCTAGGTCTGAAGGTGGGCCACTGACCCAAGTACTTTGTGAGATACATAAGTGCGAGAATTACTCGGAAGCGGAACTCTAGCTTTTGGTTCTTTTCAGTGATTTCACTAGGGTCCTACTCTGGAGCTTCATTGGCCAACGTATGTTCAGTGTGGGTAGCAGAGAGCCCCTCGGTGGAAAGGAGTGAATCCACCAACCCTGTCTTTACAAGGGCGGCTCCGTGGTTCCTCTGGATTTGCTGAAGGCAATGAAGAGGCTTCTAGTGTTTTCAGAAAACTGACTTGTACGCCAGTCAGAACTTGGTCCAGAGACAGGTCAGGAAAGGTGCCTCTAGTGAAGAAAATCATAAAGACCAGAGTGGTCTACTTTGTACAGTGTTTAGATCTCAGCAATTGTGCCTCCCTCCCCCATTTTTCTAAAAAACCATTTTTTTCATCTGAGTTCCCAGAACCCCTCTTACTTTCTCCTAAAGAGTGATACTGAAACACGCTGGGAAAATCTCAGAGCCTCTTCTAGTCCCTTTCTCATGTTGACTCTGCAAAGTGCCCTGCTTTTCACCTGTCGAGACTGAACTTGATGGGAGCCGGAGTGCGGCGTCCACCTCACTGTGGCCTGCAGACTTAGCGTCCGGATCTTCCTTGGATTAGTGCTGCCCTGTAGCTTTTGCGCTTTTCTTCCTGTGCCTCTTTTGCAGACGAAACCAGCTATCTGCAAGGAATTATGGGCTATGCAGACAGAAGATAGGTCAAGTGGCCTTGACTGCATATACCACAGGCTGACAGCATTAGCTTGGCCGGGTTCCGTTTTTATTCTCTTTGGCCAATTTTGAGGTGTCGGGGGCTAACCTGAGGGTGTGGATCCCTGTGGTGGAAGCTGAACCACCCTGGAGTGTGGGGACACAAAGGAATCTGGATCCAAGTCGCTTCTTTCCCGCTTTGGGGCTCAATGCCCTGCCTGTCTCATAGTTCAATGGGTGAAATAGTTTCTTATTGAGTTGCAGGAAGAGGAAAGAGTTCAGAAGAGCAAAGAATAAGAATGGGTCAGCTAGATAGAAGATGAAACTCATCCAATCTGTGTTGGATCTCATCCAATCAGTCACCAGAACTTTCAACTGACCACAGCATGTTAGCCAGATCAACTCTTTGGCCATTTTCTGATCATGCAACAAGTTCCCTCACTGCCCCCAGTTTGTCACACCCAACTTGAAACCAGCCTCCTTTGCAAAGATTAAACTGACAGACGTGACTCCACAGCATTATCCTGAGCTGATATGAGGGCAAGCATCGAGTAGCCACTAAGCATTTCAGAAGATACTGGTACGCCATTAATTGTCCGTTCTGTAGCGTGGTGTCTCCCCCTCAGAAGCTCCACGTGTTTAGTGGCTTGATCCTGGTCGCACACCTGAGTTTGGTTTTCAGTTTCCTCCTTTTGTGTCTCTTTATGCCTTAGGTTCTCTGATCACACAGTAGAGATAGACACATTTCTGTGCCCTCCACCTTTACATGTATGTGTGAAGATTTTTTTAAAGGTTATTATTATTATTTTGAGGGAGAGACAGAGAAAGCATGCAAGTCGGGGGGGGGGGGGGTGGGTGGGTAGGGGCAGAGAGAGAGAGGAAGAGAGAGAATCCCAGGCAGGCTCTGCACTGTCAGCAGAGCCCAAGGTGGGGCTCTATCTCAAGAACCATGAGATCATGACCTGAGCTAAAATCAAGTGTCAGATGCTTAACCAGCTGAACCACTCAGGAACTCCTGCCTAAGGATGTTCTAGAGGTACCTAGATCATCTTAAAAACAGAGTCCTCAGCAAGCACTGCAGGTGATTCTGAATTCGGGTTGAGAACCAGAAACTAAATTACTTTTACCTGACAGGTGCACAGTAAAAATCTGCTGAGTGAAGCTGTTCCTTCTCAGCATAGCATATGATTTCTATGTTGATTTTTTTTTTCACATTACCTATAGAATGATTATTTATCATTTGGGAACAAAAGTGTAGAACTTAGAGACTTCTAATCTGCTCTGGGGCAGTGATACACAGTCATTTAGATTCTGCAAATGTTGATTCAGCCTCTTTGGACAAGTAAATGGGAACACTGTCTTTTGTCCCAGCTTCTCTTCTGGTGTCTGACTGCTGTAAGGTAAGTCCTTGGGCTCTGGGCTCATTTCCAGATGTATTTTTCTTAATGAGTGCAATTGGGATTAGCCATAGAATTCTAAAGAAAATGGTCAGGGTAGCTCCCAGAAACTCCCTACAGTGGGGTTGCAAGCAGATGCAAGAGGAAACTCCCAGCTATTGAGCAACTAAGTGAAGTCAAACGGGAAATATTTGATTTGGCATTTGGGACACCTACCTTCAAACCAGTTTCTTGGCGAGGCTATTGAATCATTTGTAGAGATATCGATATCAAAGTTAACTTATATCAAAAAGTGCCAGAAAGCCCATTAGAAATGAGTAGCTAAGTCAGAGAAATAGTGACAGCTGGCTCCGTGGTCCTGAGTGGATCCTGGTTTTCTGCCTTTGACAATTAGGAATTTGCCCTGTCACTCAGAGAAAATTTTTCACTCACCTTATCACTGTCAGTGTCTCCATTGTAAAGTATTTGGAGTAAGAAACAATCAGGTATGAAGCTGAAGGGGATGTGTTTGAGAAGAGGTCGGCTTTGAGCTTTCATAATTGAGATCCATAGTTATTTCAAGGACCGTTCATATGCTTTCTTTTAGGCACTGGCTTGCCCGGGAGTACGTCTGGTTCTTGATTCCATACATGATCTATGACTCCTACGCCATGTACCTCTGTGAATGGTACCGAACTGGAGACCAGAGCCGCAGACAGTCCCTCACCACTTTTCAGAGCTTCCTAAGTAAAAACCGTCTCATGATCACGCACCATGCGGTCATTCTGTTTGTCCTTGTGCCAGTGGCACAGGTATGGCCTTCCAGCACAGCCACCAGCAGACTCGGTCACTCATCTTCTCCTGTTAAACTGGCTATCTTGACTGTTGCCTCTGAGTAATGTCTTGCCTTCCCCTTCCCTGCTGCACCCGCTCTCCTGGGCCAGCTACTTAAGCAGTAAAACGTCCCAGGCAGATCCTGCAGGAAAAAAAAAAAAAGGATCTGAAATGTCTGTGATCCTCCTTACAGACATTACTCTTTATGCAAGCCCCCAGCCCTCTGTGACTCCCAGGCTCTGTCAAAGGTTCTGTCTTTAGCTTATACAATATAATAACAATTGAAGACACAATGCAGGGCAACATAAAAATTGTTTTAAAGAAACGAGAGCATTTCAGTCAACTGGCCATTTGCTCTAACAGTGCCGGAGAGTACTGTATGCGCTATTTTGAGATCACAAAAGCACACTCTCAAAGCAGAGAGCCTCATAATTTCTCCTTGGATCCATTTCCCCACAAAAACCCACCCAATTAGGAAGAGAATGGGAATGCCGGAAGGAAATTAGTAATTTTGAGTGCCTACCAGGTGACAGGTGCTTGTAGCTTTCTATCTGTGATCAGAAGTTATTACAGAATAATTAGATATTATTAGCCCTGTACCATAGATAAAGAAACCAGGGCCTTAAGAGTTTACTTACTGTACCCAGTGGTACGAGGTGACAGAGCTGCTATCCTACGCTATCCTGGTTTTTCTTAAGAAGATAAAAGGAGTGGTAGAGTATATTACATTCTTCAAGAAGCTTCACCTGATTGCTCTGGGGCCCTAACATCCAGCACAGGGTCTGGCACATATTTTGTTGACTCAAACTGGCTAAATGCCCTTGGCGTGACAAAGTTAGATACCCAAAAGTAGGCTACACGGTTCCTTCCGGCTGACATTGAAATTCAGAAAAAGCTTGGTGTGTGATGCAATCAGCTGATCTGAAGCTGCCTCTGGATCCTAGGGATTTGGCCATCAAAGTGTCACTGCTGTGGAAGCAGCAGCACATTCACTGGGCCTGTACTTGCTCATTTAGCCTTTCCCTTTCCCTTCGTGCTCTCTCGTGGTCACCCTTCTCAATAGCCCTAGTTGGAATTTTCCTTCTGGTGATTCCTTAACCTCCATGTCTTATTTCCCCTTTTTTCCTCCCTCCCCTTTTCCTTCCGCAGAAGCTTAGGGGAGACCTTGGTGACTTCTTTGTTGGCTGTATCTTCACGGCAGAACTGAGCACTCCATTTGTGTCGCTGGGCAGAGTTCTGATTCAGGCACGTATGAGTGAGACGGCAGTAGCTGTGTGGAGGAAGCCGACTCTGCTCTTCCTGGGTAGATTGTGGGGTTTAGAGAAATCCCTTTGTGCTAGGAATAGTGGGGATAGGAAACCACTGAACAGACCTAAAGGTCAGTTGGTGTTCTGAGCCGATGGGGTTGAAATTGTACTTCTGATTCCAATTTGATACAGGTTGATTTTTTTTTTTTTTTTTTAATTCAGTTTCCGTATGCCTGTCGGCTGGGCGGCTTATGCCAAATTCAGTATCAGTATTGGAAAAACCACGAGCCTGTATGCACACATAAATACAGTGGCATTCAGTCCTCTTTTCTACAAGTGTCAGAAGACTAGATGCTTGGCCCTTACTGCGGTGGGGCTTGGGCTAGTCGTTCCCTGAAGGCACAGCCTTTTGGTGACTCTGCATTCTCCTTCCCTCTTCTCTTGCAGTTAAAGCAGCAGCATACCCTTCTGTACAAAGTGAACGGAATCCTCACACTGACCACCTTCCTCTGCTGTCGGATCCTTCTTTTCCCTTTCATGTACTGGTCCTATGGCCAACAGCAGGGACTAAGCCTACTCCAAGTACCATTCAATATCCCTTTCTACTGCAACGTGGCCAATGGCTTCCTCATCGCTCCCCAGATCTACTGGTTCTCTCTGCTGTGCAAAAAGGCAACACGGCTCTTTGATGCTCCCCCAGCCCGAAAGGATGGGTAATTGCTCTCCGGAGTCGGGCAGTGAGGGTGCTTCCTCACACCAGCTGCCTCCTCCACTCAATCAATATTCTATGGACCAAATTGTGCCCTGGGTGGCCTCAGCCCTTGGGGTATTGATAAGCAGAGGGATTTGAGTTTTTCTAAAGAATATTCATATTACCTCCCTCTTCTAACCTACCCCTTTTGCAAAAGCACTTTTTTATTAGTAACAACTATCGGCTTCTGTCAGATTTCCATTGGTAGCAAGGTGGTTTCAATGCAAGCCCAAGGATCCTTCCTTGGGTCTTAGCTCAAAGGTTCTGGGAGGTAGAAGCATGGGGTATGGAGACAGGTAGACTAGGGTGGTAAGTGTTTGGGCACCCGCCTGGCCCTAATATTGGTGGCTACCCACCTTTCCAACCACTCAGGGCAGTATCCACACATACCGGGCCAGCAGAAGCAAGACTTCGTTCTTCACGTCAGTTCTTGTGATGTCAGCCTGGGAAAATCACTGTGTGTAGGTAGTTTTTTATCACTTACTAGATAACCCATTGGTCCCATGCCTCATCCCGTCATCCACATGCCAACACTGAATTCCTGTGTCCACTGACTTCCATTCAGAAGTCTTGCTGGCAGCAGGGTAGAGGTGGGGAAGGGAACCTACAGCACTTGAGTAGGCAGAGAGGCCGATAGATCAGCACCTTCGTAGGCTGCCTTGGGAAGACCAGTGTCAAACGTGAGCTTGTTGTAAAGTCACAGATGCTGTTCCTGTTTTAGCACGTTCCCTCAAGCCCAGCTTTCCCCATATCCACACGCACAGGATGCCGTTGTTACGATAGGGGTAAAGCGAACGGTGCCTATCAAGCTCTTTACTGGGTAACCCTGCTTTGACACTGCCCTTTCCATATGACATGGAAACAGGCTTCTGTATTCCAAACCGTGAGATGTCTCATCCAGGCTGCCAGATAAACCAGAGCCTGTGTCCCAAAGCCTGTTCCTACATGAGCATATGGCCACTTTGCCACAGAAGGCTGGAGAGCAAGAGCACAACACAGCGCTGGCCAAAATACATCCTGTGGACTGACTCCTTCACCCGCCACTTGCAAATAGGATCCTCTGGTGCCAGTACTAATCGTTCCTTATCAACTAGGATGGTTTTTAAAAACTGCTACCATGAAGTGTTTTTGCAAGTGGTAGTAAAAATCTAGATGTTTTTAAAGTGGCTTTTAATTCATTGTTGTCCATGAACTTTTAAAGTACTGGGTATGTAACGGTGTCTCAAATTTTGACTGTTTCAGTCTTTAATGGGTGCCATTTAAAAAACCTAAAATGCTGTAATTTTTTTTTTTTTTTTTTTTTTTACCATTTTTATTATCGGTGTATCTTTATAAATCACCCCTGTGGTGATTAAATTGCACTAATATTTCCCAGCTTCTTCTCATTTGTGAAATACATCAATACTGACTTCTTTCCAGACCCATCCTGTGACCTGACTGGACTCACTGTTGTGTGCTATGGTTTCCGGCCCATCCATGCACCTGGAAGAAGTGGGGGTGTTGGGGGTGTGGTCATGCTGTCAGTGCCTAGGAGGGCCTAGTTCATACCTTACTCTAACGTTTCTGGGGTTCCAAGAATACATTGTAGGGTCCTAGAGTTCAAGCATATTGATCAGGTAACTTTTGGCGCTTTCTTCCCTTCCTATGTAAGTACCAATTAGAGGAATTGGAGGGTTGAAAACCAAATGTAGGCCACTAAGCCGACCCACTTAAGGCGGGGGCGGGAACCAGAATAATGCCCCATTTTGAGAGAAGGTATGCACAGGAAGGTGACGGGGCATATCCTTTTCCTTTCCCTACCTCCCAAATTAAACGTCTCACCAACCAGTTCTCATAGTTCTGGGATATACCCAGACATGTTAAATTTGCATCTTTATGCTTCTGCATACACCACTGCCCGCTTCCACTCTTCAAAACCATGACAACTTACCCTAGGCAGAAGATAATTGTACCCATCCTTTATACCCATCTCTGCTGTGTTTACCAGACCTGGTTTCACACAGCCCCTCCTGGGTCCACTGAATGGAGTTAAGACCGTACGCCAATTCCGAAGTCACCCATTTTAAGGTTAGTAGTCTACCCCCTGACATTTAATTTTCTTGGTCCAACGTTCTTTTACAGTGGTGCAGGCTGTTTGGGCACACAAATCACACAGCCACTTGCTGGCAGAAGGGAGTGCTTTTCCTTGTTGCCCTTCCCAAGGTAGCACGAAATGACTCTGGAAAGGGGTTTCAGTGCAAAAGAACATACCTGGTTATTTTTCCACTTGGGTGATTTCACCTTTGGACTCATTTGCCAAATTCTAGGGTGGATAGGTCCAGTTATGAGCAAGTTCCTCCCAGCTTGCCTTGATCTTTAAGACTCCAGCTGAGCCCAATGTCAGAGAATCTCTAAGCCTAGACTATTGACGAGAAAGACTCAAGAGACAGGATAAAACTCAGAAGAGAATTTTATAATTTGTACGTTATAAACATCTAAGAAACTATTTTCTTTATAGTTACTGCCATATACCTTCTTAGCTTGTATACAATTTCACATAACTGAAAAGTTTATGTTTCTCAGCTCGACCCCTAGAGACCCCACCCATGTTGAGGGCCCAGCTGTTTTCTGATCTACAAAGGTCAGAAGTTGCTGATCTTCTGCAGCAGGGTTTGGCGCCGCTCCTCAGGGCTAATGTTCTCGGCGATGGACTTTAAGAAACGCTGCTCATTTACCTTCTGGAGCAAGGAACTAACAGAAGGGTTGGCCTTGCTCAGGGTTTCGTAGCAGGTGAGGATTTCCAAGGCCAAGACGTAGAGAGGTTCACACACCTCTTGGTGGACCATGGCCATGATGTGCAGAACATGACAGAATACCTGGGTATAAAAAAACAGGGTTTCCTGGGTCAGGTCCTGTTCTTGTCCTTGAGCCCAAGGGCCAACTGACTGTATCAACCTAACGGAGTCCAGGAGGTTGGTCAGACTGTTACAGAGAAGTCTGACCACATGGCTCCAGCCTTCCATAGGAAGCCAATTACGACAACTCTGGCTGCAGAGAAACTGGAAGGCTCTCAGAAAGAGTACAGAGAGTTGGAGCTCCTGGGCAAAGGGCTTCAGGTTGAGCAGAGGAACAAACTGAATATATTCCAGGCTATAAGGGACATGTAGGAGCTGTTTCTCCAATAGTCTCCTGGTCAACTGGTAAAGGTACTGCCACTCCTGGGGGCTGCACCAAGGCATGACTTGTACCAGGGCCACCAGAAAACCCTTGCTGAACAATCTGACCTCCTCAGGGTTGCCCACATCTACTACCAAGAGGGAAAGCATCTGCTCAGAGATGCTGCTGGAGAGGTAGCAGCACTCCATCCAGGCAAGAAGCCCTGTGCCTGGCCCGTACCCAGGGTGGGCCTGGGAGGTCCACTCGTCCTCAGAAAGCTTACAGATCTCAAAAAGTGTGGCCGGCACCTCACACTTGAAGTGGCCCTCAAAGAGGTTCTTCATTCTCAAGCGCACTGTCCAATCGAGCTGTTCCAGCTTCCGGTGGAGCCAAGACTGGGACTTGATCCATGTGTCCGGGGAGAAGGTCTCAGCATTAGCCAATACAATCTCACAGAGGATCTCCAGAATATGGATCACCAAATCCTTCCCATCCAAAGAGAGGCACCGCTTCTCTTTGGGGAGCTGCCAGTATTTGCTGAAGCAATCCAGCAGCTGGCACAAGCTGAAGATGAGAGGGAACGGAGAACAGGTCTGCAGCCAGTATCCCTCTAAAGATGCATTTGCTTGGAGAGTCTGGATGAAGATCTTCAAACTGAGGTCCACCTCTTTGACATCTAGCATCAAGAAGGGCAGGACGAACTCTTTTAGCACTTCATCTGGCTCAAGAAGAGCAACAACTGGGATACCCTGGGGCTTCACAGGGGTCATGAGACAGCTCAGGAGCTCCAAAAATTGCTTTTCTTCCTTGGGTGTAGAGAACTTTCTCCAGACGGTTTCTTTGAGGCATGACACCACAAAATTGGTGGGTGGATTTGGACTCTGCTCTTCCATGAACCTAAGGGCAGGGAAGGCAGTGAGAATCTGAGCCAGGAACTTGTGAGTGCCAAGATTGACCACAGCCATGCTGCACATTTTCTTCACTGTGATCTCTGGGTACAGAATTACCAGGCGAGCCACAGAAGCTACAGCTTTAGCTAAGCCCTGTTCAGAGGCACTCTGTGCGAGCTGGTTAAAAGTTGTATTGAGGTCTTCCTGAAACCCGTCCAAGCCAGCCATCTTCTCAGACAGACCCTTTCGCCCCCAGGAGCGCAGGGTGCCTGATAGGACTTTATTCTTGTCTGGCAGTGAGAGGTCTGCATAACATTCCAGGATCAGGCTGATCACTTGTTTGATCTGAGATTCAGGGATGGCTCTGTCTGTCACGGTGACTTCCATCACCGTTTGCAACAGCTTTAACAACAAGTCCGGCTCTTGGAAGAGAGCCTGGTTATTTACCAGGCAGGCTAGCCACTCATCTGAGAAAGCCCACTTCTTCTCAGAAGCAAAAATGTAGCACATTTCCATATGCCGGTCCATCTTCTGGTCGATGATGGCCATGGCAATCGAGGCAGTGATGTCCTTCTCGAAGCCCTTGTTCTTCAGCACCCTGTTTGTTTTCTTTAGGAAGTCCCCTACACACTCTGCCAGCTCAGAGACCACCTGCCCCTCCTCCTTAGACAAGCTGGTGGAATCCAGGTAGAGCTTCAAGTTCTGGCTGAAGGAAGTCAGACTATCACACAGCCGGTAGCTGTCATAACTTGTCCCCTGGCTGCTGTTGAGCACGGTCTGCAGCTCCTCCCCCCACTCTCGCAGCAGGCTGCACATGAACTCCAATCCGATGAAAACTGTGTCGCTTGGGAGCTTGGCCAGGGAAGTCAGGCTGATGTCCCGTTCTGCTTCCTTTACCTTCTCTGCCAGTGCCTGTTGGTGATACGGGTTCTGGGTGTCCAAATTCCACACGGAGATCACTGCGGCCAGTTTGTCCAGATACACAGTTGCAGACACTTCCTGGGGGTCATTCTCCATTAGTGCAAACACTGTCAGCATGTCAGCCAAGTTGGCTAGCGCATAACACTTCATCCCGGGGCACAGGATTCGATTTTGGATTTGTTTCAACCCAGTGAGCAGCATGGCCAATAGGGGCATAGTAGGACACACATCTGGGTCTGACTTAAACCTCTTTGGAGGATGGGAGAACTCATCTGAAGAGGACAAGTACTTATGGGCCATTGTTCTAAACTGGGAGAGCAGGGGGTCCTGCTGATTGCCTTTGTGCTTTATCATTTCCCACCAGACACTGAGGAAAAAGGCCACATCCTTTGAAGAAGTGTCAACAGACATGTGCTCCAAAAAGTGCTCTAGTTCTGCACGGCAGATAGTGGTGGGCAGGGCCATCAGGAGCTGGATAAAGAGTCCAGAAGCTTCCAGAGACTTGAGCAGCTCAAAGAGCACTGTGTGATTGATGGTAGGGATCATGTTGACTACTGAGAAGAACACATCTTCCTGCCACCGAGTGTCAGTGTCAGAAGGGGTGACAGGGTAGGGCTGAAGAACCTTGGCCCAGATGATGATCAGAGCTTTCTTCTTCCAGGCAAAGGGCTGGGAATGTGCTGTGGTGGAGGAGATCTCCCTTAGGGCCTCCACAATGGGCCGCCCAACATGCTCCCAGTCAGACTTTGTCAATTCTGCCAGTGCCTTGGGGTGGAACAGCTGCTCAGCGAGCAAGAAGCCTCCATGAAGAATAGTCATTTCTTCGCAGATATTCAAGGGTCCTGCACAGAGAGAAACCGAACAAGACAGAATGTGGTGAAAAATCTTTAAAATAATTAGAAGGAGTTAGAGGCAGACAGACATCAGTTAGTATAGGCTGGCTGTCATTATCAGAGTTGGACATGAGAAGGGTTCAGTGAGACTGGGAAGAATGGATAGTTCCAAGAGCTGCTGCAGAGCTGGAGTCAAAAGGACTTGCCTGAGGAATAAAAAAGGACTCCCACACTCTCTAGCCTGGATTGGGAAGACAATGGGCATCACTGGAGGAACAAAGAAGAATCAGAACAGTTTTGGAGGAACCCACTGTTCAGTTTGGGTTATTTGGAGTTTGAGGTAGAACATTAAGGTAGAAACATCCTCCAGCAATGGAAAGGTGGGGTTGACACCCAGGAGGGGAGTCCATCCTGAAATGTAGCTCAGGGAGATATCCACCCCAAGGGGATAATGGAATGAACAAAGTAAATGAGATCCTGCAGGAAAAGCATGTGAAAAGGGAAGGGCTAGGCCCTCCGGCACAGGATGGGCCAGCAGAGGATGTGGGGAGGAAGGCTGAGAGAGAGAGATATCACAGCAGTACCAAACTGCAGGGGCCACCAAGTGAGTAGTGTGGAATGTGACAATTGAGCCTCTAAGTAATGATATAGCCTAAGAGGGGCACAGGCCAGGGCTGTGGGCATAGAAGCAATCAGACAAGCCTTGCCATCCTTCCTTTCCTTTACAGCCTTGTCTTGCAAACAGATTTCAAATGTTCTGCCTTTCAGGGAAACAGTTTACCCCATAGCTCTTTCTGTCAAACCAGAACAAGCTACTGAAGGCTCTGGTTCTCTGGTAGAAACCGAGAGGTCGACACAAAAAAATACTAGATTAAGAAAGAAAAGTTCTTCCTCCAGTGAGCCATGAATCAACAGACTTCTCAAGGAAGGCATTTTGGGATGTTAAATTAGACACAGCTTTAAATCCTAGCTCAACCATTTAAAAGCAGTGCAATCTTAGATTTCTTCTCTGAGCTTCCCTTCTGTGTATGTGGGGAAAATAGAGACTTCCTATTAGGACTGTGAGGAACAAGTGATAATATTAGCTAAGCCCTTGGCAGAGGTGGTGGCTGTTAGCTCCCAATTCCATCTCCCAGAGCTGCTGAGCGTTAAATAAGATATAGCTACAGTAAGCATCTGGCTACAAAGAGCCTGGTAAGTGCTCAATAAACGTTGATTCCCCCCAAATCTTTCCATTGTTGGCAGGACCAGAACCTTGTCACTATTCTTTGCCTTCCCCAGCTCAATAATAGGAAAGGACATAGGTCTTCCTCAAGTAAGCTTCTTCCGGCCCGGAAACAAAATAGAGTACAAACACTACTCACTATTGAGTATTCCTGACTTCTCTCCCCTTTCCCAGGGCATGGAGATGCCACCCCTTCCTCATTCCCTCATGCCTCCAAGAACCCATCTTTTCCATTTATACAGGCCAGAAGCCAGCAAGTGAGAGCCTTGATTCAGATTTAAAAAGGTCCTGCCCTTCGACTTTAAGGGAGCAGCTAAAGGCAAAGGATTATCCAACCAACTGGTGAAGGCAATTCACCTGGACCCCCAGTGGCCAAGGCAGACTCCCAGGAAAGATCAGGTTGCCTGAGGGGTCTCACTGGGGATTCTGCCCCTTCCCCCCCTTTTTTTGGTTCAAGTTGGTCTCCTAGGACCCCAAAATATGCCCCCCATGAATCTGTACATTTAATTTTATTGCACAATCAGTTCAGCCAAAATGTTTGGCCCCCGATACCCACTTTCCAGAGATGGTATGTTCACTGTGCTACCTGAAGGAGTTAAGTCCCAGGAGCTATCGGTTAACAGCTGGGCAAATCCTAAGTATTTTTATTACTCCTGGTTAACTGGTGCTTGTAACTCCCTCCCTATGTTTATTAAGTGTTTACTCCGTGTCAGGCACTGTGCGAGATCTTTTTGAATCTTCAAATCAACCTGTTGACCATTTCTGCTGTAGCGATGGGAACACTGAGATTCAGGAAGAGTTTGCTCAGAATGTCTCTACTACAGCGTAATGGGGCCGGGACAGAAATCACCACAGCTGCAGGGCTCCAAACTCTCTCCTGTTCCACCACTGAAGAGCTAACTGGGGATAGGACTACATTTCTACTGGCACATCTCGGGGTGCCTCACCCCAGCTCTCTCAGAACAGCCTCCTGGTCTTATCTCCGTAAGAGCATGGCTAGCAGGGTGGGAGGCTGGACAAGGAGCCACCGACTTATACTAGCTCTCGCCTCCCTTCCCGCAGGCCCTGCCTGTGAGGATTCTGAATCAAAGGCACATAAGTTCAAAAGTGCCCCTCGGCTGCTGCGGCCCTCCCCACAGCTGCTGGTCGCAGGAACGTTAGCTGTGCACAAGGCACCGTACCAGACACTGTATCCACGTGCTCTCAATCCAAAGGCCCCCAAACTGTGTGGTGGATACATTATTATCGTCCCCGTTATATCTATGAGGACCTCAAGAGCGTAAGACGCTTGCTCAACAACTCGGTAGCCATTCAATAAATGAGACTGTTGGGGTATCCGGGATTTCCCCCGGGCGTCTTCTGAGCCGGGCATTTTCCAAAGCACGTGCACAAACCCTGCCTGTCCACCTTCAGGAAAATCTAACTTCACAGCCGCTTCGCCCTTCACGTGGAAAGGCGTCCGGAGGGAGCCAGATGCCGGCCAAGGAGCTGCCGGGCCGGGGTTAGATCCCGGCCTCCCGACCCCCGGCCTCCAAGGATAACCCAGCCCTCCAAAACCCTCCCCAGCCCGGAGGTCTCCCTTAGCCCGGACCCGCTCAGCACCGCCCTCGTCCCCCGTCTCAGGACGCGGACCAGGAGGGCCGAGGACCGGCACCAGAGACACCCACCTAGGTCCATGGCGGCGACGCCAGCGGCCGTGAGGCCGCCCCTCCCCGGCGAGGCCGCGAGCGCAGCGCAGGCGCCGCGGCACAATGGGCAATTCCGGGGGGCGGGACAATGGGCCGCGCGCCTCAGCCCCCGCCCACAATCTCAGCCCCGGCTCCGCGCGGTCGGTCGTGATCCTCCCGCCGCTCCGCGCGCACGCGCGGTCCTCACCGACAGGTCAGCGGCGCCCAGGCAGGCCGGCCCACATCGCCCCCTACCGGCCCGAGGCTTCCAACCAGCCAACAGGCAAGAACTCGCACTTCGTTTCCGCCCTGCGTGCCCCGCCCCGCCCCGCCCCCAAACGTCGGTCCGGTCACTGGCCCCTGGGCTCTACAGCTCCCTTTGCCCGCGCGCTCAACACCGCTTGTGTTCAGCCCCTGCACAGCCCAGCCTTCTGAGTCCCAGTGGCTCCTACCCACTAGCTCCATCCCAGGTTCCGCTTTCGCTCCCATACAGTAACCCCCCGGGATTACCCGCACTGAACGCCCTCCCCCTGGCTGCCCATTAACCAGCACAGATGTGCCACTCAGAGGCGTCTTCGCCTCTAGCGGGTCTGCCTGGTCTCACTCAAGACCATCTGCCCCCCCAGACGCACAACCCGCCCTCCCCCCACTCCCCAGAGTGCCTTCTTCTCATAGCAGCAGCACAGCATCCTAAATTTTCTGGCATCATAATAGATGCCTGTGAGATGTTACTGGTTACCCTCCCCAGAAAATGCATTTTGCCAGCCAGAGCAATAGGAGGGGAGATCCAATCCAATGAGCCTCAGTTTGCAATCTGAACTTTATAAAAACACACTGGACTTCTCACTGGGAAGACACACATGGACCTCCCGTGTTCTCAAACATTACCGTCTCCTTTGCTCCCTTTCACTCTTCCGAGACCTAATTACTAGCCTCCAGTGTTTCTAACTCTCCATCCTCCATCCTCCAGTGCCAACTGTCACCTAGAAAAGACACAGGGGCCCGGCCTCAGTTCCCCCAATGTGCCAAGTAGAGTTTGAGATGGCCTGCGCTGCTGTCAAGCAGTTGAAGGGACCTGTGAGTGATCAGGAGAAACTGTTGGTGTACAGCTTCTACAAACAGGCCACCCAGGGCGACTGCAACATCCCTGCCCCACCTGCCACAGATGTGAAAGCCAAGGCCAAGTGGGAGGCATGGAACGAGAACAAAGGGATGTCCAAGATGGATGCCATGAAGATTTATGTTGCCAAAGTGGAAGAACTGAAGAAAAATGACAGTGGATAAGGAGGAGTGCCAAACAGAATGAAGTGGCATGGCTCCTCTGATAGGGAAAAGGGCTTCTTAAAAGTCTGATGGCTGAAATGTCATGAAGCCATAACAACTGTAGCTGAGAGACCTCAATAAATCACTTCAATTGCATGAGAGTGACTGTTTGCTGACAGGTGATTACACTCAAAGTGACTGGGAGAATCCTGGGGAGGTGTCCAAAATATATGAAAACAGCCTCTCCACTAGGGAAAGTTCCATCAAAACTGGCTTCATGTAGGATTCTAAGAGCTCCCAGCCTTCCTATTCCCAGAGTATAGATAGATATTTGGCAGGAGTAGAGGGGTTGGGGGAAGAATCATGCTATGGAAATTGCCCAAGATTTGAGGTCAGTCACAAAGACCATTCTCCAGAGGCTAGGCCTCTCAGGGGAAAGGAGAAGGAAGGAGGAGGCTGAGGCTCCTCTCTCTTCAGGGGTTGTCTGTTCACTACTAACCCAACATTACCGAGGGGAAAGGGTCTTTGTCTTCCAAAAAGCTCAAGTCAAGTCCTACTTCCCAAAGCCCCACTGGAACATAGGCCTGATGAAGTTAATAATTTGAGGGAAGTCAAACATTTAGTGACGTAATTGATGCATGACAACATAGCAGATGAGAAACAGAAGCAGATGGTTTCAAAATCCCAGCCTCTGAATGCAACCAAAATTTCCTTGGGATTAGTCTGTAGTTAACCCTGCTTTCTGCTTGCATGTCGGTAGGACAAGATGTGTACATGTAAGTGAGTTTATTTATTTGTTTGTTTGTTTATTTTTGGTAGTGAGCAAGTGCAAGCACAAGCAGGGGAGGGGCAGAGGGTGGGGGACAGAGGATCCCAAGCGGGCTCTGGGTTGACAGCCTGACGCAGGGCTCAAATTCAAGAACCGTGAGACAATGACCTGAGCCAAAGTTGGACACTCAACTGACTAAGCCACCCAGGCGCCCCCGAATTTGTTTCAGAAAGACAACCCACCCCTTGACCCATGCAAAGGCCAAAGTGCCTGAACTCAGCTTCCACTCCTTAGTGTTGATTATCACGGAGGCATCGATGGACAAAAAGTGCACTGGGATATGGAGTGCTAAATGGTATTACTAAAGACATTTCAGAGAAAAAGCTCTACTGTGGCATGGAATTTCCCAATACTTTTCCTCAAAAACTATTGTCACAGATCATGACATCAGGTCAGTTCCAGTTCATGAAGGACCCTTAAACGATAGAAGCAACAACCATAAAGACTTCGGAGGACAAAGGAAACCAAAGATCTTTACGATCTTCTGTTCATGTATATACAGGAAGTGGCTATAGACTAAGTACATATATTACTTGAGAATAAAGTGTCCCCAGGACACCAGTGGTGTCTGTGACTAAAGAACTATTGTAACTATAAACTGGGCAAATAGTTTAACGTGTTTTTTTTTTTTTTTTTTTTTTTTTTTAAATTTATTTTTGGGACAGAGAGAGACAGAGCATGAACGGGGGAGGGGCAGAGAGAGAGGGAGACACAGAATCGGAAACAGGCTCCAGGCTCCGAGCCATCAGCCCAGAGCCTGACGCGGGGCTCGAACTCACAGACCGCGAGATCGTGACCTGGCTGAAGTCGGACGCTTAACCGACTGCGCCACCCAGGCGCCCCAAGGCAAATAGTTTATAGTTGTACAATAGTTGTGCTGTCCTCTCTTCTTTGGAGGATATTATAAGCACATTTTGATGCTTTTAGGACCCTGATTCACATTAAATGTGAATTACTTAAAAATAATAATGGAGGGGCATCTGGGTGGCTCAGTGGGTTAAGCTTCCAACTCTTGATTTCAGCTCAGGTCATGATCTCACATGTGAGTTTGAACCCCACATCGGGCTCTGGGCTGACAGTGCAGAGCCTGCTTGGGATTCTCTCTCTCTCCCTCTCTCTCTCTGAACCTCCCCCGCTCTCTCTCTCTCTCTCTCAAAACTAAACAAACTTAAAAAAAAAAAAAAAAAAAAAGAGTATCTTGCTCCAAAATATGGTATAAACTCAGGAGTTATAGGTATAGCCATACCATTCTGTAAATCATTATATAAAACCTGATAAAGTAAAAATACACCATAGTTGGGACTGTAGAAAAAAACCATAAGATGCATTATTAAAAAAAAAAAAAAAAAGTGGGGCATCTGGGTGGCTCAGTCAGTTAAATGTCCAACTCTTGAATTTTGCTCAGGCCATGACTGTAGTGTTGTGAGATCATCCCTGTGTCAGGCTCTGCACTGAGCTAGGAGCCTGCTTAAGATCCTCTCTCTCTCTCTCTCTCTCTCTCTCTCTCTCTCTCTCTCTCTTTCTCCCCCACCCTCTGCCCCTCTCCCCACTTGCCTGCACTCTCTCTCTCCCTAAAATAAAATTAAAAAAAAAAGAGAATCTCTCTCTCTGCCCCTCCCCTGCTGGTGCACGCACACATGTACTTTCTCAAAACAAAACAAAAAAAAGTATGTACATAGTGTGCTAAAATTTTTGGAGGAATGGGAGAACATAAGTATATTTGTATGCTTAATAAGTAGGAGGCAGGGAGAATGGGATTGATGGGGACAGGTAGGAGCAAGACTTTTCAAAGTATACCTTTTTATATTGTTTTGATTTTTGAATCATTGACTCTATTGTCTTATAGAGGCCTGAAGCAAAAAGTATTTCTTTGTTGATCATTAAGGCCGGAGTAAATTTCCTATGAACTTCCCAAAGGAAAGGTAGTAAATCTTAGACCAAACTGCAAGTTCCCATTAACTCTCACCATAAATTTCAGTGCACAAATTGGAGCCCCTCCTAAAAACTCTGCTAAGCCACAATGGCAACATGTGACAGGTGAGATGGGCAGAAAGTCACATAAAAGAGCAGTGAATATCCACAGCTTTGCTAATTCCACCAAGATGTCAAACAAATATGGACTTCATACTAACTCTCTGGCCTAAGCTAGGGGAACTCTTGCAACATAGCCATTCTAAATCTCTCTGGATTTAACCCAAGGGAAATTTGAATTTAAACTTAATATGCTAGGGGCACCTGGTTGAGCATCCATTCTACTTAGGCTCAGGTCACGATCTCACAGCTCGTGGGTTTGAGCTCCTCGTCAGGCTCTGTGTTGACAGCTCACAGCCTGAAGCCTGCTTCGGATTCTGTGTCTTCCTCTCTGCTCTTCTCTCTCTCTCTCTCAAAAATAAACATTAAATTTTTTTTTAATATGCTAGAAGTCCACAACCCCTCAAGGCCAAAAAACAAAATGACTGCTCTAAAAACACAACCCTGAAGAAGCTCAAGAACTTTCCAGCTTCATCTGTCTTAAAACACCAGCTTGAGTAAAACCATCTATCTATCTATCTATCTATCTATCTATCTATCTATCTTTCTTAGAAAAAAATTTTAGGTTTTATTTACTTTGAGAGAGATGGCACAAGCAGGGGAGGGGCAGAGATAGAGGGAGAGAGAGAATGCCAAGCAGGCTCTGCACTGCCACCACAGAGCCAGACACGAGGCTTGAACCCACAAACTGTGAGATCATGACCTGAGCCAAAACCAATAGTCGGACGCTCAACCGACTGAGCCACCCCGGTGCTCCCAAAGCCATCTTTCTTATAACTTCGTTTTCTCATGGAGCATACCAGAGGTGGGAAAGCAATCATACCTGGGGTTTAAAATCACTAGCTACACTGGGCAGAGGCAAACTTTTGGATTCCTTGATAAAAGGCCAAAGTTGTACACTAAATGGTTTTAGGATGAACACAATACTAAAGATTGCAGCTAAAGAAAAATGACTGGCTTGAGATAAAAAGGGGGCTTATTTCGTAAAGTCAAAATGTCCCAGGTGAATAAACAGCATTAACTTTTCTCATGCACAGCTGTAATTTAAGAGAGGAAAATTCTGGTATATTAAAATTGAAGTGAATAAAAAGAAATCCAGTATGTGTTTAGTCATTCAGTACTTACATAAACCACTTAACTTATAATAACAAACTGAGACGGCCTATGTCAGCAGCCTAATACACTGGGAAAAGCATAGTTTCTTTGTACAAGAACAGTATTACCAGAGATAAACATCAAGAATTACTCATTAAGCTAAAGGGAAATCTGAGAATTAACAAATCTTAGTCTAAAGAGACACAGAGAAGTTTGGTTGTTCAAAATTTACACAATAATTTCCCCATGTACGTGAAAATAGGTGAACCAACTGTTTAGGGAAGGAACATCTAAACTTGGTTTGCTTTGAACCTCGTGATTGCTTCCCTAAGACAGGGAATTTAAGTTGAATGAAAGTCCTTTGGAGCTGGAAAAGGACTGTTTTCTGTCAGTGAAGGTAAGACCACCCTATAAGATGAACTGAAACCCTGAAATTTCCTGCCAGCAAGGGAGAATAACTGAGGTAATTTCATACATATTATTCTGGAACTGGGAACCTCTGAGCCAGCCCTTTTCAATCTCCTCAGTTTCTTCTCTATAATTAGAACCTGGCCACAACCATTTCAAATAATGAATCTTATGGCTGGTATAAAAACTTGATTTCAGGAGTATACTTTCAAAAACCATTTAAGAATAAATATGGCCAATATAATTCTGTTTCCAATCATTAAAATTTGTTCTGCAGAACCAAACAGAAAACTATAAGAAAATGTTAAAATAAAATTTTTCACGCTAAAGAAATAATCTAATCCATAGTTAAGAAATCTAATCCATGTTTAAGAAATTGAAATTCTTGTGAGGATTTAGAAAAATTATATAAAGAAAGTGGCCTGAAGCCAGGCATGTAGCAGCACAACACATTAGATCCTTCCATCTGTTTTCTCTGGATACTCAAAAATTTAAAGCAAGGAATGTGTGGGTGTTAGTCAAATCTTTTGATTCAATGAACAAAATGTCTTTAAAATGTTTCACTGTCAAGGCCTGCCAGAGGAAGGCATTAGAAGAGCATACTCTCATGGTATTGGAAGTATTCCTGCCATAAGCTTATCAAAATTCCCTCCATCTCCAACCAAAGGTCATGTCCCACATAGTTGCCCAGGCTGAAAATAATTCTAATCCACTAGAGTTACACATAGAATGTGCCATTCCAGTGACAGCGCAGCTTACAGCAAGAGTTCTCCTCTAATGGGACTGACAATAGTAAGATTTTATTTCTAAATGTGTCTTGGAGCTTTCAAAGATTAAAACACACAGATCTTCACCACCCCAGCCTCCTTGCCTGTACAGGAAACAACCAAGTTGTGAGAGCGTTTATCAGGCATGGACAGACACATCAGGCCTTGCACGTGCTAGACAGGAATCACAAATGCTTGTTCCATGAGATGTCTTCTGTTAACCCGAAGCCTTTGGTTTATTTTGTTTAGCAAACCACTCATCACTTTTATCTGCCGCCATTGCCTATAGAAAGAGAATTGGAATATATATTTAAGTCTATGAAACAAAACATACAGTCCACTTGGTACCTCTCATTGCAAGTGCATTGTCCACAGTCATTAACAATTACAATATACTGAATGCATTCATTCGATATAGAGTATTATGTTGTTTTTTTTTTTTAATTTTTTTTTAACGTTTATTTATTTTTGAGACAGAGAGAGACAGAGCATGAGTGGGGGAGGGGCAGAGAAAGAGGGAGACACAGAATGTGAAGCAGGCTCCAGGCTCCGAGCTGTCAGCACAGAGCCCGACGCAGGGCTCAAACTCACGGACCGTGAGATCATGACCTGAGCTGAAGTCGGACGCTTAACCGACCAAGCCACCCAGGCGCCCCTAGAGTATTACGTTTAATTTCACTGGATGCTGATGAGTTTCGAGCAACTGTTTGCAGATTCTCACATGGCAGACCGAAGGGTAAAGCGTGCAGCCAGGGGGTGTGGCTGGACAACTGACTGATCAGAGAGCAAGGAGCAAGACCCCTAGTCTGCGGGGTCCTTGGTAGAACAGAAGGCTTGTCACTCTTCGCGTCTGGGTAGGCTCTCAAGAACTTTCAGTGCTAATGAGACGCAGTGTTACGAGACCAGATATGAAAAGCTATTTTCATGTTTTAGCCATTAAGCCTGGAATGATTTGCTTTTACAATGACTCCTCTGATACCATTCTACTGATGCTGGTACTGTTTGGTTAGTTTGGGGCCTCTTAATTAAAAAGGAAGCCTTGTGAATATGTTTTGGTTCCACTAGAGTGTTTTTATTTTATTATTCCATGAGGCTGAGACCATGGAGAAGGGCTTATAGAGTGATCCAGGCTTAGAACCTAAGTCTTTTAAAACTTCCTGTCCAGGGGCACCTGGGTGCTCAATCTGTTAAGCGTCCAACTTCGGCTCAGGTCATGGTCTCACAGTTCGTGAGTTTGAGCCCCACATTGGGCTCTGTGCTGACAGCTCAGAGCCTGGATCCTGCTTCGAATTCTGTCTCTCTCTCTCTCTCTCTCTCTCTCTCTCTGCCTCTCCTCTGCTCGCTCTCTGTCTCTCTCTCTCTCTCAAAAAGATAAAAACATTAAAAGAAACCCAACTTCCTGTAATACAAACATGCATATGCTAAAAGGGTATTTGGTAAGGATATACATTAACCTATTCAGTCAAAAATCAAGTACAGAAATACCTTTAAAAATGTCAGTTTTCATTATGAGCCAGGTATTATGCTAGGTTCGGGTGTGGTGGCAGAGACCTAGTCTGAGGCTTTGAGGAGCACACAGAATAGCTGAGGACTCAGATGGAGACAACTATTTTGCATGAGGGAGCATGCATGTGTGTGTCTCGTAGGGCATTTGCTATAAGAGAAGCACGAACAAGGTGATATCAGACCAAAAGAAAACAACTAAGTGGTTGGAGAAATGGTATAAAAAGACTCATATACCTCAGCAGGAAGTGCAAAGATGGTGTCTGCCACCGAAAATGAAGAAACAGAAGTATACGTATTTTTTATTTAGAAACCGTGAAGGTGAAAGTGGCTGTCTTGGGCGGTGGGATTCAGAGATGGGACTAGACACCGTCGCACCGACTTATATAAAATCTTAGTGTTACGTGACTTTCTTTTGATGAACATAAAAAGGTTTTTGAAAATCAAGGTATGCAAAATAAGAGAAAACCGACAAAGGTGCAGGAGTTTCTGTCACTTAGGAGCCATAAAAAATGAGGGAAACAACAAACGCTGGTGTGGAGGATCCAAGAAAGCTTCTGAGTTCCGAAGGATGAGCTGACTAAGAAGGAAGGAAACAAACCTTCGGGAGGAGGCAAGAAGATACATCTTGGTGAATATACACGGCTCAGTGGGACTAGAACAGGAGGAAGGGTGGGAGAGGGGCAGCACGGATCAGATAGCAGGGAAGGGCCAGACACGCTCCATGCTCTGTCAGAGTTTGGAATGTATCCTGGAGGCAGCAGGAGCTATGAGAAGACTAAACGGTTTTTGAAATTACTGGATTTATGTGTTAGAAAGCTGGTGTTGGCAGCAGGGATGGCTGGAAGGTGAGAGGAGGCTTTTGCACTATTATAGGTGATGATGAGGGCCCTTTCCAAAGGGAAGTGGATAGACGAGAGATTTCAGAGTGGAACTCACACCTCTTGGTGACTAAATAGCTAACAGAACTTAGGGGTGAGGAGAAACAATGTTCAAAAATTGCTTTTTAATTCCAAAACAATTCTAAGATAAAAAGCCTATTAAATGTGAAAGTAAAAGCAGTTCCACTGCTAGGTATTTACCCAAGAGAAATGAAACATGTCTACAAGACTTATACAAGGATGTTCATAACAGTCTTCCTTCTAATAGATAAAAATGTTAAATTGCTCCACCTTTTTTTAAACATTTTTTCATGTTTATTTTTTGAGAGAGAGAGACAGAGCATGAGCAGGGCACTGGCAAAGAGACAGGGAGACACAGAATCCAAAGCAGGCTCCAAAGGCTGAGAGGTCAGCACAGAGCCTGATACGGGGCTTGAACTCATGAACTGTGAGATCATGACCTAAGCTGAAGTCAGACACTTAACCAACTGAGCCACCCAGGAGCCCCTAAATTGCTCTGCTTAAAAAAAAAAAAAAAAAAAAAAAAAAAAAAAAAAAAAGTTTTATTTATTTTTTAGTAATCTCTACACCCAATGTGGGGCTTGAACTCACAACTCTGAGATCAAAGAGTTGCATGCTCTTCCAAGTGAGTCAGCCAGGTGCCCCTAAATTGTTCTACTTTTTGAAATGCCCATGGATATCTGGGTGAAGAGGTTTCGCTGGCTGTTAACACTAGTCTGGACAGAGACAGCACTAAACATAAAAAAAAGCTGATAAAACTGGACTTAAAATTTTTTCTGCTCTTCCCCACTTACAGCAATGGACAGATCATCTAAACAGAAAATCAACAAGGAAACAATGGCTTTGAATGACACACTGGACCGGATGGACTTAATGGATACATTCAGAACATTTCATCCTAAAGCAGTGGAATACACATTCTTCTCAAGTGCACATGGAACATTCGCCAGAAAAGATCACATACTGGGACACAAATCAGCCCTCAACAAGTACAAAAAGACTGAGATCATACCGTGCATATTTTCAGACCACAACACTATGAAACTCGCAATCAACCACAAGAAAAAATGTGGAAAGATAACAAATAGTTGGAGACTAAAATTTTTTCTGTTCTTATAAGACTGTGTTAAAATAAATCAGCAAGCCACAGACTGGGAATAGTACTTGCATTTGTAGAGATTTAACAAATGACTTGCTTCCAGAACTCCAATAAATCAATGAGATTTTTTTAAAAAAACAGATTTGAGCAGGCCTTGAAAAATAAGCAAAAACTCAAATGACAGAAGGGCCATTCCAGGAGAATAAAGTCATGTGAACAGACACACAGTATGGAAATACATTCATATTTAGAGATTATAGACAAGAATAGCTAAGATGTAAAAGAGATCAGAGGTGTGTCTTCTAATCTGTTTGTCATGAAACTCAGTGGATCATATACATTGTTCTGTATTGATATAGTCCAATTATATTAAAGCTAATTAAAAAATACATAGGGAGGGGTGCCTGGGTGGCTCAGTCGGTTGAGCATCTGACTCTTGATTTTGGCTCAGTCATGATCCCAGGGTTGTGGGATGGAGCCCTGCATTGGATGCTCAGGGAAATTTTAACAAAAACTGGGTCTCAACTGACATTAAGGATATAGCATTGATTTTTTTGGGTGTAATATCAATATGGTATATAAGAATTTCTTGATTTTTATTTTTTTAAATTTTTACTTCTTTTAAGTTATCTTAAAATGCATAAAATACTTAAGTATTTAGGACTGAAATACAGCATCTAAGATTTGCCTTAAAATTCCCGAGGGGGGAAAAAAAAAGTGGGGTGGAGGGAATGATGAAAGATTATGGCAGAGTTGAATGGTGACAATCACATAGGGACTTGCTGTATTCTCCTATGTGTTTCTGGAATTTTTAATCATCAAGTATTAAAAATAAAATCTACTAAGGAAAGAAATGGATGAAAGATTTGAACATAAAATTCATGAAGGAAGATATGCAAATAGGCAATAAGCAAATGCAAAGGTGCTCAACATCAACAATTATCAGGGAAATGCACATTAAGCCACACTGAGAAACCTCTGTACATGTTCTAGGAGAGCTAAAACAAAAACCCAGAAGAGCACAAATGCTGATGAGGATGTGGAAAAGTCGGAACTCTCAGATACGTACATGGCTGGTAGGAGCGTAAAATGGTTCAACCGCTTTGTACAGCGGTGGCAGTTTCTTACAAAGTAAAAACAGTTCCACTCTTAGGTATTTACCCAAGAAAAATGATTCATGTCTATAAGATTCACACAAGAGTGTTCACAGTAGGGGCGCCTGGATGGCTCAGCTGGTTGAGTATCTGGCTCTTGACTTCAGCTCAGGTCATGATTTCACAGTTTGTGGGATCAAGCACCATGTTAGCCTCTGTGCTAATGTCAAGGAGCCAGCTTGGGATTCTCCTCCTCTCTCCCTCTCTCTCTGTCCCTCCCCAACTCGTGCTCTCTGTCTCTCTCTCAAAATAAAGAAACTTAAAAAAAAAAAAAAGAATGTTCATAGTAGTCTTCCTTATAAATAGATAAAACTCTGGAAACAACTCAAATATCCACCATTGGAAGAATGGGTAAGCAAATCATCATATTCATAAAACTGAATACCGTTCAGCAATTAAAAAAAGAACATGGGCACCTGGGTGGCTCAGTCAGTTAAGCGTCCGACTTTGGCTCACATCATGATCTCATCACGGTTTGTGAGTTTGAGCCCCGAATTGGGCTGCTTTGGATTCTCTCTCTCTCTCTCTCTCTCTCTCTCTCTTTCTGTCCCTCCCCGTTCATGTTCTTTCTCTCTCTAAGAAATAAATAAACATAAAAAAAAAAGAACTCTGATATGTACAATTACATGGAGGAATCCCAAAAATGTTATGTTGGGTGACAGAATCCAGGCACAAAAGAATATCTACTGAATGATTCCATTTTTAAGTCCAAGGACAAACACAAATAATGTGACAGAAATCAGTACAGTAGTCAGCTACTGTAGTAGTTGGTGGGAACTAGCTGGAAATGGGCACAAGAGAACTTTCTACAATGATGAAAGTGCTCTATATTTTGAGCAGCAGTTGTATGAGAAGAGTTAGCTGTCAAAACTTATCAAATTGAACACTAAATTTCTGTTTATTTAAATTCTAGGCAGGGGCTCGTGGGTAGCCCAGATTCTCTCTCTCCCTCTGCCCCTCTATCCTGCTCAAGCTCTCTTAAAAAAAAAAAAAAAAAAAAAAAAAAAATCATGTATATTTTACCTCAGTAACAACAACAAAAAATACTTGTTTGGAGCTTAGGGAGGAGTAGGGACTAGAAATTAGAAGTCAGAGAATGGGGGTACCTGGGTGGCTCAGTCAGTTAAGTGTTCAACTCTTGTTTTCAGCTCAGGTCATGATCTCATGGTTCATGGGTTCAGCCCCATATTGGGCTCTGCGCTGACAGTGCGGGGCCTGATTAGGACTCTCTATCCTCTCTCTGCCCCTCCCCTGCTCTCGCTGCCTCTCAAAATAAATAAATTAAAAAAAAAAAAAAAAAAAAAGAGGGTCGGAGAATGATGGTTGCAGCTCAGCGCAGAGGTAACGAGAGGACTCAGAGAAGAAGAATGGTACATGAGAATAAAAGAGCCAAAGTGGGACCGCACGTAAATCATTTTGGAATGAGACAGAAAGCCATGCCTGTGTCTGCGAAGCTGTCAAATATGAAGATGGCAGGATCTGTAAGACCAAAGCAGAAGTGAGCTCGAAAGAGGACGAAGTTGGTCAGTGATATGAAAAAGTAAGAAGGAAAAGAGTCTAACGAATGTGCCACCTGAGAGGTTGCCTGACATTCTCCTTTCCTTCATGATAAAATTTATAAATGCTACATTTTCTGTCTCTTGCTTTCGCTAACATTAACTGAATGTCTGTTATTATGTCAGCAGTTTGCCACGTTCTAGAAGCCACACGACAATCCTAGGAGGTGGCTAATACGATTTTCTCAAATTTTTAGGTAAGAAAACTGAAGTTTAGGGGCGCCTGAGCATGCAACTCTTGATCTTGAGGGTTGTGGGTTCGAGCCCCACATTGGACACAGAGATTTCTTAAAGGAAAACAACACTGAAGTTCAGAGAATTTAAGCAAATCACTTAAGGTCAGTCACACAGATATTAAGTGACAGAACCAGGACAGATTGATTCATTCCTTTAATCATCAACAGAGCACTCGCAGAGTTCCTATTACACACCAGGTGTGTGCCAGGAGCTGGAGTACAACAACTGCTTTGGGTGCTGCGGAAGACTGAGTTTGAGGAAGATAGAAAAGTAGCTGTGGGACTAAGCGAGACGGAGGTCATGGGTGACATCTACATGAGTGTTTCACAGAGTCACAGAGCCAGCGCACAACAGGCTGAAGCATGAAAGGGGTAAGAAGTAGAAATGGTATGTGGACAGATTTTTTAAAAGAAATATGGAGAAGGGGTTTGAGGGTAAAAGATTTTTAAAAGATGGGAGACTTGAAAGCTTGTTTGTGTGTGGAGGAGAACCATTCACTGGAAAGGACAGGAGTGGCAGTGTAGATTGGAGATGAGGGGACCAAAAGAGCTAAAAAGTGAAGGGGTGCATCCGGGCATTTCCCTTACCAAGCGGAGTCATGATGCATACAGCAGAGCAGCAGTGGTTGCCCAGGCAGCCTGGGCACATGCGAAGGGACAAATGCTGCACCCAGTTAAGGGTCACGAGGGTGGTGGGGGGGGTTGCTGGCTGGCTCAGTTGGTAGAGTGTGCGACTCTTGATCTTGGGGCTGTGGGTTCAAGCCCTACGTTGGGTGTAGATTACTTTAAAAACATAAAATATTTTAGGGGTGCCTGGCTGGCTCAATCGGTAGAGCATGAGACTCTTGATTTCAAAGGTTGTGTGTTTGAGCCCCATGTTGGGTGTACAGATTACTTAAAAATAAAATCTTCAAACAAAACAAGAGTCATATGGGTGGCAATGAAAACACATAGTCCTGGCTCAAAAGTCACCCCAACAGCAAAAGGACACAGCTGTGGAACCTGTTGCTTTGGCCCTTCCCCCACACACTTAAGACCATCCCCGGTGGGCCTGTGGGCATATAAAGTCAGAAATAAGACTCACATCATCCAACAATTTGCTTCCTTCTGGATCCATCTCAGAAAGTTCTCGAAATGCTTCATCCCCCACAAAGCAAATTTCATGTCCATCCTACCGCAATAAAGAGAAAAGAAATTTGGCGGAAAGACACCTTGCAGAAACCCCTGGTGCAGCCCATCCCTTCCCTGAGTAATACTTACAGGGTCAGCCAGAATGACCACTTGCACTGTTGCTTTCCCTGGGGTATCCAGACTCACCAGGGGAGTCAGAATCTTCTGGTTCTCCCTTTTCATTAAGTCTTCTAAGTCTGATAACTTGAGGAAGACAAAGAGGCAAAGTGAGCAAGGGGTCATGTACCACTCACGCTGTGGTCCTCAGCGGCCCTGGGGGAGGATGAGATCAACCAGAGAGAACTCGGGCACCATGTGTTTGATTTTATTATCTCAGCTGCTCTTGAGACAACTGTTGAACTTGATACCAAAGCCACAATCAGAATGAACCGAAAGAAGGGGGGGGGGGGGGGGGCGACATTCTTAGCAGGTTCAACCAGCTAGTCATAGAGCTTAAACCAAAGATCTAAGACCAAACATTACCTCTTTTTGGGGGCAAGAAAAGGCAATTCTTCCAAAAGCTGCTGCATGATCAACTGTACCTTTGATACCCTGTAGTTCGAGCTTACACTGAAAAGAAATAAGAAAGGTTTATTTTTTGGAACACATTATATGTATGGTTAAAAAAAAAAAATTCAAACAGTACTAAAGGAATAAAGTTAAAACTAACGCTCCCTTCTACTCTCCCCAGTGGCAACTAGTCAACAGTTTCCTGGAAGACACATGGCATGCACAGATCTTTTTTTTTTCACACAAACGGTGGCATAATTTACACATTATTCTGTCCCTTGTTTCTACCCAATGTTACTATGTCAGCACGTAAGGATTCACCCCATTCTTTCTGACAGCTGCACAGTAATCCATTCTATGGATGAACCATAAATTACTGAACTACTCCTCTAATGCACAGAACACTGAGGTTATTTCTTATCTTCTGCTATTACAAACAGTGCTGCAACAGACAACTTTGTACACATTTCTTTGTGCACATGTATGGTGAGTAGGTCTGTAAAATAAATTCCTGGGAGTAGACCTACTGAGTCAGAGTGCACGGACTAAATCATGTTCAAATGCTAGGTTATTTAAGGGGGAAAAAAAAAGATGAAAATCAATGATCACTTCTGACTCCGCAATTCCACTTCTGAAAGGTTATAGCCCTAAAAATAAACAAAGGTAATATATGGGTGATGGTTATCAGCAATTTTTATTTTCTTCTTTCTGCTTACCTATGTAAATATTGAGTCACTGTGAAAAGACTCTGAGAATAACCTTCATGTGATCCTCATTTGTAAGCCAAACTCAAAGTAACAGATTACTTCTCTCCAAGATCACTCACCTGGTTATCAGCATAGCCCAGCAAAGCCCTTTGCTTCTCTTCATCTTTTTCATAAATTTTCATTCCCAGTAGATTAGACCAGTAGTTCAAGGATTTCTGAAGATCAGACACTGCTAGAGTTACTTTTAATATAGGATCTGGAGAGTAATAAAACAGTAGGAATGGATAGGTCAGCACAGTGGAATAGAACAGGAAGACTAAATCAGGCTCGTGTATATATGAGTTCAGTTTACGATAAGAAAGGGATAAGTCAATATGAAAGTGCACATTATTCAAAAAATGGCATGAAGAAAGCTGGCTTGTCATTTGGTTAGAAAAACTACACCTTTAAACGAAATGGCAAAATACATTCCTAATGGGTTAAAGGATTTAGTTTAAAGAATGAAATCATGGGGTGCCTGGGTGGCTCAGTGGGTTAAGCATCCGCCTTCGGCTCAGGTCATGATCTCACGGTTTGTGAGTTCGAGCCCCGTTGGGCTCTGTGCTGACAGCTCAGAGCCTGGAGCCTGCTTCGGATTCTGTGTCTCCCTCTCTCTCTGCCCCTTCCCTGCTTGTGCTGTCTCTCAAAAATGAATAAATGTTAAAAAAAAAAAAAATGAAATCATGAAAATACTAAAAACAATTATTATTATTGCTACAATTTTGGGGTGTAGAAAGATTTTTTTTTAAACCTGACACCAAAGGTAGAAAAACCAGGAAAGAAAAAATGTATTAGGTTAATCACATGAAATGGAAAATTCCTAGACAACAACCACCCCCCTCCAAGAAAAGAAAAAAAAAATGATAATCAAAGAGTAAATGACAAAGTGAGAAACATTTTTGCAACATATATGACAAAAAGTCCTGAATACTTTTTTCCTCTTTTAGTTTATTTATTTATTCTTGAGAGAAAGGGGGGGGGGGGGAGAGAGAGAGAGAGAGAGAGAGAGAGAGAGAGAACGAGCAAGAAAGGGGCAGAAAGAGAGGAAGAGAGGATCCCAAGCAGGTTCCACACTGTCAGCACAGAGCCTGACTCAGGGCTCAAACCCTTGAACTGTCAGATCATGACCTGAGCTGAAATCAAGACTCAGAGGCTCGACTGACTGAGCCACTCAGGCGCCCCAGTCCTTAATATTTAAATCACCTTTAAACATTAGTAGGAAAAAGAAGAACATCCTAAAAAAATAGGTAAAAAGCACAAAGCGGTAACCCACAAAAGAAGGACTTGGAATGGTCAATGAACACATGAAAAAACATTCAACCTCACAAATAATCAAAGAATTTGGAATTAAAACACAACATTTTGCCATCTCACTGGCAAATAATTTTAAAAGTTCACAGTGTTAGCTGTGATAGGGCAGGGGGGAGAATCATAATCATATAGTACTGGCAGAGTGTAAATTAGTTCATTTCTGGGCAGCAATTTGACAGAATGTACCCAAAGCCTAAAAAAAGGTAAACTGCTTTTGAAAGAGCTATCCTATTATCACCAATTAAAGAAGTAATTGTAGATATATGAAGGGCTTTCTGAACAAAGACATTCTTTACACTGCTGCTTGTAACAATGAAACACTAAGGACAACATAAACATCCAACAATAGGCAACTGTTTGATTCCTGGATGTAATACATAGGAATCGCTATAATGGAACATAAGATATACATATATACATACATACATACATACACACACACACACATACATATATATGTGTACATACGTATATATACATACATATATACATACATATGTACATATATATACACACACATACATACATATATACATATATGTACACACACACATATACATAGATATACATTCCTTTTGATAAATGATTGGAAAGATACACTCTAAAATGTTAACAGTGATTATCTCTGGCTTTGTGGGTACTGTTTTCGTCTTTCTTCTTTGCTTATCTGTGTAGGAAAAAAAATCTATTTTTTCCAAAAAGAATAAAAGTTATACTAAAACATTTAACATTATTGGAAATTTTTATATTGTAAAGTGACCCCTGAAGAGCTGTTCTGACTATGGTAAATTCAGTACATTTGTCTTCAGTTTTCACCGCCTCGGCCCGTCTCTCTGCCTCTCCCTTCTGCATGTGTGCACTCTCTCTCTCCCCGCGAGGGAAGCGGCTCTAGGACAGGTGGACCCCCGTGGGCAAGAGAATGGAGAGAAGAGCTGGATTCTTGATGCCATTGCTGAGCTGCTGAGTCCACTAACACTGAGCTGTTCCTACCTATAGGATACCCGCTCCGTGAGCTAGAACGTTTTCTTCATGTGCCGGCTAGTCTGAGATCGATTTTGATACAGCTGAAAATATCCTAGTAGATATTACCAGTAGAATAGAGCCCAAACCAGTGTAGATTCCCTAGAATTATGCACTGAAGTTCTAATATGAAAATATGATTTCTCAAAGAACAAAACGCTGGCTTGGGAAAGACATGTCATGGCAACACAGAAAGACTTCATGGGAGAAAGAAATCTGGCTCCTCTCTCCTTTCATCAAAGATGTCGTTAGACAGAGGGCTTTTACTAGTCCCGCTATAATTACCTGACTGAGGTGGACTTCGATTCTGCAAATAGAACTTATATCCTCCTGGGGCTTCAGTTTCAAAAACACCTTCCGTAACTTCGCTGAGTGGCCACTCCAGCCTTCTGGCATTGCTGACGGCCTGGTTAGAAGCGAGTGTGATACCCTATGACAAACAACAGTACCATCAACTGTATAACCATGGATCTTTTCTAGAACAAGATAATGAGCCAAAACCCCGCTGCCTTTACATGATGCCACCGAAGATTTAATTGGCATTCAAAATTTTCGCCTAGGACATATTTCTCCTCCAAAGATTCCAAATGTTGTGAATTGTAGGACAGAAATTCAAAGGCTAGAGAAGTTTGATCCATTTAACACCAAAGATAATCTTTCATTTTTGTTTTTTGTTTAAAATTTTTATTTAACAAAGATAATCTCTTCTAATTTTAAAGATCTAGTCAGAGAAATCTTGATCTTACTTTAGTTTGCCAGCTACCTATTTAAGATGTTTTTTATTTTTGCTTTCTAAACAAAATAATTTAAGCCAATTATCAAGGTATCATTTAAATTTAATCAAAATACCTAAAAATGTACACTGTCTTCTGATAAGACCAGCTGTACTTTTTTTTAAATTTTTTAAAAAATGTTTATTTATTTGTGAGAGAGAGACAGAGTGTGAGTGGGGGAGGGGCAGAAAGAGAGGGAGACACAGAATTCAAAGCAGGCTCCAGGCTCTGAGCTGTCAGCACAGAGCCCGAGGCGGGCCTCGAACTCACAAACCGTGAGATCATGACCTGAGCCGAAGTCGGAGGCTCAACCAACTGAGCCACCCAGGCACCCCAGACCAGCTGCACTTCTAACTTGGATTATCATAACAGCTTCTCTTGGGGCGCCTGGATGACTCAGTCAGTTATGTGTCTGATTCTTGATTTCGGCTCCAGTCATGATCTCGCAGTTCATGAGATCAAGACCTGCGTCAGCCTCTGCACTGATAACGTGGAGCCTGCTTGGGATTCTCACTCTTTCCTCTCTCTGTCCCGCACATGTGCTCTCTTAAAATAAATAAACATTAAAAAAAAAAACAAAAAACAAAGCCAGCCTCTCTTTCCCTGAGTCTTGTCAATCCATCCTCCATTCTGCAGCCAGAGTAAAATTTCTGAAACACACCCTACTCTCAAGACAGCGACCTTATGTTGTTTTTCCCCTGCTTAAAACCCTTGATAGCTCCTCATGTCACTCAGGGATGGCTTCTAATGGCCTGAAAGGCCCAAAACAATCTGAGCCCAGGTCATTTCGGACCCATCTCCTCCCACTTTCCTCTTGCTCTGTCTATTCCAGCCACACTGGCGTCCGTGCATTTTCTCAAATGTGCCAGCTGCTGTTTGAGGGCTTCTGCACAGGCTGTTCTCTATCTGGATTGCTCTTCCCCAGGATACCACATGCCTAACTCTTCTCTCCTGAGAGAATTTCCTCTAATGTCACCTCCTCATTGATCCCTACCCTTGAAACCTTCGTTAAAACTAAAACCAGTCACTTGTCCCATAATCCCCACCACCCCTTATTCTGCTATGACTTTATTCCCCTGCCAGGCATAAATTTTTGTCTGTTTAATTCACTGGTTATCCAAAGTTCCTAGAACTGTACCTGGCACATAGAAGCACTGAATACATGTTTGTGGCATGAATAAACACCACAATGTGTAATTTAGTACATAGTTCATTAAACGTATTTGTTAACATACATGTAAACTAAGTTCCTAAGTGTGAAACTGCAAGGCCAAAGGATAGATGCATTAATTATTTTGATAGTGACAAAGTGAGGTTGTAGCCATGTACACCCTTACTGGTAACGTGTGAGAGTGGCACTTTTTTAACACCCTTTCTAACACGGTGCGTTATCACACTTTTTGAGTTTTGCCAATCGGTGACAAATGGCAGCTTGGCAGTTGAACATTTTTTTTTCAATGTTTAAGAGACATTTCTCATTTACTTTCTGTGGCTGTCTATTCAGTTTTTGTCCTTTTTTCAAAAAATTAAGTTGTTGATCCTCTTATTTTTTTTTAATTTTGCAATGGTTATTTATTTTTGAGAGAGAGAGAGAGAGATAGACGGTGAGCGGGGGAGGGGCAGAGAGAGAGGGAGACACAGAATCCAAAGCAGGCTCCAGGCCCCGTGCTCTCGGCACAGAGCCTGACACGGGACCCGAACCTATGAACCGCGAGATCATGACCTGAGCCGAAGTCAGGCGCCCAACCGACTGAGCCACCCAGGCTCCCCATCCTCCTCTTTCTCATGTACAGGGATTCTTTACAGAAATGGGAGGTCTATGTAACCTGTTTTTCTTTTTGTTCCACAAACTGAGGAGCACAGAAGGTCCCTTTCCTCAGGGATACTTTCCTGCCGGAGTCTCTCAGGAAGACCCAGGGCGGAACAGCCGAGCTGCTCTCCTCCACCTACATGCTCTCTGGCCCCTGCGGCTCCATCAATTAACATCTGACTGGAGCCGGTGCAATGTTCATGGTGCCAAATGGTTTTGCTCTTTCTTCTCTCCCTGATTTAAATCTGGGAGAGCGAAGAAAAGGAGAAACACAAAGAAATTTTCACATACACTCAATCACCAAATCCTCTTAACTCTACCTCCTAAACAGCTCTCAAGTCCACCCACTTCTCTCCATCTCCCACAACTACCAGGTTAGGTAAGGAGCGGCCAGTCGCCTCCCATACCACCCTTTGAGCCAGTTGCCTCACTTCCAGCTTGGCTCCCTTCCAACCTGATCTCCGTGCTGCAGCCAGGCGGATTCTTGCACACCACACTGTGTCATCCCCGCCGCTTAAAAATGGCTTCACTCTATTTTTAGAATGTAGTCTGAACACCCTCACGTGATGCGGTCCCAGCTTACTTCTCCAGCCTCACATCTGCCCCTTCGTCTTCACGCACCTCACTCGACACAAACTGTGCTACTCACTGTCCCCTGACCGCCATGCTGCCTCTCACCTCCAGGCCTGCGCGCATGCTGAGACACAAGTCTCACTCTCCCACCCCGACCCCACTCACCGGCTCGGCTGTCACTTCTGGAGAGATTTCCCTGCACTCTCACCTCTCTGGGAATAAGCTGGGAGTTCTTCCCAGGCGTTCCCACATCTGCCTGTCCTCATCCCATCCCAATCCTGGCACTTATCACACTGCATTCTTTTGTCTCTTTACTTGTTTCCCCACAAGACAGGAAGCTCCTTAGGCCAGGGAACATGCTTCATTCTACTGTACCCCCAGGACCTAACCAGGTACATGGCATACAGTAAGTCACAGTGAATATCTATTAAATGAATAAATTAGTGAGAGACATACAGAGTGAGAAAGAGAAAAACAAAGATACTAGTATGTTACTTCTGAACAGTCCTTTTCATTTACAAACCACTTTTATAGATAATTTGATCCTCCTAAAAATTCCACCTTGATATCACTATTATTTTAACAGGAGTTAACAGGAGTAGCAAGAGCAAATGACCAAAATAAACATCTAGCATGAGGCAGGTTTGCTTAGCAGAGAGTAAAAACTAGTGCCTCCTATTTTGCTGTGTATTTGGGCCCAGAGACATTATATCTACCATGAGTAACTGCTCAGTAAGAGGAAGATACTATAACTATTAGATGCACGGTAACTTGAATTCTTGCATGAAAGAATGTAGCGCATGCAATGCCTTCTTCTCTTTCTCCTTAAAGCTTCTCATGTTTTTCTCTGACTAGCACTGGCTGTAATAGTGCAGCCCAATCTTAACAGTTCCCAAGAGAGATAATTCTCTGGTTGGTGATCAGGGCCTGACCAGACCCATGACGCTGGCCCTTCTACCTCTCAAGGTTCAGTCATTCCCCCAGAGTCGTCTTGTCTCTGTCAAAGCTGTTTCTAAGTCTTAACTTTTTTTTTAGGTTTTTTGTTTTTAATGTTTATTTATTTTTTGAACGAGAGAGAGACAGAGCATGAGCAGGGGAGGGGCAGAGACAGACAGGGAGACACAGAATCCGAAGCAGGCTGCAGGCTCCAAGCTGTCAGCACAGAACCCGACGCAGGGCTCGAACTCACAAATGGCGAGATCATGACGTGAGCCAAAGTCGGACGGACACTCAACCAACTGAGCCACGCAGGTGCCGCTTAATTTTTTTTTTTAATGTTTTTTTTTTTTGAGAGAGAGAGAAAGAGAGAGAGAACACATGGGGGAGGAGTAAAGAGAGGGAGATGCAGAATCTGAAGCAGGCTCCAGGCTCTGAGCTGTCAGCACAGAGCCCAGTGCAGGGCTTGAACCCATAACCCCGGGATCATGACCTGAGCTGAAATCAAGAATTGGATGCTCAACCAACTCTTGATTTTGTTTGGCTCAGGTCACGGTCTCACCTTTTGTGGGATCAAGCCCCACATCAGGCTCTGTGCTGTTAGGGATTCTTGGGATTCTTTCTCCCCACTCCCTGCCCCTCCCCTGTTTGCACGCTCACTCTCAAAAAAACAAAACAAAACAAAACCCCATAAAACTAATCGCTAACCTGCACCCAAAGGCCGTCAATTCAGCAGTCATCATACCTAACATCGTATCAGGGATCTCAATAAAAGGCACAGCCAAAAATCTACTAGAATGAAATGACATTTACCATGAAGTCATTGCCAAGCTTGTAGTGTCCGATGCCATAATTGTAAGTCAGTTCTGCGACAAAATGATCATCCTCAGGTCCAAATCCCACCATTGTCTTACTCCATTTCCCATCATAAGGCCTAGAAAAATGAAAGTAAGTGAACCCAGTGACACAGACAAAATCTGCCTCAGGCCTCCCCTAAGGACTTCTTGGGACAGAGCAGTGGGCAGTCACCTCTGGTCCTCTAAGTACCCATAAAGATGAGATGACCTGTCAGCTGGTGCTAAAAGCAGCAATGGACAGTATGTGTGGGTCCCACCACAGAGGCTCCAAAGACCATTTGTCTGGCACTTATTCAAGGGAAAATTTGTTTACCTTTCTTTAAAGTAGAGGACAGACTCCTATAAAGACGCTTCTCCAACCTGACCTTTATTTTCATACATATCCATCAAAAAACATGCAATTCTCGTGAGGCTTGGAATTTTCCAGCTTGCTATGGCTACTAAGCTTAAGAGACCCTTGATAAAGCGTTGCTTCATTTAGAACACACACTTACTTGTGTTCTTGAAGTTGCCACCTTAATTTATTGTCTCCTGAATTTATTCCACTGCCTTATACCCACTTTGAGAAACTGTCTTCTCTTCTCCAGGAGTATTTAGAGCCTAAATGAGATTTTAAGAAACAAGGGGTCGGGCACCTGCGTGGCTTAGTCAGTTAAGTGTCAGACTTCGGCTCAAGTCATGATCTCACGGTTTGTGAGTTCGAGCCCTGCATCGGGCTCTGTGCTGACAGCTCAGAGCCTGGAGTCAGCTTTGGATTCTGTGTGTCCCTCTCTCTCTGCCCCTCGCCTGCTTGCACTCTGTCTCTCTCAAAAATAAAAAAATAAAATATATAAATAAATAAAACATAAATAAATAACATTAGAAACAAGGTGTCATACCCATTACAGGCAGCTTTGCAGCCCTCTTCAAATTCCTCATGCCGCAGAATCTAGTAAGGAAATTACAATAAATTGTCAAGTGTTACCAGTACTGTATACAGCATATTTAGCACAACTTAAAATGTTAAAACACAAACACTTATAACTTATATATAATAACATATAAGCTTTACTTGTAAGACAAAGATAATGAGCTTTATATCTTGCCCAGACTAGAAGTAGGAGAGGTAAGGAAGAACAGTTTGACACCAAGGGTGAGACAACCAAAGCTGTGAAATCTACTTACACTGGGAAGCAGTGCTGTGTAGTTAAAACAACAACAACAACAACAACAACAACATCCTCCAAAAACCAAAGTTTGGCCTTCAGCATTAGAGAATTCTGATTTGGAATTCTGGATGTCACTCAATAGTTGTGTAACTGTGAGAATGTTGCTTAGGGTCTGAGTCTCCCAATGTGTTGTGAAAATAATTTATTAGACCATTTGACACAGAACCCCACACACAGTAGGCTCTCAATGTCTTAGTTTCTACTCTCCTTTTTGATTCCCGCTGCTACTGCTCCAGTTCAAGTTCCCATCAGTTCTCTCCTAGACTATTAAAAATCATCTTCATTGATCTTTTTCCTTAATACCACCACAAAATTATGTGCCTAATGCACACAGCTCTGATCACATCATTACCCTATTCTAAAATGTAAGACAGATCCCAAATTACTGTGCCATAAAATCCAAATTTCTTAGTATTCAAGATACTATCAGAAGTGTCCTGATATCCCATCTCAACCTCATCTGAGTAATCTAAACTAAAGACACAGAAAACTAGCGGTGTTTCCCAAACATAACTTATCTTTGCATTGGCTCTTCAACTTTTCTAATATACTCCTCCCTCTAATCTTGGTTTGTGGAAATCTTAGCTATCTTTACAGATCAACTCAAACACAAGGTCTCCATGAATTATTTCCTGATGACCCAGCCCAAAGTTAAATCTCTTCTGTCGTATTTTTGTAATAGTGGAAGCAAACACTTATATAGCACATACGATGTATCAAATACTACACATATAACAGTATTTAATTTTCATAACAACCTTTAATCAATGAGGAAACATGTTAAGGGAGAGTTTTGTGGTTTTCCATCACTTATCAAGTTTTGACTTCCATTACTGTACTATGTACAATGTACTACGTACAAATCCAATTCTCAACTCCACCCCCAACCTAGGCCAAGAGCTTTAGTTGAAGACAGATACTAGGGTGATTTTCATTTTTGTCACCAAAGTTCAACACACGACCATGAAACACGGAGGATGTATTTTAAATGACTGATGGATTCAGGTAACGCCCTTGCACTCCACGACTTCTGCACTGTCTCTGCATTAAATTGCACTCTTGCACCTCTAAAGCCCTTGCTTACACTCCCCAATAGCTTCCACCAACATTTGCCACCCAGGTGATCCCTGTAGATGGCAGCTGCTCAGGGCTGGAGACGGCGCTTCCGGGTGTTGGAAAGAATGGGTTCTGACTTAGGGCAGGCGCTTTTGAATACACAAAAGGGACTATTCAAAGCAGCCCTGAGAGAAGCAAAGCTCTAAATAGGCAATCTAAACCTTAAGGCTCCAAACCGGAAGAGGCTGAGTTGTTTACTGGAAAAGTATTATATTACTTTTTGTTTACTGTCTTTCCCCCAGGCTGGAAGCCCCAGGAGGGCTGAGGCTCAATACCTGCAAATGAACTAGGAAAGAAACGTGTGTGGGCACACAGTCGAGGACTAATAAAGTCCCCTTTCAAAGTCATCTAACCCAACCAGTGACATGCAACACTTCCCGAAGCTGAAAACTCGACAAGGCTAAAAAGAGTCCAGGGCTAAGGTCGGACACCCATTTGTCCCCACCATCGTGTGCCAGCCCCTCCGGGCCCTGTCCGCACCTTCATTCCAAGGACATCGCGAAAGAAATGCGTCGTCTGGAAGCGGTTTCCCACTTTGAATACGAAGTGCAAAGCTCGACGAGAAGCCATACCCACCGGCGCCACTCCCATCAGGCGTACAGTGCTGCCCGCCGGCAGCTGCGCAGACGGGTCGGTGACGTCACTGGCAGCCGCCGGCGCGCTTCCATGACGCAACCCACGGGGCGAGGGAAGATGGCAGCGCGGTTGAGGGGTTTAGTTTGGGCCAGCCGGCCGCTGCTGCCGGTGGTCCAAACTTGGGACCTCCACGCGCGGCGCTGGGTCCGGGCGCTGCGGCGGAGCCCCGTGAGAGTGGTGTCTCCATCCGGACAGGTGGTGGAACGGAAGCCCGGTCCTGGGAAGCAGCCCCGTAGAGCGGCGGCTGAGACCGGTCCCCACGAGCCGCGACGGAAACCGTCGCTTCAGGTGCCTCCATCCCAGAAGCCCTGCACCTGGGAAGATTCGGGGCTTCGCTATGATAAGGCTTTACCCGGAGACAGAAGGCTGAGGTGACTTGTTCCTGAGACTTGTCATGTATTCCCGTTTCTCTTTCCATTTCTTTTCCCGCCTGCCAACCTCTTTCCTCCTTTTGGAGGACTTCTTCCACCAGAATCCATTGGTTTTTATAATGCATGGAGGGCAGAATAAGTGTTTTCCTTGGAATTCATTTGTTAATGTCTATGAAGTTCTTTCTGTTTGTTAAAACTAGGTGTGTCTCGGTAACAAGGATGTTGGTAATTAGCCCGTCTTTTTGTTTCCACCCACAGCAGTGTAATGACAATTGTTAAGTCCAGGCCATTTCGGGAAAAGCACGGGAAGATCCTGCTGGAAGGTCGCAGGCTGATTGCAGATGCTCTCAAGGCTGGTGCTGTACCGAAAGTTTTCTTCTTTAGCCGTCTGGAATACCTAAAGGAGCTGCCCATTGATAAGCTGAAAGGTGTCAGCCTCATTAAGGTGAAATTTGAAGATATCAAGGATTGGTCCGACCTAGTAACACCACAAGGAATAATGGGTCAGTGGTTACAGTGTGTCACCAGAAGTAGAGACCTAGGATCATTTGTTCATAATTATCTTAAGGCAGCAAATTTTACTTAAACTCAAAATGTTATTACCTAACCTTTTCTTGAGACGCCCAGAAAAATACAGTTCTCAAAGCTGTGCATCTTGTAGTATTTTCAGTGGAAGCTGAAGCCAGTTTTTTTGGTCATCGTTTGAATTATAGTTCTTGAATATTATATATTCTCCTTGAATATTATATATTTTTAGGTCACTTCTTCAACCAATAATGTCCAACTACAATTTAAGAAAATGGTTACTAAAAGATTTAGGCCTCTGTTTGCACAAGACCACTGCCAGTGTGGTGATAACCTTTCTGTTGTTGACCCCCTTATTCTAGAAGCAGGTGTAAGCAGTAAGCTGCAAGCTGTTACCCTGTTTAGCCCATTGAACAGGAAACTGTGTCTTCCTTTGGTTGACTCTAATTTAAGATTCTTTTTTTCAAGTTTTTTTTTTTAATGTTTGTTTATTTTCTAGAGAGAGAGAGAGACTAGGGGAGGGGCAAAGGGAAAGGGAGACACAGAATCCAAAGCAGAGTCCAGGCTCTGAGCTGTCAGCACAGATCCTGATATGGGGCTCAAACCCACGAACTGTGAGATCGTGACCTGAGCTGGAGTTGGACACTTTAACCGACTGAGCCACCCAGGCTCCTCTAACTGAAGATTCTAATAGATGGTGGTGTCTATTAGCACTTAGAAAGTCTTTTTTCTAAAAATTAAAAAAAAAAAAAAGGAAAAAGAAAGCCTTTTTTCTACATATGGGAAGTCTAAATATATCTTTTTGACATTGGAATTATATTTTTGATCTGAGAATCGAATGGCAGTAAATGTAGAGGTTTCTCTTGGATAGTAAGGGACAGTTGGGGTAGGAGAAGTTATCTTCCAAGATTCTAATGTTTAGGCCAGGGTCTCTCATACCAGTTGTGCATGTGTTTTCCTGTAGTGGGTAAAGTGCAGCTATTAGTTGGGAGAGGAAATTTGGGGACTGTCTCTTACTCTGTAACCCATCAAGTCCTAGGGACCTGTGACCCTAAACGCAGAACTCTCCCCTAGGGTGGGGATTTGGACTGCTAAAGTCCTCCACCCTAAGTATCCGTGCTCTTGTTAGCTATACTTCTAATTCCCTTCTCTATGCTACAGCACAAATATCATTCATTTTTATCCTGCTGGCCACTTTGGGCACATGTGTTGATAGCGGCTAGCCCATCCTGGACTTCTGTAGCCCTCCTCGTCATTATGACTGCCTTTCATCGTTTTGTGTCTTTTAAAAATATATATTATTTAGCTTACCCTTTTATTTCATATTTGAGAGGTGGAGTAAAGGGAGAAGGAGATAAGACTGTCAGGCTTCTGGCACATCTCTGAATCCAGTAACATAAGTAGGGCCTCTAGCAGAGTGTTCTCGTCACTGCAGCTGTCCGGGTAGAAATTAAAGGACTTCAAGGGGTGCCTGGGTGGCTCGGTCTGTTAAGCGTCTGACTTTGGCTCAGGTCATGATCTTGTAGTTCATGGGTTCCAGTTCCATGTCAGGCTCTGTGCTGAAAGCCTGGAGCCTGCTTCCGATTCTGTGTATCCCTCTCTCTCTCTGCTCCTCCCCTGCTTGTACTCTGTCTCTTTCTTCCAAAAAAAAAAAAAAAAAAATTAACAAGAAAAGAAGTTAAAGGACTCTAAGTTCCCCTGCTGTTGTGACTCTTAGGTGCAGGATCTTTTTACCACATACAGATACCTAATAGGGAAACCATTCCCTTCCCTTCATTGATGGGTTAGGTATAGGTCTGTATTCTTGGTGTGAATAAATTGGAATAGCCTTTGGGGAGGACAGTTTAGCAGTATCTATTAAGAGTGCTTGAGTCACCTAGCTGGCTCACTCGGGAGAACATGTGACTCGATCTCGGGCCATGAGTTTGAGCCCCATGTGGGGGTAGAGATAAATATTAAAAAAAAAAAAAAAATGCACACACACCATATATTAATTTTACTTGCAAGTGTTTTTCATAGAGAAAAGTTTGGACATATGCATAGAGAGGTATACAGGGATGTTCACTGCAGGGTTGTTTATAATAGGGAAAGTGGAAAATAATCAAATTGTCAGTTGGGGAAGAACTAAATAAAGGTGGTATGTTCATGTTACAAGATAACATGCAACAGTTAAAATCAGGTAACTCCAAATGTATTGACATGGCAAGTTCTCTAAGACATCTCCTGTTATAGAATTGAATAAGTAGTTTACAGGATAACACATAGAGTATGAATTTTGTATGTGAAAGAAAAAAAGCACCTGTATATGGGTAGACATTTATATATGTATGTAGATGCATGGAACAGGTTCTGAAGGGATCTGTACACTCCCAAGATTGAAAACAGTTACAGGGAGGAGGTGTCACGGGCAGGACTTTTTGTATCGATTTTTTCCAATCAGAATGTATTCATGTAGTACTTACATGACTAAGAACACAGATTGATAAATATCTGAAAAGCCAAATTATCTCCCAGGTTCAAATCAGACAAGTGAACTGCCTGTTTTGTTTCCTCAGGGATCTTTGCCAAACCTGACCATGTTAAGATGACATACCCAGAGACTCAACTTCGCCATTTGCTGCCCTTATTGTTGATTTGTGACAATCTCCGTGACCCTGGGAACCTGGGGACGATTCTGAGATCTGCTGCTGGGGCAGGCTGCAGCAAAGTATTACTCACCAAAGGTCAGAGCACTTGTTCCTGCGTGGATTGGTCGGCCATTTGTAAGTGAGCTGGCTCTGTGGGCAGACATACATGGATTTGAATTTTGGGTCTGCCTCTTATTAGCCATTTGTCTGTGAGCAGTATTCTGAGTGTCATTTCCCTCATCTGTAAAGTGGGCATAACAGAATCTACCTGGTAGGGTTGTTCTGAGAAGTGAGATGGTGCACATGAAGTACTTAGCACTCTGCTTGGCACACGTTAGGTACTTCAGGAAATGTCAGTTATCTTTTAAGATTACTTTGACACCGGCTAGGTTATTAAAGAACTTAAAATCAGGGAAAGAAATACATGCCAGTTTTAACACTTCGAGTCCTTTATTTAATGATCTTGAGTTCCCAAATTGGGGGGCATATGAAGCCTTCCTAAGTGAAGACATTCTGAATCCTGTAAAAGGAGTGTGAATATGAAATTGGGATGCATTTGCCTTAGCCTTAAGATGGGTCAGACATACCCACACAAGTTAGCCTCTGACATTTCTCTCTCCTGTCCTCAGAAATTGGGATGAGTAGGCTTGGTTCTAAACAGACTTGCCTAACAGCTGGGACACACCTAAAACACCTATTACAGCTTGCAGGGATGGTGAGAGGGAGAGAGTTCATCGAAAACACTCCAGCTATCATTCACTGTAAACTAATGACACCTGCTGCTGAGACTTGCCTCAGTTGCTCCTTTCACCCCTTCATCCCAGTCACATGTTGTTGGAATAGATGGGAGTAGATGTAGAGATGGCAGCAGGAGAGCTGGGTACTGGGGTTCCATCATCAGTACCCCGCCTACCCACCCCATTGTTGAGATCTCTGAGAGCTGGTGTGGTTTTGGAGATGTACCTATACAATCCAAGTGGTGTGTTTGCCACATTCATGGTGGTGGCTGGTGTATAGGACAAGGGGAAGGAGTAGGGAGCACTTGGCGTGGTGCCCAGTATGGAGGATGTGAGGATGAGGGGGGAAATCCCACTTTGTTCCTTACTCCCCACCAGGGAGAGGGGTCAGACTGGATGGCTCCCCTCATGAGTCTCGGCCCTCTTTTGTCCTCCCCGTTTTGCCTGCAGCCTCTTGACACACAGCCCAACTCTTCTCCCCAGTTCCCTGCAGTGATTGGGAAAGTCTGTGGTTGGCAGTAGGCATGGGCAGTGTTACATTCTCTGTGTCTTATCTTCCTTTTAAAATTTGGCTTGCCCACTTACTCTGTTCTGAAGTTGGGTTACTTTTTACAATAATTTCTAATGCAGAGAGTTGTGTTAACAAGTTAGGGGATGGTGGCAGACATGTGATGCCCTGGCCCTGCTGTCTCTCCCAGCCTGTGGTCCTGAGAAAGACCACGCAGAAGTGGCTGGGCTTAGCATGGGTCTGAATATAAAAAATAGTCCTTTTAGCCTTTTTTCTGTGGTGTGAGAGAGAGAGGGAGAGAGAAAGAGAAAGCTGTTGCCTTGGCTTTCCATGGATCACTGTAATTGCCTCCCATTTAATTTCCCCTCTCTAGGGTCTTCCCTGCTCTGGTGCAGATTTAACACTGAAGCCAAATGGGTCTTTCTAAAGCATAAACCAGATTCTGTCACTACTTTACTTAAAATCCTTTGATAGCATTACATTGTTGAATGGACAAAGTCCCAAACTCCTCAGCCTGGCATACCCACCCTCCTTTAAGTTGGTCCTTGCCTGCCTCCCTTTCATCTCCCACTACACCCCCACCCGCTATTGGCCTGATCGCTTTACTTACAGTTTTTGGACTGTGGCGCTCTTCCCCCTTCTATAATTTTGTCCTCTGCCTCAGCCTTTCTTTGACAGCTTCCTCCTACCCTTCAAGATCCAGCTCACTGTCATGTTCTCTGGGACATTCTTCCTGATAGCTCTGCTTCGTACAAGGGATTTTTGCTACCCTAGTAATACTTCTTTTACCTCAATTACTGATATCGTAGTCACGTGTTCAGATATTGTCCGAACACCATCGCCCGTGATACCATGAGCTCCTGGAGGTTGGAGACATTAATGCTCTTTGCCTCTCCTGTACAAGGTCTGGCCCGGGTGTATGGTAAATGTTGAAGGGATGAAGAAAGTCTTGTTTAGCACTAGCAGGAATTCATCCCTATAGTCCCTTTGCTGGATGCTGCCATAACGGGAGGCAGAGGTCCCAGCCATCCCGAAACTACAGGACATTTTTTGCTTTCTCTCCTCATCCAGAATTAATTTGATTTACTGCAAAGACCCCTTGTCTGGGATGGTTTATAATCTTAATTGGATCCTGTCTCTATTTTCTAGGCTGTGTGGATGCCTGGGAACCCAAAGTGCTACGGGCAGCGATGGGTGCGCATTTCCAGGTGCCCATCGTCAATAATCTGGACTGGGAAACGTTGCCCGACTACCTGCCCACCGACACCCGGGTCTACGTGGCTGACAACTGTGGCCTTTATGCCCAGGCGCACATGTCTAATAAAGCCAGTGATCACGGCTGGGTATGTGACCAACAACTCTCGAAGTTACACAAGTATGAGGAGGAGGAGGAGGATCTAGAACCTGGAGCCAGTAAAGCCTGGCTCCCTGAAGTTGAGGTCCAGAGTTATGACTTGGACTGGACAGAGGCACCAGCAGCTGTGGTAATAGGCGGGGAGACCCACGGTGTGAGCCTGGAGTCCCTGCAGTTGGCCGAGAGCACTGGGGGCAAGAGGCTGCTGATTCCCGTTGTGCCTGGTGTGGACAGCCTAAACTCGGCTATGGCTGCAAGCATCCTGCTTTTTGAAGGGAAAAGACAACTGCGGGTCAGGGCGGAACACGTGAGCAGGGACAGGAGTTCCCACTGAGAGGGATCTTGGAAGTCAGTCCTTGATTTGAGGTGGTTACCAGCTCCTCCTGCGTTGTTAGGAGATAGGCAGAATATGGTAATCAGGCCATATTCAGGAGGCAAGAGGTGGGCAAGATGCCATTATATGATTACTGGAAAAATAAGAATTTCCATGAATTTATGCTTATCTTCAAAAGTAACAAGGGTGAGAATTCTTCCTGAGATCTCCCCCAGCTCCCGAGCCGAACTTCCTCTCGAGAGAGCCCAGAGAGCAAGCATGACTCGTGCCCCAAGTGGTGGCAGAGTGGGATTGCTTTATGTTTAAGGGGAGGGGTTTTTGCAGGAACAATCTCTGGTTGGCTGTGCTGTCCCAGGCTGGTGCCCCACTTTGGTCTGGGCCTGGCCAGGGTCGCACACAAATGTCTGATGCAAGTGGCCCACAGATTGTGCTTGAGACCCTCAATGCCCCGTCAGCTTTTAGAAGGTAGAAGAGCCCACAGCCTTCATACAGGGCTGAACCCATAAAGGCTCGTCCTCCAGCTTCACAGAGGCCATGATGCCTGTCACACCAGCAGGCTAGATCTGGGAGGCAGCTCAGTACTCCTGGAGTCTGTTGGCATTTGTTCTGTCAACACCTTGGAAAAGTGCTAGGAAAACGAGGTCACTAAAGGATGAAGCCAGTGTCCTGCAGCTTTGTCCCTGGATTATTGTTCCTGCTGATTTTTGTTACAAAATAAAGATCAATGACCGAACAACAAACCCTATGCCTTGTTACTGTTAAGAAAAACAAAACAATGCAAAACAGTATACCTGGCACATAATTCTAAGTCTACTTTATCACACTGGGTGAAAGAAGGAAAAGAAATTTACGTCCCATCCACTTCATAGTCAATGGCTTATAACGCCATGCCTTGTGAGTTCTTTTTGCACATTTGTGGATATAATTTAGCAAAGAGGGCAAATTTTCCTTTCTTTAAAATGACTACAGGGGAAGCAACCAGTGATGAGGCTCTGGTTTGTTGAACGATCATGGAAAGTCACTTTCTCAAATTCTTTGCAATTTTAAGGCCAACATTCGTTTTTTTGCCATTTCCCCGGAAAATAAGAATTAAAGAAGGAGCAGTATAGGACAGTACACTACACTGGCTGGAAGAGAAGCTGTCAGATGGTTGGCAGAGCGGCCCCTTGACTTTGTGTTGAGTGGAGCGCCATTGACGGTTTCTGCCACAAGGTGGCAGCTGCACTTCAAAACCACTCCCAACCCTGAAGGGAGGGATTTAAGTTATTGAGAAAGGATGGAGTGAGTCTCTGCACAGAGGGCATTTTGCAGGACATTTGTGCTCAGAGGTGCTGAAGTTGGAGACCCATCCAGATTCTCATTCTCAGTAGAATCTGAAGCATAGATGGACACTGGGCCAAAAAACTAAGGGGGAGGTGGACAGAAGTGGGAAGCGGTTGCAGAGGGAAAAACCAGCATAACTTTTTCCTTTGAATGAAACCTCTGGGGAAGTAGCTCTGGACAAATGTTGATGTCCCCATACGCCTGGAACTCACACTGGGAAGCCTCACCCTGGTTTGCAGCTTCAGGGCAGGGAGAGCTGCAGAGTCCTCTTCCCTTCCCCCAGCTCGAGGTGAAGATCCTGTCATTAAGGCTCAGGATGAGCAGACCTCTGGGGACTGGTTTCCACCAGTTTCACCTGTGACCTCTTACTACTTGCCCCGTGGATTGCTTTTATTTATTTAACGTTTTTGTTTTTGAGAGAGACAGTGTGATGGTGAAGCAGGGGTGGGCAGAGACAGAGACAGACACAGAATTGGAAGCAGGGTCCACGCTCCGAGCTGTCAGCACAGAGCCCAATTGGGGCTCGAACCCAAGAACCTTGAGATCATGACCTGAGCCCAGGTTGGAGGCTTAACCGACCGAGCCACCCAGGTGCCCCAAGCTGAGCTGCTTTTACCTCCACTTTTGCCATTTTGCCACATGAACACCCCAGAAACAGCATCACACCAAGGGTTCTGTGGCTAGTGCTGAAAACCAGCTGTGCTGCAGGGCCTGGGTGTTCCCTGGGCCAAGCCCTCCCTGCCCCCACTCACTTAAAAAAAAATTCTTTTTTCGCTAACACTCACATAGACATCTTTAAACTCCAGTGACTTTCTTCAGTGAATGCACAAAAGTAACAAGCTGGAAGTCAAATGAATGGATGAGCTGTTTATTGCTGTGGGCGACCTTAAAGTCTGAACTAGCTTGCCACGTATGTCTGCAGCTGAGACAGCCTGCAAGCCGGGCCCTCCAGAGCCGCGGCCAACACCCAGAGGCCAAGTATGACTGAAAGTCTGAATACGCTACAGAAGGCATCGGTTCTCTTAACTACGTTTGTTTTCTAGGGGAGCCACCTTCTTCAGCTAAGGCATCATAGTCGGAGGGCCATCCGCAAAGCTGCTGCCGCTGCACAATGCAAGAAGGGAACAAAGGTTGGGGACGAGATGTGGCCGTGACAGGGTCTGGCCTCCCAGCCTCCCTCTTACCTCTGTGATGGGAAGGGGTGGTGCAACTGACTGCAGACCGGCAGAGGGACTTACTTCCACGTCCTGTGATGTCCAAAGATTTCTTTTTTAGCCCTGGGTCCTAAGATCATGCCACCTCTTGTATCTTTGTGCTTACCTGTGTTGGGTGACTGACCTGTGTGAAGCATGAACACCCAGGAACCTAGACTTGAGGCTGCCTGCCTCCTTTGGGCTGCACAGTCACCTACAGGCTTGGGGAGAGACCTTCATGAGTTAGCACGTTATTTAATAGAAACCCAGCAGTCCTTCAGAACAAGTCCTACCCAAATCCAGTTACACATCTCCTAGCCTGGGAAGTATTGCAAGAGTCCAGGGGGCTGTGGAGACACAGTATGCCTTAAATGAAGCAGATTTTCTTCATGCTTTCACATTTGAGACACGCCTAGGACATCCTAACGTTGTATTTCCCCCATTGGAAGGAGAAATCGCAGCCATAAAGTGGACCCAATGTAACATTTTCCTACAAACAGCCTTGGTTCCTGGAAACCACGTCCCTTGCATTATTTACTAACACTGGATAATCAGGAACGAAGCTAACAGATGACAACCATTTGTCAACAGAGGATTTTCCTTTGAGCAGCCTGCTTGGAAGAAGGCCATGGCGACTCTTGCCCGCTGGGTGTTTGCAAAGAGGGATACAGGTTCAGTGCTCGCTTCTTCAACACCGCCGCTTCAGGGAACTTGACAGACCCTGAGCTCTGGGCCTCTGGGTCAGTCCTCTGTTCACATGGCACCACCCAAAGAGGCCACAGAGGGCACTGCTGAAGCTCCCTACCGGCCACACGCAGCTGTGCCCAGTCCCATCGGGCGAGTGTGGGCTTGCTCCTCCTGGCCCAGGGAAATGACTTATGAACAGGATGTCCCCATGCCTGAGCCTGTGTGACTGAAGGGGGCTGGGCCAGTTGCCTGCTCACATCCCTCCCGGAGCTACGATTCTAAGTCTACATGCGTGCGCACACGTGTGGTGTTCTCCCTGAGCGGACACTGTGACACCTTATTAGGTTCTGCTGATCTATTCTTGGACCGTGTTCTATGTCTAGATCATTGCAGAACTCCGTTTGCTACCCTGGAACAAGGCAGCAGGCGGAGAGAACAGCTTTTTAGTGTCTTTAATTAGGCAAGAGGCAAAAACAAAGTCTGGCTGAAAATTACCACTTGAAGTTTGGCTGATGCCAAAACAGTTCTGGCTCCCTGTGCTTGGATAAGTGAGAGCCATTGAATTTGAGGACATACTTGGAGATGGGGGGAATCTTCTGGAAAGGAACTTCAGTTGCCCTCTGGCATTTACCGCTGCCCACCGTACATCCCGATTCCAAACACATACCCTTTTTCTTAACCAGATCTTTATTGTTGGGGACAGGTAAAAAATCTCATCTGTTGTGAACACGAGTAGAGTCCGATCTGGAAGTCATTGTGGTGAGCACAGAATCTGGAACCCCAGGGTGGCATTTTTACAGCCACGTTCCTGCCTCAACCTACTGGGGCCTGGTTTCCCTTGCTGCTGATGGAAGCCGTTGAATATATCACAGCTGGGGTTTTAACCTGCTTCCAATTAGTGACAAGAATTAAGGTATTTTGGAGCTGCTTAAGAAGCCACCCACTTTGCATCAAGAACCTTTAAGATCTCATGCTACTGAAACGGGTTTTTACTGGCACTGGGAAGTGGTCCTCCATCACCATTTCTCCTCAAAGCTGCCACTATATAAACCTAAAGCTTTTTTTAGTAAACCTTCCCAGTGACCTTAACCTACACACCCACTCTAAAGGGGAATTCTGGTGCCAAGGATCCAATTGACCTTAGTGGCAAGTAGTTCTGTCAGCCCCGTACAGGTCACAGAAGAATCACAGATGACCTGATTTTTCTGCTGCGTGACTTACAGGGACTCCTACCTGGACTTTGTTCCTTCTGCGCCAGAAGATAAGTAGTTGCTAAGAGAGACCACTTTTCCTCCAAGGCTATCATGATATAGGACACAGGCAGAAGTCCAAAGAAATCCATCTTCCAAGTAAGGTTGACCTCACCTTGTCCCCACACCCACCACACTCCCAAGAGCTGGCAGGCCTGGCAGTGGGGTGTGTGTGGCGACAACCTCAAGTACAGCACCAAGTTCCTGAGCAACTTCCTGGGGCCCAAGAGAGAAAGCAAAAACCTGAGGGCACAGGCAGATGCTCATGACACCCACGTGGGCATCAAGGTGAGCACTGCCGGGAGGCCTGAAGCCCTGCCCCAGTCAGGGTGCAGGACCAAGGAGCAAGGTCTGTAGGAGTCCAGCATCTGCCGTGCCCCTCAGCACACACACACAGCTATCCCATGAGAAACCTCATGCCTTCAACCAGCACACCAGTACCAAGTACCAGGAAGTACGAAGGGTCCTGGGCAGCATGGCAGGCTAGGCAGCAGGCAGGAGCCAGGCTTGGGATGCAGCCATGATGGGGGAGAAACATGTTTGGAGAGGGATCTCCATTCCAGGGACTGTCCTTCCTGGACATCCTAGAAGACAACGTAGTTTGAGAACTTTGATATGGTGCAACACCTTGTCCCCACACCCACCACACTCCCAGAGGAGACACTGGCAACGTTCCCAGAGAAGCCCCTCCACCCAGCATAGAGCTAGGGTTGAGGGTCTCCAACTGTTGCCCGTTCTTCACTGGGAGACCTGTGTGGGATTCCTTGTTTCTGCAACCGGCCTCCTCAGGCTTCAGAGCACTTGCTCCCCTATGGGGAGGGGATGAGCACCAGTGTCCACAAGAATGCCTGTGAGTGGAGAATCCGCCCTCCACGAGGGCAAGTGGAACCAGGAGAGATGCCAGCCAGAGCTCCAGCAGGGATGTCTGATGCACTAACCCAAAGGAGCTCCCTGGCCTCAGAAGGATCCGGCAGATGACCACGTTAGTTAGTTTCTGCTCTGAAAAATTCTGAAACATAGCTACTAGGAATCCAATGAAAGTCAAGAAGATCTTGTGTGTCTCCCCCCCAACCCCCGACCCCCCAGGGCCCAGCACCACAAGCAAAAAGATTTTTGTTATTAACCACAGGAAAGGCCAAGTCGATAATGTCCAGAGATGCCTGCTTTATTTCTTACTAGGCGATTGCATTTCAGGCTGTGACATCAAGTAACTGTCTAATTACCAGCTAACCTTGTACCTCTGAACTACAAATCAACAGTCCAATTCAGCAAGGGGCAATGGTGTCAACAGCTGACTGGGGGCTGGGTTTTCTAAATCAGTGGTCTTGGCTGACACAATGCTGTCAGCGGAGACAAGGGTGAGGCCTGCCGTCACGTGGAAGACCCTAACACCTGGTTGAGATAAGCCCAAATCCTGTGACTCCCCAGGTAAAGCCCCCACCCCAAGTCCCAAGGACACAGCAGTTGTTACTTCTGTTTTCTGGGATCCAAGCTACCTGAGCTTGCTCAGCAAAGTGTATCCAAAGCATACTTTTAGTTGACATGCCCTCTGCTCGCACTGCCACCCTAGGATACAGCTCTTTCTGCAGGTCCTTAGGGAGAAAGCTAGGCTTCTGGTAATTTCTTGTCTCTTTTTAGTTCTGCTTTGAAAAGAAAGGAGGGATGACAGAGGTAACCAAAGGTGGTCACAGGCACCGCGGCAGAGTGGGCCGAGTGTCAGAGGTCTGTGCTGGGTGAGGTGGGGCACCTCCAAGAACACAGGGCTGGGTGCCTCTTCTCGGGAAGATGTCCAAGGGGAAGAATTAACAAAATTCCAAGACAGTAGAGGCTGTTTGTACAAGAAGGCAGAAACTTGGAGAAGGTAAGATGAAGGAAAAAAGATGTAAGGAAAAAAATCACATGGTAGGAGCTCAGAGTAAGCAATTACTACATGAATCATTACCATAGCTACTCTTTCTCACCAGAAAAGAACACAAGCTTCCTTTGAGATTGTGAAATCCCCGGCCCAAGAACCGACTGCCAAGCTGGTGTTTTTCCCTCACACCAAGAGGGAGAGTCACTAGACGAAGTCACTTAGGAAGGGATGTTCTCACCAGCAGCTCTAACCTGAGGCGAGCAAGGCTGCGGCCCTTTCCCTGCTCCACCTGCATGTACGTGTGTCACTGAGCTGTCCTGGGCCCTGCGTGTGCATGCTGACACCAGAGGCCGAGCCAGAGCACCAGCGCACTGTCCCTTCACGCTCGCTCGGCAGAAGAATGCCTGGCAAACACTGCTCCCAGAGCTAGTGACTGAGAGTGTGATGCAGTCCTGGCTCTGGCCGGGTTATGCCAGCCCCGTGAATCCCAGGCCGAGTCTCCAAACATGGTGGGTTCTTCTGCTGCTGAGAGGATGTGCACCTTAGGGTGCTAGCTGAGGAGTTAATGCAGAAAACAAGGCACCACAGAGAGGTTGGACACTTGGGTTGTGTGATTCAGGACACGCCGGAAAAGTCCAAGGGTGGAGGGAAGAAAGGGGAGGAGGAAGAGGAGAAGATCGAGTTTTAAATAACGTCTCCTGAGGCCGGAGCCCCACTAGATGGGCTCTGGTTTGAGCTTTTCTGCTAGGAAGTCATTCACAAAGGCCTCCACAATGGCAGGGGTGATCTCCTCCACGTCCATCACGTACTTGGCCCGGGCTGACATGTCCAGAATGGTGAGCAAAGGGGCCGCCTCGGGCAGGTTGGTGTAGTCTCGCAGGGAGTCAGTCATGTCATCCTGGAAGTCACCAGAGGGAGAGAAAACAGTACGTTTTCAAGAAGGAGGCTAGAGAGTCCCCAGAACGCAGCCACTCCATTGTCCTGAGGAGCGGGCGGCCATCCGGAAACGATGGGCTCTCAGAACAGGGAGCAGTGGACTCTGTCCTGCCTGGGGGAGGGGTGGGTGCTTTGGAAAGTCCTCTCTGCATCTCCCCCAACCACCAGAGAAGTCCTCTTTCTTCATTAGCACAAAAGCAACTTTAACATGCCCTCTGCTTTGTAAAAATGTGATGTCTTCTGATCACTTACTTTTGCAACTGCCTCTCAATTATTGGCGGCCCCACTATGGATATCTGAGGCCAACCTGGCCAACCTTCAACTCCGGAACGTCTTTAACGGAAACAGATCACTGTCCCCACCCCACCCCTGAGGTTTTGGGGGTGAAAATGCACAGCCAGTAGAAAAGACAGGGCTACTGCAGTACTTCCTGAGGCTTACACGGGTGGCTGCATTTATCATACATTCCCAGTGATTGTCCAGATGAATTTGCCTTATTAAGTAGAACGGCAAACCCAGAAACCCAAAGATAGGAGACAGACCTGTAAGGGAGCAACCATTTGAGATTACTTTTCGTGCACCCGACCCCCATTTGGTAGAGAACAGGAAATGGACTCTACACAGCCACCCCGACCCAAGTCACCTGCAGAGGAAGGGCCTGGGGTACTCCTGGCCTTAAACGCTGGCGAATAGGAGGTATGAGATTTACTGCTCACTGGTTTCTGAGACAAAAAAAAAAACAAAAAAAAAAACCAAAAACCCATTCCATTCTCAAAGGGCAAATCTTTAGGAAGATGATTAGTGATCATCTTTTCTCCCTACCCCAGAAATGGCATGCACTTCCAGCAATGGCGATGAGGGATTCAGCACCTCTGGCACTGTTCACCCCGCTCAGGCCCTCCATGTGGGTTAATAAACAACCTTCATGATAGACAGAGGGGAGACACCTGGACAAATACTGTGTATCGAATTCCCATTAGGAGGCCTTGGCCAGCTGAGCACAATGCTGCGTCCCCTCCCCTCTCCCTCTGTGCAAACCACAGGGAGATGAATTCAATGTCTACTAAGGCTTCAGAAGGGATGACCTCCACCTGGCAGAGTGGAGGGGATCAAGATAAACACCCTTAGCCCCAGGAGGAGTGGGAGAGGGCTGGAGTCCTGGCTCAGAGGTGCTTGGTCAGTGCTTGATGTTCCCACACCCCAGGACCATCCCCTTCCACACAGCCTTGCTTCTGAGCATGAGGACGAGAACTGGACTAAGACAGCTGCCAAGGTCAGGATCCCAGGTGAAAGGCACAGGAAGGACGAGGTGGCCAGGTGGCAAGATGGAGCAGTGGATGACCCTGTCAGACCCTCCTCTGTCCTAGACCCTTCCCTCCAGGCCTGGGCCTGGCCACCTGCCAGACCACGTGGGCAGCAGGAGGGACATCACTGCCTCTGGAGTCACACTGACCTCACGTTCAGTCCCTCTGTGCCACCTACTTAATGTGCGACTTTGAGAAGTCATTTTTGTGAGCCCAGGTCTTGTCCCCTGCAAAATGGGTCTAAGAGCAGCTCGCACAGGGACGAGGCGTGAGCGGTCTGTGCTCTCGAAGCCTCACTCATCTGTGAGATGGTAATGACCCCATCCCCAGTCAGACAGGTGAGGAGCAGGTGGGATGGTGCCGGTGGTGCTTGTCTTGGTGCCTGCTACGCAGAAAACCCGCAAATGCGCCTTTTCAGCCACATTTCTAAAGCAGTTACTGGAGCTCCCCAGCCCCAGCCCTGCCCCTGGCTCGGCCCCTGCTGTCCTGCACCCATCTTTTCTGTCTCAGCCATCTGAAAGGGGTTAGAGTTCAATAAATTCAGAGCAGCTTCCATTTGTGCTTTGTGTAGAGCGGGCTCGTGTAGCCCCAAGGCAGGACCCTGTGAACCTGTTTTGTTCCCTCTGCCCCACGGCAGAGCGGGGTGACTTGAGCTGCCTGTGAGGGACCCAGTGGGGCTTAGGAGGGGTGGCTGTTGAGGAGGTGATGAATGGGTGGTGGTTGGGGGTCTGGCCTCATTGCCTCTCCTGGGATCCAGACAACACAGCATGAAACGAGCGCTGGGCTCTGACCAACTGGGGATGCAGATGGGTGGCAGGAGGGCAGGGGGCTTCAAAAAGTGTGTCTGTCAATAGCTTCCAGCCGGCGCCTGGGGTTGGGGGGCGGGGGGGGGGAGGAGGGGGGGAAGGGGAGGTGGCGGAGCATGCGTGGACTGGCTTCCTGGGGGCGGGGACTACGGCCATCTTGCAGGGATTTCCCCCATCTGCAGGATGGAGGCTCAAGCACCAGGGTGGGACAGGCACCTGGCTGAGGCCTTCTCACCCTGTGTAAAGTCCTCCGCTCAGCCCATCCCAGCTGGAGGCCTTCAAGGGACAGGTCTTGGGCGAAAAGAGCCTGGGACAGCAGCAGTTTCCCACCTGAGCACCCTCCCCGGGCTGGCTAGGGAACAGATCCGAGTCGAGGCCCCCAGTCAGGATGCCTGCAATGGGGGAGCCCACTTTGCAGGTCAGGGCGGAGGGACTAAGTACTGATCACAATCTTTGTGACTGCCACTCGTGCTAGCGGCCTGGGTAGTAGACTGCCAGAGGCAGCGCTGTCCCGGGAGGGCCTCCTGCTGCTCTGAGGCTGCCGAGCAACAACGAAAGGGAGGAAGGTGCAGCAGGGACCATGCTGGATGACACCTTTTCATGCCACGGTTGTCTGTGGGCTCCTCACCCCAGATCCTGGGGCCCCTTCGAACATCCCCTAGGGTCGCATCGCTCATGTTCTAAGAGTTGGCCAGCCGAGCAGCCCGCGGCCCAGGCCCCAGTGCACTCACCTCCCCCGCGACAAAGAACAGAAGTGGCGCCTCCTCCTCTTTGGCTTTGTACTTGGCAATGATCTTCTCGGCTATTGGCTGGATCAGTTGCTTGGCTGCCTCGGACTCCCCATCATCCTCAGAATCTGTAATGGGGAAAGAGAGACACGAGAAGCACTAGTTTGTGGAACAGATGGAGTGGTGTCCCCTGAGGGAGCTGGGTCCTGGGCCCGAAATGCCCATCCGGGGAAGCCCCTGAATGGAAACAAAACGTCCCCTGGGACACAGGCCTCCCCTCCTGGGTGCACGAGGGTGTGTTTGTAGCACATTCGCACCACTGCGTGCTGAACTTCCCCTGAGCCAGGATATGAGGTCCTTGTAGCTCTTCTCTCAATCACAGAATCACAGCATGACCTCAGATCTGACCTCCTATCAAAAATGGCAGGACTGATGGAGGCAGTGGGGTGCCCCTGAGGCCCTGGAATGCCAGCTTCAGGGCTAGCCGGACTCTTCTGGGAGAGGATGGACTGCCTGTGTGGGAGGGGGCCTGCCCAGGTGTCCGGAGCCCCCTTTAGTCACCTCTTGCCTCCAGGGAAAGAGCAGCTTGGGAGCAGCCACACACAGGGGCCCTGGGGCTCACTTCAGATGGAGCCTGTAGCCCAGAGCAAGAGCAAGAACAATACCCCTAGGGGCAAAGCGGGAAGAAGAGACAGGTAGCAGGATTTGCACCTAGAAATGCCACATTGCGCAAGGGGCCCTTAGCCTGAAGACTTGGCAGGACTTATTCTAGATCTACATCTCATCAGCTCTGTGACGCTGGGAACTCGCTTTATCTCTCTGGGACCTTCTCATATCTTCTCAGATGGCCAGTGAGCCGCAACTGTCCCTAAATTCAGAACTGTGTCCCAGAGGCCCCAGGATGTGGGTGTGGGAGCAGGCAGTAGGCGGCAAAGCCCCAAGGACAGTGATTCCCCAGGAGGCCTCTGTTCTTCAAGCACAGGGGCCAGCTTACAAGTCAGTTTGTTTAAGAATCCCCTTGAGTCTGCTGATTGGCTCCCATACCAGACTTCCAGAGCACAGGGTAGGATATGCCCCGCCAGTGGCATCTCAGCCATGACCCTCATACCCCAGATTATTTGGGGAGTTGGAGCTGAGCAACACAGCCCAAGGCAGAGGGTGAGGTGGCCCTTGGCCAGCAGTTGCTCTGTTTGCAAAAGGAACCAGGGTCATCCCACAGGGCTGCAGGGAGCCTGGAGTGGATGTTCTGGTGTCCCCCTGGCCCCCAGAGCAGTCACCCACTGAGCAGAGAAGACACCGAGGGGGGTACGCAGAGACAAGGCCCTGAGGCTGGGGTGGGGGGCCTCGGCCCAAGGGGGCCCAGCCCCTGCAGCTGCTGTGCACGCAGCCCTGCCTCCTCCCAACAATGGGTCTGTTGGAGGGGGGCTGGGCTCCAGCCTGACCTATTCTTCCCAGCTGGCAGTCGAGGAAGGAAAGCACAGCGGCAGCTCTCAAAGCCCCTCCTGCAGGGGCAGAGCCATGAATAAATCATTGGGGTCAAAAGCAAGGCTGCCGGGAGAGACAAAGGCCCAGGCTCGGCATTGTTGGCATTGTTCAGGATGGAAAGAAGCTGCAGGATGGACACCCCCCACGTGAGGTCTGTCTTGTCCAGCCCACCCTGGGGCTCCTGCTGGGGCTTCATACCTACAAAAAGGACGAGGCAGGGGCCCTCGTTGAGCTGCACGGCATTGGAGTCGGAGAGCTCCAGCACAGGTTTGGGGTGCCACGGGAACTCCCTGCAGTCCTCATCGTTCAGCACCTCCACGCGCCCCTGCCGCGTGATCACTTCCCCCTGTGGGTCCAGCACAATGAGGGTGGGGATGCCTGTGAGGGAGAGAGCTCACTTGAGAGTCCAGAAGTGCTGGGACAGAATCCAGGCTCAGCCACTGACCAGCCATGGGACTCCTTCGGGTCTGCCCGCAACTCGTCCAAGAAACCGGGCAACTCACTTCACCCCCTGGCTTCAGTGTCCTCCACTGCAATGTGGTAAATGGACCGCGGCACCCTCCTTCCCATCTTTGTAAAGATCAGCGAGGTCATGCACTTAAGGAACTCAGCACAGGGTCTTGGCACTTAGAAGCACTCAACTAAATCCTAAAGAGATCCCAGAGAAGCAGGAGACGCCCCTGCCACCTGCAGGGTGTGAAAACACACCCCCACACAGCGTACTTGCTGCCCACATAGGCCAGCACAAATCAACCCAGGCAAGGGGAGTCCACACACAGGCTGGCAGTCCCACCAGTGTGAGCACAGAGGCTGGAGGAGGGGAGGAGCCTGGGGCAGGGGCCATAGCAGAACAGGGGACAGCCGGCTGCTAGTGAGCCAGGGGCCCCACCTCCATCTCCAGCCCTGCTGCCTGGGGAGGTTCTGAGGGGGACAGTCCCTAGAGGGAGCATGCTGACGGCAATGCTGCCACCCCCACTTTAGAGTCCTGGCTGGAGTAAGAAATGCAACACAGAACTCTCCACCACAAACAGCACGCCCCACCCCCCTGCCCATAAAGCCTCAAGTGAAAAACCAGGAAAAAAACCCATCCTGGGTTACACTCGCATTTGGGATTTCCACCTCCTTGCTCTGCGTACCCTGTTCCCTGCTGCCTCTCCTCCAGCCAGGGTACCCCCTACCAACCGTAGCCCATAGCCCTTTTGGAGACACTTGTCTCTCCACTACTGGCAGCCGCTCCCCTCACCCCCTCCTAACCAGCCACCTCTCCTCTGGAGCTGACCAGAGCTTTTTAATTTTCTATGGGCCAGCGAAAGCCGTAGCAATTTAATATTTATAGATTCCAAAGCATTCAGTGAGTAATTTGCTCCACTGACATTTTGCTTCTCTGTGGGGGAGGGTGGGGACAGCAAGGGACCCGGAATGTGGTCCTAGTGTTTTGTTACCCGGCGCGGCTGCTGGCGCAGCAGGCATGCAGTGGTGGGCCTGTCTTCAAAAGGACTTAAGTGAGTCCATGATGTTCACACCTATTAGAAGTAGCCTGGCATGCTGGAGAACAAGTCCAGAGAGAAATGGGCTCTGGAGAACTGCCGTTCCCACCGCACCACACACAAATGCATGCAGCCAGGGCTCCTGGGGGCTTTCAGGACACTATCAGCTGTCCAGGCCTCCTGAGTTGGGAGTCACGCAGAGCCTACAGGCGTTTCCAGCCTCATCCTCACACCTGCATGTTAGCCTCCAGGGGCCTGGGTTCCCCAGCCCCGAGGATGGGGCTGGGCCTGAGTCAGCAGCCTGAAGGGGCTGGGGGCCACGATGGGGGCCTCCCATCGCCACGCCCCATCTCAAATATGCTTTGGCTAAGTTCTTCAATCAGAGTCGGTGTGGTTCTGACATTGGGCAATTAGGAGTGTTGGGTTAAACCAGGGCCTGCCCACTGCTAATATTAGACACAGCAGCCAGCCTGTTTGTAGCCCAGACGTAGGATGCTAAGTTGGTCTGTGGAAGACGGACAGCCACAGAGGACAGAGAAGGGAAGAAAAGTAAAATCTGAAGGCAAAGAAACCCAGTTCCTGGTTTGGTGCCTCAGTTTCTCCAAGGGACTACTCTAAGGGGCCTTCTGTGTTACCACGGCTGTAGCCTCTCTGAAGTCCTCGCTGGTGGGGACCAGCAGGGCAAGGACATGGAGCCCCTGTCTGGCTGCTCAGGGGTCCTCAGCTGATCCCACCAAGGAACAGCACCCCTGGGCCTTGGCTCTCCCCACCCCTTGCCTACAGCTACACAAAAGCAAAGTCCCTACTCGTATTTGTGCTTTGACACCAAAGCCCATGTCTAAGAGCCTAAGGTAACCAGGTGTGTGTGATTGTCGTACATCAACAGAAAGGAGCTTGGTAAAATGCCCACAGCCAGACTGCAAACCCAGAGAAGCCCCTTTCTGGCACATGCACTGGGCCAGGCCCCTCTGCCATCATGCCCGGCCCTAGAGCCTTAAGTGTGTGTGCTCCCCTCCAGGGGTGACCCGCAGGAAGAATGGGAGAGCTGTCTTAGCACATCTGCTCAGCACTAGCATGGCCCATGCTACTCCACTTCCTCCCCATAATAGACGGCTGCGGGAGGCACGATTAATCCTCTTTTCACGGACAGCCAAGTTACCTACCTAAGGTCATCCGGCCACAAGTGGCCAAACTGGGACAGGACCTCCAGTCTGCCTATTGCAAAAGCTGCTGCTTTTTCTACCTGGCCACTGCCAGCAGGGGCTCTCGCGGGTAGGCAAGGGAAGGCCCCCCGGCATCCAGTTTTCTGCACCAGCAGCCGCCCTCCTCTTCCTCCTCAAGGCCACAGGGAAGGAGGCTGAGACCGCAAATCACCTCTTCCCTTTCCTCCCCCACAGCATGCATTCCAGGCTCCCCTGAAGCGGGTTCCCGGAAGCAGAGACTTAGAAGGAGAAAATAGGGCAAAGCCCCTAACGGGAAACTGAAAGGGAATGGAACATTTCTAATCGATGCCTTTCTGCGAAATAACTTTGGCGGCACCAGTGAGGGGCTTCTCCGAAGGAAATGCAAAAGGGAGCACACGTCATCTCTGCCTGAGCTTCTGGTTCCCCAGCTGGGGGCGCTGGAGTAGCTGGGGGAAAGTACGGTGAGAATTCCAAGGCAGATCCAGGCCACCCACTTCACTTCTTGGAGCCTCATTTCCATGGCCGCCACAGGGGGTAGAGACAGTCTCCTATCTCAGTGGGTGTCGGGAGCAACAAACAAGATGACAAGTATAAGATGCTGAAAGCGTTTTACAATGAGTACTCCAGAAGTATTAGCCCCTCTTATAAATAAGTTCATTATTTTTTAAGTAATTTTTTAAGTTTAGTTTTTAATTTATTTTGCGAGAGAGACATAGAGAGCAAGAGGGAGAGAGACAGAGACAGAAAGAGGGAGAGAATCCCAAGCAGGCTCCGCACTGCCAGCACAGAGCCCAATGTGGGGCTCCAACTCATCTACTGTGAGATCGTGACCCGAGCCGAAGTCAAGAGTCGGACGCTTAACTGACTGAGCCACCCAGGGGCCCCTCGTTATTATGATTTGTGGTCATCCTAGGTTGATTATGTGGCTCATGAGAAGGCACAAGTACAGAAAAGACTGGTGCCTTGCTCTCGTGAGATACACAGAAACCTTGTGCTGGCCGGAGGAGGCTAACTAAAGAAACAGAAAACAGAGACAATGTCCACGCTGCAGCGAGCATCCTAGGAACCATGTGACGTCTACCACACGTGGGGTTGGTGTTCGTTTACTTGCACCAGGCCAAGCGTAACCTTTGGGTGAGGAACAAACACCAGTGCTCCTAGAGAGAGCTTCTGCCTCAAGCCCCCTGCCCTGGGGAACTGGGCTGGACCACGAACAGTGCCCCAGAACCCCCTGCACAGTCTCTCTCAAAACCTACAGAACAAAGACCAAGGCCGGAAGGCCTGCTCCAAACAGTTTCCTCCTGGGAGGAGCCTTTCTGTGAATATTTAAAACAATCTCAAAGACATGTGTACTGAGCCTGTCCCACATTTAGTTTGGCTGCTTTTCTGCCAAGCAAAAAGGGGGTTTTGAAGGAGGCGGCAGAGGGGGCCCGGGGCAGTGGGAGAGAAGCTAGGCAGGGCTGTAACCCCAATGACCTTCTGTCTCTGCTTCTAGATGGCAACATGACCCGAGGGGGCTGGCAGTCATCATGCAAAGATTGCTGGGAGCTGGAAGAGAAATGGAAGGAAAAGCAGAGCCTTAGGCAGGAGGAACAGGTGAGGGTACAGGGCAGGGCAAAATAGGTGATCACGATAGTGGTCATCATGGGGACTAGAGCAGGATGGAAACTGTAACATGTCATTAAATAGAAAGTAGAGAATACCCAGTCCCGTGTGTATGATTACAGCTACATATAAGTATGTGTGCGTGTGGACAGAGACCAAAAGGGAGTCGGAACAGTAAAAACAATTGTGTAGTAAGGCAGGAATGCGGGTGAGAGCAATATAGACTCGAGTTTTCTTAGATGGTGTTATGATAAATGTGTATTAGCTTAAAATAAAAACCAAAGAAAAACCGGAGGGCAGTGGGGCAGGGCAACAAACTCAGGCTAACGCCTTGGCCTTATCAATTACGGGTTTCCTTCAACAGCTCCCTCTGCACTCCCTGCTGGCTCCCCCAAACCCGCCCTTGCCTGGAGAGCAATGGAAGGGAGAAGGCAGCTGGTCTGGGTGGTAAAACTCAGAGAATCCCAGGGCACCTGGGCGGCTTAGTTGGTCAAACGGCCAACCCTTGGTTTTGGCTCAGGTCATGATCTCAGAGTTTGTGGGTTTGAGCCCCATCTTGGGCTCTGCACTGATGGTGTGGAGCCTGCTTGGGATCCTCTCTCTCTCTCTCTCTCTCTCTCTCTCTCTCTCTCTCTCTCTCTGCCTTCTCCTCATTCTCTCTGTCTCTCTCAAAAATAAATAAACATTAAAGAAAAAAAAAAACCTTAGAATCCCAAGGGAGGGTGCGAGGACGGGTCTAGCCTACTTGCACTTGGCCAGCAGCAAGCCCAAAAGCCACTTGGGCACGTGTCTGTGTCAGAGGCACAGAGACGTTTGTGGCAGCATTCCTACAATACACAGAAACCAGACACAAGCAAGCGTCCATCAAACAGGGTAACAGCTACATAAACCGTGGTCCAGTTGTACAGTGAAACCCTTTTCAGCACCGAAGAGAAGTGAATCAGATAGAAATATCAACAAGGACAAATCTTGAAAGCATAATGTTTAGTGAGAAAAGCAAGTTACAGAACGATATTACAGCATGTCAGCACTTAAACATGCTTCTAAAAAACACACCCAGCATGACCATATATTATTCATGGATTCATACATATGCTGTAAGAATATGAAAACCAATTATGAAGATACACATGAAGTGCATGGTAGCATTTCCCCCAGGGGAAAAGGAAAGAGAACTGCGCTGCACAGGAGTGAGGGGGAGTCTCCCCTTGGTCTGTATTAATGCTCCCATTGATCTCTATTTTAAATACCTGAAGCAAAAATCTCAGTTCTGGGTGGTGGCCACACTGGGTGCTTGTTACTATTTTTTTTTCCTGTCTGCTTTTTCTTTTTGTATGTTCTCCAAATTAAACAAGACAAACAGAATGGAGCTGCTCAGGAGGTCCCACGGCAGTGCGTGGCCTGACCTCCCCAGGCCCGCAGGGCCAGCCCTTTCATTCCTGAGATCTATTAAAAACACCAGCATTGGCCCCTCACACTCTAATGACTGAAAAACACAATCTCCAAATGCTTTGTTTCTACATAATAACAATTTTAAAAAATATTTTTATTATTATTTATTTTTGAGAGAGAGAGAGAGAGAGAGACAGCATGTGAGCCAGGGAAGGGCAGAGAGAGAGGGAGACACAGAATCCGAAGCGGGCTTCAGGTTCTGAGCTGTCAGCACAGAACTGACACGGGGCTCGAACCCACGAACCGTGAGTGCATGACCTAAGCCAAAGTTGGACGCTTAACCGACTGAGCCACCCTAGGAGCCCCCCGTTTCTATACAATAAATAGGTTCTGCCTCAAATTCATGTTTTGAAAGGGGCGGGGAAGAGGGCAAAGTTAGGGAAAGAGAGAAGAGAATGGCAGGAAATGGAACAGGAAGGAGGGAAAGGGGAAGAGAAGCAGAAAGATGAGCAGGGAAAGAGGGCGACAGAAAAGCCACATAAGCGACATATCCTGCAGCAAATAGCCCTCACGCTGCTGCCGCCCCCTCCCCCCCTCTGCCCCCCCAGCAGCTGGACTGAAGGCACCATCCACCTCGGGGGCTGTTTTCCCAGAGGCAGGGCCTACATCTGTCCGTCTGTCCACTCGGCCCTACACAGACCTTAGGCTGTCTGCCCTCCCCAGAGGTTGGGGCCAGGGGAGGAGAGGAGGAACAAAACACTAGGGCCCCCCAACCCAGGAGAGAAGGGGCGCTAAGCCTCCCTGCAAAGAACACGGTGTTCCCTGACAGCCCGGATTAGTTAGACAATTGCTAATGGGATTTGCCTTTTGCCAAGTATGTCTAAACCCTTTCCTTAGAAAGGCATTTAAAACCACTTATAGGGCTCCAAATTCCCCAGTCTGCATAAAGCAGTTGGGGTAGGGAGGCCTAGGGCTCAGCGTAACCTGGCTACTCCCCTGAGACAAAGGAAACAGATGAGGCCAAGTGCCAGGGCCTCGGTGAGCCCGGGTGGCCTGGTGAAGCCTGCTGGTCAACACAGCCTGGGCTCAGTCCAGAGCCTAGAGGGAGCCAGTGACCAGCTGCCCGCAGCGGCGCGACTTTCGGCCTGGCCAGGCTCATCAAGGCCTGCGGCAGGCTCTGCGACGACCTCAAGATCCAGACTCTCGCATGGCCGCCTAGACGGGCGGGCACCTCAACAAGGCCTCCTTCAGTGTACTACTGGGTGGGGCTCGCAATCCACAGATGCTGTAAGTCCAGCTTGCGGGATGCCCAGAGGACCCCGGGTTCTTTCCACATTACCCACTTTCATCCGAGTCTGTCAGGATAACACAGGGGAGCTCTGTCCTCACGTGCCTCAATACACAAAGTGACCGTCAAGATCAAGTTACTCGCTCGCTGTAAGGCACAGACCAGGCCAGGTGGAGGTGGCTCACCTTGGGGGTGGGCAGGGGAATGTACCTGGCACTGCTCTGTGAAAGCGCCTTCAGAATGCTTTCGGGGGAGACACCCAGCCCAGGGCACACAGAGAGTCAGGCGGGGAGCATGAACTCTCCCACACACAGCCTTGCAGGATTCATTGAAGACTGGATACTCAAAACAGCAGGACCTCTCTACTGCCCCTGTGTATGTCTGGAGTGTGTGCACACGATGATACTGTAATATAAGAAATACACATGTGGTCTTCATCCCCAGTTCCTGACACCAAGCTCCTAAAACCCTTGTAATTTCCTCAGTGGCAGGGGTGAGAGGGACATTCTTTGTTGCGATATTTGGTCTTACAACATTTGGTCTCAGAGCCTGCGACAGGAGCTTCTGAGGCCCTTGAAATCTGGGAGTGACAAGTGTGTTGTGTGTAAGGAGTTGACCAATGGTGGGGGAGCCCTTAAATAACTTCAGAAGGTAGGGGCTGGTTGCCAGAAAGGCCTGATGAGAAGGTTGCAACTTCCAGATGGATCCCCTGACCTCTGGGGAAGGAAGGTTGGAGGTTGAGCTAATCAACAATGGTCAATGGGGATGCCTGGATGGCTCAGTCAGTTAAGCGTCCGGGACTCTTGGTTTGAGCTTAGGTCATGATCTCACAGTTCATGAGTTTGAGTCCCATATCGGGCTCTGCACTGACAGTGCAGAGCCTGCTTGGGATTCTCTCTCTCCCTCTTTCTCTGCCCCTCCCCGACTCATGCATGCATGTGTGCTCTCTCAAAATAAATAAACATAAAAAAAAAAAATGGTCAATGATTTAATTGATTGTATCTGTGTAATGAAATCTCCATAAAGACCACTAATTGGTGGGGTCAGAGAGAGCTGAGCGGGGAGGGCTGAATCCATGGGGGTGCTGGGAGGGTGGTGTGCATTGAGGACATGGGGGCTCTGTGCCCCTTCCCATATACCTATGCATCAGTCCCATCCGGCTCTTCCAATAGACTGATGATAGTAAATCAACTGTTTTCCTGAGTTCTGTAGGACATTCTAGCAAAGGACTAAACCCAAGGAGGGGGTCATGGGAACCCCTGATTTATGGCCAATTGGTCAGAAGTATAGGACGCCTGGACTTAACGATATTAATGTCTGAAGTGTGGGGATTCTGGTGGGACTGAGCCCTTGACCCGTGGGATCTGCCACTAACTCCAGGTCAACGGTGTCAGAATTCAGTCGACTTGCAGGACACCCAGAGAACCCAGGAGGTTGGTGTTGGGGAGAGGGAACCACTCACACATATTTGGTATCAGAAGTGTTGTGAGTAGGGGCGCCTGGTTGCCTCAATCAGTGGAGTATGCAACTCTTGACCTCAGGGTTGTGAGTTTGAGCCCCATGTTGGATGGAGAGATTACTTAAAAGTAAAATCTTTTTTTTTTTTAAATGAGTGTTGTGAGTAAAAACAGCTCAGAAAATACAGACATACATATAAATACACCTGTTGAATGACTTTGGAAGTTGTAACCACAGAGTCACACAAGACTCAGAAATAGAGTTCAATCAAAAATAATTTTCAGAGTTCTGTGATGCTACGGTGAGTATAAAAGAATAGACAATTCCTTCAAGTTCAAAGGTAGCAGAGCTAGACCGGTGGCATTTAAATATCCTCAGATGCAAGCAAAAGCGAAATCCAGCCAGGGGATGGTACAGCCTGGCAAGGAGCTACCCCCTTCCAAGACTCGAGAGAGGCCATCAGCAGTGATACCAAACCAGGGGCGGGAACCACAAGGGCTCCAAAGGTGGAGACTATCCCCGGTGTATTGAGGTGCGTGGGGACAGAGCACCCCTGTAAGGAACATGGTGTTCCCTGTGTCTCCAGCCCAGCTGGAGGGCAGGTACCAGTCACCTTTGCCTCAGGATCTGGCTCAAAGCCACAGCAGGTGTCCAAGAAATGATTGCTGAAGAAAAGCCTGAATGAACCAGAAAGGAAAGAAAGGAGGGAAGAGGGAGGAGGGAGGAAGGTAGGGAAGAAAGGAAAAGAACTCCAGGTTTGGAACCTACATGTCCCCACTCCTTGTCCTAAAGGAGCAGCTGATCCCCGAGAAGAGAGTCCACCTGTGGAACTACACATGGGAACGTGACACATGACAAGAGATCACACAAGCACAGGAGTTCAGAAGAGGGAGGTTTGCTCCATGAGGGAAGGCACTGGGGAGGCAGCATTTGAGCTGGGAGGATGGGGAGGATGTGGAGAATGGTGATGGAGGGCTGGGGAGGGAGGCCATGAGAGATGGCAGGGATGGGGAGAGGACGGTGTGGATAGGGGAGCAGGAAGAAGTAGGGCTGGAAAGGTGGTTGAGACCAGACTGTGGAGAACCACAGCCATGAGGGCTTCTTGGCGGGGGATGAACATTACTATGAGAGTAGATCTTCTGGAAGGTTCACTTGGAGCTGCTCTGCCATGTTGATGCATACAGCACACTGGGGCAGAGGAGGACGAGGTGGAGCAGAGGAAAGGAGGCGTGCTAGGTATAAAGGAACCCTGAGAACACAGGGAGAAGAGCCCTAGACAGGACCCCTCAGAGGACATGGCGGAGGAGAAATCCAAGAGACAGCGGGGCAGGAAACAGCCAGGAGTGGGGGTGATGTGAAAGGAAGAAGAAAGGATTTTAGGGGTAGCCCAAAGTGTCTGAAAACAAAAGCAAATGAAGCAAGAGGAGAATGGGGAGGTCAATAGTGTGGCCTCATCCGATTTTAGGCTTGCAATGTAACCACAGATCAAGTGGAAAAGGCCACATTTAGGGGCATCTGGGTGGCTCAGTAGGTTAATTGTCTGACTTCAACTCAGGTCATGATTTCACGGTTCATGAGTTTGAGCCCCGTGTGAGACTCTGTGCTGACAGCTCAGAGCCTGGAGCCTGCTTTGGATTCTGTGTCTCCCTCTCTCTGCTGCTCCCCTGGTTGCACTCTGTCTCTGTCTCTCTCTCTCTCAAAAATAAATAAACATTAGGAAAAAAAAGAAACAAAAAAGAAAATGCCACATTTATATCTCAAGGCGCACCTCCCTCCCAATTCCAGACTGCTGCATCTACACCACCACTCGGTCAAATTCAACATGGTCAGAATTAAACTATTGTTCAACTGAATTCCATATCGCTGCTGTCCACATGCCCTGCATCCAACACACAAGGCTTTCCCAGCTCTGCTGACGGGGACGCCTTCCCTCAGCTGCTTGGGCAGGAAGCCGTGGTGCTGTCTTGACTCTTCCTTTACTCTCACCCTCCACATCGAGTCTGTCAGCAAATTCTAAGACTCTACCATCAACCTCTGTACAGAACCAGCCACGTCTTGCTACTCCTGTTGCTACTATCCCTCCCGGAGCACCACCATTTTGTCCCTGGATGACTACAACAACGTCCCAATGGCTCTCCCTGCTTCTCGGCACAACAACCAGAGGGACCCTACCATTAGATTATGGGACTCCTCTGCCCAACACCCCCCACCCTTGCTGGCCCACTTCACTCAGTGTGAAAGCCAAAGTCCTATTAACAAAGGTCCTTATGGGACCCTCTCTAGTCTAAGCACCCCCAAATTCCCCTTGCTCATCCTGTTCCAGCTACACTGGCCTCACTGTTCCATAAACACGTCAGGCATACTTCTGCCCCAGAGCCTTCGCACTGGCTGTTCCCTCTGCCTGGGATAGTTTTCTCTCTCAGAGAACCACAAGGTTAATTTTCTCACCACCTTCTCCATGGAGTTGATCCTGACCACCGTATTTGAAATTGTGACCCACCCTTGTCCTCCCGATTCCTTTACCTTGCTCTAGTTTTAATCCATAGTTCTCATAACTCAATACACCACACACACTATTATTTTTTTTTTGAGAGCATGCATGCGTGCACGCCAGTGGGAGTGGAGCAGAGGGAGAGACAGAATCTTAAGCAGGCTCCACACCCAGCACGGAGACCAACACGGGACTGGATCTCACAACTGTGAGATCATGACCTGAGCCAAAATCAAGAGTCAGATGCTTCACTGACTGACCCACCCAGGCGCCCCCACTTTGCTTTTAAAAATTATGTTTACTGCCTATCTCTTTCTGCCAGAATGTAAGCTCCATGAGGTCAGAGACATTTTTTTTTTTTTTTAGTTCATCAGCAGACAAACACCTGGCATATGACATGCACATGACTATTATTTATTAAATAAAACATGACCAGGAGGTGCCGGTGACCTGAGAGGCCAGTGGCAGCTCAGTAATGGGCCAAAAGAACAAGAGGTGAAGCAGATTCTCTGAGCTCCACGAGGACAGGGGCCACGACCTTACCATGCTGGTGGCCCTTGTAGCACGAGGCAGGTCACGTGGTAGAAGCCAAGGAAATGGCTTGAGAATTTTTTTAACTCATCTTATTTTACGTTTTTTTCTTGAGAATTTTGATGTTCGACAAAAAGAGAGAGGAATGGTAGCTGTTTGAGACTGAATGTGTTACCCCCAAATTCATATTTGAAGCCCTAACCTGGGGATGGGGCCTGTGAGGAGGTGATAAAGGTTAAATGAGGTCTTAAGGATGGGGCCCTGATTGGATAGGGCTAGTGTCCTTATAAAAGAGAAGAGACACCAGAGCTTTCTCTCCATCATGTGAGAACCCAGCAAGAGGGTGGCCATCTACAAGCCAGAAATCAAGCTGTCACTTGGAATCGAATCTCCAGCACTGTGAGAAACCAATGTCGGCTAGTTAAGCCATGGTGGGCATTATGGCAGCCCGAGCAGCCCGAGCCAGCAGCATTTACAGCTAAGAGAGACCCGAGCATTCCGTGAAGTGGATGGCAAGGAGCTAATAGAGAAAGAGAGACAAGGAGGTAAGAAAGAGAAGGAAAACTGCAAGAGGCAAGAGCAAGACTCTAGAAGAACAAAGGCAGAATCTCAGAAAGCCCAGCTGGTATTTCTTCTAACAAGAAAGAAGAAAGGCGATGGGGGAGATGCCCAGACATTCTAAGTGATGCACCTGCCGACATAAAAGAGGTATTTCATGGCAGAGAGGAAGGAACAGGGACCTCAGGAGAGACTGCACCGTGGGACACCAACAGGGAGGAAGGGGACGGCGCCAGAGCTCAGCTCGTGGTCACCAGGGGAGTCCAGGGCCAGCCCCTGCTCCACACCCTCATCACTCTGCTCTGTTCCAGCCTGTGCAACGCTGTTCCCTGCAACCCCCACCCCCCACCCCCAGAACAGGCCATGCGCTTTTCTACCTTCTGGTTGGGTAGTCAGAGGCAGTCTGATACGAAAACTCATCTGCACAGGCACACCTCGTTTTATTTCACGTCACTTTACCGCACCTCAGAGATAGTGTGTGTGTGTGTGTGTGTGTGTGTGTGTGTGTGTGTGTGTTTATAAACTGAAGGTTTGTGGCAATTCTGTTCAAGCAAGGCCATTGGTGCGCCATTAAAAAAAACCTTTTTTTAATGTTTACTATTTATTTTTTTGCGAGAGAGAGAGACAGAGCATGAGCAGGGGAGGGGCAAAGGGAGAGGGAGACACTGAATCCGAAGCGGCTCCAGGCTCTGAGCTGTCAGCACAGAACCTGATGTGGGGCTCAAGCTCATAAACTGTGAGATCACGACCTAAGCTAAAGTCAGATGCTTAACCGAATGAGCCACCCAGGCACCCTCACTGGCACCATTTTTCCAACAACATTTGCTCATTTCATGTCTCTCGGTCAACATTTCAGGAATTCTTGCAATATTTTAAGCTTTTTCATCATTATTACACTTGTTATGGTGATCTGTGATCAGTGATTACAACTCGTTGAAAGCTCAGATGATGGCTGGCATTTTCTGGCAACAAATTATTTTTTGATTAAGGTATGTATGTCATTTTTTAGACATAATGCTATTGCACACTTTACAGGCTAATAATTATATCACATGGTGTTGATCACATGGTGAGGATTAACTGACTTAATACATATGAAAATGGAACCATATTGAGCACATAATAAACACTCAATAAAAAGACTACACTGTAGGGAGGCCTGGGTGGCTCAGTCGATTGAGTGTCCAACTTTGGCTCAGGTCATGATCTCATGGTTCGTGAGTTTGAGTCCTGTATCAGGCTCTGTCCTGTCAGCACGGAGCCTGCTTCAGATCCTCTGTCCCCCTCTCTCTCTGTCCCTCTTCTGTTCATGCTCTCTCTCTCTCAAAAATAAATATTTAAAAGACTACAATGTAGTGTAAACATAACTTTTATAGGTAATGAAAAACCAAAAAATTAATTTGGCTTTACTGAGACTATGCTTTATTATGGTGGTCTAGTACTGAACCCACGATACCTCTTGAGGTATATGTGTACTTGTAAGCACAGTATCGCTGACTGGTAAGATCGTTACGAAACGCTGCACAAGAACTTACTAACAACGTGTGCCTCTAACAGAAACCAGGCCTTCTAATGCACATGGAACCCCCATAATGCCACGAAGCAGAAGACACTAAGTGACCCTGTGAGGCTAGAGGGAGGCGGAGGCAGAGGCAGGGAGATGGGCACTGGGCTGCAGAAGCCACCTGGGCCACCTGTCCCAGAGCCTGAGGGAGCAGCCTCCCTCTCGCCATAGGTAGGCCTGAAGCCCAGTGTGAGGCTGGTCACGGTGGGCACTCAATGTGTCCATCAGAAATATCAGCAGACAATCTGCCTCTGGGATTTCTCTTCTGGTCTAGATTAAGTATCACTATCTCATTGATCACAAGTTCAAGGACCTCGGCATGGTGCTCAAGGCCCTCTAAGATGTGGCACCGTTGACCTTATTGCACACTCTGCCCTACAATACACTACAGTATCCCACTCTGGCCTTTGCCCAAGACACTCCCTATCTAAATCCCATCCTCCAGAGCCATCTCTTCAGTGAAGCCCTCCTGGTTCAACAGCTCCAAGCCAGAGTCTCACCTGGACTCAGATTAGTCTATTGCATGGCTCTTCATGAGATGCTACTTTGAGAAGGATCCTGTGCTTTAGTGCATGTCTGGCTTGACAGGGCTGGAGGCAGACAGATCAAGGTCAGCAGGCAATGCCTGCCAGGATGCCTGCAGGAGTGAGTCCTAAGTGGTCAAGGAAGCAGTCAGCACAAACCCTGTGCCAGGGAGACTATAAACCTGACAGTGAGGAAGCAGGAGGTGGGAGCTGGGAGAGCAGGCAGGTCCTCCCTGAAGAGAGACTAGCACAGATGGCAGGGACCGTATGCCATGGAGCCAGCAGATGGGGAGCAGTGGGGCTGGCCCAATGCAGAGGACGCTGGCTGGCTGGCACTGGGTTCGGCCTGAATCTCACATTCTTTCACTGTGGCTGGATGGCCTCTGCTTGCTTGGCCACAGGGCCTCTCCAGGTCAGCTTTGTGGTCCTCAACTGAGGGCTCCTGGAAGTCGCGACCACATGTGTACTTCTCGTCCCCACACCGCCTGGGCCTTAAGAGATGAAACCAAACCAGTGCGTCTCTGAGAACTCCCCCTTCTCTTCTTCCTCAGTCATGGTCAGCCACTTTCTGGCTGTCTAAGCCACGCCTAACAACTGCGGCTCTTACGTCTGTAATATTTATTTATAGGTTTATTTATAGGTGTAAATATGTAATATTTATAGGCTGACAGCTGGGGAATCCAAGAGTTCCCTTCTTGGCTATCTGAAGGCAGACAGAAAATGATCGATTTAATTTTTCTGTGCCCTACCCAACATTTTACAGGGCACCCCCCAGCCCTAGGAGTGTGTCCAAAACTTGTGTTGAATCTTGCAGAGCTTGTGATCTTTCCTTATGAGGTCTCTGTTCTGTGCCAAGTACCTCACAGAGCAGAGACAGGGGGCACAGACGGCCACCTCAAACTACCTATGCATGATATAGACCATCTTTTGGTAATTATTAGCTTCAAGTGACCCTACAGCCTTAGCACTGACCATCAGGAATACCTACATCACGCTGGCCCCCACATCCAGGAAAGGGCAGCTCCCTACCTCGGAGAGAAAAGATTCTGCTTATTGATGGCACACGCTCGGGAAGAAAGGTGCCTCTGTGTGAAGTGGCCTCGTGGTGGAGCAGAGCAGCCAAGTGAGGCCCAGCACCTGCTCTGCCCTCTGGGACAAGTGTCAGTCTTCTATGGAGACTTCTATGAACAAAATGGCACCGACTGGACCAACACTTTGTAGTTCCTCAAGACATTGTCATACTCTGCTCTCTAGGTATTTCCTAATGTAAATCTCCTCCTGTCCACTCAAGGGCAGCACTGGGCTACTCTTCTGGTTTCTTATTTCCCACCTGAGTTCAGTCCACAGGCTTGGTTGCTAGCGGGAGCTCAAGAAAGAGATTCCTATGCATTTAAATCTACTCTCCCTTTCTTCCAAAAAGGATCAGAGGCTGCTTAAAAAGTACATGATATAATAAAACAAAAACAGAGGAAAATACCTTCTGGAAGTGAAAACAGGGAAGGAAGAGCAAACGAACCCAAGGTCAAGGGCATGCAACAAAAGAGGTGAGCTTTGCAAAGTTGCTAAAGGTGGTTACAAATTCAGCTCTGGGTTTTCCAGAGGCTAAAGCAAAAAAAAAAAAAAAAAAAAAAAAAAAAATGCTGGCGGGGTGGTGGGGGGTGGGTGTCCACAATGAAATTCAACATGTATAAAAGGTGAAAGAAAAAAACAAAAACAAAAATCCAACACTTGCTCAGGAGAAGCTCAGCTTCTGCTGGGTACTATAGGATAATTTCCTAAGCAGAAATTCCACAAGTGGGATTTCTAAATTAAAGGTTTAGTAGATTTTTAAAGGCCTTTGATGTATATTGCCAATTGCTCTCCTGAAAGGTTGTCCTGATTTACATTTCTACTAGCAGTCTGATCTCTTCCCTACACTGGGGGTTATCTTTTGGTGGAGATGGTGGGGGTGGTGGGACTTCTTTGCAAATGAGATAGATACAAATTCAGTGTTTTCATTTGTAAATCATGGAAGTATGCTGAATATTTTCCATGTCATGAAAATGATATGATTATATCATATCAATGTACTAGATGAATTGCCTACCTCATATCTTATACATTTTTTTGGCTAAATTCTCTTTTTTTACTAGTGTCTAAGGAGAGATCTTTTCCTATGAAAGATCTTTTCCTATGGTTATTTGCCATACATGTTATTAATATTGTTGGTTGCCTTTGTTTAAGCTTTTTGACATCCAAAAGTTACCTTTTTTATTGTAAAATGAAATTTCCTCCTTTTCCCCCCAAGTTAATCAGTTAAATGCTTATTAAATGCCTATTCTGTACCCAACACTGAAGCCTCCCAATTTTACTGAGAAAAGAGAGGATAAGTGGGGTGCCCGGGTGGCTCAGCTGGTTAAGCATCCGACTCTTGCTCTCAGTCCAGGTCATGATCTCACAGTTCATGAGTTTAAGCCCCATGTCGTGCTCTGTGCTGACAGTGCAGCCTGCTTGGGATCCTCTCTCCCCCTCTCTTTCTGCCCCTCCACTGCTCATGCTCTCTCTCTCTCCAAAATAAATGAACTTAAAAAAAAGGAGAGAGACAGGTTAAGTAACTAGCTCAAGGTCACTCAGCAGTAGGAAGTAGGGACAGGACTGGGTTGTTGGTGGCCTAGACTAGAGTGGTGGTATCAGTGAGGGTAGAATAAGACAAGAAACAGGAAACAATGTCCCAAAGATCCAAGAGGCCCCATGCCTAGTGGAGGTAGGACAGCCGACATTCTTTTTGGTATGTACATGTAAGATGCCTCCCAGTCATCAGTGACAGTATGTTCCAAGGCCCAACCATGTGACACAGAGTCACATCTTATGTGACTCATTTGTGCGTGAATACATACATGCACACAGACATGTACAGAAGCTGGGAGAGAGGGACAGGAGAAGCCAGAACATGATTGGAGGAGTTAGAAGAAGACAGACATCAAAGACACCTGCCGGTGTGTAAGGGGAATAGGGAAGAGAGAAAACTCAGGAATGTCCCAGTATTGCTGCAAGGACCAAGATGAGAAATCTGTGGTCCTCGGAAGGAGTGGGGCACGGCTGCATGTAGACATGGGCACTGAAGGGCAGCAAAGTCTAGGTAATGATAAGGAAAGACCTGGAACTAGTCAGCCTACCAATGGGGCTCACCTGGAGTCCCTCCAAGACCTTCTAGTCACAGCCCCAGAACTGAGGCTGAGGAACACTCGCACTGGCTGGTTGCACCCATTTCCCACTGTACAATGACAATAAGATGGTCACATCTCCTTTAAGTAATACACAGAGTTACCTTTGGAGTAAAGATTTGAATCCTAAAAGCAAGAAGGTATATTTATTTATTTATTCATTCATTCATTTTTAAGTGTTTATTTTTAAGAGAGAGAGACAGACTGTGAGCAGGAGAGGGGCAGAGAGAGAGGGAGACACAGAATCCGAAGGAGGTTCCAGGCTCTGAGCTGTCAACAGAGCCCAACGTGGGGCTTGAACCCATGAACCACGAGAACATGATCCGAGCTACAGTCGGACGCTTAACCAACTGAGCTGCCCAGGCGCCGCAGGACTGGGTCCATTTTTACTCAAGATTGTATCCCCCATGTCTGGAAGAACACAACGTCTGGAAGAATACAGCCCTCAGTAAACAGTGGTTGAAGGAACGAATAAATGAATTGAGAGATCTGAAGTTTTACTTATCCTCACAAAGTGGCAATTTAATGCTCTGCTCAGTACCACTGGCCAAAGGTCATTCCTGATGCTCATCTCAACAGATACTGCTCCTACGTCTAGGCACTCATGTTGTAAGTCTCTGTGCAAACACAGTGCTGGAAGGAAAAAGCTGTGGCATCTTCTTTTAAGTTATTCAACTTGGTCCCTTCACTTCTGGACTAGTAAACAATGTTATTACCACTCAGCTTTTGTTTGGAAAGGGAGCTCCTTTCATCTTTTCTTATTAATAGGAGACATGAGCCTCCATGGGATGCCTGGCTGGCTCGGTTGAGCGTCCAACTTTTTTTTTTTTGAGCATCCAACTTTTGATTTCAGCTCAGATTATGATTACATGGTCATGGGATGGAGCCCCATGTTGGGCTCCACACTGATAGCTTGGAGCCTGCTTGGGATTCTCTCTCCTTCTCTCTCTGCCTCTCCCCTGCTTGTTAATGTGTTCTCTCTCTCTAAAAATAAAAATAAATACCCAAAGTGTGGTCCCTGGGCCACCAGCATCAGTGTCACTTGGGGGCTTGCTAGAAATGCAGACTATCAGCCCCACCCCACCCAGACCCAGGAAATCTGAGTCTGTATTTTTACAAGGTCCCTAGAGGACTCTTAGGCACATATGAAATGCAGAAGCACTGATTTAAAATTAAATATTAATTATTTGGAAACTTTAGCTCCCAACAGAGCCATATGCTCACTCTAAATGGTGAAGAAAAGCTTAAAAAGAACCTGATGAGTTCTCCTTAGCTGTGGAATTTGTGGCTAAATTTTGTCTTTTTTTTCTTTCTTCACTCCCTATAACACAAGCAGCACTGAGATCTCAGATATTAGCTGTGTCTGTCTAGGGCTAACCAGGATCTGGTAGTACTGCTACAAAGGAAATGAGTTTAATTCTTCTTTTAAAATTGAGATGTAATTGACATATAAGAATGTATTTAATTCTTAACAGGCCAACTAAGTGCTTTACCAAGAGAAAACCGGGCTGGATGAAGGCTGGAAAGGAGGTTTCACATAACAGAGAATAAAAACACAATTCGTCTCACTTAATAATCATTATTTCTGAAAAATGCCATGATTAGTACTTCAAGTCCCAGTTTTCAACACTCTCAGGACATTGGTTTTCTCACCAAGAAGGCACCAGCCACTCAGCCCTCACTCTTGTGCTTCAGTAACCATGAAGTGCTTTACATACGTTATCCTTTTAATGCTCCCAGCAATTCTTTGTGGCAGGGATTTATCATGCCCATTTTGCAGATGAGGAAACTGAGGCTTAGAGAGTCTGACTGATGGAACCAAAGGTCACTCTTAGGTCTGTTTGACAGAACCCTCAGGATTCTGGCCAAGTCATTTGGGAGTGTGTGCTCCATAGCCCAAGGGCATGAGAACCCACCAGGTCAGGTGGTGAGAAGTAGCTGTTTCACCTGGGCTGGTCCTTTTTTTTTTTTAATGCCTTTAATGAGGTGTAATTTACATACTGCAGAATTCACAGCATGTCATTTTTGAGACGGTAAGGAACATGAACATGTAATGGAAATAAAGATGTCCTTTTCCCTCTAAAAGAAAAGCCAAAGAGGTGGTGAGCCCAGATGAGCAGGTCTCCAGGGATCCCCAGGGAGTCGGGAACGCCTACCTTGGATTCCATACAGCCGGTTGAGGCGTGACCGCCGGGCCTCATCGGTGTAGGGGACAGCGAGCCAGGGCATCTCACTGAAGTACTGTTTGAATGAGTCCTCTGACCTACAGAGACACACATGGAAACAAGGCTCTGTTACCCCTGAAAGTGCCACCGCAGGGTCCTCCCCACCTTCCACCAAGTTACACCCAGGGCTCTGCAGATGCCAGTGCCTCTGAACATCACGCTCCTCAGACACCAGGCTACAGGGGGGCATTTTTCTACCCCTTCTGGTTACCATGCAGCAACAGCCTCCACACGACAGGCGGATGGGAACTGAACCACTAGGCCATTTCAAGTAGCCTGTTCCTGTGGATCCTACCAGTTAAACTCATGCCCAAGTTTCTGTTTCCAACACGGGCAGGTGGTAGTTTTATAAGAAGCCTAGATGTACAGGGACATTGCGGTCCCCGTGATACTTCTAAATTGTGCATATAACAGTCTTGTGTACAGGAGCACACTTTTAACTGAGCATAAACCTATGATTCCATGTATAAACAACTCTAGGAATGACAGATCTATCCAAAGTGATAAAAAGCAGATCAAGGGCTCCCTGGGGCTCGAGTTTGGGGGTGAGAACTGACCAAGAAGGGGCACAAGGGCACCTTGTGAATGACAGAAATGTTCTATACTTCACTGTGACAATTACAGGGGTATATACATGGGTCAATATTCACTGAATTGTATGTCCAAAATGTATGCATTTTATTGTATGTAAATTACACTTCAATAAAGTTGATATTTTTTAAAGCTTTAAAAAAAAATGATGACTGTGGCACCTGGGTGGCCCAGTGGGTTAAGTGCCTGACTTCGGCTCAGATCATGATCTCATGACTAGTGAGTTTGAGCCCCATATCAGGCTCTGTGCTGACAGCTCAGAGGCTGGAGCCTGCTTTGGATTCTGCATCTTCCTCTCTCTGCCCTTCCTGTGCTCTCTCTCAAAAATAAATAAACATTAAAAAATTAAAAAAAAAATAAAAATAAAAGAGTGATGATTGCTTATCCCATTACATGCAGAGATGGGGAGCTGGGAGTACCAGGGCTGGACCATGGGCCAATACACCAAGCATGGCACAGTGCAGATATCAAAGATACAAAACGCTGGGGCGTCTGGGTGGCTCAGATGGTTAAGCGTCTGACTCTTGATTTAGGCTCAGGTCATGATCTCGCAGTTCATGGGATCGAGTCCCGCATTTGGCTCTGCACTGGCGGTACGGAGCGGGCTTGGGATTCTCTCTCTCTCTCTGCCCCTCCTGTGAGCTCTGTCTCTCTCAAAATAAATAAATAAACTAAAAAAAATTTTTAGAAGATACAAAATGCCCTCAGTGTGTTGGCATCTCAGAGATCCTTCTGTGAACAGGAACTTGAGAAGCAGAAGCACCTGGTGGCTCGGTCTGAACCAGAGTTGGAGTTTTGTGATGAAGGAAGGTCACTGATGAATAAAACCAGCAAGGGGGCCTGCAGCAGAGGAAGCTGAAGCTAAAAGGACCAGACGTACTCCAGGACGAATGTCTGCCCTTCTGGTTTTTAGGACAGCCCCCAGGCAAAGCACGAGGCCTGAGCGGAAAAAAATTATAGCACAGCCATCCCAGATAGGTGTCACATTCCATTAGCCTCCAGTTCTTTTCTTTCCATCCCTCCCCCACCACACCCTTTCATCACAATCCATAAAGCTGAACGAATCAGAAAATTGCATCCTAACCTCAAATGACCTAGGCCGGAAGTGGGACATGCCCCAATATTTACAGCAAGAACAGGTTTTTCTCAGCTCCCCTTCAAACAATTGCATGAGAAAATCTAAAAGGCATCTGTCTGCCAATCATCCCAGATACGCCTTCCCCAATTCCCATCTCCACACTCTACACTTAGCAGGCGAGAAGCGTAAGGCAAAAGAAATGCATGTTAACCACCTTTGGGGAAGGGAACCACACGGCCACTTTCCCCAGCACGCGTTACCTGTCCGCACTAACAAAGATGATCTCAAATTTCTGGCCTGCCTCCTTGATCTTCCGGTAGGATTCCACCAGGACCCGGGTGAGGCTTCGGCAGGGTGGACACTGAAAGAGGAGAGTGAGATCCTACGGTTTGACCCTGTACCTTCGTCTTCTCCTGCCTGCAGAGGCCAGGTAAGCAAGACCCAAGTAGGACTGGGATAGCAAGACCCAGTTTATTAAAGAGGCAGAAACAAACGTGCCCCTTGTAATGGTGAGCATTCAGGATAGGCTCTTCTCACCTCCACGGCGTGCCAGCAGGCAGCAGTTTAAATGAACCCCCTTGGAGACCAGTAGAAGCCTCATCAGAATGGGTGAGGAAGACTACCCTTTCAGACCAGTCAAAAGAAGAATTTTCTTGCTGCTATTATCATTCAAAATAATAAGCGCTCGTGGCATGCAAGCCATGCATCAGGTGCAGGAGGAAGTAAGAACACCAGGAAGTGATACCCGAGCAGTAACACCCCTAGAAGCCAACCCCAACTCGTCTTAGTGGCAACATCGCTGCTTCCTTCCGTCTGGACTAAGGAGGGCCTGAACACTCACCCAGTGTGCGGAGAAATAGACTCCCACGTGAGACCCCTCCAGGCTGCTGCTTTCCAGGGACTGTCCGTTATTTCTAAGCAAGGGCCCCGCAATGACTTCCCTGAAGGGCTTAGGTCCCCAAGGGAATTCCAAACCTGAAACAGGCAACAGGTGGTAAGAACGTTAAGATTCTTTCTTGAGACTTCGGACCCAAGAGTCCTCACAGCGGCAGGGCATGACAGCTTTATCACCAAATAGTATTTGTTAACACACGCATAGGATCTGGAGCTAAAACCCAGGAATGAAGGCAGAACCTTATCCACGGCACAGCCCCACCTACCTTCAAGACAATGGTTCCCGAACCTGGGTGATCATAGGACCCAGCTCCTGGGGGGCTTTTGAAAAGTACAGAAGCCCAGGTCATGCTCTGAGTCTTGGGATCCGGGGCCAAGGCTGAAGATCTATGTCCAAAATAAAGCAAAACCAACTCCCAGGGAAGTCTGATGATGGGCCAGGATGGGGAATCACTGCCTCGTGTATTAACCATGAGTTTCTTCAAGTCCAACCCCGGAATCTCAGTGGCTCTCCATTCTGACGGCATTTCAGAATCAGCTGGGGCATTTTAAAATATCATGCTCCTGGGACCCACCCCCAGAGATTCTGATTCAGTCAGTCTGGGTTGGGGCCCAGGGAACCAAGTGAGAATTAAATCCAGTAAAAGGAAAGAGTAACACTCACTCAACCCAGATGTTCTCCATTCTGATGACACTTAAGCCCCAGGCAGGAAGAGCAACAGAACAGCGTTTTCTCACAGGGTGGTCTGTGGACCACCGCCTCAAAAATCGCCTGGGGTTGGGGGAGGGGGGAATGGGAGACACGCAGACTGACTAAACGTGCAGATGGGCCAAGCCCGCCCTGAAACAAATGGTCCCAAATATCTCTGGGGATGGAGCTGGGAAATCTGCATTTTTAACAAGATCAGAGTAGAGAGAGAGTGTGAGTGTGAGTGTGTGAGTGTGAGTGTGTGTGTGTGTGTGTGTGTGTGTGTGTGAGATCTGCGAAGGTGAAAACTTGGTTCTACCATGCCTTGGGTTTTACTGAGGGCAATTCTTTGAAGCAGGTGAAATTTTTATTTGGAAAACCTGTGACCAGGGTTGAATTCCCCTAACTGATAGTAAGTGAGGAAGGGAAGACCTTAGGATGCTTTTAAGACTCCAGTGCCAGTGGGACAGAAACAGACCTTGGACAGCCAGTGAGCAGGGTGATTAGGGCAGCCTACACCGGGTACATCACCAAGGCCAAGGCTGCAGGACTTGGGCAGCACCAAGAAATGAAGTCAGTCACCCCTGAGGCCAGGAGAGCAACACCAAGACTATGACTCTGCTAGGGTAATATTTTAAAGAGGAAAAAAATCTCACAACCACTTAGTTTGCCTCTAATTGTTAAAGTGACGGCTGCCGTGGAAACAGCACCAGAAGTCCATCTCCAGGCTCTCGTTGCTTCTCAACGACCTCCTCAGCCCTCAGAACTGAACTTCCTTTTTCAGATTCCATCTTCTTTGGCCCATGAATGAAAGCCTCCAAGAGGGACATTCTGATCTCGTTAAAAACGTTAACCATGACTTAGAGAATACTATAATTTCATCAATTTCATCACGACAATATCCTCTAGCTAAACAAACGCCCTCAGATATATTTCATTTGTATGTTCTCTACCAGTAGGGACGGTCAGGGTAGGGGGACAGAACAGGGAGTACGGGATAGACACGCCAAGGTCCTACCTTCTGGGTCATCACGGATCACCAGCAGCCCATTCCTGCACACGACCTTCCCGGTGGTGGCGTCTAGGAATATTAGTGATGGAATGTTGGAAATTCGGTATTTGTTCCAAAGTTTAAGCTGTAAGAAGCAAAGTGAAAAAGGTGGTTAAGTCCAAACCAGATCGATCGAAGCATCCTTTTGAGCCCCATCAGGACTGAGGGGTGAAAGAACTGGAAAACACTGCTGTACAGGGAAATGAATAAGTGAAGCTACAATCATTGGCCTCTGTGGTCTGTGACAGGGGAGGGGAGTCTGAGTCCCATCCAGGCTCAAGCTGTGACAGAGGCCAACAGAAGACCACACCTGTTCTAAGACAGCTCTTCTCCCCTACCTCTCCCACGGGCACTTCCTCTAAAAGGCATAAAGATGAAGGGTGCCTAGCTGGGCTCACTTGATTAAGTGTCCGACTCTTGATTTCGGCTCAGGTCATGATCTCATGGTTCGTGAGTTCGAGCCCTGCATTGGGCTCTGCGCTGACAGTGCGGAGCCTGCTTGGCATTCTCTCTCTCCCCCTGTCTCTCTGCCCCTCCCCTGCTCTCTCTCTCAAAATAAATAAACTTTAAAAAAAAGCATAAAGACGAAGATGAGTTAGGAAATGAACTACATGTGCACCCCCAATACCAGGTGGGTAAGGCAGGAAGGGAGGCTTTTTGTTGGTGTCTCTGAACCCCATCAGCAGGCAGGTGCTCCCCTGCTTCCCGGCTCTGCTGTGGCACCTGAGCTCCAAGGGAGAGGGGACAAGGGTATCCCAACAGAAGACCAAGTAGCCAGAATCCGGCGCTCTCCCCACCACATCGGTTCCTGCTCTTGGGAGTATCGGCAGTCGCTGTGTGTGTCATTCACCCACAAACACTAGGGAAGCAACATCCTGAGCCGGCTCCAATTCTTAGTTCTCAGTGCCACTCAAAACAACGCACAATCTACTGGCAGGTTCGATGTTGCCTCAGCCAACTGTCAGAGGACCAGGGTCTAGGAGAGGTGAGGCTGAGAAAGCATGAATGCAACAGCCCGGGACAGGAAGCTGAGGATGTGCAGACTCCTTTATCGGCTCCCCGCCATCAGAGTGACCGCCATTCAGGGGGTCCACTGGGTGCTCTGGAACTTAACTGCCAAGCCCAGAAAACAACATAATTAAACAAAATGTCCAGCTACCAACGGGAAATGGCAGAATGGCCCAAATGTCTAACTACCAACGGGAAATGGAAGAATGGCCCACTGCTGATTCAGCTGCAGCCTCCCTTCCGGGGGCCTGGGGCCCACACAGGAGGGCTGGCCGCCTGGGCATTGGCAGAATGGGGCGCGGATGTGTCAAGGGGAAGCAGGCACCAGAAGTCCAGCTGCACAGAGCAGATTATTATTGTTTTTAATTCAATCTCAAGCAGCGAAGGAGTCGGGTGGGGTATCTGCTACAAAATGTTAGGCTTCCCCTGTCTGTGGAGACCTGGGCCTTGGCAGGAAAGGTCGTGGGACCCCACCTGGAACTGGGTGAGCCCTGCCTTTCCAGTGGGCTCCCAAACCAGCCCTTCTAACAGGAGCGACTCTGCACATACAGTCGGCAGTGACCAGTACTACATCATTCCAGAGAAACCTGATACGGGCTTCAGATCAAACATTTTTAGGAGGAAAGGCTCAACAGCAGAACAAGACCATCCTGCTGCTGGGATTAGCTTCCTAAGTCTGCAAGTACAAGGATCCAGCCAGGTTAATAATTTTAAAGGGGGGCAGGAAAGAAGATGAAGGGATTTATCTGATTTTAAAAGTAATTATGGGGGGGGTAGTAATTATTGGAAAAAATGAGAAACACAGCAAACCGTAAAAACTGAGATAAAAATCACCCATGACTCACCACTTAAAAAGCTTGGGCAACTTTATATTTCTACCAGTGGCAAACGAGAGCCCATTCCTCAGTATTCTTACCAATATTACTTAAAAAAAATTTTTTTTCCCTCAATGTTTATTTTTGAGAGACAGAGACACACAGAATCTGGAACAGGCTTCAGGCTCTTATCAGCACAGAGCCCGACGTGGGGCTCGAACCCACGAACTGTGAGATCATGACCCAGGTCAAAGTGGGACGCTTAACCAACTGAGCCACGCAGGCACCCTCCTGGGGTACATATTTTGGCAAGTAATCAGGGAAGGCATCTTTGAAGAAATGGCATTTGAGCACAGATCCCGGATATGAGATGGGGCGAGTCACATGTTCATGGGGGAAGGCCACCTGAGGCCCAGGGCACCTGTTAGAGGCTGGGAGGCAGATCAGAAAGAAGGCTGGGGTAGACGCAGTCAGATAGAGTCGGGGAGAGGGGCCACAATGAGGTCAGAAGGGCGCTCTTGGCAGATCTTTAAGGCCCTGTAGACTAGTAAAAATGATGGAATTTTATTCTAAGTGTAACAGGAAACTACAGAGCATTAGCAGGGGAGTGGTATGATTTGATTTACAGTTTAAAAGGTCACTTTGGCAGCCCTGAGGGAACAGACTGTAGGGGAAGACAAGGAGAAGGCAGGATCCGGAGAGGCCAGTGCAAACAGCCCAGGCAGAAGTTGAGAGCAGTGGGGAGGACCTGGGTTATAGCAGCAGAGAGTGAGGACATGATGTATTCTTAAGACAGTCAATAGAGTAGGTTGACAGACTGAATATGTGGAAGGGATAAGGGAAAGAAAAGATGAAGGATGTACTATGGTTTTGGAGTTTGAGCAAAAGTGTGTCAAGGGGTCCTATGAACCAAGATGAGGAAAAATGGAGGCAAAAGTTTGGGAGGGAAAGATGGAGATAAGAGAGGTCAATCTGAGATGCCCATTAGATGTGCAAGGGGAGGTTTCAAGGAGGCACCTGGACTTACAAGTCTAGGCTCTGGGGAGCTGGGGGGCATGAGCTATAAATCAGGGATTGTCGCTGCCTGGATGCTGTGAGGGGTCATGAGCCTCCATGAGGTTATCCAAGGAGAGGACAGGCTACAGAGGAAAAGGCACCCCAGAGCAGAGCCAGGGACCACCCACAAAAGACCGAGAAGGAGTGACACATGACATAGAAGGAAAACGGGGAGACTCCGGTGTCCCAAAAGGCAGGTGGCAAAAGTGCTTTAGGGAGAGAGTACACTATTGTGTCAAATGCTGCTGACACGTTGAGTAAGATGAGGGCAGAGAACTGACCAGCCGATGTGGCAGCTAAGTTTATTCACGACCTTGACAGGTCAAGGAGGAGTCAGTAAAGTGAGGACAAAAGAGTGAGTGGAAGAGGGAGGCAACGGGGTGCAGCTCTGTCCGGCACACACACCTAGAGGGGGCCTGGGACCAGACAAATTCGAGTCGGCTTCCCACACGAAACACCGAGCGGGAACAATAAAAACAGGAAAGGCTATCAAGAGAAAAAGAAAATGGCAGATAACGGGCTAAGGTAGTGACTACAGATAACTTTAAGAGTTTTGCTGCAAAGGGAGCAGAGAATAGGACTGTATCTGGAGAAATACATGATGAGGTCAGAGAGAGGATATTTTAAAGATGAAGTCAGGGGGCGGTATTTTAAAGATGGGAGATGCTTTAGTATATGCTGCTGGGGATAATCCAGAAGAGGAAAATACTGATGAGAAGGAAAAATGCAAGAACAGAGTCTTTGAATAGGCCAGAGGGTGGGATCGAGGTCACAGACAGAAAGATGGAGTTGTAAAACTTGACTAATTTTTAAATGTATACTCTTACTTCAAAGCACGTTTTTAGCCTGAATAGAGAGCCATGCTATTTGCAAATAAACATAACTTCACCTTCTTTTTCAACAATTACATCATTTATTTCCTTTTCTTAAAGAACTATATTGGCTGGATTTTTCCAGGACAATAGTAAGTAGCAATCATCTTTAACTTCCACCTGATCATAATGGGTATACCTTTTACTATTATATATAAGACTAGCCATTGGTATGAGATGGATACTCTTTTTTTTTTTTTTTTTTTACATTTATTTATTTTTGGAAGACAGAGCATAAGCAGGGGAGGAGCAGAGAGAGAGGGAAACACAGAATCAGAAGCAGGCTCCAGGCTCCGAGCTGTCAGCACAGAGCCTGATGCGGGGCTCAAACCCACAAACTGTGAGATCATGACCCGAGCCAAAGTTGGACGCTTAACCCACTGAGCCACCCAGGTGCCCCGTGAGACGGATACTCTTGAACATGTTAAACAAAATAGTCTTGAATGTTATTCAGCCTTAAAAGGAAGGAAATTCTGGGGCACCTGGGTGGCTCAGTTGGTTAAGCATCCACCTCTTGATTTCTGCTCAGGTAACGGTGTCTCAGTTTGGGAGTCTGAGCCCCTTGTCAGGTTCTGTGCCGACAGTGGGGAACCTGCTTAGGATTCTCTCTCTCTTCCCACCCTTCTCTGCCCTCCCACGTGTTCGCTCTCTCCCTCTCTCAAAATAAATCAATAAACCTAAAAACAATCTTTTTTTAAAAAACTTTTTTAATGTTTTATTCAGTTTTGACTGAGAGAGAGAGACAGAGCATGAGCAGGGGAGGGGCAGAGAGAGAGGGAGACATAGAATCCGAAGCAGGCTCCAGGCTCTGAGCTGTCAGCACAGAGCCTGATGCGGGGCTCAAACTCACAGACCGCAAGATCGTGACTGAGCCGAAGTCGGACACTCAACCAACTGAGCCACCCAGGCGCCCCAAACCTAAAAACAATCTTAAAAAAAAAAATAAAAGTGGAATTAAAGAAAAAACGGAAGGAAATTCTGACACATGCTACTACATGTATGAACCTTGGGGACACCGTGCTAACTGAAAGAAGCCAGTCACAAAAATACAAATACCGTGTGTTTCCATTCCTATGAGGTACCTAGAGTAGTCAAAGTCATAAAGACAGAAATTGTAATGGTGGTTGCTACCACCATTGGGGTTGGGTGGACGGTGGAGATGGAAGAAAGCTGGTATTACTGTTTAACGGGTATAGAGGCTCAGTTTTACAAGATCAAAAGAGTTACAGGGATGGGTGGCCATGAAGGGCTGCATGTCAGGGAGAATGAATTAAAAATGGTTAAGACGGTGAATTTTACGTTATCTGTATTTTACCACAATTAAAAAAATACAGGCTTGTGTGAACTTTTTGACCTAAAAGTTTTATCAGGAATGGATGGTTACTTTATGGGTTTTTTTTTTTTAATTTTTTTTTCAACGTTTTTTATTTATTTTTGGGACAGAGAGAGACAGAGCATGAACGGGGGAGGGGCAGTGAGAGAGGGAGACACAGAATCTGAAACAGGCTCCAGGCTCCGAGCCATCAGCCCAGAGCCCGACGCGGGGCTCGAACTCACGGACCGCGAGATCGTGACCTGGCTGAAGTCGGACGCTCAACCGACTGCGCCACCCAGTCGCCCCTTTTTTTTTAATTTTTAAGTTTATTTTTTATTTGGAGAGAGAGAGAGAGAGCACAAGCAGGGTAGAGGCAGAGACAGAATCCCAAGCAATCCCTGTGCTGTCACTACAGAGCCCGATATGGGGCTTGCATGCACAAACCATTATTAGATCGTGATCTGAGCCGAAACCAAGAGCCAGACAGTTAACCAACTGAGCCACCCAGGCACCTCTATGGTTACTCTTTTGATCTGTTGCAGTATATGTCATTAGTAGCCTTTAACTCCAAGGTTAAGCCATCCTTGCCTTCCTAGGAGAAATCTTCCCTGGTCACATGTATTGTTAAGGGATCACTACTATCATATCTACTCTGGGGCTTGGGGCTCCCACAGACAAATGGCATCTGATAACAAGACTTTATTTATGGGTCACTAGACTTGTCCCTAAAGTAGCTTGCAATCTGTGGGCCTTAAACATAAAAATGGAGGGTTCAACGTGATTATAATAGAGTGGTTTGCATGTGGGCACCTCCATGTACTTGAAATGTAAGCACGTGATTGACTTTTGGCTATATATTTTTAAGGAAGGGTGGGTTTGGGTACCTGGGTCACCTAGCATCTAAATGCTTAGCCACCCAGTGTGAGTCAGGACCATGCTCCCCAGCTGACATGATGACAGGGTGACCTATGGGCTGGCCGGCCTACTGGGGTTACCCCGAGAGCATTAGTAAAGTACTTTTTTTTTTTTTAAAAGAAGATACTGGCATTCTCAAGTTCATTTAGAGAGTGCGAGTGTGTCCAGGTGGGGGAGGGGCATAGACTGCAGAAGGGAGAGAGAGAAAGAGAGAGGAAGAGAGAGAGAGAGAGAGAGAGAGAGAGAGAGAGAATGAATCTCAAGCAGGCTCCACACCACCAGCGCAGAGCCAGACGTGGGTCTTGAACCCACAAACTGTGAGATCATGACCTGAACTGAAATCAAGAGTCAGACACTTGGGGTGTCTGGGTGGATCAGTTGGTTAAGCAGCTGACTTTGGCTCAGGTCATGATCTCGTGGTTCACAAGTTCAAGCCCCACATTGGGCTCTGTGCTGACAGCTCAGAGCCTGGAGTCTGCTTTAGATTCTATATCGCCCTCTCTCTGCCTCTCTCTGCTTGCACTGTCTCTTTCTCTCAAAAAAATAAACGTTGGGGCGCCTGGGTGGCGCAGTCGGTTAAGCGTCCGACTTCAGCCAGGTCACGATCTCGCGGCCCGTGAGTTCGAGCCCCGCGTCAGGCTCTGGGCTGATGGCTCGGAGCCTGGAGCCTGCTTCCGATTCTGTGTCTCCCTCTCTCTCTGCCCCTCCCCCGTTCATGCTCTGTCTCTCTCTGTCCCAAAAATAAAAAAAAAAATTAAAAAAAAAAAAAAAAAAAAAACGTTAAAAAAAATTAAAAAAACAAAAGTCAGACACTTAATCGACTGAGCCACCCAGGCGCCCCTCAGTACAGTACTTAAGACTCTAAAAATAGGGATGCTGTCTCCTCAACCCCCACAGATAAAAAACAATTTGGTCTGGTTCCCTCATGAAGCAGAAGGACTATGATGCCCTCTGGCTGTCCCACCCCTAATCATCAGAGACATTTCTTTTTTCTCAGTATCCTTCTTGGAGAGGTAAGAAACTGTAACCCCCATAATCCTTCCCATCCCTCCCTCCCTAGGGATCCACCCCCCCTTTTTTTCACACGGGATCTCAAGGAAGATCCTGGCTTGTGTTTTATCCATAGTTGTGGGATCTTTTATTTCCAAAAAAAGGCCCACTGGTTCAGTGGAAAATAATTATGCTTTTAGACTCACATCTGACACTGAAAAGTCAGTCCTTCTGTAGACTAATACATCATGGTATAATTTTACATGATAGAGATTTTTTGAATTTTTTTTTTACACTTATTTATTTTTGAGAAACGGAGTGAGACAAAGCATGAACAGGGGAGGGGCAGAGAGAGTAGGAGACACAGAATCTGAAGCAGTCTCCAGGCTCTGAAAAAGCGGTCAGCACAGAGCCTGATGTGGGGCACGAACCCACGAACTGTGAGATCATGACCTGAGCCGAAGTCGGACACTCAACCGACTGAGCCACCCAGGCGCCCCATATGATAGAGATTTTTTTAGGAACTTATGTCATTCATCAGTGATGTGCAGGCTGCATGGGACTGTCTTTCTCAGGCTGCGGCATCACAGTTGCTCTGCTCTGAGCCAGTACAGTGGGCACGGGAATGATCATTCTAACCATGTCAAGTTTGGTACTTGAATCAGAAAGTAAACTTTCCGCTAGAAAAGTCACAGAGGTCCACTTTGATGAGTCTCTTATGCTGACTGGAAAAGAGAAAAGCTTGAGCTTAAAGAAATGACCCCAAGACTCACCCCCTGCGCCTTTTCAAGTGTGCATGACATCTCCAGTCCACCAAAGATTTTCAAAAAGGCCACTTTAAAACAGTGGCTTCATAACCATTTTGGGGTCACAGACACTTTTGAGGATAAAAGCTACAGATCCTTTCCCCAGAGAAAAATGCACATACACAAAAGTCTGTGTGTAATTTCATAGAATTCGTGAACTCCTTGAAGACTGTCAGTGAACCTGTCTGATCCCAAGTGGTCTATGGACCTCAGATAATGACTCCCCTTGTCTTACGAGTTCTTTTTAGGGCATGGCTTGACCTTGATCAACTGAGAGAGCTAGGATATTGCCCCATCCATAAAACTCCCTCTAATAAAAATCAGCATTTGCCTAAACTCCACGATGATGTAATACTGAGTGGAAAGTCACTCTCTCACTGCGTGTTGCAGCTACACTCCTAAACTCTTCCAGAACCGACTACCGCCTGCAGCCTCCCGTTCATCCTCGGCCTTCAGGATGCTGAAGATCAGAGGCACACTAACTGCACTTATTTGTAAGGATCCCCAAGAAAGGAGCTCGTATTCCTCCTTAGTGTGATCATCAGAGTCAGGAGCCATCACTGAATCAGCACTGCCTCACTCTCTTAAAGATCCTTCTTGGGAGGAAATCTGGTAGTGCTGAAAAAGTGCGCTTTAAGGGGCTCAGTTTATATCCAGGCCCTGATCTCTCAGTGGACATCAGTAGGCGACACTGTTCCCCGGCTCCAGGTCACGGCTCTTGGCTTGCACGGTAACGCCCACATCTCAGGACGAAGTGAAATGAGGCGCCGTGCATGGAGATACTCTGAAAACCAAAGCGCTGCACACATGGGGCACGTCGCTAACATCGGCATCAAATTTACGCTTAGTTCCCCCTTGTCTTGTCAGCGTCCTCTTCAAAAAAACATTTTCCTGTCAACTCTATTGTTTTTTTTTTTCAACGTTTATTTATTTTTGGGACAGAGAGAGACAGAGCATGAACGGGGGAGGGGCAGAGAGAGAGGGAGACACAGAATCTGAAACAGGCTCCAGGCCCTGAGCCATCAGCCCAGAGCCTGATGCGGGGCTCGAACTCACGGACCGTGAGATCGTGACCTGGCTGAAGTCGGACGCTTAACCGACTGCGCCACCCAGGCGCCCCTCCTGTCAACTCTATTGTAAAGTTAATCAATCAACTGTATAGTTAGTAGCCTGTGTTGTAAGACGCCTCGGAAAACTGGGATTTCTTTCTGTGGCGAGTGGTAGTTTCGCCATAGGCACCTTCTGCAAAACATACACACGGTCTGGAGCCAGCTTTACGCAGTCTGTTTGCTCCCCCCTCCCCACCCCTTCCTTTCTGCCTTCCACTTCCCACGCTGGACTGCCAGGTTTTAAAGGGGCATATGGAAATTGTTTTGAACGGACTCTGTGGATTCTGCTCTTCTCTCTGCTTAGAACTCCGACACCACGTGTGATTCTGATGGGACCCTCCGCTTGGTCTCCCCACCTTCTGGAGAGGGTGACTGTGGGCCTGGCGCAGAGATGCCAAGGCCCACGGTGCCCATCCCAGCAGCCTTTGAACCAGACACTGGATGTAGAGCAGGGGATCGCATTCCACTGGCCATCGGAGAAAAAAGGCTCCGGCAACCTCCAAGTTTTTAAAAAAGTTTATTTATTTTTTTTTTGAGAGAAAGGGGGTAGGGGGGAAGGGGCAGAGAGACGGAGAGAGAGAATCCCAAGCAAGCTCAGCACTGTCAGCGCAGAGCCCGATGCGGGGCTTGAACCCACGAACTGGGAGATCATGACCTGAGCCAAAACCGAGAGTCACTTAACAGACGGACCCACCCAGGCACCCCAACTTCAGCACTTTAAAAGGACCTCCCTGGCTGGCACTGCTGCAGCTGGGGACAACCAAGTGACTTTGACTTCCAGTGCCTGCTCCCTCTCCAGTGACCATCCGGCCAAACGTCCACTCAGAGTTCACATTGACAACAGTCAGACTGGCTGTGCCACCTCCCTTCAGAGCTGCCCAAAGGCCAGGTAACAGGCAGAATAGGTCACAGCAAACCCTCTAAGCTTAGAAATCTAAGTGCTTATAATTAGCATGCCAGATTCAGAAGCAAGGCAGCAAAGACGAAATGGAAAAAAAGGAAGAGGAGACAATATTAGCTCAACTTGGCAAAAATCAAAAAGGATGACAGAGCAGGCTATTGAGTTACTTGAGAGTTCCCATTCCTCGGCCTGGCGGCTGGTTCTGGTTAGCGACTCTGAAGGCTGTGGTTGGAGCGATCATCCTAGGAATGCCGGCCAGAAACACTTCTCTAGTGATCCACGGAACAATGAAGCAAATATCAAAAGGGACAGGACTGGGAGCTGGTAAACTGTAAAAATGCACACTACAAAGCCGAGCTAATCTGAAACACCGCGGGGACTCGTCAGCACCCACAGATGCCACAGGGAAATGCAACCTGGTGATTTCCGAGAAGCCCCGACTCCGGAGGGTGACTCAGAATCTGCCTCTCATTCCGAGGACTGGGTACCGTACTTGACTGGGGGTCCAAGTTTTTATTTCTCAACAGCTGCTGCAAATCTATGGGATCAAGCCAAAGCTAACACAGATGTAAGATTCATCAGCAAGCTCGTCAGCAAGGTCAGCGCAGTCTTCTCAGGCAAGACTTACCCCTGCCCTTCCACCGAATGCTGACCACAGTCAACATCATCATCATAAACAGAGTCTTTGTTTTTAAGTTTATTTTATTTTCGGGGGGGGGGGGGGGAAGAGAGAGAGAGAGACCGTGCGCACGTGTGTGTGCGAGCAGGAGAGGGGCAGAGAATCTCAAGCAGGTTCTGCGCTGTCAGCCCATGGTCCAATGAGGGGCTCAATCCCTGCGAACTGTGAGATCACGATCTGAGCCAAAATCAAGAGTCAGACTCCCGGATTGAGACACCCTGAAAACATAACGCCAGAGGTTACTTAGCATAGGCTCTGGAGCCAGGCTGGCCCAGATCTAATTCTGCTTTGGTCACCTGCTAGTTGGTGTCCTCAGAAAGCTACCTAACTTCTCTCTTGCTTTTCTCATCTGTAAAATGGGATTAACAGTACCTACACTTCATTGGATGTTGTAAAGATTTAGATATGTGCTTAGAATAGAGCCTGGCATAGACTAGGTACTACATTATTATAGTCAGCTACCTGCTACGATTAATATCTATTATTATTGTTGTTATCATTGCTACTGCTAGCTCAGAATCACTCTAAGTGCCCCAACAGGACCTTGTCCCAGAGTTAAGACCAAATCTTGCTTCTGAGGCATGATTCTAGTGTGATCTGTCCTGTGGCTGAAATTTTAGCCTGGTACAGCTAGCTGTTGGTTTGCCAAGTACAGTGCTTGGCACACGTTATGTGTTCAGTGAATGATGGGTGGACAAATGGAAGAATGAATGAATGGAAGGAAGGGAGAGAGGAAAAACTGTCGAGGGGACAGCCAGAATGGATGGCTAGCTAAGCAATCAAACTCAGCCATTCAAAGGGCTTCCTTATTGCCAAGACTCTTCCCCGTTCCTTGGGATAGCTGGGGGCCCAGAAGGCTCTTTGAATTGGAGCATCAATTGCTCAAAACAAGTACTGGTGGAATTCGAGCTCTTCTCCCTTTCTCGGACAGGACCTTGGATTCCCCCATCCACTTCACCTTCCCATCTCTCCTTTGCCTGAAGCCAACACAGGGAACCAACCAGCAGACAAGACCAAGGAAGAGGTGAAAGTGAGCAGGGCCAGGCTGATCATGAGAAACCAAAGCCCTCCTTATGGATTTGCACTTAACAAAGCCGGAATGACCATCAATTCTCCCTTCACTGTAGTTGCTTCAGAAAGAGGGCCTGTGCCCCAAGGGTGAGGTTTGGAAAAGAACACGTACACTCTGCTTCCTGCAGGCAAAGGAGCCACACATTACATACACCACACACCATCCATCCGAGTTCATCTCTGCCACTCCAGGCTATACTAAACGAAAAAGAAGGGGTGCCTGGGTGGCTCAGTTGGTTAAGCACCTGACTCTTGATTCTGGCTCAGGTCATGATCTCACAGTTCGTGGGGTGGAGCCCCACGTGGGGCTCTACGCTGACAGTGCAGAGCCTGCTTGGGATTCTCTCTGTCCCTCCCCTGCTCGTGCTCTCTCTCTCAAAATAAATAAATAAACTTAAAAAAAAATAACAAAAGAGACTGGGTAGAAGGGACATTAAAAATTTATTCTTCATTTCTTTAAATGTCAGAACAGTAAGTTTTCCAGCGGATGGATAGCTGACCCAGCCAGGCTATACGATCTGATGTTAGGTGTCATTTTCTTACAACATTACTCAAAGTGCCGCAGGAAGATATGAAGGGGGCGAAATACCATGCCTGCCTTCAGGAATCTTACAGTTTACAAGAGAAAAATGGTTAAAATGACAAACGTTATGCTTTATCTATCTTACTGCAATTAATAAAAAAAAAAAGTTGGAACCATGACTACTTATGTACAGGGATGGGACAGATCATGGCAACTGCCAGGATAAAGGATCAAAAAAGAAGAAAGGAGACTGGCTCCATCTAGTTTAGGGAATGTGCCGGGGCTGGTTCTGTATGTTGAACACACCCACCCCTTCATTCCAAATCGGGGTGGCCACAAGAACCAATAGCTGGTGGCTGAGTTTGACCTTATTGGTCAGTCAAATCTTCAGTCAATGCTTTTGGTGGAAGGCAGTGTATGGTATAGGTAAAATGGTTAAGAACATGGTTCTGGAGCCAGGCTGCCTGGGTTCAAGTCCCAACCCTGCTATGTATCAGCTGGGGGGGCCTGGGGCAAGTTAGTTCACTTCTCAAGAGCCTCAACTGTCTCATGAATAAAATAAGGATAATACCTGCCATCATACTGTTGCTGTGAGAACTCCCTGAATTAATATATTAATATATTAATCAATATATATTAATAAATTCTTGGGGCGCCTGGGTGGCTCAGTCAGTTGAGCATCTGACTTCAGCTCAGGTCGTGATCTCGCAGTCTGTGGGTTGGAGCCCGGCGTCGGGCTCTGTGCTGATAGCTCAGAGCCTAGATCCTGCTTCGCATTCTGTGTCTCCCTCTCTCTCTGCTCCTCCCCTGCTTGCATGCTCTCTCTCTCAAAAATAAACATTTAAAACAACTAAAAAACAGTATGTACGGTTCTCAGAATGCTGCCTAGTAAGTGTTCAATAGATGTTAGAATACTGCCATTTCTCTGATGCTAAGTAGAAGAATGTGGTGACCCTCTAACTCCTGTTTAGCACCCACGTCAGCTGCACGTTCCCATTCTGGTGGAGGAAATGACTTCTTGGGCCTTGTATCATTTGGGATGCCCACAGATAGAGGAACGGGGGCCAGGAGACAACCCGACGAGCCAGTGTCTCACTGCTGGTGTGCGGACATCTTGAGTTCTGAAGAGCCTCACTTTGCTTTGTGAGATATTCTTTTCCAATGGAAATCACTGTGCGCCTGGAAGGAGAGGTGTCGGGTCTGGTATCTGCTGCTTCCTTCTATCTCTTTAGCCGAGAGATGTCTATCTCCATCAGCAGCCAGCCCTGTGCCACACACCTCACCAGTCAAACAGCATGCTATGCTTCCGTCTTACCCTGTGACTGTAGAGTGCTGTCCGACACACTGCCGATTCCCGGGACAAAGGGCTGCACGCTCTCTTCTACCAGGTGGGGCACAAAACCACCACTACCCTTTAATCCTTTCTCCAAGGGGCTGGCTGCATTCTGGCAGTGTCACATCCTCACTGCATCAGGGCAGGAAGCAGTGCAGTGGGCAAGAGCAAAGGCTCTGGGGGCAGACAGTGTGGGTCCGAACCCTGGCCCTGCCACCTCGGGCAAATGACTTTGCCTCTCCAAGCCTCAATCTCTTCAATCGCAAAATGGTTCCATGGTGCCTACCTCCTAGGGCTGGTGGGAGGATAGCACCCGTGCTCAGAACTGCCCCCGGCACACGGCAAGCGCTCACAGGAGAACACTTCTAACGTGTGCCCTTCCGGTTTTACAGCAGACAGCCCATCAGGGGTGCAATGGGCCCAGCACATGGTCAGACTGTAGGAGCGCGTCCCCAGCAGTAACTGACTGTGGTGATCAGGACACGATAGCGCCACTGGTCCCTACCAGGGCTGGGACCCAGGATGACCCACACAAATCAGTATGAGTAAGTACAGAATATTCCACAAGAGAACTCCTGCCAGAAGGTAGGTAAGCAGATCAAGCCCGACAAAGGAAGGGATGAGCAGAGGAGTCTCTACCTCCCCAACAACGACTCTAGGGGTGGGGGTGGGGGCAACAGCTCCCCTTCTTCATGGAAATGAAGACATTTTCCAAACTAGCATCCAGTCTGTGGAGTGAGAGAAATCAACTAAGAAATGCACACAACAGAGGGGCACCTGGGTGGCTTAGTCGGTTAAGCGTCCAACTCCTGACTTCAGTTCAGGTCATGATCTCCCTGTTTATGAGTTCGAGTCCCACACCAGGGCTGTCAGCGCAGAGCCTGCTTGGGATTCTCTTTCTCTCTCTCTCTCTGCCCCTCCCTTCTTCCCTCCCTCCCTCTCTCTCAAAATAAATAAACATTTTTAAAAAAAGAAAAGAAATGCACACAGCCACCAGAGACACGAGACACAAGACACAAGGCAGAGACACAAGAGGCCAGAGACACATGGTGGCCATGCTGGTGGGCATGAGAAACTAAAAAATAAAAACGTGGCATTCCCTGTGGCTTGGAGACCTGGGTCTAGCGGCAGTGGGCTGCAGTCTTGGGATTCTGGTGACAGAGTAGTGGGTTGCTGGCAAGGATGAAAAGTGAGCATAGGAAAGAAGCCACGTGCTCTGTGCAACCAGCAATGGAAGAAGCCGGCAGGGAACTAAAGCACATTCCAAAACCCCGGTGGCTGCCTCTTCCTCCTCCTTCCTTCTCAGGGGTCACTCACCAAAAGACTCTGCCACTAAACTTCCTTTCAGAAAGTTGCACCTTCAGGGGGCACCTGGGTGGCTCAGTCGGTTAAGTGTCCGACTTCTGCTTAGGTCATGATCTCGCAGTTTGTGACTTCAAGCCCCACATCGGGCTCTGTGCTGACAGCTCAGAGCCTGGAGCCTGCTTCGGGTTCTGTGTCTCCCTCTCTCTGCCCCTCCCCCACTCATGCTCGCGCGCGCTCTCTCTCTCTCTCTCTCTCTCAAAAATAAACAAACATTAAAAAACAGAAAAAAGGAAAAAAGAAAAAGAAAGCTGCACCTTCGGATCAGCTTCAGTCAATGACAACAACAACAAATTATTAAGGTTTGCAACGATGCCCACAAACACAAAGGCAAAAATGTAAATATTTTCTTCTCAGCCTTTTGAAACTGCTGAAATGCAAAATATTTCTCTTTTCCCCAAAGTATCTCCCAATCACTCTAGCTCCCTGTGGCCTGAGAGAATCCCGTTCCTGAACACTTGGAACCTGGTACCATGTGTAACGCTAATTAAAGAGGTTCGTTGACTATGCTGTACAACTTCCTGCCCTAATGACTCAACAAGCCAGGAGATGAGCAGTTTGTTGGGAGTACAAAGCGACATATGGCTGCCAAGTTCTTTCTGGCCGACACCACAGACGGAGGGAAAGGCTGTTCTGTTTCCCCGTGCCTCAGCTCTCACAAGCTGACAGAGGGATTTCCTAAAGCCCCATCTGGTATAAAAACCTCTATTGGGCACAGTGGTTTGGAATTGTAAGAGGGTGGCTAGTAATAACAGACCAGGGCCAAATGCTGTAGAGAGAGAAGGATTAAAGTGGCTGGGAGTTTGCCCATGACACAGGACAAGGAGCCAGAGTCAGTCTGGAATCTGAGAGACCATGTTCCAGCTCCAAAGGCAATCACTCAGGGAGCCTGGGGGGTGAGGGTGGGGGAGCAGAGATAGGGTTTCTGTGGCGTGTGTCATTGTGGATCCATCCCTCTGCTGATATAATCAGGAAAGAGCTCAAGTTTGCCCACATTCACTCTGAGCAGTGTGTTTTTACTTGAACGCTGGGATCCCTGATCTGCCACCTCCTTTGAGAGATGTGTCGCCATCCAAGCTCAACCCAGAATGTTAAGTTCATACCACAGAAAAATCTATTGAGTGTCTGCACGCCAGATTGTTAGAGGACCCATAAGGTTGAAAGAAAACCAAAAGGAAAGAAAGGAACTCTGGAAGAAAGGGTACCGCTCCTTGTAGATGTGGGGTTCTGCTGCAGGAAGTCCCCTGTCAAGGTGGGAATCTCTCTCTTCCCTCCCTGCCCTTAGTTGGAAGGTGGCAGAGACCATCAATTCGCCCTAACCAATCCATCCAAAGGACTTTACAGAAAATACGCCAGCAAGGTTTTCATTTTGTTTAAAAAAAAATCCATGCTAAGAAGGCTTTTTCATCTGAAAACAGAACCCCTTCCCCCCACAACTGAGATGGGGTTAGCACAGGGTGGGTCCTGAGGACAGCCTCCTCCATTCTGGGGGTGCTGACAAGCTATGACCTTGGAGCTCCAGGCTCTGATTTTCTATTAACTCTCAAACTCAGCACTAGACAGAGCTCCTGGACCAGGTACCACGGTGGAAAACTCCAGTGAGAAAGGGGCAGGTTTCATGACCTGTGGCAACAAGGGAGTTTTGAGATGTGAAGGGAGATGCCATCCTACCACCGTCATTTTCATGGGGCTCAAAACCAAAAGACCAGCTCACATGCCCTTCACCAGATGCATTCCTCCAGGGGAATAAATCTCGTGCTGCTTTTGCATCCTCAGGGCCTCGCATGCAGTGGGCACTCAATCAGTGATGATGACCTTGACAATGTTCAGGCCAAGAAAGAGGGCACTTAACTGGCTCCTAACTGGCTCCTCGCGTTCGACTCTACAGACGCGGCACGAAAAACGAGCAAGCTGGCATTTTATTTTCACACATTCATCGTGGTCCCTAAACAGCTACTAAATAAGTTGCCTTCCAAAAAGAAATCAGGCAAACAGGCTCAAAGCTCCCCGCAGTTTCCAGGAGATGAGGACTGTGATGGTGTAACACCTCCTAACCCCTTGCTGAAACTTACAGGCCAGCAGGGTGAGCTGAGCGTTTCCACGTCCACTCTTGAAATGAAAACAGGGGCAGAAAGTGTGGTTTGTGAGAATTACAGAGATGTTTATCATTTTAGTGCCATCCAGACCTGTTCCACAGTGGAGCTATTAGCACTCAGCAGAGTGCTCCCTTCAAATTTCCTACCTGATTGTTATTACATTGGGTGTTTTTGCTGTGTTCTCCCCTCCCCCCCCCCACCCCCGCCACCCTCCGCTGGCTGCACGAAAGCTCTGTTTCTTGGCAGAACCTTCCAAGTGCCCGGTTAAACCCCTTGTTACCATTTTCCTGCCTCAGGAAGGCCCACTGAGCCCCGGCCAAATGACAAGGGGAGGAAAGGAAACATTTACAATGATGTGAGAAATTCCCAGTCTGGAAAAAAAGATCAAAGAGGACGGTCATAAGGCACCATTCTGCACAGAGCCTGGCACATGAAGGTCCTCCGTAAATTGGACCGGATTGGTCCATGACGAGAACGACATTACCTCACTGGGAACCCGGCACGCTCCTCCGCGGCTCTGAAACCAGCCTCGGCCACACTGCTATGGACCAGCTGTGTCCCGAGTGAGGGGAGTCATGTCCTATACTAAGAAGCTGTGATCACCATGCTCCTAAAGGCCTTTATATAGAAATGGACTGTGGCTTGCACTGGTCCCCTCTGCCAACTCTTGAAATGAAAGGGTCCATGGTGAAATAAATAACAGCAGGGAGAGAGAAAGAGGGAGGTAAATTGTTTGGAAAGTAGAAGACAGGGTGGAAAAGATGAAATTCAAGACAGATGTAGGAGAGCCGCAAACAAATGTCCTTGAATTTATGCATCCAAGTGATTCATGTAGAATAAGGAGAAAAGGAGCTACGTACCCTATATAGAAATAAATATGGGAGTAAACACAGAACAAAGTATCATATTCCCAGACTCTTACAAAGAAACGTCGATTCACATCTCTCTGCTAAATAAAGCTGTTATAAAACAGGGTGAGGGAAGGGTCTAAGATGAAACTATTAATTAAGCAGAGGTTCTCTGCTGTCTTGTCACACGCAATAGGACGACAACCACCAACGGTTCATGTCCAATTACTGAGCGCTGATTTCTGATCTCCAAAAGGTAACTTCTGCCACTTGCTTCACACCAGCAGAATTAAAAAAAAAAAAAAAAAAAAAGGGGTAGTAGTATTTGCCAGGTTAATGCCTGGCTGCGAAGAAAAAAAAATCAAGCAGGAAATTTAGATGGGCGTTTCCACAGACACACAAAAGTCCAAGATATTGGCCGGAAAGGCATTTTTACAATGAAGTATTAGTGTGTGTTGTTTTACTTCTAAACAGCTAACTCAAAGGGGCCACCGCACAATTGGTTCCAAATGCTTCATACTGAGAAGAAACACAGGCGGCCTGCCTCGCTGGTTAACTACTCTCAGTTTGAGACTTCAGATGGTAACAAGAAAGCAGAAAACGGCATGAATGTCCCCGGTTGCTATAAGTGCTAGAGAAATGGGGTGAAGCAGCGTCCAAGTATAGGACACGGAGGGTGGGGGAGATGACAGTGTTTCCTAGATAGATCAGGTGCTTAGCGCAACTTCAGACCTACACCATGCATATGGCTAGCCAGTTACTCATCAAGAGACATTTACTGAGCATTAAAACCTAGCAAGTATTTGTGCCAGATGGTGTGGGGGTATAGAGATTAAGGACAAAGGTCCTTGCCTTCGAGGGAGGAAAGCAGCCTGTTAAGTATCTGAACCTGCTTGCTATTTGGACACTCCACTGGGATGCTGGTCCTTGCCCCACATCCCCAACCCCCACAGTGGGACATGTTTGTTTCATGGGCACCAAACTCGGGCCACAGGTGACTGCAGCAGGTATGAGCATCTGATCTGAGGCCAATCATACGCTCTCCTGGGAATCTAGAAATTGGCTACAAAGACAGATTCAGTAAGGTCAGAGCTTCCCAACCAATGTGCAACAAACAGGTTAGAGGCAGGCGCCTTATTGATCCTCTCAGCCCTTGGGACACCTGGAGTCCCCACACCCTCCATTACTCCTTGGCCTCTGGGGGCAAGCTGCCTGTGCCTTCATCCCAGGGGACAAACAATGAGCGTTTTCTAAGTGTGGCAGGGATGCGGAAAAGGTGGAGAAGCACCAAGGAGACGGCGGTGGAGGCGAAGCGGAGGCAGGAGTAGGCTTGCGGGACCAGCGACAAGCAGACAGAAACAAAGCTGACAGAGACGGGGCGGTCAGGAAGACAGATGGCAGAGAACAGAGACACAAATGAGAAACTGCAGCCCCCGAGGAGGAGGGCGAGAGGGCTGGATTCTGAATCCCGCTCTGGTCCTCTGTGTCCCAGCTGAACTCGATTTCCTGAATCTGGATGCCCGTGTGATTAACAACTGTATTCTGAGAGCCTAACCCAATCTGCTCATGCCAGCTTGAGTGCATTTCTGGTCCTCGTAAACAACCTCTAACTGGGCCAGATGTGTGGATATGTGTGCATAGAAGGCCCGCGTGCACCATGAAATCCTCACTGCTTCGAAAGCAAAACTGCATTATGCCCTGAAGCCTTCCAAATCCCTTTCTCATATATCCTTCTTCTGTCCCCACGGGAACCTGGGACCCTGAGGAGGAAATTCAGGGCGACGGATGCAGAGACTGGAGCAAGAGGACTCCCCTCAGGTGACAGAGCAAATTGGCCAGGCTGTCCAAGTCGCTTCACTTGTGTGAGAAAGTTGTCTCCGTTGTAAAGGTGTCTCTTTGCTCTCTGCCAGCCAGCAGCCCTGACAATAAGCCCTCACTTCTCCAACGTGAGCCTAAAATACTCTATGTGGACGTGAGAAAAAGCAGCCTGCCTCTCCAACTTGTGGGTCAAACTTGCCCCCTCGCCACCCCGCATTGAGTTCCCCGGTAAAGGGGTGGCTCTCCCTCCAGAAAGGTTTTACATTCTCTTTGGCTCCAGAAGACGCTGCCCTGAGCTGAGTCGAGGAGAAGAAAGTCTGAGGTTTCTACAGACAAGACGAATGGCCACTTTTATGAAACCCAATGTCCTTTACAGCACATTCCCAAGGTCTAACAGCATTCATGGCATTCAGAAGCAGACATGGCCAGTCGCCACCAACTTTTTGTTTCCAAGACCACTCGGTGAGGTGCTGCCCTCGGAAGACGCTCCCAGCCTAGGTGCACCAGCATCTTTCCTTCAGGCTGATCCTAGAAGCCACTGGTGCCACAGAACCCAAAAGGGCAGAAAGTGTAAAGTTTCTGAGGTTGCAACCAGACTGGCTTTCTCCTCCAGAACAGAAATGTCCCAGTGAATCAGACCTTGAATATGCCACTAATCACTTGCTTAGGAAACTTAAGCTGCTGAGGTCTTCTGAATAGAAACCACACACAAAGTGATTCTCCAGAAGAAGCACGGACTTTCTGGGACACACTGACCGTTTTCAAGAGCTCAGTAATCTTCTGTCAACCTCTTCCAGAACCGAACTGTTAGATGTCAACAAGCTTCAAACTGGGCTCCAGACCACCCATAGAATCATGTGTGTCCAAAAGCAAACAAGTGGATTCCAGTGCCCCTGAGCTCTGTCCTTGGTGACACAACAATGAAGACCCCAAGTTCTGCAGGCTGAAATGACGGAGGCCAGGACAAAGGGTAGGGGGAAGCCCTGCCTGCCCCTCTGAGAGCAGCTCCGGGCCACAGACAGAAAGGGAAAATGCTCGGAAAGCACGAGGCAGAGCAAGCAGGAAAGGTGAGGGGTCACCGAAGTGACCCAGGGGTCACCGTGTCCCCCAGTTACAGTGGAGAGCAGGCTGAGAGAGCAGAGCGGTGAAATGGGCCAGGCTGTCCAAATCGCTTCACTTGTGTGAGAAAGGTGTCTCCGCTGTAAACTAGGGGAAATGACCATTCTTGTCTCACAGAGTTGCTATGAAGATTGACTGACCTAGAAAATCCAGATGGCTCCTTCCAGTGTGCAGATTTCCCCAACCCAGTTGTCCACATATATCACTGACAATGTGTGCCCCTAACTCTTATTTGTTTTAAATAGACTCTTTAAAAAAGATTTTATTTTTTTTAAGTTTGTTTATTTTGAGAGAGAGAGAGAGATTGAGTGGGTGAGGGGCAGAGAGAGAGGGAGAGAGAGGGAATCCCAAGCAGTCTCTGTACTATCAACTCAGAGCCCCACACCGGGCTCGAACTCACAAACTGCGTACGAGATCATGACCTGAGCTGAAATCAAGAGTCGGATGCTTAACCGACTGAGCCACCCAGGCGCCCCTAAATAGACTTTAAAAAACAAACAAAACACAAATTTATCTTGAGAGGAAGTTTTATATTGCTATTATAAGTAGAAAACCAGTATCACCAAATAGAAGGTATGTGTCAAAATAAAAAGAACAAAACCCAAACAATTATTAAACTTGATCCAGCCCCTGGTGCCTGCAGAGGGCTCTGAGGTCTGCTTTCTCTATTGGAAAGGAGGTTAGCAAGGGTTCCAGAGGGTTAAAGAGGGAGTGTGCATCCAGATTGTCTCCTGATAGAACCAGCAATTTAAAATAGAGGATGGAAAAAGCATGATGTAGTTTGATCAATGGCTCCGATCCCAGTAACAGTCCTGCCACCTTAAACTCCTTTAGGTCCTGTGCCAGTGGAAGCAGTGGTGAGAAAAGGGGGTGAGAACCTAGGGGGGCCCAGCTCACCTCTACATGCTGGCTGTGGCCCCACTGCCTCCAGAAAGCTCTTCACCAAGGAGGAAACCCTGCTGGCGCAGTCTCACTGGTCACTGAGGCATCGCGATGACTTCCTCCCCACAAGCCCCATCAGGGAAAACCCACTTCGGCCACAGAAGTGGTGTCTCCATCAAGGAAACTTATAACACTCACCATGATCAGGAAGTTGGCAAGGTCTCCTGAGCAGTTGAGTTACATTTATGCCAAACCTAACTGTCTCCACCTTTACAAAGGAGGCCTGGAGTTGTGTCACATAAAAATTGCAAATTGATGAGTTTCACCAACCATGTTTAAGGCAGCATTTCCCCAGAAAGACCTGCATCAGAATCCCCTGGGGTGATAAGAGATTTCTGGGCCCCACTGTTGACCCACTGACTCTAACCCTCTGAGGGTGAGATGCAAAAACATAAATTTTAAGAAAGTTGCCAGACAATTTTTATGCCCACTGAAGTTTGAGTCCTGTCTGCTCTTTCCTACATATCTCTCTGCCCCAACTGTTTTCCCCTTCCCCTGGAGACATACATATACATACACACACACACACACACACACACACACACACACACACACACAAACACACACACATATATGTATATATATATACGTATATATATGTATGTATATATATACGTATGTGTATATATATATACGTATATATATATATACGTATATATATATACATATCTTTCTTTCTTTCTTTTCTTTCTTTCCTTCCTCCTTCCTTCCTTCCTTCCTTCCTCCTTTCCTTCTTTCGTTTCTCCTCTCCTTCCTAAGTTTATTTATTTTTTTGAGAGACAGAGGGAAACAGAGAGAATCCTAAGCAGGCTCTGCGCTATCAGCTCAGAGCCCGATGTGGGGCTCAAACTCACGAATTGTGAGATCATGACCTGAGCCGAAGTCAGATACTTAACCCAGGCGCTCCCCCCACCCCCACCTGCCGGTATTTCTTACTCATCCTGGAGATCTCGGATCAAATGTCTTCTTCAGAAGAGCCATCTCTGCCTACTCCCCTCCTCACCACCCCCCCCCCCCCCCATCTAGACCAGGTCCCCCATTATACATCCAAGTCCTAATGTTCTTCCTTCACAGCACTGATAACAACTTTCATTATATGTGACTTGTCAAAATAATGTCTGTCGTCCTCAACGGCCTGCACAGGACAGGGCTGATACTGTGCCCAGTGGCCGGCACAGTGCCAGGCACAAAGTCGGCACACAATAAAAATATTTGCTGATGAAATGAATCAGCCAGGAATCAGCACCTGAATTGTTGTTGTATTTTTTAGTTGAATGGGTTTTTAACTGATTCCATGTGCTCACCTGAGTGGAGTGTTAAAATGTTAGAACTGTACATATACTCACATAGGAGAGGTTAAAAGCCTTCACAGACCCCCTCCCTTGTCCCCCTCCCCGGCTCGTTTCAGCCCTTGAATCTCCTGGGTCCCACTGTGCCCTAAGGAGATCCAGGAGAGCTATGCCCAGGGTTGCATGCCAGCTGAGGGAAGGGATCACTTTCTACCCAGAGTCCAAAATAGCATTTTTAAGGCTAGTAAGAACTTGACTTGCTACCCTAAGATCAATTTATCCCACAAGTTCTATTCATGAGTGAGTCTGTTGAAAAGTTTTGTTTGAATTAGTTCAATGCTCTCTGAAAATATGTCCCAGAAGGAAGCAATCCTCCCATCCTTCAACGAGTATAGACACGGCCCCATCTGATCTCCCACCAGTTCTGGCAGCCAAACACCCACAAATGTTTAGCTCTGCCATGGGATATGTAGAATAAATTAAGTTTAGGGGGAAAAAATCATAAAACAAGCCTCTAAGTCTAAAGACTCTGTGTACCTTGGCTGGGGAAATGTATGTGCTACAACAAATCAAATCCAGTGTGCCAGAGAACTCAATCGAAACCAGCAGAAAATGATTCCTGTCATCTGAGACAGGCAGCCCCACAGCAGTCCCTGAGGGCAGATGGAGATAAGGGGGTCTAATCTAGCCCCGCATCTGCCAAAATTCTTTGCAATAACGGCTGAAGAAAGAAATGGCCTAAAACCCGAAGTAAGAGGAGATGGACATTCTAAAGTCAAGGCTTTGGCGAGCACAAAACAAACATTAAACCCCCTCAGGTTGGCTTTCTCACTAAAGTCCTTGCTTCCAGAATTCTGACCGGAAGCACTGCGTGGAAGGGAATCTTAAGTCATTGTGGGGCGGGCGTGCTCTAGGTTGGGAACCCACCAGGTCTTAAAATACGGCTCCATTAGTCTTGCTAAGTACTTGCCTCTGACTAGAAGCTCCACAATTTCCAGGGCTGTCCCTGCCCTGCAGCTGGATGGCTAAGTTCACTCCAGCTAATCAGCCTGCAAGGCCCAGCCACATCATCCACAGTAAAATGGGACTTACTGGTGAGACACACCCATCCTTGGGAAAAGAGGTGACAGAGAGTACAGCTTAGCTATTTGCTTAGTAAGTCGGGATTTCTCAAGCCAGTGTTTGATATGAGGGGCAGGTCACCTCACACCCCTGTTATACATTTCTCCACTCGGTAGAGAAATCCATCAAAAGCATCAGAATATCTGTGGCTCTGATGGACCTCTGCTTCTTCAGATAGGAGCGGGTCATGAACTCAACCCTGGGCTACTGAGGCTCATTCAGAGTCTGCACCGTTACCATTCATGAGTCATAATCAGAAATGTTCTCCTGAGGGAGTGGTTTCAAACAGATCAGAACAGATTTCCATTCTAGCCTCTCTTCTTTGTAACTTGTTTCTTTTTTATTACGTTTATTTATTTTTGAGAGACAGAGAGAGTGTGAGCAGGGGAGGGGCAGAAAGAGAGGGAGACACAGAATCCAAAGCAGTCTCCAGGCTCTGAACTGTCAGCACAGAGCCCGACGCGGGGCTTGAACTCATGAACTGTGAGATCATGACCTGAGCTGAAGCTGTAACTGACTGAGCCACCCAGGCACCCCTGTTTCTAATGATCTAATAACTGATGCTACTTTTCGATGAGCTGGGCACATGCCCCTCTAGAACAAAAAGTACAGACAGGCCTTCTTTCCCAACCTACGGTGCAAGCTGGCCGCCTCAAACAGACAACTGATTTCGCTAATTGTTGCCAAAAGGGCTCAACACCACCAAAAGCCAAAGTTATTGTTTTTGGTAGACACTTTCCAACTTTTTGTTGATTGGTAAATGAAGCACCAATCCCCAGTGACAAGTTGCTTCCTTCGGTTACCATCACACCGAGTTCACCAGGAACCAGGATCAAAGCTAGGTAGTCTTTGAGGGATTTGTCGAGGGCTTTCTTTACCAAAGTGACACTAGCCGTTAGGATATGTAAACCTTTACGTTCCCATGGAGCAGGCTGTACACATCACCATGACGCATATTCTTGGTCTCACTGTAAATTCTACTTTGTCCTCTCCTTATTTTTATTTTCTATTTTATGTATCTTATTCCTTGAATCTTATTTTATCTTGCCACATTTTATGCTTCCTTTTCTGAACATGGACTGGAATATGTATGCCTATATTCTGTTTCTAAAGGAAACACTAGTGCCTTGATTTGAAATAAGGGTTGTTGTTTTTTTTTTAAGTTTATTTATCTGAGGGGAAGAGAGAGAGGGAGAGAGAGAGAATCCCAAGCAGGCTCTGTGCTGTCAGCATGGATTTGTGTCAATCCCACAAATCAAGAGATCATGACCTGAACCGAGATTAAGAGTTGGATGCTTAACCGACCGAGCCACCCAGGTGCCCCTGATATAAGGGGTTTTTTAGATCTATGCCAACTACTACGAAACCCCTACTTTTCAAGGACATTCTAAAAACTTGAACATAAAAGCTATCTGTATTAGTGGTTCTCACCATCCCAAACACCACCAGGGCAGTCAAAATCTGTCACCGGGCAATGTTTCCCTAAGTGGAATCCCTTATCCATACCTGAGGGAGGTCACTCTTCAGGTGGCAGAAATATTCCCCACTAAATAATACTGAATCAAATAGCAATCAAACATTATTCCTTTTTCAATTTTCTTCCGGTCCTCCCAATTACTTTAGGGGAAAAGTCTTAGTTTGATGTTAATAAGTGACTACCATTTCTCTAGCACCTGCTCATCTCCTTTTTTAACAGCGGTATAAGTCAAAAGTTTAAAAGTGAGCTTATTTAAAGGAAAATATTAAATGAATGGTAATACAGCTGGTATTCTGATGTGGCTAAACCACAAAGGGGGTACTGGAATGACCGAGACATGGAAAATATGAGTGAAAACCTCACATTTCTCTTTTTAACCTGTATCTAGCTGAGAGCAGGCAGTGGTCAATTTTCAGAGTTTATTTGTTCTGAGCACCCTGACATAATCAAATCAGGCTTCATCCTCCAAGGAAGAACTGACAACATTATTTAATATTGGCAGGATCCGGTTCAAAGGCCATCCCATCCTCACGGTCTGGGAGAGTTTCGTTACCAAGAACATTCATCATTCAAGAAAAAGACCAAACCATTCCAGGAAATACTTTCAGAACCAACTTCCTGTTCAGCTATAGTTTTATGATTAACCCTTCTCAGTCTGACCCCCACAACCATGTTTAATGGAATCTATTAGACGGGTTTATCCACATTTACCAACAGTAGAAAGTTGTCGCATAGAAGTGAGATAAAGAGTCACTCCCTCAACTCACCAAAGGAGTTAAGACCAGAAATACTGCAAGAGATTCCTACTGAGGTCATTTGGAGTTTAGGGGAATTTTTGGTTTGGGTTTTCTCTTAGTTTTAATTGCTTATAAAAAGCTCCTTAACGTCAAGTGAAGAACAACAACAAATGTGAAAAGTTAACTTCCCCAAGATGTTTATTCTACAGAAAAAATGTGTTCCCTGCAACTCTGATGCAGGAGGGGATTAAAACTAGATACTATGGCCTGAAAAGGAAAGGGAAACCCGAATGACTCCAGTACAAAACAACAGCTGTGCTCAAAGGTCCGCCAGAGAAGCAACTTATCTGCTTAGTGAAAATCTGTTTCACAGATCCCAGATCTGCTCTGGGGGTACCAGCGTCAGACCCACTTCTGTCAAAGGCCGGTAAACAGACTGTCAAAAGCAAGCTCAGACATCTTCATTCGATCTAAAAGGCCTGTACCTCAGGTCCTCCCCATCACCCGTTAATTATCTTCCCACAGAGAGCTGTGCCCTTTCGCACCAATTACCAAAGCAATAGACAAAACTAAGCAAATGAGCAGAGCGGGGGGAGATGAGGACCACCACCCTTCACTGTCCCGAATCGGTCTCCTCTGGTTACAGCCGACCCTGAGAACCAGCACCCCCCTCCCCCACTCCTGGGGGGTGCGTGAAGAAGAGCTACAGGTACAGTTTTGCAATCAGGAGGACAGAAAGAATAAATCAGAAGGTAACGTTTGGACCACGTAAATATTTTATGTGCCAGAAGAATACAATCAAAGAAAAAGCATGAGAGAGGGGCGCCTGGGTGGCTCAGCTGGTTAAGCGTTCAACTTCAGCTCACGTCATGATCTCGCAGTTTGTGAGTTCGAGCCCCGCGTCGGGCTCTGTGCTGACAGCTCAGAGCCTGGAACTTGCTTTAGTTTCTGTGTCTCCCTCTCGCTCTCTGCCCCTCCCCTGCTCACATTCTGTCTCTCTCTCTCAAAAATGAATAAACTTGGGGCGCCTGGGTGGCTCAGTTGGTTAAGTGTCCGACTTCGGCTCAGGTCATGATCTCACGGTCCATGAGTTCGAGCCCCGTGTCGGGCTCTGTACTGACAGCTCAGAGCCTGGAGCCTGCTTCAGATTCTGTGTCTCTCTCTCTGACCCTCCCCCGTTCATGCTCTGTCTCTCTCTGTCTCAAAAAAATAAACATTAAAAAAAATTTTTTTTTAAAAATGAATAAACTTAAAAAAAAAAAAGCATGAGAAGAAAAAGCAAATCCTAAAGTTGAATATGAACAGACACATATGAACCTAACTGTATATGATGATTATTACATCATCTGTGGTAAAAAAAAAAAAAAGCGAAGTCATTCCAAGTGACTTCTGGATACAGTTCTCTGTTCACTTACCTGGATGTAGTCAAAAAAAAAAAAAAAGAAGAAGAAGAAGAAGAAGAGAAACCTTGAATTTTACTTAGTAGGTTTATTGTTGGTCCTATCAGTGTTATAAAGTTGCAGACAAGGTTCTCACTGTGGGACAAGAGGGATGCAAATATGCAATGAGAAAGTCAGGGAGTACCCTGTGATGCTGGTTCTGAATCGAGCATATCACTACAAGCTCAAGATTTTAAGTGAATTTCTTAGTTGTATCTACTTGAAGTGTCTGGAAGAAGGGACTCACCTAGCAGTGGGCATACGTGATGCCCACACCTTGGTTTCTTTTTTTCTTTTTCTCTTTTTAATGTTTATCTCTTTTTGAGAGAGACAGAGCATGAGTGGGGGAGGGGCAAAGAGATACAGAGACACAGAATCCAAAGCAGTCTCCAGGCTCTGGGCTGTCAACACAGAGCCAGACATGGGGCTCAAACTCATGAACTGCGAGATCATGACCTGAGCTGAAGTTGTGGATGCTTAACTGACTGAGCCACCCAGGCACCCCACGCACCTTGGTTTCTAAATACCATTTCTCTAGCAACAGGGAGCAGGGTTTCTTAGAGAAACAGCTGATTACAAGACTGGGGCAAGAAAAGCCCATGTCGAGCCTGAGTGCCTTTCTGTATGCCAGCACAGCAAGGAAACACTTAAAGAATGTTGGGGACACGTTAAAAGGATCCGAGAGACATCTTGAAAAGGTTCCCATTTATCATGTTTTGGATGATTAGAGCATGAAAAAGAATAACAAAGTTAATAGACTAATTGAACTCTTTAAAAATCCATGAGTCTGAAGTGATCCTAAAAGGGGAGGGGGTGCGGCGCAAAGGTCTCTTCTTTATAAAAGACTGCAAGCTAATAAACGTGGGCATGTCAGAATGCAAAGATCATTCTGCAATGACCAACATAAAATGTAGGCAAGGACCATCAATGTATCAACAGATGCTAAAGCCACTGGGTGACAAGTTAGTGGGGACAGAATATTCCTATGGTCCTAAAGTATCATAGCATTTATTGCTAATTATGAGTGAGAAAATGCCTTTACCAGACAGAGAGATCTGGCAGGACTTACTTTAACCAAGTGTTTAAACTCAGCATCACCAGTGGCTACAGACTGTTTCTAGCTCTCCAAATTCATAGATGTTGAAATCTTAACCTCCAACATGATCGTACTAGGAGGTGGGGGCCTTTGTGGGGTGATTCGGTCACAAAGGTGGAGACTTCATGAAGGGGATCAATGCCCTTATAAAAGGGGCTCCAGAGAGTTCACTTGCTTCTTCTGGCCACATGAGGACGAAGCGAGAGCAAGGCCATCTATGAGCCAGGACATGAGTCTCACCAGATACAGGACCCGCCAGCGCTTTGATCTGGGACTTCTCGGCCTCCAGAACTGTGAGAAATAAAGCTTTGTTGTTTAAGCCGTCCAGTCTATGGTATTTTTGTTATAGGCTCCCAAATGGACTAATGTACTAACAACAGGACAAAACCACGACACGTCTCCTGGTGAAATACAATAGGAAGTATCCATCACCTCTGAACTGTTGACAAAAATGCTTGAGAGGCATCTAGGTGGCTCAGTCAGTTAAGCATCCAACTCTTGGTTTGAGCTCAGGTCATGATCTTGCAGTTGGTGAGTTCAAGTCTCATATTGGGCTCCATGCTAACATTGTGGAGCCTGCTTGGGATATTCATTCTCTCTCTCTCTCTCTCAAAATAAATAAATAAACTTAAAAAAAAATGTCTGACTTGAATCTAATCATGAGGTAACAATTACACAAATTCAGACTGAAAAATTCTAGAAGACACTTGATCTATCATGTATCATATACCCCTGTTAAATTTTTTTGGATATGATAATGAGACTGTTGTTATGAAGAGAATATCCTTGTTCTTAGGAGATACATAACTGAAATGTTTGGAGTATCATGATGTACACAATCTACTTTCAAATAGTTTGGGGGAAAAAATACCCACCACTCATATATCTGTACAGATTTATATCACAGGTTCATAAGTAAGCTCTACATCCATGTGGGGCTTGAACTCATGACCCTGAAATCCAGAGTCGGATACTCTACTGACTGAGCCAGCCAAATGCCCCAAAGGTTTTTTTTTTTTTTTTTTTTTAGGTTTGTTTATTTGAGAGAGAGCGAGGGAGAGAGCAAGAGCAGGGGAAGGGGCAGAGAGAGAGAGGGAGAGAGAATCCCAAGCAGGCCCCAAGCTGTCAGCGAGGAGCCCAATGCAGGGCTCGAACTCACGAACCATGAGATCGTGACCTGAGCTGAAACCAGGATTTGGACACTTGACCGACTGAACCAGCCAGGTGCCCCACAGGTTTATGTCACAGGTTCTTAAAACCAAGATCCACAGACCCGCGGCAGCACCAGCAGCAGCAAAATGCTTACCACAGGTAAATTTAGGTGTGGGGCGTACGACGGACTTTCATGATCTTATTCTTTAGCTTTTCTGTAGGTCTGACATTTCCCAAAGTGAAAGGCTGGGAGTACAGAGAGAAAATGTTAATCAATTTCCTTCTCAGGGAATCTAAAGATGGTTCTTCCTCAAGCTGTTGGTTCTTGAATGTGCAAAAGTGCTAAGTCGGACTGTTCCATGTTCTCTGCTCCATGTATAAAGTGTGACTAAGGCACCAGCCTCAAAGGGGGTCGGGGGTGGGGTCGACTCCACGAAGGGAATACAACAGAGGAACAAATGGAGCTCTGCCATATAAATGGCTGCCTCCGGTGTTCGGGCTGTTTTTCTCTAATAAACATCGGTTACACCAAGAGGAATGTGAAGCTTTGGAAGAACTCATCTTGCATTTCTTACCTCTCTAGATAATTCTCGGGTCCAGCATCTCAGAATTTTTTTTTTCCCTTTTTTACCAGACTTCTACCGGGAGAGAATTTCCAAGCTAATTGCAACGGAAACCATAATTACCTCAGCCCTCACTCTGAGGTTCTTCTAATTAAAGGGCCTCCTTAAGGAATGTATTTGGCATTAAAGGAGCAGAGAGGATGATGCACAGTTAAGCAAACTGTTATGAAATCTGCTGAAGACGTAGATGACCCAGGAGATGCTCAGCCTGTCTGCCGCCCAGGGAAGGGCCAGATTCCCTGAAGCCTTCCCGCTCTGTTAATTGTGAGAGGTGAAGAAGGTAAAGGAGCTAGAAATTGAAGGGCCGATTCTGGCATTTTATCTCCTGCTTAAGCCCTTCCCAGAGGCCCGGCTTCCACGGCTCAGAACTAGAACCATCCCCGGGTTTATATAAAACCATGGCATGGGACTAAACAGATCATCTTGCCCACACGGAGCGGACAAGAAAACCGAGGTCCCCACAGGTCATCTGTCTTGCTAAATGTCATTCACACTCCTCACAGGTGCTGCCTTACAGTTTGTAAATGCGTTTGCCTCCAGCCTCTGTATTAAGGAGCAGCAACATTTTCTGGGAAGAGGAAACTGCCAGCATTTTAGGCCGGCTGTAAGCAGCTAAAGTTAGACCTTTTCTATCAGGCAGCCCCAGCTCTGTCCCCTACACGAAGGGCTTTGGCAATGTCATCGAAGTTAACAACGTACGTATCTTTTGTCCTAGCAATTCCTGTTCTAGAAATTTATTCTATAGATATGCATGCATGAGTGTGCAAGAATGTTAATCACAGCCATTATTTGAAATAGCAAAAGACAAAGGGAGAGGTATAATGTTCATTTATAGGGGTCTGGGTATGTAAATTATGCTATACGCATTCAATGGGATATAATGCTGGTATTTCAAAGACTGAGGCAGTTCAGCAAGTGCTGATAGGGAAAGACTGTCAAGTTTCATAATTAATTTTTTAATTCAAGGTTCTTCTGTAAATGAGACAGACATTATCCATCCATATATGCATGTTTATAAATACACAGAGAAAGGTACGTGGATCTACTCCTATTCCCACTCCTATTCGAGGAGGACATGTGATTACTGAGTTACACCTGTGTTTTACCCTCTAGTACAGCTTACATTCTTTAACCGTGTACAGGTAGCTCTGCTTTTATAATTAGAGAAAAAAGGGGAGAGGTCCTCTTCTTTTAGGAAAAGTTCTGGCAGCCTTGGAGGCTCTCAGTCTCAGCCCAGACCCTATCAAATGAAGACTTTTTAACCGAATTAGCAATTAAACTTCTGGATGTGAGCTAATCTAGTTTGCTATCTCAAAATATATACTCTTAGTGAAACAAATGATTTGAACATGGGTCAGGGCAAGGCCAGCATTCAAATACTGCTGTGCTGCAAACCCTCAGCCAGTGCCAGCCTCAGGCTGGAGTCGGAACATTTGAGTGGAAACATTTTACAGGAAAGAAAACTGATGCCAGCTTGGTCAGCAAGTTCTCTGGCTTCTCCAGGGAATTCTTTCCAGTCCTTCAAGTTATATTCAGGGTAGGGCTTGCTATATGAGCAATCAATTAACTTGCAAAGGATATGCAGAATATGTCAAAATGTAAGTGAAGGTCCTGGATGAGGACTCTCTGTCTTGTCATTAGAGACCCTCAGAGTTACAGGAACTTGACCTATTTTGAGGGACACAGGGGCAGGGGGATGTGACTTAGGTTATGGGCAAGGCTTGTGGGGCTTCCTGTGTATCATCTCCTAGATGGACCCCTGGCAAAATCTCCAGTGGACTCGCTGCCTTCATTCTTGAGACCACTTACCTCCATCTCCTACCCACTGGCCACCTACAGGCTTATCATAAAACACCTGTTTAAAACCATTTCATGTTTCTTGCAAGACCTATATGAGTAAAACTTTTTGAAAACTACAGAAAGGGGCTCTTGGGTGGCTCAGTCAGTTAAGTATCTGACTTCAGCTCAGGTCATGATCTCACGATTTGTGAATTTGAGCCCTGCATCGGGCTCTCTGCTGTCAGCACAGAGCCTACTTCAGATCCTCTGTCCCCCCTCTCTCTGTCCTCCTCCCTGCTTGCACATGCCCGCTCTCTCTAAAATGTATAAACATTTTAAAAAACTACAGAAAAACACAAAAATGACCTTGTAAAATGCAAAGAAATACTGTTAGTCCATCAGAACATGGAACATCACAGAGAGACATGTTCTTTCTAGGTTAATAGTGTAGATCAGTTACAGTGATCCCAAAAGAATAACATCAGGTTTGCTTTAAAGTTCACAGAAAAAAGCAGCCAAGAATAGCCAGTAAAGCCCTGAAAAATAGAATAAAAATGCAGGATTTGTACTGCTGGCTATTCAAAATTATCATAAAGTCTCTATACAGTGGGTTTTGGTACATCACAGGAAACTCATAGAACAGAATAGAAAATCTGCAAATACATCCAAGTGAATATTAAAAAACAAAACAAAACACCACATATTTCATGTTAAAAACGTTTCTGACACCTTCAAGATGAAGTTTCAGCACTTTCCCACGTAAGATTTTTTGCTCCTATCACTTTTTCCAACTGCTGACCTTATACTTCAACATTCACAACTATATGTACCTTGGAGTCCCCTCCCTCTGTCCTCTGCATATGCTATTCCCTCTATCTCAATTACCCTTCCCTGTCCCGTTTATCTGAGTCTTACTCTTTCTTCAAGACTTGGTGAGATCTCTGGTAAACCTCCCTGATCTCATCTCTCTCAACTCTCATCCGGCCAGCAGAGTGCAGAGCCCCTCAATGGTGTACCCAACGCCATCCCAACACACAGATACCTGTCTCCTGCTCGCACTGGCACCAAGAGCAGAAACCACAGCCCCCACAGTAGCCCTAGCGCCATCCAGTACACGGTTGTAGGAGTAAATGAGTAGAGCTGGGAAAAGTCCATAAAGGACAAAGAGGAAAAGAGACTTTCCTTTCATCTCAGAAATCACTGCACAAGTGACACACTCAGAGCGCACAGAAGCCCACATGCAGAAGCCCAGGCAATGGCCATGCGCACAGTGCTCTCTCTCAAGGCTGGCCCTCTCACAGATAAACCTGGAGGCCTGGGCGAGGCCCATCCACCAAGCAGTTCCACTTCTTGCATCTTTTTCTATTTTGTTATCTGTTAACTTCCCAACACAAATCTGTTTCTCTTTAAAGGGCAGGCAATCATTACTCATACCAGGTTACATCAAAGGCCAAAATGCCTCGAGGAGGCCATTCGGAACAGACCCCGGCAGCTGCTCCTGCAAGCGTCCCAGCTTCTGACTCACCAGGCACCGCTCGTGCTCTCTGATCAGGAAGCCCTGGGCAGGCAACTTCAGGTTCCAGGGGGCTGCCTGCCACATCTCTGCTCTGATCCAACAAGGGCTTCGAACCTACCCAGATTACAAAGTGAAGAGGAGTTCTCTAAAGTACCCAAAACGGCTTTGAGCTGCAAATGGGACCATCTTCTTGAGGCATTTTGGCAGAAGTTTCTGTCCCTGTTCACTTTCACACATTTAATACTGAGCACTGTTTCTGCCACATCTAAACTTAATACCATGGAACGATGATGTAAGAATAATCAGTAGATGTAGATTTCAGTGGAAACCATTAATTCCCTAGCTCTACCCACTAAGAAAAGACTCCTCATTTCAAATACTCAGCTCTGTAAATTACCTGGAGAAATGAGTCCAAAGGAAAGGAGAAAGTGCTACATAGGTATATCATGACATTGTTTTTTATTTCTTCTACTCTTTTCCTATCATCATTCCTTCTAAGCAAATACTCTGGAAACACCCACACTTTTACAACTTTGATATATACTTTGAATTGAAACACAGTGATCTTCACTGCCATAATTCTGAAGGCATATTTACAACCACCATTAACCAAAGAGTATACAACCCTCAGGCATCCAGGAGCTCTAATATTAGAGACTAGTCTAATAGAGTCAACTCGATAAGTCATCTATTATTAATTTCACTTAAAGGGACGTTTGTAAAACATTTCTTTTTCAAATATAAATCACAGCACAAGCATTTGTTTTTGATAAGCTTCCCCGAGTGGAAAAAGTTGAAGTATACTAGCTGACCAGCAATTACGTGTTTTACCCATTCCCAATCTAGCTACCCTGCATTACTGATGAACACCCAAGAGTTTCTCTCAAGCTTATAAAATGCTTAATTCACAAGTCACAAAGCATCTATGGTGCTATTTGCTTTATTTCCTGGGAAACTAGGCGATGGGATATGGGGAAGGAACTGCCAAAATCTGGACAGGACTACAGAAGTGGGTTATATATGGAATTTCATATACCATGTGTGCTATAGCAAAAAAAAAAAAAAAAAAAAAAAAATCAGAAAAAAGAAGATGAAAAAAGTTGAGGGTTATGGTTCTAATACAGAACAAAGAAGGCCTGAAGTAATACCAGCTGTGTATGGAAGAACTGGGGACAAAATGGTGAGCTCCAGGATCAAGTCCTGGTCTTTCAGCTAAGCTGCCATACACCCGTAGGCCTGGACACTGAGCTACAACATTAAAAGACAGACAGATAGACAGAGTATGCAAGCACCTGTGATAATTTTATGTGTCAATCTGAATGGGCCACAGTGTGCCCAGATATTGGTTAAACATTATTCTGGGTGTTATCTGTGAGGGTGGTTTAGGATTAAGATTTGCATGTAAATCGCTAGACAGAGTAAAGCAGAGTATCCTCCCCAGTGGAAGCCTTATCCAAATCGGGTTGAAAACCTGAAAAGAACAAAAGACCTAGTAAGGAAGAATCTGCCCTCTTCCAGTCTTTGAGCTGGGACACTGGTCTTCTGCTTTTGGTATTAGACTGGAACTTATACAGCTCTTCTGGGCCTCCAGGCTGCCAACTGCAGACCTTGGAACTCCTCAGCCTCTAAAGCTCTGTGAGCCCATTCTTTGTAATAAATCTCTTCATTTATAAACACACACACAACCTACTGGTTCTGTTTCTCTGGAGAACCCAGACTAACACAGAGCCCAAATCAATGACTTCTACAGGTCACAGAGAGAGCCTATCACCTTTGAAATTATGCACTGGGCAACATCAGGCTCTTGCTGGAAACTTTCAGCTTCTGCTTACCTGAGACCTCCATAGCCCCTATGGTAGAAGGGCTGGGGGAAGCAAAGTTCTAGAAGCTTTGTTCATATCAATAATGATGACAATACCCAAAGAGTTTGTATGAAATTGTCTCCTTTCACAAACAAAACAGCTCTTCTCACTGCTGATGAAGGAAAAATGTTTAAGCCTTCACTTAAACCATTTCCCCAGGGAAAACGGGTGAGCCCATTTATTACATAGGACTGAAAAGGGAAGGTGGGAAAAAGAAACAGACTGGAGTCTAGTGAGGATGAACACTTCCCAGCTTCTTTCAAATCTCCAACACTCACTCCTAAAACAGAATTCTATTCTTCTCCTGCCTGAGTTCTACACTCAAACACAATCCTTTTGTCACACACGAAGGCAGCTGCCGCCACTGCGGGGTCCTGTATGAGAGAATCAGAATCTGCTCTAGATACGTAAATAAATCAGCTGGGACAAAAGACAGAAATGGCAAGGGAAAAAGAATAATTTTGAAGAAACACATCAACACTACAATGAACATCATCAACTTATTATGAGAAATCCAAATAACAGTAGCAATCGTTGGTTGAGTGCTTTCTTCGTGTCATCACAGGCTTAGAACAGTGTTTGGAGCCTGCCAGTGCCACATAAAGTATCAGCTGTTTTTATTATTTAATCATGTTGCAAGTTAGAGCAAGTGAAGGAGGAAGAAGAGACATCTGAACTGCTCCTTGAAGAATGAAGTGGATTTTAGCAGGCAGGTCATGGGAAGGATGGGATAAGGCATCCAAGACAGAGCCAGAGGCAGAGTAAAGTCCATATACACTTGGGGAACCACAAGTTTTCCCGTCCTGTGGAATATAAAGCCTTGGAGTTTGTTTTGGAGGTTGGGGGAGCAGCGGGAGACAGTGAGGCTGGTGCCACATGGGCTGACAAGTATGACTCCCATTCATGTCATCATGGAAATATACTACTGGAAATGAGGCCAGAACAGAAAGCCCAGGCTACACACTGGGGACACAGTCTGGAGGGGGAAACAGACGAGTAAAGAACTAACTATAAGGCAGGTGGTAGACGCCATGATGGAGATGTACAGAGCCACGTGATAACCTCAGAGCGGAGGACGGGTTTTTTAGGAGAATGTGACCCCTGAAGGGGCATGTATACAGCTTACTTTTGAGCACCGCATCTTGCCACATAAAGAAGGGAAGAGCAGCTCTGGTGGAGGAATCAGCATGCACAAAGGCTCAGGGTGTGACAGTGGCTGGAAGTCTGAGGATCTCTGGGGCAGGTCAACGTGGCAGAGCATAGAGCCACGGTGAATGTGCAGATGACCAGGAAGCTAGGTGGGGCTTGGTGGTGAGAGGCCTTGACGTCCATGACATGGAGTTGTGGATTCAATCCATCTGTGATGAAGGCTTGTATGTATGAATGACTGGGGTTGTAGAAAGTTCTGCTGGGAGCCATGCAGAGGGAATGAGGCTGGAGGTCGGTGGACTAGTGAAGGCACTACTGGAGCGATCGTGCAGGACCTAATTAGATTCTGAGAGTGGGGGAGGTGAGTTGAGAAGGTTTGTAGCTTGGGTCAATGAATCAGTATGACGCCGTGACTGGAGTTAACCAGAACCTTACAAAGCAGATAGAACCTGTTAAAAGGTCAAACATTTGTTGAATGAATTAATTAGTGAAAGAATGGCAGGACAGAGAGGGATGGAGACACAGGACACAGAGTGGAAGCAAAACTGGTGGAAGTCAAGAAATGGGTTTGGTTTTGGATCTGTGGAAATTGAGATGCTTCCAGCAACCAGGTGAGGACACCACCAGTTGACTGATGAGTAGGAGATGTCTGCCATGAAAACCGCACGTGAACCCACTGGAGTTCATTACACTCTGCCTGTCCCTACCCAGGAGGTTACATCTTCCACCAAGGGGAGGTGCTTCCTGCAACTGCCTCTTTGTGGCCTCCAGCAGGGGGCAGCACAAAGGATGGGTCAGAAGAAAAGAACTCGGCTTAAGTATGTGCGGTTTAAGCCATAGGTCTCTAGAAGCTTCTCTCACAGGTATGGAATTCAACCACAATGCCCACTGTGGTAAAGCAATGTTTCGATCCAAGAAGAGAGTGACGAACAGAATGACACTGAGACCAATTCATCTTTCAAGTAGAATCTCTGAGCTGTATTTTGTTTGGTTAAGAATGGAAATTCCACTTTTATTCCAAGCCAATCTTCTGATGCACCAAATTCAAGGATAAACGTTCATTCAAGAACTTAAAAAAAAAAAAAAAAAAAAAAGTGAGATCACAATGATTAAAAAACAAAACAAAACATTGTTTTGCAAGGGAGGGGTGAACCGGTCTTATCCTCAGTTGGGGCAGAATTCCTAATCCTAGTCTCTAGAAACAACAACACACGGCCTTGGGCAAAAAAAAAAAAAAAATTTTTTTTTTGGTTGGGGGTGTTCATTTCCTCCTATGTAAAATTAAAGAATTTAATTAAATAACTTTGGATTAACTACCAGGGCTGAGGTTTATGATAAGATTGTGATTAGGGGCACAGAGAAGAAGAAAATGTCTTAATAAGCGCTTCTTTGTTGCCTGTTTGATCCTTTCTTAGTAAACTAATACATTAACACTATTCCTGGAGAGAAGAATCTTGGAAATGACCCATTTCACCAACAGGAGAGCATTTCCAGTAATTCACATGTGGTAGAGTTAAAAAAGAACCTAGCTCAGATAGGTCAGGGAGAAAATTCAAAATAAGTGTTTACTTTTCTGATCAAATCTAAACAATCGGTCTCAAAATAGAACAGCCCCAGAAAAGCCACAGACTCTTCCAAGTGGAAGTCCTCTACTCATAGGAGGGTGACGCAGAGAAAAGAGGAAAAGGTATTTCCCTCCCATACCAAGGGAGTAGAGCTAACAATGTGTTTGTCAAACTCTTTACACATATTTAGGAGCAGAGCATCCTTTAGGCCAAAAGAATAAGCTGATTGTGAAGCACAGATACTTCCAACCAGAAGCCAAGTAGGGCATTTGGTCGGACAACAGGATACGGCTAAGCAAAATGAGGTCCTCCTCCACAAATCCTACAGTCTGGGTCAGAGCTTCTAGAGGTTGATCAATCCAGGGTCCGGTGGCTCAAATGTCTGAAATTGTCGCCCGTGCTTGCTTCTCCCTCTTTGCCAGGTAGCATGAACCCTGGCTTCTGCTCAGTGAGTGCACACTCTCAACAAGCAGGAAGCTTCTGTATGGGAGTGAGAAGCTAGGACAAAAAACAATCGGCTAGAGTCTGGATGGTTGTGGAATGTTTTGCTGGGCAGAGTGAGATTGAAAATTGGTTGGAAAGGGGAAAAGGAGTCCTAAACACAAAGGACAGAACAATAAAGCTTACAAAAAAAGATAGAAGGTTAAAGAAAAAAACTTAGCATGCCCCAAGGTGGTGAAAGATTTCTTCTTATGACACAAGAGTGGCCATCTTAAATGAGAAGTCTGACCTGACTTCATTTTAAGATTAATTAATGATTCTATTTATGTAAAGCTCCAAACAGGCAAAACTAAACCACAGTGTTTAGGGAAGCACACTTAGGTTGAAAATTCTGGAGAGAGGCAAGTAAGTGATTGCCATAAAAGTCAGGGTAATGGTTTCTTTGGAAGGTAAGAAGGGGGCTACGCCAGGGAACACTTTTGGAGTCTGATGAAGGCCTATTGCTTGATTTAGATGTAGTTCTATGGAAGCTCAGTTTATAATAATGCATTAACTTGTACATTTATGTCTTGTGTACTTTTCTGTGTGTATATGATACTGGACATAAAGGTTTTAAGAAAAAAAAAAAGTGAAGAGGAAGCAGAGAGCTAGACTGAGAATGTGAGAATGTGCCCTAAGAACACGACCCCAGAGAGCTTATAGACAAGTTTAAGAAGAGCCAAGAAGGATGAAAAGAGACTAAGCTTGTCTTCTGTCAGTGATGATCAAAATTCAGACAAAGGTCATTCAACTTAAAAACACAAATATTATTAAGAAATTATTAACTTTTAAGGTGTAATAATCTGTGTGTGTGTATTTAAAGACTCCTTATCTTTTATCTTTTTATTTAAAAAAATTTCCTTAATGTTTATTTTTGAGAGAGAGAAAGAGCAAGGAAGGAAAGGGCAGAGAGAGAGAGAGGGAGACACAGAATCCGAAGCAGGCTCCAGGCTCTGAGCTGTCCGCACAGAGCCCAACGTGGGGATCAAACCCACGAACCATGAGATCATGACCTGAGCTGAAGTTGGGACGCTCAACCAACTGAGCCACCTACGTGCCCCATTAGAAATACATTCCAACACATTTATGACAGAAATGATATGACACCTGTGATTTGCTTCAAAAGAAACTCGGGCAAGAGGGGGACAGTTAGTATATGGAGATCAGATGAAACGCCACTGGCTGTGAACCACCGTGGCTGGGCAGTAGATACGTGAGGGTTCATTCGATATTTTCTCTACTGTGAAATTAAGTTTGGAAGTTACCGTTATTTACCATTGTTTAAAAAAATAACAAAAGAATACATTCTTTTTTTTAAATTTTTTTCTAATGTTTTCTTTATTTTTGAAAGAGAACACACAAGTGGGGGAGGGACAGAGAGAGAGGGGAACAGAAGATCTGAAGCAGGCTCTGTGTTGCCAGCAGCAAGCTGATAGGGGGGCTCAAATGCACAAACTGTGAGATCATGACCTGAGCTGGTGTCAGACGCTCAACCAACTGAGCCACCCAGGTGCTCCAGGAATACATTCTTGGAAAGGCTCTAATGCTGGTTGTTCAACAGCCGGAAAGGACTCTCTCTCTGGCACTACACATGAACATATTTCTTGACATCCAGGGCCTCTCATAGGCCTACACAGGCCCTGCTCAGCACCCAATCCCTCACCTAAACCAAGAGCCAGCAACAGTGCCCCCACACCCTCTTTCAACAACCAAAATAAATGATTATAATAACTAAAGCCTCTTTCATCTTATAATTTCTTGGCAAGAATCTGGAAATGCCTCAAATACTTTTAGATGGGTGGGACCAAGTGGTATTAAATCCAAAAGCTCGTGCAAATATATATTGGACAAAGGGTTTGTACCCCAACTTTAAAAAGAACTCATGAATCAACAGTAAGGTGAATGATCCAATAAAAAACAGGCAAAAAATGTGAAGACACCTCAAAGAAGTAAATAGGTGGAGAGCCAATAAGCAAATGGAAAGCGTTCAACATCATTAATCGTTAAGGAAATGTAAATTAAACCACTTCATACACACTAAAGAGCAGAAATAAAGAGCACGCACCACGCTAAATGCTGGTGAGGAGTTGGAAGAACCAGAATCCTCATACACTGCTGGTGGGCCTATAAAATGGTGCAACCACTTTGAAGAATTGTTATGGAGGTAAATGTATAACCCTACAATTCTTCCCCAAGGGAAATTTTAAAATATGTTCAGGGGCAACCATCTATCAGTTGGTTGAGCACCCGACCCTTGATTTCAGCTCAGGTCATGATCTTGTGGTTCATGAGATCGAGCCCCGCGTTGGACTCTTCTGTGCTAACAGCACAGAGCCTGCTTGGGATTCCCTCTCTCCCTCTCTCTCTCTGCCCCTTCCCTCCTCTCTCTCTCTCTCTCAAAATAAAATAAACTTAAAATAAGTAAGTAAATAAATAAAATATGTTCATAATAGGAACTGTCCAAGCTTATAGCCGCTTGTCCCACTCCAAGCTGGAAACACCTCCAACAACTGGAAAACAGAGAAATCGTGACATGTTCATCCAATGGAGTACTTCCCAGCAATATCAAAGGACAAACTATGGATACATGCAACAGTATGGATGAACCCACATATGTTAAAGGCACAGGTATGATTCCATTTATATGACATTCTAGAATGTGCAAAAATGGCAGTGACAGAAGACCGAAGGTGACTGGGGGGGGGGGGAGGGGGGAGGGGTGGCAGTTGACTAGAAAAGAGCATGAGGAAACTTTCTATGGAGATAGAAATGTTCTACATCTTGCTTTGAGTGATATTTACATAACAGTTGTCCAAACACATTGAACTAGACACTTAAGATCTGTGCTTTTTTTTTTTGAATCGAAAAAATTTTTGTTCTTTCCATCTAGGGGTAGGTGATCGAGAACTCCAGAGTGAACACATGGTACCTGCCTACTGGGCACATTCACCTTTCCACGAGTGATCACCACCCCCCTTCCTTCTCTTCTATTACCCGCTGTCCTGGTGAACAGCAAAAACCACCCTGCACCCATTTTCCCAAGACTGAAAATTGGGAGTCGTCCGTGATCTTCCTTCTTCCTTCCTCCTACTCAGTCACTTCCTGGATAGCTCCTGAGCCCACTCCACTGCCTCTTCTCCATCCCAACTGCCTTGGCTGGAGTTTAGATCCAGGTTGCTACACCTGCCTCCTGACCATTTCCAGTCTGGCTCCCTGGTCTATCCTCATCCAAACACAAGCCTCTGCTTAACTTCCTCTTTTGCTCTCAATCACTCTGAGCATAAAGACCAAAGTCCTTAGCAAGAAAAGCAAAAGCAGTGAGTTCCTTTTGTGCATGGAGCAACTCTTTGCTTTAGCTGTTACAGCTGCCTCGAGCACCCTCCCACCATCCTACCCTTCATACTTCCTTCCCATCCCTATCTTCATAGCTGTCTACTTGATAAGTCTCCATTCTTCCTTAAGGCTTACATCAAGCATCACCTAGTCGTCGTCTTTTTTTTTTAACATTTATTTATTTTAGACAGAGAGAGACAGAGAGACAGAGAGGCAAGTGGAGGAGGGGCAGAGAGAGGGAGACACAGAATCCAAAGCAGGCTCTAGGCTCTGAGCTGTCAGCACAGAGCCCGATGCGGGGCTCGAACTCACAAACTGCAAGATCATGACCTGAGCAGAAGTCAGATGCTTAACTGACTGAGCCACCCAGGTGCCGCCCCTAGCATCACCTATTTTTACAAGCCTAGGTATCCCTCCTCTGCACTCTGCCTCCAGACATCCCCTTACACTGTGTGGGGCTTACTTACACACTTATGAGATGGTTCCGATTGCATGAAAGCACTTTACGTATGTTAGTTCATTTAATAGCAGTTGTCACTCTGCATGATGATTGGTCTTCTCTTTGTCTAAATGGTAAATAGGGACTATTTTGTTGCAATTTTTCCCTCATACCTTTTCAGGTACTAGGAAAGTATAGGTATGAGCTTAATGATTTGTTGAATTAATGAATGTCAATACAAGTGAAGGCACGGACTGGTTGCTACATCATTTTACTCCAACAAGCAAAGTGAGCATCTAGGGCAGACTAGCTACTGAGCTTTCTACCTGGTGTGCTATCACAAAGCCCAGCCATATCTGGAGAAGTCCGCAGGGTAAGTCACATGCCATGCCCAATCCTCAGGTGTCTCAACTGCCTTACTCTCTTCTTTCACTACAAGCAGCTCCTTACAACCACCTCAAAGTAACTACTGTGTACCTTGCATCATTCTGGCCTCCCACACACATGGTCTCATTTAATCCCCACAACAGCCCTGAAGATGGGCATCGTCATCATCCCTGAGTTTACATATGAGAAAACTGAGGTTCAGAGAGGGTGCAGAAACTTTGTTTAAAGAACCAGACTTGTGGGAAGCTACTTGTTTAAGGTGAGATTGACTCTATCAACAGCTGGGGATTTCAGGAGGTGATTGACTTGCAACCTCCCAAGAAGTGATAAAAAGCAGAGAACCAGGTGCTCAGTCGGTTAAGCATCTGACTTCGGCTCAGTTCACGATCTCACAGTTCATGAGTTAGAGCCCCGCGTGGGGCTCTGTGCTGACAGCTCAGAACCTGGAACCTGCTTCGGATTCTGTGTCTTCCTCCTCTCTCTCTGCACCCCCCCCCCCCCCCCGCTTCCTCTCTTTCTCTCTCTCTCTCAAAAATAAAGAAACATTAAAAAAAAAAAAAAAAGGCAGAGAACCTGGTGGCTCAGTTGGTTGAGCATCTGACTCTTGATGTTGCTCAGGTTGTGATCTCTCAGGCGTGGGATTGAGTTCCTTGTCAGGCTCTGTGCTGGGCACAGAGTCTGCTTGGGATCCTCTCTCTCTCTCTCTCTCTCTCTCTCTCTCTCTCTCTCCCTCTGCCCTTCCCCTGTGTGCACACATTCACTCTCTCTCTCTCTCTCTCTGTCTCAAAATAAATAAACATTAAAAACAAAAAGGCAGAGAACTATCCTGATAGAACTGTAATCCCATGGAGTACAGAGCCTGCAGAATGCTAGGAAAGCGAGCTGGACTCTACTTGGCCACGTGGAACCAGGTGACAGAAGCCAAGGCCAGGCCAAGGAGAAGGAGCAGAAATTGGGCAGGTGGGTGGTCCCATCTTTCCTGAGGAAGGGTAGGGTGAGGGAAAGATCTGTAGGCAACTGACCCAACTTCTCCCCCACGTGTCTGAGACCTCAGTTCACAGGATCTAAAACTCCTCATTTTTTTTTAACTTTATTTTTTAAAATTTACATCCAAATTAGTTAGCATATATAGTGCAACGATGATTTCAGTAGTTGATTCCTTAGTGCCCCTTACCCATTTAGCCCATCCCCCCCCACATCCCCTCCAGTAACCCTTAGTTTGTTCTCCACATTTATGAGTCTCTTTTGTTTTGTCCCCCTCCCTGTTTTTATATTATTTTTGTTTCCCTTCCCTTATGTTCATCTGTTTTGTCTCTTAAAGTCCTCATATGTAAAACTCCTCATTTTTAAGTGGAAAAGTAAAGACTAGTTTTCTATCTTTTCCTACCATTTTTTCTTCCCACCAACCCGTGGAAGACGTGTGCCCATTGGGCCGGAGGGTAGCAGCTGGAGGAAGAAGAGAACTGATTTGGATGAGGGACCTGGCTCGCTCTCACTAAATCCCAACTTCCCAGACAGGGAAGCACCCTGTCCACAGCCCAGGCCTCTCTTCTTCTCTCCCCCGGCTCGCAGGCAGGGGCTGCTTGCTGGCTATTGTAAAAGTAGTCTTTGTTCTTGGAGTTCAACCAGCACAGGCCTCAAATTTCCGAGACACCCACAGCTGGCAGTCCCTCCCACACCACCTTCGTGACCTGAGGCTAAAGAAGGAAAAAGCTGGCCATAAACGTCCTGGGCTAAGAAACTAAAGCCTCCTCCCAAGAGAGATCACCCATGAGAAGACCCTCTGGATTCCTCCCCGGAAAGCAGGCACGACACCGGAAACAGAAGTTCTCATAAAGACAAGCACGAGGAAAGCTCACTTCACGAGGATTGTAGGGATAAGTGACCCATACAGTGCACGGTACAGAGATAGGGCAGCAAGATCACAAGACATGGGCCTAGTCAGGGGGATGAGCACATCTAAAGAAAGACTGGGTGGGGAGTGCTTTGGTGTGATGTGGGGTGTGGTCAGCAAAGAGCAGAGAAAATCAGAGGGCACAAAAGCAGGTTCTGAAGTGTGCCCAGCACTGCGGTGGGGCGGGGGGGGGGGGGGGGGGGCGCGACATTCAGTGGTCGCAGGAGAAGGGTTAAGCTGGAACTAGGGGGAAGGAAGTATCCCTCCATCTGGCCATCCATCTACCTTGTTAACACATCTTCTGGTCCCTGATCTGGTTTTCTAGCCACCAGAGAACAGGGAAATGCAGTGTCCAGGATAGAATACAAACATTCAGAGGCCAGGACAGGGATGCATGGCCCTTGTGCATTAATCAGCTAGCCTGAGCTGATGTCTGACCCCAAGGGTCTCACCACCTATGGATGTCCTAGGAAAACGTGTCTCTAGAATGTGAACGAACGGATCTTTAGCAGCTACATCCCAATAACTGGTCTAGAACCCAGGGAACCAGAGGCCAAAAATATGGTTTCCATACACTCACATATGATTAATCAACCCCACAAAATTACTTGGTAAACTGAAGTACCTGCTGGAGAGCTGGCCGGCCTCACCTTAGTGACAGCCATACGCTGCTGGCCAGGGCGGCCCACCTACCTGCACTTGTAATTTCTAGAGACTATAAAAACCAAGTATTAGAATTTGTTATTTATTATTATTATCATTAACTTGTGGGTTTTTCTCCAGATATATAGCTGAGGACAAGGAAGAGCGACTGAGGTATGCATGAAAAAAGAGACTGGGGGCGGCTGGTGGCCAAGTCGTTTAAGCATCCGATGCTTGATTTCGGCTCAGGTCATGATCCCAGGGTCGTGGGATGGAGCCTTGTGTCGGGCTCTGCACTGAGTGTGGAGCCTGCTTAAGATTCTCTCTCTCTGCTCTCCCCTGCTCTCTCTCTAAAATAAAAATTAGGGGCACCTGGGTGGCTCAGTCGGTTAAGCGGCCGACTTCGGCTCAGGTCATGATCTCGCGGTCCATGAGTTTGAGCCCCGCGTCGGGCTCTGTGCTAACAGCTCAGAGCCTGGAGCCTGTTTCGGATTCGGTGTCTCCCTCTCTCTGACCCTCCCGTGTTCATGCTCTGTCTCTCCCTGTCTCAAAAATAAATAAAACGTGGGGCGCCTGGGTGGCGCAGTCGGTTAAGTGTCCGACTTCAGCCAGGTCACGATCTCGCGGTCCGTGAGTTCGAGCCCCGCGTCAGGCTCTGGGCTGATGGCTCGGAGCCTGGAGCCTGTTTCCGATTCTGTGTGTCCCTCTCTCTCTGCCCCTCCCCCGTTCATGCTCTGTCTCTCTCTGTCCCAAAAATAAATAAAAAACGTTGAAAAAAAAATTAAAAAAAATAAATAAATAAAACGTTAAAAAATAATAATAATAAAATTAAGTTAAAATTAAAAATAAGGCTCTTAAAAAAAAAAAAAAAAGAGGAGTCTGAGGGCACCCGGGTGGCTCAGTTGGTTGAGTTTCTGACTTCAGCTCAGGTCACGATCTCGCGGTTGATGGGTTCAAGCTCCATGTCAGGCTTTGTGCTGATGGCTCAGAGCCTGGAGCCTGCTTCAGATTCTGTGTCTCCCTCTCCCTCTGCCTCTCTCCTGCTCATGCTCTGTCTCTCTCCCAAAAATAAACATTAAAAAGAAAACTTAAAAAAAAAAAAGAGGAGTCTGGCTGAGCATATCGTCTGGCAAGAGCCATCTTAGGGGAAAGAGGGACATCCAAGACAGAGCAGTCCCGAGCCAGGTCTCCCAGGTGGGATAGACTGGCACAGGGGAGAGAGATCCAAGAAAATGGCCTTGGCAGGATGACAGGTCCCATAATGATCAGGCAAGCCTTGGATGGCAAACGTATTAACAGATGTGCAGGTCTGAGCAGGAGGCTGGCCGTCAAAAGGGTTAAGGATTCTGTAGTGAATCTCCTACTTCGTCCTTTCATTTCTCCTGTTCAGTTTTTCAGCCAGGAATGGTCTCTGGAATTAAATGGCCTTTCCCTCCTTTTTTTGCACATGCCCCATTCTGAAGACAGGCTCCGTGCCCCCCTGGGGACTGCAATGCTTGCTTTTGATGTCTCTTGGGAAATTTTGAACAAAGGCTCTAAATACAGCTCAAAACCCTTGCACAGAACCACACAAAAGGCAGAAGGAGGCTTGTATGACGTGGAACCCATCAGAAGTAAAAGGCTCTGTGTCCAGGGCCCGTGACACTCAGATCGGGATACAGGATTTCTCTAACCAAAGCTCCTGGTCCCAAGTGTAAGGCAGACTGGATTCCTTTCAGGAAACCATGCATGGGTATGCTCTTGTACAGAATCTCTCCAACGTTATTCTTGGCTCTGCTAACATTGCTTTGGCTTTAAAAAATCAATAAATAAAGCAAGCAGAAGGTCCCTTCACATCCGGGCCGGACTAAAAGGGCTTTGCCCTTACCAAGCCAAAGGAATATTCGGTTCAAGCAGATATATTATGCTGGATACTTTCACTTGATTTTTCCTTGGGAGGGCCAGCGGTGCACGGAAGGCTTTGCTACGTATGACAATCAGTGTTGCTAAGCTACCAAAAGTCACTGTAGTGAGAGAAGAGCCAGAGATTGGGGGGCTGGTTGGTAGGACATCAGCAGGAGAAAGGGAAGAAGGGACAGGAAATCAAGTCCCAATCACACAATGATTTTTAAGTCTCTGAAGGGACATTGCCGAATCCTGAAAGTTTCAGTTCTAGAAAGTGGATCAAAATCCTTTCCAGTGATCCTGACATGACATGACATGACATGACATGACATGACATGACATAAAGAAGGTATAGAAAGAACAGCTCTTACTCCTCTGGGCACTTTGATCCTGATCTAAATCAAAAGGAAGAATGCCTTGATCTCATTCTATTATTTATTCTAACATGTTTGCCTGACAACCCGGGTACAACAAACTTTTATCTAGCAGGAGCTCAATAAACACTTGGTGGTGGACTGGCCAGTGCTCTCCCGGGGAGGAGATGACCAGTGCTCTCCCTGGGAAGAGACCACAGGGATGGAGGGTCAGCGGGGGAGGGGAGAAGAGTGTGTGTGCAAAGCTGTGCAGTAACAGTCTGCCTGTGATTCAGAGGGTGTGATACAGGAAGCTGTCACTCATAGGCTTTTGTCACCAAAGTCAACAAGCATACTTTTTTTGCACCACATAGTGGAGTTTTTCCAGTTTTCCACCTTCCGTTAAAATCCCACAGCTTACTTCTCCCAAGCAAAGAGGCCAAGAAAAGAATCCATATTGTCAGAACTAGCCACAAGGTAAACAAAGACAAAGAAAGAGTGTGCTAGCCAATTAAACAGAAACGCAGGCTCCTGGCAGCGACATGACCCAGTTTTTCCATTCACTTGATGTAAGTAAACCCCCTTTACTGAGATGGCCCCTTTGGCTTCAGGGGGGAAAAACAAGAAAGGTTTTCCATGTGTTTCTACAAGACTTCTCTACCTCCTAAGAAACAGCAAAATTCCATTAGACCCAATTCCCATTCAATGGAAAGGAAGCAGGCAGGGCTTTGGCAGCACACAGGCCTGGGTTCGAATCCTTGTTCTGTTTCATCCAAACCAGTAGCCCTGAGGTCCAGAGCAAGTTGGCTGAGCCTGTCCAAGCCTCAGTTCCCTCGCTTACAGAACAGAGACGTCAGTAACCATCACACAGGTTGCTGACACAACTAGAAAAGACAATCCATGTTCAGAAAACTAAGTGTTCCTTTCCCTGCAACTTGGAATCACACCACACCTAAGGGATGTAGTGCAGGAACCATGGAAAGCACAGAAAAGGACAGAAGACTGGGCTTAAGGAGCTTTTTATTTTGTTTTTTAAAAAAAAATTTTTTTTAATGTTTATTTTTTTGAGAGAGAGAGACAGTTGTGTGAGCGGGGGAGGGGCAGAGAGAGAGACACACAGAATCCTAAGGAGGCTCCAGGCTCTGAGCTGTCAGCACAGAGCCCGATGCAGGGCTCGAACTCACCAGCTGTGAGATCATGACCTGAGCTGAAGTCAGACGCTCAACTGACTGAGCCACCCAGGCGCCCCTATTTTGTTTTTTTAATGTTTATTTATTTTTGAGACAGGGAGAAACAGAGCATGAGTGGGGGAGGGGCAGAGAGAGAGGGAGACCCAGAATCTGAAGCAGGCTCCCAGAATCTGAGCTGTCAGCACAGAGCCCAACACAAGGCTCAAACCCACGAACCGTGAGATCATGACCTGAGCCAACGTTGGACACTTAACCGACTGAGCCACCCAGGCGTCCCTTAAGGAGCTTTTAATGGGGGAAAAAAAAAATAAGGAGGGGGACTACTCCACATCTCAGAACAGGGGAAGGTTTGGCAAGATTTTTAAGGCTTTAAAAAACCAGGGTATGTTAAGGTCTTCAAACTACAGCTGGGATGTCAGAGGACTTTCTAGATACATTGGAACTTACACAAACACTAACTGGTCCACTCAAAATGCCAGACTCAAAAAACAAGATCCAGAAAGCTAGGAGTTTTTCTAATTCTTAGAGCACAAGGAGAAAGCACCATACCCTTGTGGTTAAGGGCTTATGCCCGTCAGTAAACAGGTTCAGATCTCAGCCCCTCCACCCACCAGCAATGCGACCCATGCCTGCTTGGAGGAGTTGGTGAGAAAGGCAGACCACTACGCCCAGTCCCCGAGCATGTAAAATGCTTACTAAGGGGTGAAGTTCCTGTTGTTGCAAAACACTGAAAAGCTCTGAGCCCTGATACACGGAGTGATTTTGCAATTCGGTGTGTCGAAAAGAAGATGGTGGGAAGGCAGAGATAAATGAGAAATGCAGACAGATTCATCCTGGGGGGTTGTGCAGGATGCAAAATGAGAGCGGTGCCTGGGGTTTCAAGTTTAAGGCCACGAATACTTCAGAGCCCACGGATACTCCTTGTACTTCAGAGGGAGGAACAAAGCGCCGGAATGCTTTGTCTTTGCTCCCCCTGGACTTGCCACACAAAATGTACCCCTCACTCACAAAGAGCATGCGGGAGCACAGCCAGTTCGTAATCCCTACCATTCATTAGTCTACAGCAAAACGCCCCAAACCTAAGGTCCAAACTTACCAAGACATCAAATTCAAAACAACAAAAGTCGACACCTCATATGTAAAGGATCTTAATTAAACAGTGTCAAAAATGCAAATGTGTATGCAGTGTCTGGACCTACTGATTATGAAATAAACTTGATTAAGAACAAATCCCTTTTAAGAAGAGGAAAAGAACCCTGCAACGCTCATGAACATCAAATGCTGTTCTCAATTAGCCCTTTTCCTCCGAACTTCACAAAGTACCAGCAGGTGGGAGATAATTAACGTTTTAATAAAACTTGTTTTACATGCCTCAGTTGGAACCTTTTTGTTCTGCAAAGCTTTTCCCTGTCCAGCCCCAAGATGCACCCACAAAGTAAGATTTTTTTTCACAACATTATTTTTCTGGTTACATTTTGGGGGTTTTATAACTTCAGGAAGATGAAGGTAGAGGAGGTAATTTATGAAAAGGAGTATTTCTCTTTATCCATATTTACATTCTGCAGGGGAGGGAGTTGGGTTTTTCGGTTCTCCTCCCATGCCTGTCAGGGGAATAAAGTCCTTGCTCCCACTTGACAAGATTTACAGAGCAATGAGAGGTCTGCAGACTGATACAAACTGTACAGCCCACTTCATGAGTGCACCCCCTCCCCCCATTTGCAAGAATTGCTGACTTTGACAGCTTGGATTTTTCCCTTTAAAGACAAATCTCTTGTCTTTAAATGCAGTCTTCTTGTAGCTTCTCACCCTCACCTGCAAACCTCAACATCCACGTGAGCCTGTTTCAGTATAAAAATGCTGGGGCGCCTGGGTGGCTCAGTCGGTTAAGCGGCCGACTTCACCTCAGGTCACGATCTTGCGGTTCATGAGTTGAAGCCCCGCGTCGGGCTCCGTGCTGACAGCTCAGAGCCTGGAGCCTCCTTCGGATTCTGTGGCTCCCTCTCTCTCTCTCTCTGCCCCTCCCCTGCTCACACTCTCACTCGCCCGTGCGCGCTCTCTCTCTCTCTCTCTCTCTCAAAAATAAACAGTAAAAAAAATGCTAATGCTTGAACATTTTTCACTGAGTAGGTCTTCAACACTTACATCCTGCTGCCCATAACACAATGTTGGCAGCACACAAGCGAACAGTATACGCTGCAGAGACCAACTCATAAAGCCATTCTAAGCTGAGACATGGAGGAGCACTGTCTTCCTTTTCAGAAAAGGAAACCGAAACACTTGAGAAAAAGAACTGTGTTGCTTGCACACAGGGGATCAGAACCCAAGACCTGGGCTTTTACTTCTGGATGGATCAGAGACTACATCCCATCTGAGAGTAACCTAAGCTAACCCCACCATGCACAACCCAATAATTATAATTTCTGGCATTTTAATTGGACTCAGACCTCAGGGTTTGAATTTAAGAGGGTGAGAGCTACAGGAATCTGTGTAGGGATTACGGCTGGAAGGTTGCCTGCAAGTTACAGTTTATTTTCTCCTCAGGCCTTTCCAAACCCCCACCCCCCACCCCCACCCTCCCTTCGGCTGCCTCTGCTCTGCCACTGCTCTGCCACGGCAGGGCCAGGACGGCCACCATCCAAACACCATGTTCCTTTCCAGCGCTGGAGCCTCTCAAGCCCGTTCCCACACAACCACGCCTGTACAAGGGTCTGTACAGCAGGGCTTTCCCACCTGGGCACTACTGGCATTTTGTTGGGGTGCTGCCTTGTGGGTTAGAGCATATTGACAGCACCCCTGCTCTCTATGCGTTAGATACCAGTAACACACACCCAGTTGTGACCAGCAAAAAATGTCTCCAGAAGGCACAGGAGAGTTTTAGGGCAGAGAACCTATTCTGTGTGATACTGTAATGGGGGACACGTGTCATTATGCATTTGTCAAAACCCACAGAATATACAACAGAGAGAATGAACCCTAATGTAAACGATGGACTTTAGTTAAAAATAATGTATGAATATTGGCTCATCCTTGTAACAAATGCACCACATTAATGTAAACTGTTAGTAATAGGGGAAACGGTGCGGGGGGGGGGGGGGCGGGTAGGAAGAAAGGGGGTATATGGGGATTCTTTGTACTTTCTGTTCAATTTTTCTGTAAGCTGAACTGCTCTAAAAAATAAAGTGTGTTAATAAACCTACAAGTACACAGAACAATTGATGGTTTCCAGAAGGGGGGATGGGTGGAAGGATGGGCAAAATGGGTTCTGTTCCTTTTTTTAACGTTTATTCATTTTTGACAGACAGAGAGTGAGCAGGGGAGGGGCAGAGAGGGAGACACAGAGTACAAAGCGGGCTCCACACTCTGACCTGTCAGCACAGAGACTGATGCGGGGCTGGAACCCATGAACCATGAGGTCATGACCTGAGTCGAAGTCAGACACTTAACAAACCCAGGCGCCCCCAAAATGGGCTTTTTTTTTTTTTTTCAACGTTTTTTATTTATTTTTGGGACAGAGAGAGACAGAGCATGAACGGGGGAGGGGCAGAGAGAGAGGGAGACACAGAATCGGAAACAGGCTCCAGGCTCCGAGCCATCAGCCCAGAGTCTGACGCGGGGCTCGAACTCACGGACCGCGAGATCGTGACCTGGCTGAAGTCGGACGCTTAACCGACGGCGCCACCCAGGCGCCCCAAAATGGGCTTTTAAAAAAAGAATGAATCATAAAAAAACTGTAATTAAAAAATTAAGTTTATTAATTAAAAAAAAAAAAAGAAAGTCCCTAGACACTGCCATATGTCCTTATAGGGCAAAACTGTTCCCAGTTTTACAGTCCATATACTGCTGTATGGGGCAGGCTAAGTCCCTGGAGTGAGCTGACCAGTCCAGCTGTATCCAGTCACACTTCAGGATGGAAAAGGGGAGTTTTCTGGGTGTCCGGGGATCACAGACACTCTTCTAGAGGATAATCTTATTAGGAGAGAAAGTACCTCTCTTAGGAAAGACCAGGCAAAGTCCACGCAAAGTCCACACAGAGGGACCCAATCCTCCTGTCCTGGCCTCAAAGACAGCACCTCAGACACTACATGCCATCCTAGGCAAGAACGCCCTCTTTAGTGTCCCCTTTGTCAAGACTGATCTCTAGGCCCATAAGGAATGGAGGGCCCTGGGCTTCCAAGAGGCCAAAGCAGTATCTAAATCGCACCCGAGATGCTTCCAGTGGCAGCTGCCACGGCTCACCTCGGTGTTTCTGTCCGAAGGCTCTGGCAGGGTTACACTGGGGACAGCGAACCGTGTGCACTACCCTCTGCTTTGTACGCCCCCCCAGAATGCATGATGAGATGTGACAACATCAAGTGTGCATCCACTAGGCAGACAGCAGTGCACGCGCACACCTGGAACATGAACAACACGGGTGTTGTTACCAGTAATAGAGTCGATGCCCCCCCCCCACACCCCCTTGACTCCTGACTCCTCCTTTCACCTGTGGTCCCATTTCCTTCCTCTTTCCTCTTATCCTGTCACCCCTTCCTTTGACAGTGCAGCTTCTCTCAAAGAAAGAGGACAAAACGAGGCTCCCCAGAGAGGCAGGAAAACAAGGGATGACAATACACACATTGGGAGGAACACTCGGGGCACGCCTCCGCAAAAAAAGTCAGGCAGGCAGGCAAACCGCACGAATGAGCATTCCCAAGCAGCTGCAGTGATACTGCCCGGCTTAGAAAGACCAGAGCTCTCCCAACACCGTTAATTTTTGTCTCCACTCTCAAGTTCTTCCAAGGTTGGACCTTTTGGTAACATGGGTCTTACGAATTGCTCCTCCACCTTCCCAGGCTGCCGGGAGGATTAAACAGGATCATGTGCATCTAGCACTTAACCTGGTGCCCGGCACACAAACTGGCCCTCGAACAACACGGGTCTGAACTGCGCGGGTCCACTTAGACGCGGATTCGTACGGTTCTGAAAAGACAGTTTCTTTTCCTTCTGATTTCCTTAATAACGTTTTCTTCTCTCTAGCTGACTTTACTGTAAGAATACAGGATATAATACATATAACATGCAAAATATGTGCCAATCGACTATTTATGTTACTGGTAAGGCTTCCAGTCAATAGTAGCCTATTGGTAGTGAAGTTTGTGGGGAGTCAGAAGTTATACATGGAATTTTAACAGCGCAGGAGGAGGGTGCCCTAGCCCCGTGTTGTTTAAGGGTCAATTGTACATGTTTACTAGATGGTTTCAGCTATCATCTAAATTTGTACATCGGGGCACCTGGGTGGCTCAGTCAGTTAAGCGTCCAGCATCCGACTTCGGCTCAGGTCATGATCTCACGGTCTGTGAGTTCCAGCCCCTCCTCAGGCTCTGTGCTGACAGCTCAGAGCCTGGAGTCTGCTTCAGATTCCGTGCCTCCCTCTCTCTCTACCCCTCCCAGCTCCTGCTCTCTCTCTGTCACGCAAAAATAAACATTAAGAAAATTAAAAACAAATAAATAAATTAATTTGTACGTCGACTTCTAGCTAACTCTAAACACTTATTAAGCCATCCATTTCCCCCCACTTATCTTTACCAATCCTAGCCCAGGGAAGTGTCTGTGGAATTGACATTCATTTTTATGGACAGAGCTGTTCCTGGCAACAGGAGCTTCTCGTCAGGTTCAGAACTCCCTTAAACCCAAGGGCGCCTGGGTGACTCAGTTGGTTAAACTCTGACTCTTGTTTCTGGCTCAGGTCACAGTCACGTGGTTTCCTGAGTTGAGCCCCATGTTGGGCTCTGTGTTGCCAGCGCAGAGCCTGCTTGGGATTCTCTCTCTACCCCCCCCCCCGCCCCTCCCCCGCTCATGCTGTCTCTGCCTCTCAAAACAAATAATAAACTTAAAAAAAAACCAAAAAACAAAAAACCTCCCTTAAACCCATCCCAACAGACACTTCAGCCTCTCCAGATCTCCGAGACTTTAAATAAAAAGGACCAAGCGGCACAGATTACCAAAACTGACTGAGGGCTCTACCATAGTGTGTGCCCATTCGACAGCTCATCCCATTTCTCAGTTGCCTCACATCACAGAGAATATTCTCTTTCTCTCTCTCTTCCCCGCTCCCCCCAAACCAGTGGTGCCTTCATATCCCTCACTGTTTAGATTATGCCTCTCAGAAAAATCCCTGCAGGAGATAAACACAGGATCTGTAATGGGAACTCCAGCACACCCAACAATAGTGCCACTGTCACACATGTGTGAGCTTTCGTGAAAGCAAGGGATTGGCAACACGAGGCTGCCATGCCCAGGAAAATTATTTCCTGTGGGAAAAAGAAAACAACCTTCAGCTCCTGGCAGGTTCCGGGCAAGCCCAAGCCAGGCTCACCGGAGAACTTGAACGCTCCGTCTTTGGAAACGGAGGCAGACATGAGGGCTGTTCCCACCCGCCCTCGAGTGCCCACTTGGGGGAAAATCAATGCCGCAGCATCAGGGACCTGTTTTTTTCCCAGCACAGCATAAACAAAACCACCACTGCTGGGGGACAATCAATTAGCAAGATGAGTCATGTGGTCAAGAGAAAAAACAACAACAAAAAGAAACTCCATTTCTTTTTGAAAGCACGTTCCGGGGTCGGATGCATTTTTATCCCATCAGTCAGATGTAGAAAGGTGATAGCTTAAATTTAATAAGAGAAAGAAAAGGCTGGGCAGCCTCAGTGACATCCTGTATGTTCTGCTATTATTGAAAGGAAATAGAGCAATTACAGACAGCATAATCTATTAGCTTCAGCGTGCCCCAGTATCACGGTGATCAGCAAAGACTTCTTCGATGCTGTGTGCTCTTCAACTCAGAGTTAAATGAATTCTTGGTTCAGGATTATTTAAGGATGACCTGACGTAACGCACTTAGAAGTTTCCACGGATGGAGCCGGCTGAACAACACTGAATTCTCAAGTAACTACCTACCCACTGCCACTCCTTTCTTTCCTCCTATTCATCTTTGTTCCTACCTCAGCCCTCCCCCAAACCCCTCCAGGCAGTTTTTCCCCAGCTCAGGGTTTCCTGACCTCAGCTCTTTGTGGCAGGGGGCTGTCCTGTGCACAGCAGGACGTTTAACTGCACTCCCCGCTCTGCCCTCTGCCCTCCGCCCCCCGCCCCAGTCATGACAAATAATCCCCACAGGTGCAAAACCCCCCTGGTTTGAGAACCCCTTCCCCAGTCTACTGTACTGTGCTCATTGGGGAGCAAATTCCCTTTTACCTCCCATTGCCTGGGCTACTTTTTGGTCCCAATTTTATCTCCTAAACTTCTATTTTGCTTCTGGGAATCAGTTTGGGTGTCACCTCCTCTGAAAAACTATGACACTCCGCCTTGCCACTCCCCCCTCCGCCACCAAAAAAAAAGGGGGGGTGGGGAAGGGGCTGGGATTCCTCCTCTGTATGCCCACCCTGTCTCATGCATGCTTTTCTGGTAGCACCTACATTACAGTATCATAATGGTCTCCTTACTTCATTATTTAATAATTCATCCATATGGGGTGCCTGGGTGGCTCAGTCGGTTAAGTGTCCAACTGCGGCTCAGGTCACGATCTCACTGTTTTTGAGTTTGAGCCCCGTGATGGGCTCTATACCGACAGCTCAGAGCCTGGAGCCTGCTTCAGAGTCTGTCTCTGTCTCTCTGCCCCTCCCCCACTAAAGCTCTGTCTCTCTTTCTCTCTCAAATATAAACATTTAAAATTTTTTTAAAATTCATCCATCCATTCATTAATGCAACCAATTTTAAAGTGCTGTATAGGAAATATGGCCATGAATGAGACACTTGGATTCCTGCTCCTGTAGGCTCATATTCTAGTGATGGAAGACAGGCAATAAATAATTACAAATAAAATGGCAGGGGCTCCTGGATGGCTCAGTTGGATAAGCATCTGACTTCAGCTCAGGTCATGATCCTGTGGACAGTCTGGTCTGTGGGTTCAAGCCCCATGTCAGGCTCTGTGCTGACAGCTCAGAGACTGGAGCCTGCTTCGGATTCTGTGTCTCCCTCTCTTTCTGCCCCTCCCCACTCACACTGTCTGTCTCTCTCTCTCTCTCTCTCTCTCTGTCTCTCAAATAAACATTTAAAAAAAATGGCAGACATTAATATAAGCTATAAAGTAAATATAGCAGATCTCTCCCCACAAGGAGACTTAGCTCCTTAAGAGCAAAGACTGCTTTATTCGTTATTGTATCTATAGGAATTAGCACTGAGCCTTAAAAACACGAAAACAAAAAACCAGCATTTTCCGCTTTGTCTCTAGGCATATGTCATTTTTTGCTCTCTGTCATGGAGATTTAGGTACAGGGACTCTCTCCTGGGATACAGTAAGCTTCTTGAAGGAAGGATCCTGCCCAATTTGTATATAAATTTTATACAGAAAAATCAGAGGGTTCTGTTAAATGATTTTCCTCAAGCTATGGTTTTTAACACTGAAATTTTTTCTAAAGATAAAGCAGAAATGCTTATATGAAGAGAAAAGCATTTTGTAGATGGAGAAACTGAGGCTCAGAAACGGTGACTTACCCAAGGTCAGAAAAGCCAGTCAACTGGACTGAATGTCTGGCACTAAAACCCAAGCTTCCCTCCCACATACCACTGCCGCTTACAGAAGCCAGACAGATGCAAATCGCGTAGAAATGTCAGGAGAAAACCTCTCTCCTCACAGAAGACTGTTGGCAAACTGTGGCTAGCATGTAGGTGGTGAGTTTATTTACAGGCAAAAGGGATCTGCTGGTCAAAGAGGAAGAAAAATGAATGACATTAATTTTTCATTCTTACCACTGGGACTGGGCCTAAACTTTAGCACTTTATAAGAAGGCCAAAAACCACTCAAAAGCCAACGCCTACAAAGAAGAGGGCCAAAAATTTCTGCCTTTTTCTTTTCAAGAAAGAAAGGTTTGCAATATTTAAAAGCTTGGGGTTGTTCTTGACAGATGTTAAAAAATGACCCAATCTGTGGGGCTAGAAGCACCTTCTAAGAGGCAGAGGTTCCGAGGAACAAGCATGGACTTTAGGAAGTCCGACATGCATTCATGGGGCGTCTGCGTGGCTCAGTTGGTTAAGTGTCCCACTCTTGGTTTCAGCTCAGGTCATGACCTTAAAATTACTGAGTTCGAGCCCTGAATCAGGCTCTGCCCTGACAGTGCAGAGCCTGCTTGGGATTCTCTTTCTCCCTCTCTTTGCCCCTCCCCTGCTTGCTTTCTCTTTGCCCCTCCCCTGCCTGCTCTCTCCATCTCTGTCTCAAAATAAACAAACTTAAAAAGGTGGGGGAGGGGGGGCACCTGAGTGATTCAGTCGGTTGAGTGTCTGACTTTGGCTCCTGTCATGATCTCACGGTTCCTGAGTTTGAGCCCCACAGAAGGCTCGCTGCTGTCAGCCTGTCAGCGCAGAGCCCACTTTGGATCTTCTGTCTCCCTCTCTCTGCCTCTCCCCCACTTGCACTCTCCCCAAAATAAATGAAATTTAAAAAAAAAAAAAAAAAAAAAAAAGGAAGGCTGACATGCATTCAAATTTGTACCCACTTAGCCTCTCCAAATTCAGGAATCTGGAAGGAGAGGGTATGATATCTAAGTGGAGTGGGATAACAGTACCCACTGTTACAAGCCAACATTATCTTCTTCCTTTTCTGCAGTTCATGCCAGGGAAGGACCTTGACCTGGGAAATAGGCCAGCTGGTTTCACCTGCGAGCTCTGCCCCGACTCAGAGTGACTCAAGTACTGCAGCCGCCATGACCTCTCGCTTCCTCACTGGAACCTACCTCAGACAACACAGGACTAAAGGACGCTTTGTCAGTTAAAACCAGCAAGGTGCCAGAGGGCAAGCTGTAGGGACTCAATAAATGTTAGCTAAATCTGAATCAACTGGATTTTGTCCTGTAAACACTCATCAGGAAAGTTCCCCCCTCAACTTGGGAGTTTAAACACAGCCTGATGCAGTGCCATGTGTCAGCTGGACAGTGATGCTGGCAGGAGGTTCCAGCCGTTCCATGGTCATGGTCCCAAAAATACCCCCGGGTGTTTACTCCAGCTGATGAGTCAAGACTGAACCTGAAACCAAGGGAAAGTATTATTACTCACCACCTACCTCTCACCAATCTTACCACTGTTCACACACACAAAGAACAAATATCTGTGATCCTACCCAGACATAAACCAACGTGAGCTATATCATTCTTAAAAAAAACTATAGCGGTAGGGGCGCCAGGGTGGCGCCAGGGTCGTTTGAGCATCTGGCTCTTCATTTCGGCTCAGGTCATGATTTCAGCGTTCATGAGATCAAGCCCTGTGGAGGGATCTGTGCAGACAGCATGAAACCTGCTTGGGATTCTCTCTCCCCTTCTCTCTCTGTTCCTCCCCTGCTCTCTCTCCCTCTTTCTCTCTCAAAATAAATAAACATTAAAAAAAAAATTTTTTTAACTATAGCAGTAACAGGAAAACAAAATTTCTTAAACTTCCAATATCAACTTCTGATATCTACAACCTTCAAGCAGAAGGTATCAGAATGTCTTTGTGAAGCCCAAAACTCATGGTGAAGGTCCTAAGCATAGCTATATGGAGGCAGGCACAGACCATTAGGGAGACAATAGGTATGAAAAAGATGCCACCGGGGGAACCTGGGTGGCTCAGTCAGTTAAGCATCTGGTTCAGGTCACGATTTCACAGTTGGTGACTTCGGGCTCTGTGCTGACCAGGCGAAGCCTGCTTGGGATTCTGTCTCTGTCCCTCCCCGGCTTGCACACTGGCACTCTCTCTCGGTCTCAAAACAAATCAAAAAACTTCAAAAAAAAAAAGAAAAAAGAAAAAGAAAAAGAAAACGATGCCACCAGAAAGCTTACTGCCTCAAGGGGCTGTCTTACTCTGCCCTGTCCCCCCTCCAAAGTCAACTGTGTTGTTCAGTAACACTGAACTCTTGGAGGTATCATTATCCCCATCCTCCAGATGGAACATTAAGATTCAGAAAGGCCGTGGAACCTGCCCAAGGTCATGCAATCCCTAAGTGGCTTAGCAGGACTCAAACCCAAGATGTCTAACTCCACAGCCGGAGGGCCTGACAGCTGCCTTAATTTACAGCTCAGAGTAACTCCCTCCTGGCGTGACCCCTCGGAGGCACCCCCCACCCCACCCCACCCCAACAAACACAGGTTCTTAATAAAATTCATGTCCCTTTGTGGGGAAAAGGCACTAGTCTGTGGACAAGGAGGAGTTAAGGCCACATTTCCAGACTTCGTTTTCTCAGTTTTGTGGGCTGAAGTCAGACTTGTAGCATTAACTTTAATGCAAATTTTTTTTGGAGGTGATTCACACAGAATTCCTGCCAAGAATTTTAATAATTAGGCTGAATGAGACCAAACTCTGTCAGTACATGCCTAACGACATCTGCTGATGTAACAGTTATCCTGGAAGCCCCACGAAGCCTGGGGAAGGGTGGGGGCACAGGCCATGTGCAGGGAACAGGCTGGGCAGTGGAGAAAGACACCTGTAGGCTGCCCACGATTTCCGCCTTCCATCCAATTAACAACCGGCTCCACTTTTATAATGTCTCGTAGCCAACGGGGACGAAAGGAAGGGACACAAATCAGAAGAGGCTCATAAAAGAAAAATGTTTCCCAGTGGTCTCTTTTCTACCGCGAGTCAAGGGCTATAAAGCGTTTCTCTCTAATGTGATTTTCAGCCTTTTCCCCTGCCCTAACTCAGTGCATTCCCAACAGTAACAGGGACTCACCCACAGGGCTGGATTTCTTTAAGGGGAGAGGGAGAGAGAGGGAGAATCAAAATCTTTACTCCCCACCCTTCAAGAATCAGATTCTTAAGGGTGGGGACCCGCAGTGTTTGGCAAAGGCCCCTAGAGAATCTGTTTCCCATCTTCCTCTCCACTTCTCTCCCAGTCACACACAAGCACAAGCATACACACTTGTGTGTTCACACACAAACTCATACTCTCACACTCGGAGCACCACGGACCCCAAACATGTCCAGTGCCACTGGATCAAACCTTTCCTGGAAGGTGGGTTCATTAAAAACACAGAAATTATAGTCAAATTATAAAATAACATAAGCTTCTTAAAGTAGTCTTCAAAACAGAGACGTTTGGGTCAACCTGGCCCTTCCGAAAAAAGTGAGGGGCACTGTCACATGCCAGAATGTTAGCGAAATACAAAGGCATATTATTTGTGTAAGACACAAATTATGCTTTTGCAAACCACGGGAATGGTGCTGGCCATTGCTGTCCACTAGAAGTGTTATGTGAGCCATCTATATAATTTTAAATTTCCTACCAGTCCCATTAAAAAGGTAAAAAAGAGACAGATGAAATTAATATATATTTTTTAATTTTTTTTAATGTTTATTTTTGAGAGAGAGACAGAGTGTGAGCGGGGGAGGGGCAGAGAGAGAGGGAGACCCAGAATCCGAATCAGGCTCCAGGCTCTGAGCTATCAGCACAGAGCCTGACACTGGGCTCGAACTCATAAGCTGCGAGATCATGACCTGAGCCAAAGTTGGATGCTTAACTGACGGAGCCACCCAGGCACCCCTAATCTTAATATATTTTAACTCAATATACTCGCAACATTATCCTTCCAACATATAATCAATGCAAACAAGTATTAGTGGGATATTTTACATTCTTTTTTTCCATACTTAGTCATTGAAACCCAGAATGCATTTAAAACAGCACATCTCAATTCTGGGTGCTCAACAGTAACATATGAGGCCGGTGGCTACTATGTGGACTATGTGGCTCTAGGAATTCCCCAGAGTTCCAGCTTCCTTCTCAGTTGTATATTTCTGAATGACTGGCCTGTAAATAATAAATACATACTATGTTTTTTAAATATTTTTAAAACAGAAAAAGCCACTTTTCAAATGGTTCTGCGCAAGTAATCTTAACCTTCTTGAGCTTCAGCTTCATCAAACGTAAATGGAGATGAAAATATGCCCACACAGCTTCCCTTACGGGGCTGTTGTACGCATCCTATGCTATAATGTTTATTTATGACAGTGCTTTGTACGGTGCCCATGCAAATGTTAATTATTGTTGTCAGAGCTCCTGGAAGAAAATAGATCATCCTTGCAGATCAATAGCATTCTTCTCTACAGCCTATAAACATTTTGCACACAGCTGTCCTTCCTTCCTGAAGGCATATATAAACAGTAAGAAATACACATCAATAATCCCCTAGCACTGGTACCATACAAGAAGCCATAAACCTACTTTACGGGAAAAATCCCATCATAATTTCCAAGGCATATTTAAATAGATATTTTGTTAAAATGAAGACCTTGCTTTAAAAACACGAAGACATCACTGGTCAGCAAATTCTAGAGGGAACAACTGATGTGGAAAATGTTGGGATTTGGAGCCAGTGGCCAAGAAAGAATTCTTGTGCCATTTTTGGTGCAAAACAATGGTTTTATTAAAGCACAGGGACAGGAACCGTAGGCAGAAAGAACTGCACTGGGGTTGTGACGGATGGCTGATTATATACCTTCAAATTAGGAGGGGGTTAGGGATACTGTAAGTCTCTAAGGAATTTTGGAAGCAGGGTTTCCAGGACCTTGAGATGGCTAGCTGTTGTTAGGAAAAGATCATTTGGTACTAACAAAACCTTAGTCATGAGACCCTTCAGATTTATATCAGTGGGCCATATGCTTGGAGGATGATTGCTAACATATATTGGGCGGCGGGGGGGGGGGGGGGGGGGTAGAGAGAGATAACAGAAGTTTCCGAAGGAGTTTTATATGTTAAAGTAGATTTATAGGATCGGGGCGGTGGGGAGTTGTTGGGCTAAGACTGCCTTTTGCTCTTAGCATGGAGGCAGCTGAGCTCCTAGAGGAATGTCACCCTGCCTGTTTCAATGACTTGTCAATGGCCTGTAAGCTGTAAGAAAATTTAATTTTTTCTTTTGCCTTTGTTTCCCACACCAGGAATGAGCCTTGCCTCCCAGAGAATTAGACAATTCAGAAAACACGTTCTGAACTAGTGAACGAAGTTGGAGAATACCTACCCTCCACACCATGCACGTATTTACCCTGCCTTGTTCCCTTTCCTCCAGCCTCCTGATTCTTTTAAGAGATTTTACAAATTATCTGTGAATTTGGGTGGTTAGAAATAATCGATACTTGGGGCACTGGGGTGGCTCAGTCAGTTAAGCATCCTTGATTTCAGCTCAGGTCATAACTCCTGGTTCACGAGTTCGAGCCCCACATGCTTGGGATTCTGTCGCTCCCTCCCTCCCTGCCCTTCCCCACACCCTCAAAAATAAATAAATAAACGTTAAAAAAAAAAAAAAAAAAAAAAAAAAAAGAGGAGTGCCTGGGTGGTTCAGTCAGTTAAACATCCAACTTCTGCTCAGACCATGATGTCACGATTTGTGAGTTTGGGCCCCTCACTGGGCTCTCTGCTGTCAGCACAGAGCCTTCTTTGGATCTTCTGTCCCCTTCCCTCTCTGCCCCTCTCCTGCTCATGCTCTCTTCTCTCTCAAAAATAAAATAAACATTTAAAAAAATAAAATAAAAAAGAAATAATCAATATTTTAAGATTCAGAAGAAAGCTGTGGTCTAAATATTTTTTTAAGTCTTATTTATTTATTTTGAGAGAGAACACGAGTGGCAGAGGGGCAGAGAGAGAGGGAGAAAGAACCCCCAGAGCCCGATGCAGAATCAACACAGAGCCTGATGCAGGGCTCAATCCCACAGCCATGAGATCACGACCCGAGCTGAAATCAAGAGTTGGATGCTTAACCAACTGAGCCACCCAGGCACCACTAAATATTTCTTGACAGTTGAACAAAGATTTGCTAGATGCCCCTCTACATCCCACTTGTTATGATAATGGAGACAATAATGCAACCCTTGAGTAGTGATTAAGTGAATAAGTGAGTGGTTATTATTTTATGAAGAATGATTTATATAAAGAGAAACCAGAAAGTTTGTTCTCTTTTGAAAATTCATTGTAGGCAGAGAACAAATCCTACTTTGTCAAGGCCATTGGAGGTACTTGGCATTAGCACCCTTCCCTGAGACACAGAATGCCAATCCGGGAAGTGGTCGTGAATGGCATCCCTGAGGGCATCCCCACTTTATAGCTAAGTCATAAATGCACCAGGTTTCTGGAGTCCAGATTGTATCTAAGATCAGCCTTTCCCAAAGTGTTCTACATGATGCTTCTAGTCATTTCATTAAGAACAATGGCAGGGCGGGGGGTGCACCTGGGGGGCTCAGCCGGTTAAAAGTCTGACTTCAGCTCAGGTCATGGTCTCGTGATTCATGGGTTCAAGACCGGCATCAGGCTCTGTGCTGACAGCTCAGAGCCTGGAGCCTGCTTCCGATTCTGTGTTTCCCTGTCTCTCTCTCTCAAAAATAAACAAACATTAAAAGAAGAAGAAACAAGAAAGAAGAAAAAAGAAAGAAGGAGGAGGATGAGGAGGGGGGGGAACAGGCAGAGGTTGCATGGCTAAGTGAGTTTTGGGAAATCCTGGGTCCACACAAAGTTCGACAGGTTCTTCTGCTCATAGCAGTGTTCTGGGGTGGGGGAGTGGGGGGAGGGATTTTTCAAGTATCACATCTGGAGCATTCTCGAGTTGACATGAGCATGTCTTCAGACACTTCCACAGACACTTCTACTTTGATAAATAACACAAAATATACCAGGGGACAGAAAAAAAAAACAATAACAAAGGTAGGTGCTCGGCCAAGAGTACTAGAATACCTGTTGTGTGGTTTTCATACTTGTTGAACTACACATCAAAGCAGACCCTCAACAGTGCTAAACTCGGTGCCGACCGACGGGACTGGCTCAGTGGTAGCTTTGTCCATCTACCCGTGACTTCTCTGTTCTACCAGCCAGGCCACCCCGATAGATACCTGTGGCTCCTGATCAAAGGCATTCCTGCTTTTGTACCTAAAGGTACTAGCAGAAACAGTGTTAACATTGTGAAACAAAATGAATTGTAGTAACTTTTGTTGTCTTCATGAGGTTCCGCAGAGCTTGCTCATAGTAGGAATGCACTACAAAGGAAGAACAATTTCATTTCTGACCCCTGATTTTTCTCCTCTAGAGCCCAATTTGGCTGTTTCAAAAAACCCATGTTCTAATAAATCTCTGGACTGAAGTCATTATGGCTAAATCTGAACAGGGCATGGCGGTGGGGCCCAAACGTGGGCCTCAGGGTCATTATGAAGGTCCTTCCATCCACATGAGCATCCAACATTTTCTGCAGACCCGAAACTCAACAGTACAACTGCTATTATATGAGGGAATCCATGTAACCTTTTATGTTTAAAAAAACAAAACCAAAAACCAAAAAACTAAAAAAACCTCCTCATGTTTTAAGAAAACTGGAGACCAAAATTAGGGCTTTTAATAAATATATGCCCTGCCAGTAATCTGTCCTCTTAGCAAGAGAAGAACACATTTCGACATCTTCTTTTAAGTTAAGATTAATTAAATGATAAAGAAACACTCTGCTCTTGTTTCTTAGTTTTTATCTCATAAAACGTGGCAAAATTTGACCTCACAAATGCTCATAAACCCAAACATTACACAAGTATCCACCCTGAAATTCTACAATTTTCTACTCTTTGGCAAGGAACAGATTAGCAGATATTGTATTTGTTTTTCAGTGATACCAAACAGAGGTAGGTATTGATGTGCCTTTAGAAAAAGTCTCAGTAGAACATTTTGACTGACCTGCACTGATCAGAAAAACAATAAAGCCACCCAAACCATGACGACCTTTGACTATTCACAAAAGACAGCATTTCTTCTGCTGGGGTTTCACAAGGGATGAAAAATGATGGCTTCATAAACTTGAGTTCTAAAGGAAACGAATCTAACTGCTGTAAGTGATGCTTATAAACCAGCTAATGGTTAATGGCATGCAATAGATAACATTATCTAAAGAAATGTTAGCAAGTGAGATCTCCTTTAATATCTATTTCTATCCCCTATAGCTATTATAGAAGAATCATCATGAAATACTCCAAACATAAAGGCAATTTATTTGTCAGGAGAGAAAAATCTTAAAAGTCATTTCACCCATTCACTATGAAGATTCCATGAAGACCTAGAAAAGGGATTGTTTTTTCTAAAAAAATTTTATCCTTGGGACACCTGGTGGCTCAGTAGGTTAAACGTCTGACTTCGGCTCAGGTAATGATCTTACGGTTCTGGTTCGTGAGTTCGAGCCCTGTGTCGGGCTCTGTGCCGACAATGTGGAGCCTGGAGCCTGCTTTGGATTCTGTGTCTCCCTCTCTCTGCTCCTCCCCTGCGTGCGCTCTCTCTCTCTCTCTCTCAAATTTAAATAAATATTAAAAAAAATTTTTTTTAAGTTCTATCCAGTTCCAGGTTGGAGCAACATGTCATACCTTCTAAATCGAACAATCTAGGACTTAGCTTCTAATCTTTGTAACCGGCATAGAGATGATAAAATGTTTTCCAAATGCTGTGGGAATTTTTTTTAAAGCTCCCAATGCTTAATACTCTGGTTTTGCTTTTTTTTTTTTTTTTTTAAAGAATTTCTCATCAGTTCCAAGTTAGAGTTCAATTGCAACAAATACTCAGAACTGATGACTTTTCTTCTTAAACAACATACTTTCTTATACACAGCATTATTGCTTCGATGAATTAATGCCAACAAATGTGGTCAGTATTGTTTCCAGATTCTTCAAGCAATTGTACTCCTTGTACGGTCAACCCAATCCCGTCTGTCCTTGATTTACTTCATTTTCAGTCTTTTGCAAACTCAAAAGTGAAAATGTAGAGGCATCTGGGCCACTTTATTCAGCGACAGAACAAAGAATTTGGGCAGTTCATAGAGTTTCTCACGACAGAACAAAGAATTTGGGCAGTTCATAGACTTTTTCACATAGGTCTTCTAAATACAAAATACACTGTGGAAGGAGTTCCCTCCCTAGATGTAGAGGACTTTGAGAGAGAGGGAGTTTCCATCTTGGGGGGTGGGGGGAGAATACAGACTTTAGGGAAGAGTCCTTCTTGTTATAGCTTATCTTTTATAAGTTTTTTTTTTTTAACTATCCTTTACTGATTAACTCCATTCTGTCTATTCTCTCAAAGGACTCCAAGTTCCCACAATACATATGTATTCAATTTTATTGCTTTGCACTTGATATACTGCTCTGTAACTGTTCAAGGCATTTTCTGTGAACATTATGTTTCTGTCTCCCAAACCATACTCTAAGCTTCTTAACGATAAAAACCATGCCCTGACTCCACCTTGGGACTGCATTAAGTCTATAAATTAATTTTGATTAAATGACATCTTTACAATATTTCACATTTCCAGCTAGGAACAGTCTGTTCTTCCATTGATGCAAGTCTGGTTTTTTTCCTTTAACGTCTAACCAAAGTTCTGTAGTTTTCTCTAACTATGAAGTCAAACGTGCACATGGTAAGAAACTTCAAATAAGTCTATCTCCCCAGGTTTCAGTCTTACCCTTAGAGGTAATCCCTCTCAATGTCTACTTCTGTAGCTCCCAGAACATGTTCATGCAGGTGCATATTTATACAAGCATAAATATCATCTCTCCCCATCCCCTTGCTTTAAAAAAGCTGGGCCAGTTATCAATTTATTACCTCTCAGCTGGTGAAGGAGAAATATTTAAAGGGAACATATCCACCCTCATAGATCAGGCAATGAAGGACAAGTCTGGAGTTAAGAAACGGTAACCTGATACTGGGCACAGAGACTAAATATAAGCATACTATACACAGCACAAATTACCAATCTTTTCATAATTTACTGAACCAGTCTTCTATTCAGAATCACTTATATTGCTTCACATCTTAACTACAAATATTGCTATCATGAATATATTTGTACAGACATCTCTGTTTATATTTGTAAATTCTTTTGGACAAATTCCCAGAAATTGAATTGGTAGGTCAAAGGTTATATACATTTTAATTCTGAGTGACACTGCCAAGAAAATTACATCAGCTTATACTCCCTCTAACCACACGAGTACCTGCTTCTCTACATGCTTGCCCACGCTGTGTATTACCAACTTTTTTTTGTCAGCCTAAATAGTGACATATATTTTACCAGTTGCACTTCTTTCCGTATAAGTGGAATCACGTACCTTTTTATACTCATAAACATGTTTATGTTTCTCTCTCTGTTTAAATTCTTTACTCAAATTTAAGAGCTGCTTATGCATTACCAAAAAAATGGACCTTTTCTCCGTTGTATGCGTTGGAAATCTCTTTCCCCAGTCTGTGGTTTGTCATTTGATTGGCGAAAGCCAATTGTGAATCACACAGAAGTTTTACATTAGAGTCATTTCTTTTATATTCACTGACAAAATCTAGTTTAATTTTCTGAATATGGATATATGTTAACTTCCTTTCAAGAGAGGTGAAGTCAGACAGTAAAATTAACGAGTCACCAAAAATCCTTCCCCTAAATTTATGAGAACTTGGAAGAACAAATAGCTGTTAACCAAACCACTGCCAGCACTCAATGATGTAATTCATCAAAACGGCACATGCCCTGGAAAGGCACATTTTCTCCTTTTGTTTGAAAAGTCTGTTATGCTTGTCAATTTCCCAGAGTCCTCGCAACCCTCTCTGCCTCTAGTAAAAGATGCCTTGGCTTAGCCATTTCAAGAAAGGAGTGATTACAGATGAAGATTTTGGCCCCTGCCCTGCCACAGCACAGACTCTTCAACACAACACCCGATTCAACAGGCAAAGAAAGATTTGGTCAATTTCCCAGAGAAACTATGGCTCAACACAAGACCAAAAGAAAAAATGATAACGAGGCAGGTTCTCCAGCTACCCACCAGGTCCCCAGGCAATGAACGGATGACAGATGTTCTCAGATAACTATTTCTCTTCTGGCACCTTCTTCTTCTTATCCTTACCAGTAAGTAAAAGAACAGAGAAAAATGAAATAGAAAAAAAAAATTTTTTTTTTAATTTCTCTTTTTACCTCCAGTGGCATAAAGTCACTCATGTTACAGCAAGGACATTAACTCTAATTAGAATGGTTTGCCCTCCCAAATTCAGAGAAGATTTTAACTGCATTCTAATTTGTTCTTGGTAGTTGAACATGATGGTACCAAATTAATGTCTGTGTAAATAATAATAATAAATTGTGCCACCACTATGATAAACAAAGATTCATTGTAGAGGGGTTATTTAACAAGTCTCCTACAAATGTTGGTTTACTTAACACACATCTCTAGAATAAATGCCACACGTCTGGATCTGTGGATGTGGAGTCTGTGTGTTTCACAGGGATACTGTCTAATGAGAGACTGAAACACACATGACAATGACTGCAGTAACCTGGAAGTCTTTTAGCAAAAGAATGCATCAAAGTGCTAAGAAAAGCTATAGGGGGAACATACAATCAGTCTGGACGTCAGAGGGGGGAAAGCCTTGGATATGGTGAGTGTGGATTACTCCGAAGAGAAGCCTGGAAATAAAAAGGACAGTGATGGAATGAATAAGAGCTTAATTAAGTGTTCATTAAGGAAGAAGGAAGATTTTTTTAAGGAGGAGGAAGTATACAAAGAGAGCGTAGAGGAAAGACTAAAAACAAATACAGTGTTTACAACTGATAGAGCAAGATGAGACAAGAATATACACAACTCAACAAGTATTTATTGAATGCCACCTTGTGCCAGCATTGGACTAGATGGAGACAAAGATGATTAACAAAGACTTGCTTCTAAGCTTCCAGAAGCTCACAGTCCAGTGAGTGAGGTAATTAATGAAAAATGCAATTTGATAGACAGTATTAAGATATGGGAAGTATAAGGTACTGTTAGGTACATGCAAGGCATATCTAAGCCCTATTTGAGGAACTGGGGCTTCCTGGAAGAAGTGATCTGTTCATGGAATCAAGAGCAGAAGTAGAAGAAAGAAACAGATGAATAAAAATATGAAAGGTGGGGGATGGTAGAAAGGAAGTTGTATTAGAAAAATTGGACTTTATAGTTGACAACAAGTGGGATTATGATTAGGACCCCTGAAGTATTAAACAGTAAAATTCTGGATGACCTCTAGGAATTGTTTCTACAAAAGGACTAAAAGTGAGAATTAATTAGGACACAGCATAACACTCACCAGCTTTGGTGCAGCACAAAGATAGGATATAACAAAGAGAGGGCGCCTGGGTGGCTCAGTCTGTTAATGATATGACTCTTGATTTCGGCTCAGGTCATGATCTCACAGTCATGGCATCGAGTCCCGTGTCAGGCTCTGAGCTGGTAAACTCGGAACTTGCTTGGGACTCTCTCTCTCTCTCTCTCTCCCTCCCTCTCTGCCCCTCCCTCGCTTGCACTCTCTAAATAAGAAAAAAAAAAAAGAATATAACCAGGAAAGACTGGAGCTAGAAACGCAGCAGGGCAGTAGACCCAACAAAGAAACCAGAGGGCACAACACTAAAATGGGTGACCACATATGGGGACAGAGCTGGAATGTCCAGGGTTTCCCCTTGCCAGGTATTCTCCCCTTTTCCCTAGAGTTTTGGTCTCTAAGCAATCACGTCTGTGTTTTTATCTCTATACTCACTTGTAAGCCACAGTCTGAAAAGGCACTTCTTGAAAGGCAAAGATTGGGAGAAAAAATACTGAGGCTCCTAAGAGCTCCTGTCTAGCTGCCAAAGCACTGTTTTAGTCAAATGTCAAATGAAAAAGGAGAAACAGAATGATGATTTTTTTTGAATTGCTTCCAAGGAAAAGTAACCTCTAGTGAAACACTGGGCCCACTTTGCTGGAAATCCTGGCATGTCGACAACAGAAATGGAAGCAGAAAATTGCATCTTCCAGAAAGCATGGTTATCAAATAGGAAAAACCGCAAGAAGTGATGTGCTTTCAGGTTCCTGTGGCTCAGGAGCCATTTCATTCTTTTCTACTTCTTCCTGCTGAAAATGAAATTATTTTAAACATAATTTCCCCTTACAGGGGGCTTTTGGAAGTGAGTAAAGGCCCAATCCCTTGTTTTTGAGTAAAATTAATTTATTAGATTCCAAATTTACTGAAGTAAAAAAGGAGGCAATGAAAATGAATAAAAATATATTGCAAAACTCTAAAATGAAAGAGATTTCAGGATGTAGTTAAGTGATGGTTCCTCCTGGTGAAACACAAAATTGCACCCCAGCCAGATTAGCTACTGTAAATATTCAAGGATTCAAAGTTCTAAGTGTTCAGTGATTCTAGGGATCCCTGTGGCCCAGAGGTAAATGTTAGAGGCAAATAGGGGAAGGGAGAAAAGACAAGATGGAGTTGGGAAGCTCTCCCAAAGTGTGAAGAGCCTTACCATTCTACTCAAAAGTTACAGCAGCCAACAGGCCTTCCTGTGGCTTAATCACCATCATAACCTCTTCCTTAGAAACTTTCTTCTTTTCTTTCTGATGTTCGGCTATTTATTCTTTCTTTTTCCCCAACTTATTGAGCTATAACTGACAAATCTTATATCTATTTCAGGTATACAATATGGTGATTTGATACATGCATATATTATTAAATGATTAGCACAATCAGGACAATTAACACGTCCATCACCTCACATAGTAACCATGTTTTACGTGAGAACACTTAAGATCTAACCTCTTAGTGGATCTCAAGCACACAGGACAGTATTATTAACTATAATCCCCATGCTGTACATTAGATCGCTTCCTTAGAAATTTTCTAACCAAGGGGCACCTGGGTGGCTCAATCAGTTGAGCGTCTGACTCTTGATTTCGGCTCAGCTCATGATTCCAGGGTCGTGGGATCCAGCCCTGCATCGGGCTCTGCACTGAGCATAGAGCCTGCTTAAGATTCTCTCTCTCTCTCTCTCTCTCTCTCTCTCTCTCTCTCTCTCTCCCCCCCCCCCCACTGACCCTCTTCCCCACTCACTCCCTGTCTAAAAAATAATAATGATAATAAAAATAAAATAGAATTTCTAACTAAGCTGAAGGCAGATTTTCAGTAAGTCTTTACCTTCATTCACCAATCACATTTGTTAGACATTATTTCTCCTGTTTCCTTATGCATGTTGGAGTTACAAGTCAAACAGACTTTGCTTCCGGTGAGACTGCTTATTCTTCTGTGAACAAAGGGATGGAGGCTTCGTCTGTGACTCTTAACACTCATGAACCGAAAGCCAAGTCCAAGTGATACCTTGTCACCACCTCTTTGTGACAGATCCTTCTTGTTTTCTCACCCTGCTCCCGCTCGCTGATCATGCTGCTGTCTCCTTCCTGACCCATCTTCTCGTCCTGTCCTTTTTTTTTTTTTTTTTTTTTTCCCACACCTACTCTTAGAACTTAGCCCTGGTACCTACAGCACCTTGGCTAGGCGTCAGGCACACTGTCAAAGACGTGGCTCAGACCCACTTAACTGTTCCACCGAACTCGGACCCCTCACCCTAGGTGGACGCTCTGACCAAACAGAACCACGTGGAGGTAACCCCCAGCTTCCCCAGCTCTACAAGAGGCACGCACAACACACGTCACCACGGGGCTCGCATGTCAGTGAAGAAAACGAATGTGTTTTGGAGCCTGTTTTGTGGACCAGAATCCCTCATGGATACTAATAAAATGCTGACTGAGCTCTGGGTACATGATCTAGTATAGGGCTAGGCACATAACAGAAACTCGTTAAGTATTTGTGGAATAGACAGAATATCGGTTTCATTTAAAAAGTAAAGTTGTAGGTCTATATCAGGAAATAACCTGTAATGTTATCTTACTAGAAGTACCAAAACCAAAACAAACGCAAAAATCCCAGAAAATTCGACATCGTCTTTCCCAAGACAACAATGCTTTTCCTTCCCGTAGTCACAGAATGACAGACAAGGCTGTGCGAGGCTGGGCACCTTTGTGCCAGAAACAGAGCCACGGAACCCTGATGAAGGTTATTTCCTTTGTAATGTTCAGATTGGTGGGAGAAGGGAGGAGCGTCGAAAAGGAAACTGGAGGGGCCCAGATGCACCAGTGAGCCTCATCACGGCAGTTTCCTTTGTGAACTGGACTAGGGGGCCCCTAATTCCCATCTCCACTCGGCTCCTGAGTCAACAATTCAGTTCTAACGAGCTTCTGTCTTCCCGACTTAAAAAGGGTTTGGCTGAAACCTTGGTGACTTTAAGGACTCAGATAACAAAGTAGGCTAAATCAAGTTTGCACAGCCTCTTTCCTTATTAAAAAAATGGTTCTGGGATGGTTTTTCCAATTAAACAGCCTTTGTTACGGGGCTCTGTCAATGTCGTGCGATAATGCCTTAATTCTGAAATGCTATTAAATGTGAGTGACCACGAGGAAAAGGCTCTATAATCTAAGCATGATTGAAAGCTACATTAATGCAGCCAATTCTGTGAAGACTCGGGTCAAATCTCTTTCTATATACCTTTTATTGCGGGTTACAGAATCATTGTCTCCCCCACATACACACCCCCGCCCCCGCCGCCGCCGCCGCCCAGGATTCACTCACTGAAATCCCTGCACATTCATCTCACCTGGCCCTCAGAGGGAAGACAGAATGCCATCAATCAATATTCATCAGGTAGGGCACAGCTCTGGAGGCAAACAACAACTGGGAAAATGATGTTGGCAAAGGATCCAGAAGATGCCGCTAGATGCCAAGCAGTCCTGGTAGAAAACACCTGGGAGTACCCTGGTTCAATCTTGGTAGACCCACTGTTGCGTGAGCTCATCTGACTCTGCCTCCCGCTGCTCCCTCTACAAACTGACATTCACGAACCTCCAGGCCACAGAACAAAATGTATCTTCCATCTCTCTCTGCCTCAACTCCTGCCAGCCCCCTAAAGGTGTTCACCGCTTGGCTAGATTGCCCACCTGGTTCCAGAACGCCCTCCTTACTGCGGACCTTTACCTCCAGTTCACCTTAGCATGGCAGCCTCCTGAATGTTTAATGCCCGAGTACCCCCAAATCCCGAATTGCAAACTTAGAAATCTTGCTTCCTACCCTTTCACTTCACCCAGCCACCTCTTTGACCCTGGGGAATCTGACAGCCTCTTACAATTGTTTACATTCAGCCTGTCGAGCCAACATGCCCACATGGCTATCCTCTCAGCAAGGTGCATCTGGGGACACCTAGGCCCCACTGGAATGTGACTTCACAACCTAGCAATGCCTGCACAAACCCCCTGGCCTTAGTGCGCTGGTAGCCTGCCTGGGCTTGGCATCGTCTCTTAGCTCAGTTCCTCCCATGTTCTCAGTCCCAGCATCCAGCTCCCTTCCCTCCAGATGTGTAGTGCTCTCCCAGGCTCTCCGCCTTTGTCCATTTCACTCACTGTCTAGCCTACACTGCAGAGTCAGTCTCATCAGTTATAATCTCACTGCAGCAACGACTACATTCTCAGCTCGCTCTTGATTTATGCTGCCCCCCTAACCCAGTCTCCAGTCCTCTGCCCACCCAGGCATCTGAGGATTCTGCTGCCTGGAAGTCTTTTCAGTGACCCTCTTTCAGCTCCCTTACTGGTGCCCACAGCAGTGTTTTCCCAAGTTTGCCAGCTTTTCTACACCCAGAGCCATTCGTTCTCAACAGCCTTGTCTATCTCCACCACAAGATGAGGGCATCCGGTAAGGACTCTTCCGGTCACTCGTCCCTTGGTTTTCCTCATCTCCTCCCCGCCAAGGCTCAGAAGTTGGCACCCCAACTCCCACAACCAACTCCTCCACTTGTGCTCTCGCACCCCAAACCTGCCATGTAAGTGCTGTGTGGCCTTTAGGAGCTGCTTAACCTCTCTGTGACTCAGTTTCCTCATCTGTGTAATATAGAGCAGAGCGTCCCCCTCACAGATCCATGATGAAGTCTGGCAAGACCACAGATGAAGCACTTACAACAGTGACAACCTACACGGGAGTGTCTTCCTTTACTGCCCCTCTTCCTTCTCCTCAATGTACAGAGTCAGCCCTGTAACCTCAAGCAATTGCTTTCTTTCCTCAGCACCAAGCTTGCTGACTCACCACCACCTCTTCCTTGCCTCTGCTCACTCGCTGGCTCCCTGCTGTCTGGCTTGGGCTTGGCAACTCTAGAGAATCCATTCTCAGCGAGGTCACTGCTGATTTTTTTTTTTATTATAATTTTTTTTAACATTTATTTATTGTTGAGAGACAGAGAGACACTGAGCATGAGCAGGGAAGAGGCAGAGAGAAGCGGGGGACACAGAATTCAAAGCAGGCTCCAGGCTCTGAGCCATCAGCACAGAGCCTGATGCGGGGCTCCAACTCACAAACTGTGAGATCATGACCTGAGCTGAAGTAGGACGCTTAACCGACTGAGCCACCCAGGTGCCCCATCACTGCTGATTTCTAATGGCAAATCCACTGCCCAGTTTTCAGTCCCCTCTGCCTTCTACCTTGTGACACCATCTCTTCCCCAGAACTCTTCCCTTGCCTCTGCCGGCTCTTCAGCTTCCATGACTAGTCCCTGCTGGTCTCTGACCCGGGGCCCCTCTGCCTGTCCCCTAAATTTGAGGGCTGGCTCCGCCCTTGGCTTTCTCGTCCTCCCTCAAGGATGAGCTCATCTGCTCCCACAACTTAGACAATGTCTGATATACAATGGTTCCTCATTCATTCCTCACCCGCCCTCTTTTCTGGGCTCCATCGGCCTGCTGTCTCCACCTGTTTATCCCAAGGGAATCTCAAGCATGTCCAAACTGAGGTTGCTGCTATCCTCAAACCTGCTTCTTCCCCTAAATTTAAATTTTTTTTAATGTTTATTTATTTTTGAGACAGACAGAGGCAGAGACAGAGAGACAGAGCACGAGCAAGAAGGGGCTGAGAGAGAGGGAGACACAGAATCCAAAGCAGGCTCCAGGCTCTGAGCTGTCGGCACAGAGCCCACTGCAGGGCCCGAACCCACAAATTGTGAGACCATGACCTGAGCCGAAGTCAGACGCTTAACTGACTTGAGCCACCCAGGTGCCCCTCTCCTGGATTTCTTATATCGGCGGCTAATGACATCATTATCAAGCCAGCTCCCCACTTTAAAGCTTTGGCAGTGTGCTGGGCAAAGGGCACAGTTCTGGTAAACCCATTTGAGTGGGTGCCTGGGACCATACCGGTAAAGAGAAATGGGCTAACTCCGTATTCATGGGCATGGGTTCCAAGTGTAAGGATCATTAGTCAGAAATGGGATAGGGCCACAAATAAAACCTAAGGGGTATATGTCAAAGCAAAAGCTTAACAAAGACCTAGTTAGCTCAAGGTATTGGTTTGGGGGGAGGGTCAAGTTTGGAGCCAGGAGCCAGAGAGATGAGACAAAAGAAGGAAGGGCCCAGATGGAGCCCATCCCAATTCTTATAAAGTGCCGTGTGACCCCCAGTGGCCTGAGGTCACTCATCTCCTCTCTACTTCTCACTTCCGCTCTACTAACCACTCAGTTCCCAAACTCCTCTGGGCTCCCCTGGTCTGCTTTCCCAGCCCAGGACTTCTCTGTTTCTCATCTCAGCAACCACAACCATCCACAAGCTGTTCCTGCCCTTGGGTCTCCTCCCTCTCATTGTCCCATCTCTTAAACCATGATTGTGATCATACTATTTCTCAGCCTTAAAACCCTCAATGGCTCCCAACTGCTATTAGGTACAGCACAAACTTTTTCGGCCTTCACAATCTAGCCCCGACCTGCCTTTCCAGCTTCCAGCTGGCATCGCTACATCTATGACAAATGACAGGTACTCTATGTTGCCCTGGAACACGCCACATTCTGATCCCTTCACCCACCACACAGGTTTATTTCTTCTGTCTGGGACACCCTCCTCTGGCCAACTCCAACACTTCTCTTTAATGTGTACCTGCAACTGTCTCATGGGCGTGAGACTTTCTCCTCAGGCAGAGAGCTAATCCTCTCTCCATCCATGAGTTTTTAATATTTGTTTATGCACACATGGGCCCTACACACAATGGGCCCCTCAAGGGCCGGGCCCTTGTCTTCTCCATCCAGGGGGTGCTATTAGGGTGTTTAGCAGAGAAGAATAATGAAAATAGTCATTTAGTGAGCGCTAAACCTTTTACACGCACCATCTCATTACTCCTCACAAGAACATTCTGAAACACTCTGGCAACTCCTTCCAAGAGATTCTCAGATTCCTGTATGGAGTGTGCTTAATACAGCTCCGCCCTCTGTTGCCCCTCTCCCAGAAACCAGGTTTCTTCATCATCTGAAGCCTCTGATTTTCCTGGCGACTGCAAGCTAGTTACTCCTTCACAGACTGGTTAAGGGTGCAAACTTTGCTCACAAAGTAGCTCCTCAGAATTCCACCAATGAAAAGCTTACTAGTTTGAAACAGATACTCTCAGAGGAAAATACAAAAGATCAAAACTAATTAAGAAGTAAAAAAAAAAACCCCAGGGGGGTTGTCTGGGTGGCTCAGTCGGTTAAGCACCTGACTTCGGCTCAGGTCATGATCTCGGGGTTCACGAGTTTGAGCCCTGCATTGGGCTCTCTGGTGTCAGCACACAGCCTGTTTTGGATCCTCTATCTCCCTCTCTCTGCCCCTTACACACTCGTTCTCTCAAAAATAAATAAATATTAAAAATAAATAAATACACTTAAAAAAGAAGTAAAAAACTTGAATCTAACAATAATCACACAATATCTACACATTGTTATTGTCAAATCACCACTTGCCCAAAAAGGCACTGGGCTCAGGCAGGTTCATAGGCGACTTCTTTCAAAGTTCTAAGGAACAGATATTATCATCTATTTAAACTATTCCAGACCCCGGAAAAAGGATTGTGAGTGATCTTTCTTCTTTCTTCTTTTTTATGTTTTCAGAAACCCCACATAGAGCATGTGTTATTTTAATAATTATAAAGAAACACTAAACACATTGGATTAAAGACATTTTTAATAAGGAAATTATTATGAATTTGTACAAAGTTTTATCTATACACAAATGAGATTTTTTTAAAATGAGCTTTTATATATACTTTACGAGCAAAAATCAGAAAAGGGAATGTGTAACCGTGTATTCGCCTAATCACTTTTTGTTTGCATACCTACAGCACGCCAGGAAGGCACTGGGGATACCATGGTAAGGTAAACCCACACCAGAACCCATCCTCATGGAGTTTACACTCTTGTGAGGAGACAAATATCAAATACTGCCAAAACATACATATCATAAACTCTGAGAAATGGTATGAAATAAATATAGAGGTCATAAGGAAAGTACATACAATGGATACTGGGAAAGGGGCCTTATCTGGGGGTCAGGAATGATGGAGCATCAAGTAACTGTTTAATGATGTCTTGGGGCGACTGGGTGGCTCAGTCAGTTAAGCGTCCGACTTCGGCTCAGGACATGATCTTACAGCTTGTGAGTATGAGCCCCGCGTCAGGCTCTGTGCTGACAGCTCGGAGCCTGGAGCCTGCTTCAGATTTTGTGTCTCCCTCTCTCTCTCTGCCCCTCCCCCACTCATGCTCTGTCTCTGTCTCTCTCAAAAACAAACATTAAAAAAATTTTTTTAATTAAAAAAAAAAAACGCAAAAAACTGATGTCTTGATGAATAGTAAATGCCATAGGAGAATACTCATGAGACAGTGTGTGACAACTATAAAACAGTATGCGTAGTTTACTCCCACTTACATATAAAAAAATAAATATACACAGAAGAAAGGGCTGGAAGGCTATACAAATACGGTGAATTGTAAAATGTTAGCAGTGGGGAGAGTTGTGATTCCTGTTTTCTTGTACTTCTGTATTTCCCAAATTTTCTACAAGATCTTGTACTGATTGTGCCATATTCTTCATGAAAGCTTCATTTGACTTCATTCTTTTTTTAGTCGTGGTAAAATACACACACCATAAAATTTCAACCTGCTTTAAGAGTACAGTTCTGTGCCATTAAGTACGCTCACATTATTCTGCAATCGTCACCCCCATCTATCTCCAGAACTTTGTCACATTCCCAAAATGAATGAAACTCGGTACCTATTAAACATTAACACACCAATCCCTTTCCCCCAGCCTCTGGCAACCACCAAGCCTCATTTGATTTTAAAACACCAACACTCAAAACACCAACCCTCGTTCACCCCTGAAGTGTATGTAAATTACTGTCATCTGCCAAACTGCCTGCACTAGAAAACACTGCCCTAGTAAGGCAGGCGAGCAGTAGAGTTTTACAGCGCTGGGAGACGGGTCTAGGGGGCAATTGTGGATAACCAGAGGATGGCATGTGGGGGTGTAACAGGGAGAGGAGATTCAAAAACAGAAATGGGAAGGCAAAGTAACTGCTTGCTTTGAAGTTTGGCCCGGGACCCCAGCAGCAGCCAGTATTTTCAGGTGCGAGGAACAGCGGACCATAAACCTCTGCTTCTTTCAGTTCAATGTCACTGCCTCTGGCTAAGAGGCACATGTACACACAAAAGAAGGCAGCAGGAAGGAAGGGTGGTAAGGAAGAGATAGACACTTAAACATCAACGAATCAGGTCACCCAGAAACCAAATGCAGGAATTTCTTTCACAATACTCTTGACAGCTGCCCATGCAGCACCTGCCTGAACACATCCAATGACAGGGGTACATCGGAGCCCTGACATTCCGGAGAGGAACATCCAGACAGCTCCATAAATCCCCCAACCCATAAATACAGAAAGGGTTATAGAGGCTTCTGGCTTTTTCCTTTTTTTTTTTTTTTTTAAATGTCTCACCTCCCACTGCAAGTTAACCCCCTTTTCAACCTTCTCCAAAACTCTATCTCACTGGAAAAAAATGCTGTCCTGGCTCAAGCAACCACTAAAACTTTCATGAACTTCCTTGTTTCCCTATGAAGTATCCGGTGGACTTATTCCCAGCACAGCAAAATTCATCATTCTAGTCTTTAATTTATCCAAAACTCCTTTTTTTCTGGCTAAGACCTATCCTTTCTTTGGACATCTTTGCTTTTTCGTCCCTAATGTCATTAATGCTAGCAAGCTGATTTTCTTTTCAGAAGAGCCATTTTCCTCACGAAGCAAGTTTTAATTAGTTAAGATTTACAACCAAGCTACAATTCAAATCCAGGTCTTAGTAAAATTACAAAATTACTGGGGTGCCTGGGTGGCTCAGTCAGTTAAGTGTACGACTCTTGATCTTGGCTCAGGGCATGATCTCGCAGTTCCTGGGTTCGTGCCCCAAGTCAGGCTCCTTGCTGATGGCATGGAGCCTGCTTGGGACTCTGTCTCTCCCTCTCTCTTCCTCTCCCCTACTCTCTCTCTCTCCCTCTCATTCTCAAGATAAATAAATAAGCTTAAAAAAAATTACAAATTACTATCTGTCAGAAACCTTTAGGATGGTCTGAAGTGCTCAAAAAATCAGGACTGTGTTAAATCTGGAAATTCTAGAGTCGCTGGGGTGGCTCAGTTGGTTGAGCGTCTGACTTCGGCTCACGTCGTGATCTCGAAGTTCATGCGTTTGAGCCCCACGTCAGGCTCTGACAGCTCAGAGCCTAGAGCCTGCTTTGGATTCTGTGTCTCCCTCTCTCTCTGCCCCTCCCCAACTCACACACTGTCTCTCTCTCTCTCTCAAAAATAAACATTAAAAAAAAAAGATTTTCTTAATCTGGAAATTCTAAGTATTTACTGTTTATGTGGCTTCCCCCCACCTCCTTTGTTTTTTTAATAGCAGCACCCCCATGTTCTTGGGAACATGGTTCTAGGTAATGAGAAGTTCTGTTCTTAAATGTGATTGCCCATCTTCCCACCGGAGGCAGCCAGAAAACTGTTCACCTGGAAGGGGAATGAGTGATCTGATGGAGGGCTAGGAAGAATACCGGAATAGGAGATAAAAACAAGCAAAAGATGGTGGGGGGGGGGGTGGATGGGGGGGCTGATCTGGCTGAAGGACAGGGGTACTTCCATCAGAAGACACTGGGCTCTTGGGGGCAGAGAACAGAGAGAAAAAGGACACGGGCTACATGGAAAACAGGTGAAGCAAATTTCAAAATAGCGCCTGGAGATCGGCCTGGCCAACCCTCACCAGCTGTCCTTCAGTCACTCAAGTCTGCATGTGATGTTCCTTCAGTGACCTAGAATCTTAGCAGCCAGAGAAGCTTGTACCAACAAAGCCATCTCCTCTGAGAAGCTGGGCTGCTGGTAATTAAAAAAGAGAGGCAAGATGGGGCGCTCGGGTGGCTCGGTCGCTTAAGCGTCCGACTTCGGCTCAGGTTATGATCTCACAGTTTGTGATTCGAGCCCCGCATCAGGCTCTGTGTCATCAGTGCAGAGCCTGCTTCAGATCCTGTGTCCCACTCTCTCTCTGCCCCTCCCTCCTCTCAAAAATAAATGAAAACATTTAAAAAAAAATAACTTAAAAAAAATTAAAAAGAGAGGCAAGGATAAATATCATAGATAAAGGAAAACCACAGTTGTAAGCTTGAAGCAGACCTCAGCCAAAACTGGAGGAATTATGTCACAGGACTGGCATAAGGAAGTCAGGAGGGTGGAGATGAAGGTGTTGCAAATAAAGTGCTGTGGAAATGTGCTGTCAACCTGTTGACGAGCACGGACGTTCAGGAAGTGGGATTATAAAGGCTCAGCACCACTTCTTTAAAAAGTGACATCTAACTTCGTATTTTACTTCAAAATAATGGCAGTTTGGGGAACAGTGGTACACCTGGCATGTCTGACTTCATGAGAAAAGCATTCGATGAGCTTTTTTTCCGTGGCATCCTGGTGGACACGATGGGAACCTGAAGGTCAGATAAGGCAAACTGGTAAGTGGCCAAACCAGCATCCCCTCAGAGTGCAGATTATTGGATGAACATTAACCTAGAGGGAAGTTTCTCACTGTGTCCTAAAGGACTCCATTCTGGCTGTGTTCAGCTCAACGTTATTCGGGGTTTTTTTTTCTGAGGTGGGAAATGCAAGTGGGGGAGGGACAGAGAGAAGGGGACAGAGGATCCAAAGCGGAATCTGCGCTGACAGGCTGACAGCAGTGAGCCCGACATGGGGCTTGAACTCATGAGCCAAGAGATCATGGCCTGAGCCAACCCAACTGAGCCACCCAGGTGCCCCAGCTCAACATTATTCGTAATGCCCTTGAAAAAAAAGTATCAGGGAATATCATGAACGCATACAGATATCACAAAACCAGAAGACAATAAATAGTATTGTCAGCTGTGTAAATGTGATACTCAGAATCATTTTTAAGAACTGCTTCCAATTTACATTTAATCCCCATACAGTAAAACAGAGGCCTTAAATTGGTGAACTGCATACGTGCTTTATTTGGCTTGCTCAGTGTTTTGTTTTTAACTTTATTTATTTTGAGAGCCTGAGCACGTGGGCCTGTGCAGGTAGGGGAGGGGTAGAGAGAGAGAATCCCAGGCAGGCTCCGCACTATCAGCTCAGAGCCCAAAGCAGGGCTCGATCTCACGAACTGTGAGACCTGAGCTGAAATTAAGAGCCAGATTTAACCAACTGAGCCACCCGGGCCCCCTGGCTTGTTCTACGTTAAGAAAAAATTTAAACTAATAGCATGTAACAATTAGCTGGTTTCACTTTAAAATCCATATTTTAAGCTTGGAGAAACAGAACACCTCATTCCTGCAAAGGCAACATCAGCTGGAGGTGAGTGTGGCCTTGACCCCTGCATGGGCTTCCATTTGGGGCACTTGGCCCCCCCCAGCATTTGAGTTAGTGACTCCTGCAGTAAAATGCTGGTTTAGATTATTAAATGTGATCGTACACACAGTTTTTGATTATGCATTAAATTCTGATCTCCTCTCACTTTCAGCCTTTGTCGATTTTGCTCCTGCAGCAAGATCCAACATCCGATCACAACTTCATAATGAGAACCTGTATATACAGAATATGCCAATTTTTCAATGTGTCTTCTTTTCCTTTGGTTTATTAAATCTTCCCAATATTCCAGGAAGTCTGGCTTTATTGTTTGTATTATAAGGGAGTTTAGCTAGCTAATAGGGGCCAAAGGCAAGATTTCAACTCAGGGTTTAGGTTAAATCTTAATTTACCACTTCCCACCATACCACACACCCCTCAACCCCTAGAGACAGCCTTGATTCTGACCCAACCAGAGGAGACTTAAGTCCAGATTGCAAAGCCCCTGGGCTGTTCTGGAAAAAGGACAGCATTTGGAATCCTTGCTTTATTTCCGTGTTTAATCTTCTAAAAAAAAGTTTATAGTAGTGCTTAATCCAAAGACAGCTGACTTTCATTTACACTTAACCTGTGTTGAACTCATACATTAAATTTTAAATCTCTGCTCTCGAAAATGTATTTTGCTCTTTAAGATCTCCTTGGTAACACTAGTAATTGGTATCTGGCCTACAAAAAGACCCCCAAAAAACAAAACAAAAAAAGCAAACAAAAAGACTTTGGACCCTATTAGAATAATAGAATTTGAATTAGACAGACTACTTCTAGTCTAATTCTAATTCTAACTAGAATTAGAATAAAATCCCATTGGAAATCCAACTCAGGAAAGTTCCAGGATGAGAGAGCTGTGTAGCAGCTCAGAGAACAACCTGTCCAGAATGGAGGAAGACTGGAAAACCCCAGAAAAGGGGGATTCTCCAAGGTAAAGGGGGTACTCAATAGAATGCCTGACTGAATCGAGTTTTGGGGGAAAAATTGAGGACATAAGTCAAATAATACAAGGGGGGTGGAAAGCCCATTAGGAACTTCAGGAAAAATACGGGGCGCCTGGGTGGCTCAGTCAGTTAAGTGTTTGACTTCCGCTCAGGTCATGATCACACCACTTGTGAGTTCGAGCCCCGCATCGGGCTCTGTGCTGACAGCTCGGAGCCTGGAGCCTGCTTCAGATTCTGTGTCTCCCTCTCTCTCTGCCCCTCCCCCACTGGTGCTCTGTCTGTCTCTCAGAAATAAATAAACGTTAAAAAATTTTTTTAAAAATTAAAAAAAAGAAACTTCAGTAAAAATTTTAAAAAGCTGTACAAGAAATACACCGCTTGAATTTGCCCTGAACAATATTTACAGATGTTCAATTACACACAATGTAGGAATCACAAGTATATAACAGAACGTAAGTGTCAACAACTTTGACAGAGCAAAAATTAAAGTACAGAAAATAGGACAGGGAGGGGAAAAGAACTGAAGGGCAAAGTAGAAAGATACCAACATTCTCAAATCATAAAGTCTTTATTGAAGGACGAGGATTAAAGGCATAACTGCGTTATTTAAAGCTAAAAATGGAATCAAGAGAACCAGGAAGGTAAGGTTTAGTTTAAGTGAGTTAAATAGTCATCCATCCTAACAGAAAAGTAACAGATAATGTGGGATTTGTTGGATTGACAGAGAAATAGCAGGAACATACATTATTTAGAGATACACACATAATCACCAGAGTTTTTTTTAAAAAAAGCCATTATAGTTAAAAGTGGTAGCTTTTGGGGCACCTGGGTGGCTCAGTCGGTTGAGCATCCGACTTCAGCTCGGGTCATGATCTCACAGTCTGTGAGTTCGAGCCCCGCATGGGGCTCTGTGCTGACAGCTCAGAGCCCGGGGCCTGTTTCGGATTCTGTGTCTCCTTCTGTCTCTGACCCTCCCCCGTTCATGCTCTGTCTCTGTCTCAAAAATAAATAAACGTTAAAAAAAAATTTTTTTTTTAAAAAGTGGTAGCTTTTGGGAACAGAAAGAAATAGAGGAAGATCACTTTTTATTATAAGCCTATGTGTACTATTTATGTTTAGCCATAGGCATGCATATATATATATATATATATATATGTATTTTTTTTTTCACATATTGGGAGACTGCAGTGGTAACTATACATGTAAAGTATGTAATAGGACAGCAGTGCCATTATGACTGCAATCAGTGTGACCCCCCTGGGAGCCAGAAGAGACCTGTGTGAGGCTTTCTTCTCTGACCCACACATTTGCACAAGGAACACCTGCTCTGGTCTCGCAATGACACGTCACACCCGTCTGACAGGAGTTCACCCACTCTCAACCCTGCGTCCTCCCGACCACACTGAGTGATTTAGATCCAGTCCTCTCTGAAAGCCTTTATCTATGTGTCATTCATGAACTGAGCCTTGAATGCAGCATGTTGTCTCCCAGCTATTCCACAGATGAGTTGAGTGAATTAAATAATAAGGAATCAACTACGTGAACGTGGGCAGTCGGGGAGCATCAGAGGTTGGAAGGTCCAATTACCAGGACACATGCGGACTCTCTGGTGAGGACTGGGAAACACAGGGTGATCTGCTCTGGCACAGCAGAGGGGAGATGGCCCCCAACATCCAGATCCAGGTGAGTTTGTTACTCACCAGGTGTTCTCTGGGCCCTTAATCTGAACAGACAGATGTGAAGGGTCCACCCTGGCTTCAGGAGGTATGTAGACCTGGATGGAGGCTGGCAGACATCACTGCTCACAAAGAAGGAAATATAACAGGTGTGCATATGTTTATGTGGGTGCAGGCGGGTTGCCAGGGGATGCTCATCCCCAGGAAAGAAAGAAATAGGCTTGTGGAGCTACAAGGAATCTGTGACATCGTAGACATGATCAACGACAATGGTGGCTGGGCACCGGGTCATCTTACAAGGCTAACAGGAAAACCCAACAGAAAAACAATTATACATAAATACAAAAAGAAAGGGCAAACAGTTAACTGAGATGCTACCAGGAATGAACACGCCAAGAGGAATCAACAGTCATGACCAAAGGAAGAGTAAAAGGCACAGGTGGGTTTCACATTGGGGAGATGGGGAAGTTCCCTCGGATGGTTTATTTTCCTCCGTACAGAGCTCAGAGGATAAACTAAGAAGAGAGTGTGAACTCAAAGCCAAGGAGGCCCCATGTTTGAGGACAACGGAGCATCTGTATTATCATACATTATTTAACTTTTAAAATAATTTTAATCCATTTGGAAACCTAAGGGAAAAAACTAAGATGAAAGAAAGATCATTTGAAAAGTCTGTCTCCCTACCTGGCTACCAACCAATGTTGCATGGTTTTGTCTTGAGTAGTGGTTCTTCAAGTGGGATCCCTGGACCAGCAGCCACAGCATCAGTGGTATCACCTGAGAACTAATTAGAAATGGGAATTTGGGGGTTCCACCCCAGACCTACCTAGTCAGAAACTCTGGGGTAGGGCCCAGCAGTCTGTAGTTCAGCAAGCCCTCCAGGTGATTCTGATGCAGATGCAGGTTTGAAAACCACAGGTTTTGGGCAAAACAAAATCCAATGGCAGTGTTTGGTGCTATCATCATCTCCTCAGCTAAACTGTTTACGATCCGCTTAGGCCAGGTGAAAGCCAGAGCCCTTCTAAGAAAACAAGCATTTTAAAGCAATCTCTAGAGCTAGTTTCCCGAGTTAGGGCCAGAGATAGGTGACCTTGCCCTGACTTCTGGTGGAAGCCAGCAGCAAGGACTTGTCTTGGGAAGAAGTTTCTGAGAGGTACCCATCTGCCACAGTTATCAATGGGCAGGCAGTGGACTGGGTGGCCCCTTGGCTGAGCAGCTGAGTGCACTGGGAGTGCCATGTGGCTGGCTTTGCATAAGTCATCTGCTATTATAAGGATGCAAGAGGCACTTCACTTCTGTTCTGGCTCCTGGCATTCTCAACAGAGCTCTCAGATATCCTTTGGCTATTTCTGACTTAAAATAGACCAAAGTGGGCGTGGGGAAGCAATATCTTGCATCCTATATACACTGTGATGATGGGCTCCAGGGTGTATGCTTTGCCAGCTTCTCACTTCCGCTTCTGTTAGGAGGGAGTCAGAGTTCCAGGAAGGTAGAGAACATTTCATGCCTGCCTCCATTTCCCTTTACAGAGCCCCTGACAGACACAGCAATCAGACAAAGCCTGAGAATCCTTAACATTCGCCTCACAAAGCTACTACCGATCAATCTGTATTGACGGGCAAGATGAAATTTATCATACCAGTTCAGGACACCGGAGTATTTTATCATCACAAAGCCCCAAACACAAGTCCCAAAGGATGGCACAGTTGCCCTAGGGTCTCTCGGTAGGAACAGGTGACCGTCATTAATGACTTAATTTTCTGCACATTTTCCTTTTTAGGGTAATGAATTTCATACATTGATTACCATTTATTGCCAGCAACATGACACAGAACTCATTTTCATTTCTCCTAAACAGTCTTGCTAGAATTTATGTCCAGAGGTTGGTGGGCTGATCTGCATGCAGACTTAACCATCCCTCTTTAAGGGAAATTAAAGAGGTGCCTGGGTGGCTCAGTTGGTTAAGCGGCTGACATCGGCTCAGGCCAAGATCTCATGGTTCGTGAGTTCGAGCCCCACATTGAGCTCTGTACTGACAGTGCTTGGGATTCTCTCCCTCTCTCTCTCTCTCAATCTCTCTCTCTCTCTTTCCCTCCCTCCCTCTCTCTCTGTCCCTCCCCTACTTGTCACTCTCTCTCTCAAAATAAATAAATAAACTTTAAAAAAAAAACACCTTAAAATATAAGGGAAATAAACTTGAAAAGTTCCAAAAGCCAATTCAGAATGGGTCTAAGTCCCATCTGAACATAAACAGAGTGATCTAAATGTTCAGTTCTGTTCCCTTCCTTCAAAGTGCTTATATACAATTTGGAAAGCAAAATGAAAAATACAATTCAAGGTAAGTAAGTGCCAAGTTGCTGATGGAAAAGAAAACAACACCAGAGGTTCCCAAAAGGAACTCAGAAAGTTGGAGGTTCCCAGAAAGTTGGAGAAGGCTTTCTGGAGGCCATAGATGGATCTGGGCAGGCAGAGAGCAGAAGGGCAGACATTCCAGGCGGAGGGACAACCATCGCAGAGAGGAAAATGGGACAGAGCCTATGGCTCACCCCCAGGGAGCAGACAGGCCAGCCTGCCAGAGAGAGGCCTTGGGGCCAGAGAGCAGTGAACAAGGCTCCGGGGACAGAGCAGGTGGAACAGGTGAGAAGACAGTCCTAATGAGTGGTTGAATGAGAATGGTGTTTAAGACAGATTAGTCCTGGGGACACCTGGGTGGCTCAGTGGGTTGTGCGTCCAACTTCAGCTCAGGTCATGATCTCACAGTTTGTGAGTTTGAGCCCCGAATCAGGCTTGCTGCTGTCACCACAGAGCCCACTTCAGATCCTCTGTCTCCTCTCTCTCTCTCTGCCCACCCCCCCCCCCACAGGCACGCTCTCTCAAAAATAAACATTAAAAAAAAAAAAAAGATTATGGGTGGGGGAGGATGGGCTAAATGGGCAAGAGGCATTAAGGAGGACACTTGTTGGGGTGAGCACTGGGTGTTACATGTAGGGGATGAATCACTGAATTCTACTCCTGAAATCATTATTGCACTATATGCTAACTAACTTGGATGTAAATTAAAAAAAAAAAAAAAAAAAAAGATTAGTGCCACTGAACTGAAACTTGGGGAGGTACAAGGGAAGATCTATGGGTCTATGTCCTTTCTTAGTTCTCTTCTGTGAACAAGGACACTGAGTGGTCTATTGCCTCTCCCAGCCTGCCATCTGCAAGATAAGGAATTCAGACCAGCCTCCCTCCCTTCCTCCGACTGCTTCTCCCCCCCACTCCCACCTCATCAATCCTAACAAACCCTGTCTTGCCACTGCATCCAGCACCATTAAATACCCTGAAACTCTTCTAGGTTACCTGAGGGCTGGGAAATCATGGAGGGGATCTAATATGACACATTCGTAATTAGTTAATTACAGAGGCAGTTGGGTATAATGGTGAAGGGCTTGGGCTTGGAGTCATCCCGCCTGGATCTGAATCCAGATTTTTCACTTACCAATCTATGATTCTACGAAAGTTACCTAACCTCCTTATGCCTCAGTTTCTGCATCTATAAAATGGGGCTAATGACAACACTTACCCCATAGGGTTGTTATGGAGACTAAACTGACACACGTAAAAAATAAACAATGTCTGGGATGCCTGGGTGGCTCAGTCAGTTGAACGTCGGACTCTTGATTTCAGCTCAAGTCATGATCTCACTGTTTGTGAGATCGAGCCCCTTGTTGGGCTCTGTGCTGACAGCACGGAACCTGCTTAGGATTCTCTCTCTTTGCCCCACCTCTGCTCACGCACACGCGCGCGCACTCTCTCTCTCTCTCAAAATAAATAAACTTAAAAAAAAAAAGCAATGTCTTACAAGTAGTAAGTGTTCATTAAAGATAGCCATTAACAGTAGTACTATTATCCCATGTGTTAACTATACTAGGTCCGGGCACCTGGGTGTGGCTCAGTCGGTAAAGTGTATGATGTCAGCTCAGGTCATGATCTCCCGGTTTGTGAGTTCAAGCCCCACATCCGGCTGTCTGCTCTCAGCGCAGAGCCTGCTTCGGCTCCTCTGCCATCCCCTCTCTCTCTTTCAAAAATAAATAAACATTCAAAAAAATTTACTAGCTCCAAGATTATTTTCACGGGTTATTTCAAGCCAACCCATTCACAGAATTTTCTTACAAAGTCTAAACGTCCCTCAACTGCATCTGAATCCATGCAACCACCTGATGTTCACATAAAACTTTGGAGCTGGAGAGAACTTAGGAATTATCCAGCCCAAATAACTCTTTTAAATTTTTTTAATGTTTATTTTTTAGAGGGGGAGGGAGAGGCAGAGAGAGAGAGGGAGACACAGAATCCAAAGCAGGCTCTAAGCTGTCAGCCAAGAGCCTGATGTGGGGCTCGAACTCACGAACCGTGAGATCATGAGCTGAGCCAAAATCGAGAGTCAGATGCTTAACCAATGGAGCCACCCAGGTGCCCTGAAATAACTCTTTTAAAGATAAGTAGGGGCGCCTGGGTGGCGCAGTCGGTTAAGCGTCCGACTTCAGCCAGGTCACGATCTCGCGGTCTGTGAGTTCGAGCCCCGCGTCAGGCTCTGGGCTGATGGCTCGGAGCCTGGAGCCTGTTTCCGATTCTGTGTCTCCCTCTCTCTCTGCCCCTCCCCTGTTCATGCTCTGTCTTTCTCTGTCCCAAAAATAAATAAAAAACGTTGAAAAAAAAAAATTAAAGATAAGTAAACAGACTCAGAAAGGCTATTTGTCAGTACTCAGTAAAAATTTTCTTTCAACTGATCTGAATTGTCCAAATCACAAAGGAAATCGGAGATGGGCATTCAAGCCCCCCTCTGTAACCTGCTCCTTTTCAATCTTCATGACCATGTGGAATAGTCCATTCCCACCAACTTTAATATCTGCAGCCTGCATCTGCCAAAAGGACTAAAAATTCACCCGTTTCCAAATCCTCGAAAGTTCCAAAATGGAAGATAATTTAGCGTCTCATTCCTGGAGCCACTGGGACCAAGACACAGTGGAACCAATCACATAGAAGGTACTTCGGTCTTTCGGAGAAAATGTTCTACTTCAGGATGCAGTCACCATTGCCAGAAGCCAACATCTGCATCTAAAACACGGAACCATTTGAACTGGTGAGCGTGCATTGTAAAGACCGAGGCGAGGCCTTTGGGAGAAGAGCTTGGCCAAGGGAGAAAATCTGATTAATAAGAAGATAAGCAGCCAAGAAATAAATTAAAAGACTGCTCACAGAGAGAGCACAGGGGGAAGGAGGGGGAGGTGAGGCTTGGTACACACATCGTGAGAGGGACGGAGAGCTTTAAGGATAAGGAAGGGGGGAGGGTAAGAACTGATTTTCTAATATTAGACTCACCACATGCTCAATTCCCAAATCCCAGCCAAAATGAGGGCCCTGTCCTGCGGTGAGTCCCAGGCAGCATTCTGCTTCGGGACACTTTTCTCGCATCAGGACTATGCATGAATGCCAAAGCAAATCCCATCCATCTCAACTCCTCGCTGCAACACAAAATTACTCATAGGGCTTATCTTGAAATGTCCTTTCATCTTGGCCTCCCACTAACTTAAAACAATGCGTTTAAAAAATATTCAAGACCCCCACAGTAAATCCATATCCCCATTATTCACAAAGCACTTATTAGAAAGCTGTTTATCCTGAACAATACGTGGTCAGTTTGAGAAATATGCCTTCCGTTAAGCTGCTTTTGATAAAATGTATAAATCAAAGCCTTCGTGAATACCAGAACACTATCAATTTGGACCAAATTCCTGGATTCTAATGCAAGCAGCTAAAGTCCTCAAGCCTTGAGCACAAACATCTCTTGCCCTTTATTAATTGAAAAATAAGCAGATGAGGAAAGACACGGGTGCATGGCTCGCTATGCAACTTAACAAATGACGTGATGTTCTCAAACTTTGATTTAGTTTTAAGTAGGCATTTTCTTTTCAACTTTATGATAAAAGTGATAAATGCTGACTATGGGAAATTTAGGAAGTACAGAAAAGAAAACCAAGGGGTCGCTTCTGAAAACGTTCTTAAATTGATGACTGATGGTTGATAAGATCCCAAGCCTGGCCATATTCCAACCCAAGTAAGAACATTCTCCTAACCTATTTCCAAGCAGACTTTCTAGTTGGACAGAGCATTTATTCGCTGCCACTCACCATTGCATCATTTTGCTGTGCTCTTCAAAACAGCTGCGGGACGCCACCCCAATTCCTAGGTTTCTGGGGGTTCTCTGGCAAGGAGTCACCACCTCTCTTATGTCATGTGGTCTACATGACAGCCAAAAATCCCCTGGGCTTAACAACACTGGGATGCGGGGGTTGGGAGGGGAGTGTTACACTGGATGGCTGTGCGGACAGGGCAGGGACAAACCAGGGGCTATTTTGCGGCTGGCCAACCAGGCAATGAAGTTTGGGAAAGGGTAACTCTCCAAAACCGAGAGCTATGAAATCGGGTCAGGGTGCAGCCAGAGGAAAGCTCAGAAGGCCCTCAAATCTTCTGGCCAGGGCAGAATCTGGAGGCACCTAGAAAATGAGAGGTTGATAACAGAGAAGACCTGGTAAGGCCTTGTAAAAATGAGAAGACACCAGCTTTGGAACTTGTTGAGGGCTACAGTCAACAAGCATTCTGGTCAATGAGCTATGTGCTTGTTCACTCAATGCCTATATATTGAGCGCCTACTGTGTATAAGACCCAGACTCATACAGAACAGGACCGTGAGTAACAGAAGGAGCTTACTCTGATAGAGCTCCAGGAAAAAATGCTATTAATGTGGGTACTGACTGTTGGGAGTCCTTCAGAGAACAAAGCCACCTTTCATACCAAGGCTGCCCGCATGAGAGTCTGCTTACCATCCTTCCAACATAGCCCACATAAGACCCGCAGCCTGGATGCTGTGAGGCTACACCATCTCTGTCCCCCTCCTGCTTACATCCTTTGTCCCCCAAAGGATGGTGGGGTCGCTCCGTATCAGTAGTGTGCCATTCATTCAACCTACGGAGTAAAGCCACACCATCAGGCCTCAACCCAGTGTAAACACTATTCACGAGAACACCTGACTACAGCTATTTTTCTCATTAGATGACAAAGGCTTCAGTTTTACCTTTTTCTCCCCTTAGAGTAGAAGAGCTGCCCTTTGAGCACCACCGCTGTGCATGTCGTGGTGAGTGGCTGCCTGGCAGGTGCAGCCCTTACACACTGCTTGTGCAAGCCCGGGCTCAGCACTCACCCCAGCTAAAGCCCTTCTGTGAATGGACGTGCTACGTGGCTCAGCCACTGAGGCTTTCCTTCTACACCTTCCCGTCCCCAAACGTGATCTAAGGACTGGATGCTGCTGTGAAAACTGGAGCCAGGTGAACACCACTAAGCTAGAGAGAAGCAGGGAGAGAACAGCAAGGTGTGCCGGCTGGCCTCCTTTCTGTGATGCCAAACCCTGACCACACAAACAGTGAGGAAAGAAGGCTATTAGGACACCCAGGCTTAGCAGGCATGTGGAATATCAGTCAGGCGTCCCCGGTCAGCTGAACCTGTTTTCAGGATATATGGCCTTACAAGACAATTTTGCCCAAGTTGCAAATACATATGAAATACTTCACGAAGGCACTACAGTTTACATTCATACACATCAACTCACCTTTGCTGAAAAAGTTAAACTGATATAAAACTAGGAGTGTCCCAGAAAATGCAGGACATGTGTTCACCATCACAATACCTACTGATACAAAAGAGACAGAAAATAATCCTTTCCCTGTAGTAAGTGTAAGCTAATCTTCAGGGCTCTTATGAGAACAAAGAGCCGATACGTACACATAAGCACCTAGATCGACAACGTTAGGTACAAAGGGAGTGCTATGCAAGTCTGTTCAACAAGGAAAAGGGAATAACATTTTAAAATGCTATAGTTTGGAACAACATATTTAACAAAAATTTGCTGTGAACCCAGAGACTCAAAGTTTATGAGGAAACTGTCCACAGTCTCCAGGGGCTCCAAGCCCAAGGAGGAGAAGGAGCCTAGGGCTCCAGCTATGGGGGGCTGTCTGGATAGAAGGTCTACAGCGTGGGACCAGACACCTTCAGGGTGGGAGCCTGGCCAAGCATCCTGGATGGGCTGCCTTTCCCTGAATAACCCTCGCCAGCCTGGGGGGGGAGGCGGGGGGGGGGGGCATTTAATTAGAGCTCTCTAGGCCTTGGCTGGGTAAACACTTCAATGAAAGAAAGCTTGAGATCAACCAAGATAGAGATGTAACTTGAAAAGCTGACTCTTAAATACATACATAAAATGAAATCTGGAATATCTGAACACTGATTGGATATTTGATGTCATGAGGTAATCATCCATTTTGCGGGTACGATAAGTTGTTTTTCAGATCCTAACCTTTTCTAGATCATATTCAAATACTTACGGCTAAAATGATACGATGCCTGAGATTTGCTTCCAAACCACAGAGGGGGTAGTAGGCTGGCAAAGGGGAGAGAAGAAACAAAGACTGGCTATGAACTGATTATTGCTGCAGCTGGATGATGGGTGTGTGGGGGTTCACGGTATTGTTTTGCCGACTGCTATACACATTTGACACGGTCATAAGAACAAAATTTTTGTTATGCTTTTTTTTTTAAAGGAAAAAAAAGGAGGGGGGCAATGGCATGGTTAAAAGAAGAATCCAGGCATTCCAGAGAAGGAAATGGCCAGAGGAGAGAGCCTGCCTTGAAGAATTTGGGAAACAAGTAAACCACCAGGCGATGATCATTCACACAATGAATCCTGAAGTCGCAGTTTAAGCGGGGAACTTGGGGGCGGAGCGGGGTGAAAAGGAAAGAAAAACTGAAATATTCACCATAATCAAGAAGAACATATGTTCGTCCGGGATTATTGCCAGTGAAACCTCATTTCCTTCCGAACACGTACACAAAGTTACTGGGGTCTCTCCCTACCTACTCCCCCCCCACCCCCCACCCCAACACACTCACACCAGACAATTTCACTCTCCTCTGCACAGATTCCGGGGAGGTATCCTGGAGACAGACATCAAAGGAATTAGAGCTGGCAGCCCAGAACAGGTCATGCTGTCAGAGGGAGGCTAGGAACCACATGAAAAGCAGGGAATTCACAGGGCGTTTATTATTATTATTATTATTTTTTAAAGAGCTCAGAAATGTCTCTCGTTTTAGTTTTAGTTTAAGGACAGCTACCTCTGGGGAAAAGGCTTTGAAGTCATCTCGCCCAGAGCAGCAAGCAGCAGAGGGAGGAAAATGCTGCGCCCAGCGGAAAAAAACAGAGGGATCCACGTTGGCTTACAGGTTTGGCCTCTCTTCACTAAATGATAACCCAGAAGATTTATGCTCGATATAAGGACATGAAGGAAAAGGAAAAGCCGCCAGATATAAATAGGGTAGCCAGGACCGGATCTGAAAAGGCTACAAGGCTACAATTGCAACGGCCTTCCTGAGCAGCCGCAGTTTATAGAGATTAAGTTAAAGAGACCCTGGTAGGACCCCACTGACGACCTCTTATTTGGAGGCTCAAGTGCTGGAAGACAAGAGTGGCCTGACAGGCAGACGAAGCATGCCACTCGGACTGTGTGCTGCTCGAGACAGCGCTACCTGAGATGCCCGGGATGGGAGGTCCCAGGGCAGAGGTGTGGTATCTACAGCAGAGATGTGACAAACAGGCGGGGCCGCCAGTCACGGCTGACAGCCAGCAGGAAGGAAACAAGAAAAAAGTCCGAGCATAAAGTTGACCCCAACTCAGCAGCACCAGCCAACACAGAAGAAAGAGAACAGAGACGGTCCCTGCTAGAACTGCCCATGTGTCCAGCATCTTCCCGGCTCCTGTGGGGATATTAAGGAGCTGAAGTAGCACATAACTTCGCATCGACAATCCCAAGATCTGAAAGGAGACTCTATTGGCATCAAGGCAGAGGGGACAGAGGGCCACCAAGTGGAAATTACAAGCCCCACCTGTGCACAAACACGGGACCTGACAAAACTTTATTCAAGGGCAAATGAGCCATACAAACCATGAAGCTCCAGAAATATTCCACAACACCAAAAGCAAGATGTTGCATTTAAGATACAAAGAACAGACCACCGAAAACAGGAAAAATACGGAAAATGCATGCATGCTTGTTTTTAGGCCAAAGTGTTAGAAAGAAAGAAAGAAAGAAAGAAAGAAAGAAAGAAAGAAAGAAACTGAGTAAAATGAAGAAACGTAAAAAAAAAAACAAACTAAAAATGCAATTGCATTTTTACAAGATCCATTTAAAGGCCATAAAAAACAGTGCCAATACTATAGAATTGAAAGGAACAATAAAAAGAGAACAGAGAAAGTCAAAAGAAATTAAAATGATGAAATGAAGACAGAACAAATGAAAGGGGGAGAATACATAAAGATACAAGGAAACCTCTGACCCAGTAGTCCTTCTAATTGTTTTAATGTTTATTTTTACTTTTAGGAGAAAGAAAGAGGGAGAGCAGGGGAGGGGCAGAGCGAGAGGGAGACAGAGGATCTGAAGCAGGCTCTGTGCTGACCAGCAGAGCCCAATGTGGGGCTCAAACTCAAAAACCGCAAGATCATGACCTGAGCTGAAGTGTGTTGTTCAACTGACTGAGCCACCTAGGAGCCCGAAGCATGCCATTTTTACATAGTGAAATACCATGTAGCTCTCAGAGATCATCTTTTAGAAGAATACAGTCTTACGTGGAAATAGGAGTACACAAGAAAGAGGCCTACAGGTGGTTTTCTCCCCTGTACCCTTTTTTAATATTTTCCAATTTTCTACAATGATCCTGTATTACTTTTGAAAGAGAAAAATATCCCGATAGGTGTTTTTGGTAAAATGAAGAACAAAAGAGCCCCAGGCAACCTTAAAATACGACACTAGGGATGCCAAAAATTGATTCTGCTGAGGTCAAAGGCAACTCCCCTTCATGAAGCTATTGCTCAGACAAGTCTCCTCACTATTCAGGATTGGCACCTTACAGTTTGCCTTATTTTACAACAACCCAGCAGGCTTTCCAGAACCCTTAAGAATAGGATGCCACTGCACAGCCATCAATTCACAGCATGGGTTTGCCTCCTCGGGTTTTCTATAGGGTAGACAGGCTGGAGACTCTCCCCTCCCTTTTCTGTGCCAACATACTTCACTACTTTTAAATAACCTGTCACTTTCTAAAGGTAAATATTAGGGGTAGCTCCTTCTCAGGCATCATAATTCTCTCTCAACTAAAATGTTTGTGAATTTTCAATCTCTCCACTGAGGTCCGTGTCCTCCATGAAGCTACCCTGTGGACAGCTGACTCCTGGCTCTATTTTAAATATCCCAGTTTATGGACCTCTAGAGAAAAGTCACAGGCAGGGACATGGAGGCTCCAAGGAGATCTACTGACCAGAGAGGGTTCTGCGATCACAATGCAAAACCGGAAAGGATTCCCTGACAAGGTCCTGAACACACACCCTTAGGCGTGTCTGCTCTCTACAACTTACACACTTCTTCTAAGTTACTTCTTCCAGCCTTCAGACATTGAAAATAAGTAACATCTTGGCATTACATCACATATCTTTCTTCAAAAGAACATCACTAAACAGCGAAAATTGTAAGTTATTATGTCTATTCTACTACAATAAAAAAAAATGTAACTTTTTAAAAAAGTTTTTTTTAATGTTTATTTATTTTTGAGAGAGAGTGAGCGAGTCAGGGAGGGGCAGAGAGAGGGAGACAGAAGGGCAGAAGAGGGCTCCACGCTGGCAGCAGAAAGCCTGACATGGGGCTCGAACTCACTAACCATGAGATCATGAACTGAGCTGAAGTCAGATGCTTAACCAACTGAGCCACTCAGATCCCCCTAAAGATTTTATATTTAAGTAATCTCTTCACCCAATGTGGGGCTCGGATTTACAACCCCAAGATCAAGAGTCACATGCTCTACTGACTGAGCCAACCAGGCACCCCAAAAATATAACTTAAAAAAAAAAGTCACTCAACTCTTCCACTTAAAAAATAAATATCACCTGCTATATAACTTGCTCAAACTTTAAGGAGAGTTTGGAATGTAGGTGACTCATGTTCCAATCTTGTCTGTATTAGCCCCAAACTCCAAGAAGATTAAATATACTTCTGACTTTATTATTTTTTCTAATGTTTATTTTGAGAGAGAACGCAAGCAGGGAAAGGGCAGAGAAGGAGGGAGCCAGAGAATCCCAAGCAGGCTCCGCACTGTCAGAGCAGAGTCTGATGCGGGTCTCGAACTCACGAACCGCGAGATCATGACTTAAGCCGAAGTCGGATGCGTAACCCACTGAGCCACCCAGGCGCCCCTTTCCTTCTGACTTTAAGGCTGAAAGTTTATACAGACCCTTCCCCGGATGAGGACTGCCTCCAAAAGTAGTAATCTTCCCGTCAGCTAGAGGCCCTGCCTTGTGCTCATGTCAACATGGTGGCTCCTCTCATCTGTTCACTCTACTTCAGCCAGTGGTTCCGCTTTGAGCCCTTTCAGTTGAATGGATGGCAAAGGCCCGAAAGTATGATAGGTTATTGTTGTTTATTTGTTTCAAATAACTAAAAGTGACCAGATCCAGGGCGCCTGGCTGGTTCAGACAGTAGAGCATGTGAATCTTGATTTTGGGGTCGTGAGTTCAAGCCCCACACTGGGCGTAGAGTTACAATTAATCAATCAATAAAATAAGATAAAATAAAAGTCATCAGATCCTCTTCCTTTCATCTCTGGCAAATTATCTGGTGCTGGAAAAGTCCCTCTGCAAGCAAGCCAGTCAACAGGGTGCAGGTGGGGAGAGAGGGAGGAAGGGAAGGAAGCCCTTTTCCCTCATTCTCACCTCAAAAACACCAAGCTTTGTTCAGGGATTCCCAGCAAGTCCATATTCCTCACTCTTAGAAACTGAATAGAAAAATGCAGCAATGCTTGGGCAGAGGTCAACATTTTTAAAATTGCGTCCAGCAGGGTCGGTATTTTCTTTCAGGCAAGGGCCACACTCGGGGAAACTTTAAAACCAATAATAACAAACCACCTGCCAACTGTGAAATACATGGAGAAGAGAAAATTGGGTGCAAAATGGAAATGGATTTTTCTAAAATGGAGTCAGATGCCCAAAGGGCTCACCAGAGAACTCTAGGAATGGTGGCCTCAGTAATCAACAACATACCAATGATTTGCAACAGCGAGCATTTCTCTTTAAAGCATTTGTGGAAGCACCAAAAGGGGCTGAAAACTGTTTTCTCAAGCCTTCAGTCTTGTTCCCGAGACAAGCCATGCCCTCTGTCACCACCCTGGCCCGCGCCCTCTCATTAGCCTCTCAGGCTGCCCTTCCCCACTCTAGTTCTCCAACAAAATCGTACCAGAATAATTTTCCTTAAATACCACAATCATCATCTCATGCCTCTGCTCAAACTCCTTTAATGGCTGCTTAAATCATCATACATTTGGTGTAAACTTTCTAGCCTGCTTCTCCAGCCCCACCCTCAGCACAGACTTCTATTCCTCTCCTCCCAGAACGGGCCTCCATCCTAGGCCCCCTCAGGACCTGGGTTTGAGTCCCTGGTCTGACTTTCACAGCTGCATGGACCAGAACGCTTTTTGTGACAGAAGGAGGCTGGATTTTGGACAGGCCTGAGCCTGAATCCCATCACTGTCACTTGATAATTTGCATGTCTTGGGCAAATCACTTTGCTTCTCTGAGCCTCAATTTCCTCACTTGAAAAAAAGTGGATTAACACCACTTAATCACAGGGTTGTTTCATGGGTAACATGGAAAAGAGCTTGTAAAGCACTGGCATGGTGCTCAGTCCCCGGCTGGCACATTTTCCCCTTGTGCAGGTAAATGTGAGTGCCCTCCTCTCGCAGCCCTCTCGCAGCCCTCTCGCAGGGCTCCTCTCGCAGTAGTCAGGAATTCACACTGCTGAAGGCAGACAGTCAAGTGCTATGCAGGGAGTATGTGTTGTGACCATTTTTGAGCTCACCCTGGGAACTCTGCCTGAAATGTTTCTTCTCCCCTCCCCTTCCAGGCCACAGCAAACCCCAGCTTCCCTGACCACTCCAAGGGGTCCCAGGCTTGCCTTCCGACTCACACGGCTGAATGCCATCTTCTCTGTTTTTCATCGCTTCTCTGACAGGGGTAGGGCCTTTCCTCTGCTAGAAGACCATAAACTCCCTGGACACCGCGTGCTTCGTGCTCCAGAATGCCCCCCAGGAACTCCCTGTGCAAAACTCCACACCCACTGATGCTCCACAGGCTGCCAGGTACAGACAGAGCACAGAGAGTACAGTGTTCGGAGCTGCTGTACCCCTGGCGGCCCGTAAGGCCAAAATCGCCAGGAGGCCACCCAAGGACAAAACCAGGCCCTTAGATGTCTCTCTTGACACACACATTTTAAGTTTTAACTAGCTAACACCACTTAGAAAGCGGAAGAGTCCACGTTTTGTAAACATTTTGGAAGATTCGACCACCCAGGTCTGCATTCCCACGTGGCTACTCCTCTGAGATGAAGGGTGCTCTCCCCAGTTCGCCCCAGGCCAACCACTTCCTATCACCTCTGCACCGCACAGAACGCAGGCAAAACAGAATTGCTTTTTACTCCTAAATCTCTATTAAAGTTTAGGAAATAGAAGTTCCACGAGAAAGGACGTAGGATTCTAGAAAAATGGGTAAGGAGTATGTTTCTCTGTGGAAGAGAAGATTATTCCTCTGTGTTTCGTAAACACACAAAGAAGGTCCATGTGGAAATCGTCCACGTGGTTCATGCCATTAGGTGACAGGAGGTGTTTGTGCATGCTGCCCAACAGCAATCCTAAGTGGGTTTTAGAGGAACCCTGGGGGATAGAAGTTAAACAGTGAAAAGTCAGTGGGTACTAAGGGTATGGGTGTCCTCCCCTGATATAACGGATAGAGGGGTCCAGCAGGACAGACCATAGGGTCACAGTGCACACACCCGTCCCAACACCTCTGCCCACCCTCAGGTATGAGGGGCAGCCAGCCGTCTCCTATTTGCTCCCATGGCTTATCTCTTTTTTTTCTCTCTCTCTCTCTCTCTCTCTCTCTAGGCTCTTGTCAATTCTACCCTTTCACAGAAATGCTAATCTTCCAGAGATGATCAGCCAATCAGGAGCCACTTTGGGCTGGGTCAGCAAACCACAGGCTGGAAATGTCCCTGGGGTCCTGGGACCTTGGCTGTTTTCACCCTTTTGGCTGCTCAAAGGGCTCTTTCTTTGCTGCCATAGACATTCTTTCCTGGGGTAGTGAGAGACTCTGTGTGTGTGTGTGTGTGTGTGTGTGTGTGTGTGTGTGTGTGTGTGTGTATGTTAGGGGAGTTGGGTTAACTAAAAGAAGATGAGGGGTTGATGGATTCTATGTGCTTGAAAATTCAGAAGCCCATCTTCTGAGAACTGGAGGTTTCAACCACTCTCTTGAATCCTCCCTTTTCTAAGAGTCTGTGTTTGGTGTGCCTGCCTTATCTCCAGTAATATCCGAGCTGAGAAATTCCTGCTAAAGACCAAGGCCATATCTGCTTCCCAAATGTGCCTTAAAAATGTAACTAACTGGGTGGCTCAGTTGGTTAAGCATCCGACTTTTGATTTCGGCTCAGGTCATGATCTCAGGGTTTGTGGGTGCAAGCCTGACATCAGGTTCTGTGCTGACAGTGCAGCATCTGCTTGGGATTCTCTCTCTCTCTGTCCACCCCCCCACCCCGCCTCCACTTGCTCATGCTCACTCCTGCTCTCTCTCTCAAAATAAATAAACTTCAAAAAATATTAAAAGAAAATGAGGTGATTCTGCCACTTACTAGCCCTGTGGGCTCATCTTTTAATCTCTCTGCTTCAGTTTCCTTATCTGTGAAATGGGGGTAACAGTACCTACCTCATAGGTTCTTGTGAAAGTAACATGAGGCAGCACATGTAAGTACTTCCCATCATGGTGCCTGGCACATGCAAGACATCTCCTTAAGTGACAGCCTTCCTCAGTTACTAGGCAGCTCAGCACAGCCCCAGGGGCAGGTTCTGGAGTCAGAGGGCCAAGCTCAAATACTGACCCAACAGTATCTCACTTACCAGCATGACTGGCAGAACTACTCAGTCCAATAGTGCCTCCCTCAACGGCCATGTTGAGACAGGGAAAAGGAAGGGACCCCATGAAAGAAAAAGCTGGTTTTCTCCTTTGCGTCTTGTCCTGCTTCTATTCTTGCTAGGACTTGCACCCTTACCTGACACATGCCTTAATGGATGTCCACCTTGTGAAGGTCAAGGAGTTAATGATTTCTTTGGAGGCTCCCAGCACAACAGATAACATCTAAGGAGCGTCTGGTGAGGTCCCCATGAACGTTTTCCAAGACCACAGACTCCAAACACCTTGAAGCAAGACCCCTGGCTCCAGGGCATAAATGACTTCTGGAGGACACTGAGCACAGTTCCTGGATGCCTGAGAGGACACGTACACCACACCACTGTCCTCGATACAAACTCCAGACCCCAACCAAAGACAAGACTCATGCTCCTTTTCCTTTCCAAGTCTTCCAGATGCTCTGGCTGTATCTGCTCTCCCTAGATCTTCAACAAACCCTGCTCTTACTTCCTCTCGGCTAATGTTTGATTTCCATCTTGTGCGAAGCCAAGGACCCTCTTGGCTGGTCCTGTGGGACACCCTCTGGGTCCTCAGACCCAGCCTGCCCACATCGATGTGAGAACTTAAATAAACACGTACAAAGCACTTGTCCGGGGCCTGGCAAAGTGCACACCCAATAAATGAAAGCTGTAACTCTGACTCTTATTATGATTATTTATTCTCAGCATCCCTTCATTCATGTGTCTCATTCTACATCACAAAGCACTAGATACTGGAGTACAGTGGCGACCTAAAAGCATATTAACACTAATAATCATCAGGGCCTGCCTGAGATGGACCAGAGCTGCAGGACTAATGGGTCTCATACAGGAAGGAAGGATACATCTCACAGCTACTGTGGACTCTGTATGAATGACTGACTACAAGATTGTATCCACTCACTTTCTTAGACATTATAGGCAGGCAGAACAGGGTTTCCCTGTATTTAACTAATTTCATATAATGTATGTCCTATGTACCAGGCACTGTGATATATGCTGGGAACAAAACAGTGACAAGCACTGGGAATATGGCTTTTGTTTTTTTGTTTTGAGAGAGAGCAAGCAGGGGTGGGGTGAGGGAGGGGAGAGAGGGGGAGGGGGGAGACAGAGGGAGGGGGGAGAGAGAGAGGCAGAGAGAAAGGGGCAGAGAGAGAGAGAGAGAGAGAGAGAGAGGGAGAGAGGGAGAGAGAATGAATATCTCAAGCTGGCTCCATGCTCAACGCAGAGCCTGACACAGGGCGCCATCCCACTACCCTGGGATCATGACCTGTGCTGAAACCAAGAGTCAGACACTCAACTGACTGAGCCACCCAGGTGCCCCGGGTATATGTATTTTCAAAGAGCTCCCCAGTTGACTCTGAGCATCAGCCAGGGTTGAAAAATCACAACTTGAGGTTTCACTTGGGATAAGCTCTTGAGGCAAACCTAACAAAACTGGGTCCCATCACCATTCCCTGCCTCTCCCCACTGCGCTCTGAGGTGGAGAAGTATATTCCCCATAAGACAATGGGACCCACACTTAAGAACAGGAGGAACAGAGACTAAGTCTCTGCTCCACTGGCCTCCTTTGCTAGCACTATCTGCTTCCTCAATCTGGAAAAGGGCAGCAAAGGGAGGGCCCTCCCACCACCACTTCTCCCACCCGACCCCCACCTCCACCCCAGGGGGCTGGGGGGACTCAGCCTGAGCTCCAGCCTGGGAGCAGCAGCTGAGGGGTAGTGATGCAGGCAGACATTACCCATCCTTAGGCCCCAGCGTGCAGGCCCAACACCTTGTGATAACAGCCATTTGGCCAGCAGCTTCTGAGAGGATAATGCTGAAACCAAACAGCTCAACAGCCAGAAGTAATTTGCCCCAAGTATTGGTCCTGCTTGGAGGCAAAACAATTAGTAGGTTGATGACAGCCTGATGCTTGAGAAATCATTTTTTTAAAAAGGGAAAGAAGGGTTGTTTAAAAGAAGCCCTTTAACTCAGAAGGCAGTCCCATCCACCTTACGAATTCAATGCCCTCTGACTACACATCCATCTGTCACAGCAGGGAATCTTTTAACTAGCAAAAGAGCAAGAGAAGGAATTCAGATCAACATCACGGGCTCCAGCAATAAAGCTGGTGCCAATTCACCCCTTTCCCTCGAGGCAGGAAAGAATCAAGGAAGAATTTCAAAATCTTTTTACACAATTAAAGAAAGGGATCCGGTGGGGGAAGGGAGCAAGGATGGAGATCAAGAAGCTTAACGTTTGCTATTCTAAGCTCAAAAATAAATCACGGTAAGAAAGGACTAGAAGGTGTGATTTTTTTAAAGATCTAATCTAAGGCAGGTACAGTACTGAGTGTTTGGGGAGAGGGTGGGCTGAGCAAACTGTCCGGCCAGTACCAATCTTCTCACCCCTCTTCCAGGCCCCCAAAACAAAACCAGAGTTTGTCACATGCTTCTAGAATTTTACAGTCTTGAATTACAGCTTTCAAATAATTCAGATTCCACTCTTAACAAAGTTCAGAAATGTGAGGCAGATTACAAAAAAAAAAAAATCCAGCAAAACGTATCCAAAGAATTGTATGCAACCAAAACGGTAGCAGAGAAAAGGAGGAGACGATATGGTAACTTTGGCCCAAGAGGACCAGCAAATTACACACCAAACCAGTAAAGAGGGCTCCACAAGAAATACACACTCAGGATTTCCCAAAATGACTTTAGCATCCACTGTTGTCAATGATCGCTTTCTAGAAGTCTCTTACATGGTCCAACCATTGACCTTTTATAAAGCAAAAGCGAAGTAAAATGGGTAGAACCCTGGTGCTGTGCACTATAAAAAGCATTTCCTTGGCAGAACCAATTAAGTTCTTTGCAAGTACACGTCAGTGGGCTACTGGGCAGTGTCAAGGTCTACACTTATTAGGACTGGCAGCCCGGGGTTGGGTTGTTTTTGGCACTTCACTCCAGTAGAGCACTACAACATTCTGGTTTGTCCTCCTCAGATGCTCTTTTCTTAAGTCAGTGACAAAAATGTATGTATGCTAATGTATGTTAATACACACACGTTTATAAAATAGATCTCCTCCCCACAAAAAGCTCTTTTACTAATTTCAAGATTTACTAGCTCATCCCTTACGCAATTAGAACTTTCTTAACAATCACGGAGTTGAAGGTTAAGTGTTGTAACCACAGCACTCAGGACCCAGAGTGCAGTTTCTCCTGCCTATTCTCTCTGGGGAGATGGCCAAGCTCTCTTTCTGCAGACATGTGTGGTTAAATCCAGAGTCTTTTTCAATAAATACATTTTAAAAATGTGAGCCAGGGGGTGTCTGTCAGCTGTGGGGAAACAAACCTCCTGCTACAGGCCCTCTCGCGGGGGAGGTTGGCAACCCCACTTCCATGTATGGAAGTGAACGAAAGCAGTAAAACCTCAGGCATGAGTCTGGGCAGGGCTGGGGGTGGGGGCAGCATTCCTCACGGTAAAGCAAGCCCTGGTCCACAGGAATGGGCTACACCGGCCCTTCCACCCTGCCCTTGGCCTGGGGTCCTGCGGATTCATTAGTGGGATGGCCGTGAGGGCAGAAATGATGGGAAGCGCCGAAACAACGGGCACCCAGGAAGTGGAGGTTCATCCGCTCACAATGCACGGACGGGAGGAGCCAGGCTGTCCCAGGAGCACAGGCTGAGCCCTGAAAACCAGCGCTATTCGGCTCCCGCATACACTGACCTCAGCGCACTGGAATGCAGAATTCTCCACAATTTGCCATCCATCACCATTGCTCCCACAGGCTAGCACTAAAGGGAGGGTAGATTTTTGTGTGTGGTCTAAGAGACTCATGACTAAGGCAGAAAGGACAGTAGCTCACTTCCAGGGCAAGTGTGGAAGTTGCAAAAAAGTTTAGGACACACTGGGTGGGGGCTGAAGCCCTGCAGGTGTCATTCACTACATGACTCTGGGTAAGTTACTTCACGGCTCTGTGCCTCAGGAGCCTCATCTGTACAGTGGGGACAAGAACAGTAGGTGCCCCCTTGGGGCCGTTGTATGAAGCCTGTAGTGCTGTGCCTGGTACAGAGGAAGTGGTGTAGAACGTTGACTACTGTTACAGTAATAAAGTGTAGAAATTGCTCGCTGAAGATTTAGAGCACCCTTCCTAAATTTATAAGTCCAAGTGGTACCTTTCAAACTTTTCTGACATTTCATGTTCAACTAGTTGCTCACCTCCTCTGTGACAGATCTTCCCTTGGCTCTGATATCCCCACTCCTGGGCCTTTCTCTGTTCCTTTACCACCCTGTCCCCAGATCCCTGCTGGTGCTCCACAGGACCTGCCCTCAGGCCACCTTCTCTTTCCACCACTCTCTGGAAATCTCAGTCCCTCTCCTGGCTCTATTTGCTGGTGACTCACAGACCTACCTCCCTGCAGACAACTGAACATCTCTGCCTGCTTTTACTCTCCCTAGCCTCCCCACAAAATCAACACCCTTCCTTCCATTTCCCCTATCTCAGCTGGTGACATACCTTGATGTCATTAACTCCTTCCTGTCTCATCCATCCTGTCTTAGCTCAGGCTGCCATTAACAAAATACCAGACAGAGACTGGATAACTTTAACAGCAGACAGATTTCTCACAGTTCTGGAGGAGGGAAAGTACAAAATCAAAGTGCTGGAAGATCCGGTGTCTGGAGAGAGCTCTCTTCCTGGTCTACAGACCACTGTCTCACACGGGGGTGTGGGGAGAGCAAGCTCTGATCTCCTCATAAGGGCACTGATTCCATGATGAGGGTACCATCTCATGACCTCATCGAAACCTAATTACCTCCTAAAGCTCCCATCTCCTAATGCCATCACCTTGGTGGCTAAGGCTTCAACACATACATTTGGGAGGGACATAAACACAGACACACCTCATTTTTATTGCAATTTGCTTTACTGCATTTTGCAGACATTGCATTAAAAACTTTTTTTTTAATTTTTGTTTATTTTTGAGAGACAGAGCACGAGTGGGGAAGGGGCAGAGAGAGAGGGAGACACAGAATCCAAAGCAGGCACCAGGCTCTGAGCTGTCAGCACAGAGCCCGACATGGCGCTTGACTCCACAAACTGTGAGATCGTGACCTGAGCTGAAGTTGGACGCTTAACCGACTGATCCACGCAGGCGCCCCCAGACACTACATTTTTTAATAACTAAAGGGTCTGTGGCAAGCCTGTGTTGAACGAGTCTACCTGCGCCATTTTTCCAACAGCATTTCCTTACTTTGTGTCTCTGTGTCACATTTTGGCAATTCCTGCAATATTTCAAGCTTTCCCATTATTACTATGTTTGAATTGCTGCAATCTCATGACAAAACTTTAACAGATGAAGAGCTGCTTCTTGAGGATGAGCAAAGAAAGTGGTTTCTTGAGGGGTACCTGGGTGGCTCAGCCAGTTAAGCCTCCAACTTTGGCTCAGGTCATGATCTCACGGTTTGTGAGTTCGAGCCCTGAATTGGATCTGTGTTGACAGCTTGGAGCCTGGAGCCTGGAGCCTGGAGCCTGGAGCCTGGAGCCTGGAGCCTGCTTTGGATTCTGTCTCCCTCTCTCTCTGCCCACCCCCTCTCTCATTCTGTCCTCTCTCTCTCTCAAGAATAAACACTAAAAAAACTGTTTAGAAAGTGGTTTCTTGAGATGGAATCTACTCCTAGTAAAGATGCCGTGAAGATTGTTGAAACGACAACAAAAGGGTTTTGAATATCACATAAACTTGGCTGATAAAGCAGTGGCAGTGTTTGAGAAGATGAACAGCATCACATGCTACAGAGAAATTGTTCATGAAAGGAGGAGTCCATTGGTGCAGCAAACTTCACTGTTGTCTTATTTTAAGAAATTGCCACAGTCACCCCAGCTTTCAGCACCCAGCACCCTGCTCAGTCAGCAGCTGTCACCATAGAGGCAAGACCCTCCACCAGCAAAACGATTATGACTCACTGAAAGCTCAGATAGGGTCAGCATTTTAGCAATAAGGTATTTTTAACTAAGGTATGTACATTTTTTAGACGTAATGCTAACTGCGCTCTTAACAGTTCATAATATAGTATAAACATAACTTTTGCATGCACTGGGAAATGAAAAAATTCATTTGACCCGCTTTATGGTGGTAGTCTGGAACAGAACCTGCAGTGCCTCCACGGGATGTCTGTCTCCAGTCCACAGCAGCCTCCAAAGCCAGGACAACAGCCATGGATCATATCTCCAAATGCTGCTCAGATCCATTCCCTCTGTCCTGCCCCATCCCATCCCCACTACCCTGTGTACTTCACTCCCTCAGCACCTGCCTCCTCGGCGGTGCTGTCCAATAGAAAGACAGGTGGTTCCCGACTTAACAATGGCTTGATTTTTTGACTTTCTGATGGTGCGAAAGTGATATGCATTCAGTGTAAATCTATTTCAGATTTTGAATCTGGTTCTTTTCCTGTTCTGGCGATGTGTGGTATCTCTCCTGAGGCACAACAAGCCACAGCAACCCATCAGCCACGTGATCACAAGGGTGAATAAACCAATATACCCACGACCATTCTGCACTCATCCAACCATCTTTTTTGTTTTGTTTTGTTTTTTACTTTCAGTATTTAATCAATTACATGAGACAGTCAACACTTCATTATAAAATGGACTTTGCCCAACCGTAGACTAACGCAAGTGTTCTGAGCATGTGTAAGGTAGGCTAGGCTCAGCCATGATGTTTGGCAGGGTCAGTGTATCCAATGCATTTTCGACTAATGATATTTTCAACTTATGATGGGGTTTATCTATCGGGACAATCTACATACAATTTGAAATTTTTTAGTAGCCACGTAAAAAAGTAGAAAGAATCAGGGACACCTGGGTGGCTTAGTCAGTTAAGCATTCAACTCTTGGTTTCAGCTCAGGTCATGATCTCGTGGTTTCGTGAGTTCAAGTCCCACATCGGGCTCTGTGATGACAGCACAGAGCCTGCTTGGGATTCTCTCTCTCTCATTCTCTCTCTCTCTCTGTCCCTTGCACATGAACATGTGCACTCTCTCTGTCTCTCAAAATAAATAAATATTTTTTAAAAGAGTAGAAAAAATCAGGTGAAATTAATTTTAATCTATCTTATTTAACCCAATATATCCAAAAGATCATTCCAACATGCAATTGATATTTAAAAAAGTATTAAGGAGATAGTTTACATTCTTTTTTTGGTACCAGGTCTCTGACATCCAGTATATATTTAACATGGCACATCTCCTTAGGACCAGCCACATTTCAAGGTACTTGCTGTCACACATGGCTAGAAGTTATTGGACAGTGTGGCTCTGGTCTCCCCTCGAGTTCATTGTCCACACAGCTACCATGGTTATGTAATCTGATTATGGAAGGTCCCTTCTTAGAACATATCAGTGGCCCCCATCAGGACACAGTCCTGCCCCCTGACGTCCCTTCATTTTCTGCCCCCTACTTGCCCATCCAGACTCATTCCTCACCATTCACTCCCTCCTCTCATGTTAGGCTCCAGCAATGGGGAACTGCAAAATGCAGATTGTATAACAATAAGTATGGTATGACGCTAATTTTGTTTTAAGCACATTTATGCATATATATCTATAAAACATGTGACACTACAGACGGCAGTACGTACATCTGCATAGAAAAAACTCCACAACGACAGGCACCAAAATGCAAACAATAATGATCTCCGGTTGGTGGAATCTGGACAATCTCAAGCACTGTTCCTTTTGCAAATTTGTATTTTTTAATTTTTTATAACCACACAATTAAAAAGACAGTGGGAATACAGGAACTTGCTGAAGGTGTGGGCATTAAAGCCAAGCAGTATTATAAAGGTTGCCCTACATGTTCAGCATGATGTATTGGAAAAATGGGTACAATCATTATTCACAAATTCTGTGTTTATAAATTGGCCTACTCGTTCAAATTTATTTGTAACCCCCAAATCAATCCAGCGACGCCTTTGAGGTCATTCACAGACATGCACTGGTGAGGAATCTGAGTCACCTGCCACACGTGTCCCAGCTGAGGTCAAACTAGACAACACTCTGCCTTCTTGTTTCAGCTCATACTATAAACAAGTGTCCTTTTCATGGTCTGTTTAGTGCCACATTTTTCGAATTTTTGTGCCTTCTGTTGGTGATTTCACTGCTTAAAATGGCCCCCCAAGCATAATGCTGAAGTGCTGTCTGGTGTTCTGAGTGTAAGAAGGCTGTGCTGTGCCTTAATGAGAAAATCTATGTGACATAAGCTTTGTTCAGACATGGGTTACACTGCTGTGACCGTTAAGTTCAATATTCCTGAATTGACCATATGTGCTGAATAAGGCATCTTTAAGCAGAAACATGGAAGAAACATGTTCTGTGCATGGTCACCATGGGGGGAGGTGACCACACATGGCAGTCACCAGAGCTCCACGCCACAAATCCTTTCTGGATAGCAAACTACAAAGCCCAGCTTCAATAAGACTGTGTTGAGTTTCTGAAAGTATTTTAAAGCACACCAACATAATTCCTTTTTTTTTTTAAAGTTTATTAATTTATTTTGAGAGAGAGCGAGTAGAAGAGAGAGAGAGAGAATCTCAAGCAGGCTCTGCACTGTCAGCACGGAGCCCGATGTGGGGCTTGAATTCACCAACCGTGAGATCATGACCTGAGCCATAGTCAGATGCTTAACCGACTGAGCCACCCAGATAATTCATTAATAAGAACTGGCTTGAGGAATGATTCCCACTCCTAAGTTTCAGCACATCTAAATTCTCCCTCTAGTAGAACAGCTGGTCTGGCCCAGCAGCCCCCTTTCCAAACTGGAGGCTGAAACCAAGTATGCATCCAGGCTGCCCTACTCTGGCTTCTATCTTCCTGCTCAGGTTGGAATGACCTCCAGGAAGCATGGGGCAAATTCGCGTGACCCCTGGACATGTGGCGAGGTACCCAGGGTTCAGGTCCCAGCTAACCCTCAACACGGGAAGGGCGCTAACTGCCTGGAGATAACACGCCTCCTCCTCTCCCTTCCCCGCTGGCCCAACAGGAAAAAATACTGTGACCACCAGTCATCTAAATGGAATTTCTCTTTCACACTTAGGAGCCTCATCAGCCTGGACTCACAAATTCAAACACCTGGCTCCTTTTAAATTCCTTTCTTTCTGTCTCACATATTTCAGCCCTGGTAATCCCCTTCTTAAGTGCTCGGTGCTGTTGTTCAGTGAAGTAACGTGTTTGTTTTTTCGGTGATGAGTTACAGCCACTTGAGGCTTTCCACCCAGGAGGTCTGACCCTGACCGGCACCCCGGGCCCTGACCCCAGCCCTTCCACAGGAAAGTGGCTCTGCTCTCAGGAACAGGCTCCTGAGACCAGGAAAATCGCAGTCCTGCTGTCTCCAGGCCAAGATACACAAAATCACTCAGGAAAAATGGGACTTGTGGCATTTCCCTCTTTTCAGGATGCTTATCTCTCTGTGCTACGAGCAAACTTTGGCCAAGTCACACGGACACACCGGTAGGCCATTTTTAAAAGCACTACCAGGAAGAGAGGGGCGCCTGGGTGGCTCAGTCAGTTAAGCGTCCGACGTCAGCTCAGGTCATACTCTCACCCCTTGTGGGTTCGAGCCCCGCATCAGGCTCTGTGCCGACAGCTTGGAGCCTGGAGCCTGCTTCAGATTCTGTATCTCCCTCTCTCTGCTCCTCCCCACTCGTGCCCTCTCAAAAATAAATAAACCTTTAAAAAAAATTTTTTTTTTTAATTTTAAAGCTCTACTGGGAAGAGTATCAAGGAATGTCACTGACCTGGCAACAGGGAACCTGGGGCTGAGAGGCTGGCCAGCAATGTGGCTGCCTCCTCTCTGGGCCTTAGTTTCCTCATCTGTAAAGGAAGGGAGTTGCTGCATAATCCCCAACATCCTTCCCAGTTTAACATTCAAAGACCCCATTGCCCAGTGTTCTACAAGAAGAGCCTTTGCTTCAGTGATGATGAAAGCACAAATACACAGAAAAATGTAGATCTCTGTTTAACTTTGAGACTCGCTTTTATGCTTGGAATTCTATTTCTCTTTCTACCGGACTCTAGCCGACTCTTTAATTCTAGATCCCAACCTATTCATTCAGTCTTTCAATAAATATTTGTGCCCAGTATTCGTTAATAAGTTTACCAAATGCATTAAGGATGAATAACATAATGATGAGCACGGAGTCCCCGTCCTCAGAAACATTCTGGTCTGGTGGAACGACAGTCACCACCTCCTGACCAGCTCCCACGTGCCACCCAGTAGGCTAAGGGCTTTTTAAATTCCTTGTCGTCTCGAACCTCCACAGCCACCCTACTATCATTCCCATTTTACAGATGGGGAAACAGGCTTGCAAAGGTTAAAGTAACTCGCCCAAAATCTCAAAGCTAGAGAACAGGAGAGAGAAGTGTGAGCCAGGTCATCCACGACGGGCGGTCCAGCCTCTCTGGCTGCTGTCTGATGAAGTGTCATGGGACTCTCTGTTCTTGAAGCTTCTGTTGGCAACCCCATCCCTATTACAATCAACTCACTAAACATCATCGTATAGAGACTCTAAGTTTACATATGTATATCATGCCTTATCTCCCCAGGTAAATTAAAAATGCCTTTGACAACAGGGACTTTGTCACTAATTTCTCTGCATCCTTGACACTGCCCGAGGCAAATGAGATACTCAGAAAACATGTGACTGACCGAAGCTGGGCAGTGTCAATACAAAGCATTGAAAAGCGCAGGCTTGACTTTGTAATATGAGCACTTATCAAGTGAGAAATCCAGATCGAGGGCTTCTTAGTCCCAGTCACTGCTCCCCCCTCTCCCCAACACTATACAGTAGGGGAAAGTTCTGTGAGGAATTTCTTTTCCTTTACTTCACAAACAGAAGCCATTAACCCAGGGTTCCTCTTTATGATCTAATGAAGCCTACAGAAAATGTATTTCTGCAGCCTGGCCCATGACGAGGTTCTTGAGTTTGAGTCTAGCCTCTGGTACGAAGGCATCTGTTTCTTACTTACTACCTGGCGTGTCTTTCTCATTCCAAGCCCAAACCCTGAGAGAGGCCACTAATCCCATGTGTCCAGGTCCACTTCCCAGAGTCTTCAGGCCTGATGAAATCCCGCCTCCAAATCAGAATCACTCGAAATGTGTTCTCCCCACCACCTGCCAAAGGAACTTTTGTTTTTCCTTATAAAAGGTAACAATGTTCCCCTGAGCATGGGGAGTCTCTGCCACTCATCAGTTTCCAAACAGGCACTGTCTCTTCTCCACCCCACTCTCTTCTCCCTGCTGGATCCAATGAACTTTCTCCTTCTCAACTTTCCCCTTCATTCCCACGTGGTTATTTATATCTGGAATATCTTTCTTTATTAATCCACTGGACTACCCTCCCCCTCATTTGAAAAGGTCACTTTCAAGTTATTCTTTCCAGAAAGCCTTTCTGGAAGCAGGTTGGCGCTTCAGTAAGGCAGCGACTGTGAGCAAGGTTACTTCCTCATCTTCTAAAAATGCCACTCAACTGCTGACCAGATCGAAAGGGGGCAAGAGAACCCACATGAAAACAAAGCGTTCACAAACTATACGCACACCCATTCCAGGCAAGAGCACCATTATCTCCTCCCATATGTTTTCATTACACAAGCGATCACATTTCGGAACATTTGTAAATCAGAGACTCACCACCGTAGACACCACTACCCCAACATAACGATAAGCAATTTGGGGCATTTACTGCAATCTTTCTTATGCATCTGTTTAAACAGAGTTGTACTGTAATTATGGTATCTGTGTAATTTGGGATCTCGCTTTTTTGAATACAATATCTGAAGTATAGTTCTACGTTCCAGCAAAGGTCATTAACTCCATTTTTAATAGCTGTTCAACATGATTCTGAGTACTGTAATTTACTTAACCATTCCATGATGAACATTTAGAGTGTTCATTATTACACAGCTTTAAAGGATACCTTCACGAAGGTAAGGCAAGGCAAGAAGCATTATGCTTTTGTCCTGGCCTATAGGATGTACATTTATTCAGCATTTATGACTAATTGTTCAGAAGATATTCTTCCTTCTAAACTAACACTCATTCCCCTTCCATTCTTAAGTCAAGTCCTCTTTTATTTATTTTTTTTAGAGAGAGAAGATGAGCAGGGGAGGGGCGGAGGGAGGGGGGCAGAGAGAATCTTAAGCAGGCTCCATGCCCAGCGCAAAGGCTGATGCAGGGCTCAGTGTCACGACCGTGAGATCCTGATCTGAGCTACTTAACTGACAGCCACCCAGGCGTCCCAAGTCCCCTTTATTTATTTATTTGTTTATTTATTTATTTATTTTTTAGCGTTTATTTATTTTTGAGACAGAGAGAAACAGAGCATGAACGCGGGAGGGTCAGAGAGAGAGGGAGACACAGAATCTGAAACAGGCTCCAGGCTCCAAGCTGTCAGCACAGAGCCTGACACGGGGCTTGAACTCACGGACAGCGAGATCATGACCTGAGCCGAAGTCGGCCGCTTAACCGGCTGAGCCACCCAGGGGCCCCCCAAGTCCCCTTTTAAAGTTCACTGGATCTTTGCAAAGTGTGCCTTTCATAAGCTCTATAATCTATTTAATAAACCTATTTAATTCCCCTAGCAACCTTTTGATTTTTCATAAGCAACTTGCATCCATGAGTTACAAGTTTTCTCAGCTGCCTCATATAGAAATGAATAAGGAATGTTCAGAGGAAAGTGGAAAAGCTGTGTGTGATATTTAGTAAGAGGACTTTTGATGTAATATTTGTACATTTTTCTCGAAACAACTGATGCATTCCAAAGATGTTGTCAAGGAGTTTTCTAAGTGGAAGAAATCACATTTTGAATCTCTTTAGGAGCTCACAACCTAAAACAATTTGGCCTAATAAAATAATCCTTCCATAATGAAAATAACAGATATAATCCCTTATTTGATCTATTTCATAACCTTGGATTCTGGTGGTGATGGATTTTCTAAGAGTGCAGCACACTCAGTAAATAAAAACTTATATTAAATACAGGTTGCCTAATACCAGTCACCACAAAAGACACAGCATAATACAAGTGCCCGGCTTGGGGAAGTCTTTTGTCCCTGTATAAATCCGAATACTCTTAGAAGGGAAGAATGACAGCTCAGAGAATGAACCTCTTAATTTATCCAAACGGCAGGGCACAGCAGTGGAAATTCCACAGACACTGTCTTCTTGAGTGCTTTATGTCAGTTCTAGAGGGGGCCCCTCTCCAAGGACGGGAAAGCTGCTTTCAAAGGTTTCCTTAGCCCACCATACTCAGCAAACATGTCAGGCGAAGCTATTTCCCTTCTAGGGATAGTGGTGTTTGTGGGGGAGGAATTCTGTTCCTTGTCTCTGTGTTGGGTTCATTACCACAGCAGGCACAGTACAGAGCCACCATAGGGCTATGCAACGGCACTTCTAGTCTTTACCCACCTGAGAAAAAAAGCAGCACCTGTCAGGGACAGCCAAGAATATGAGCAAGATCTGTTTAAAAGGCTTGGTTTAAAAAAAAAAAAAAAAGTATGCGTGTATCAGGGACATGCTTGAATAAGGACAAAATACCTGTGAAGGGACATAACAAGAACCTGATCATGGTGGCTGCTACAGGGGAGACAAGCTGTAGTCAGCAGTGGGAGTGAGACTTACTTATCCCTGCATGCCTCTCATTTTATTTGAAATTTTTTTTCTTTTTTCTTTTTTTTTTTTAATGTTCATTTATTTTTGAGACAGGGAGAGACAGAGCATGAATGGGGGAGGGTCAGAGAGAGAGGGAGACACAGAATCTGAAACAGGCTCCAGGCTCTGAGCTGTCAGCACAGAGCCCGATGCGGGGCTCGAACTCACAAACTGCGAGATCATGACCTGAGCCGAAGTCGGCCACTTAATCGACTGAGCCACCCAGGCGCCCCTGAAATTTTATTTAACATGTGAAGACACTGTCCTTTCAGAAAACAAAAATTAATTTCAAATGCTAAAAATCTATTTGTGGGGCACGTGGGCGGCTCAGTCAGCTGAGCGTCCAACTCTTGATTTCGCTCAGGTCATGATCTCACAGTCATGAGATCGAGCTCCACATCAGGCTCCACTCGGGGCACGGAGTCTGCTTTAGAGTCTCTTTCCTTCTCCTTCTGCCCCTGCTCCGCTTGTGTGTGCACACGCACTCTCTCTCTCGCTCTCTCTCTCAAAAAAAAAAAAAATCTACTTGTATAAAAGATATTGAAGCATATACATTCATACCTGTGGTATACACCTATTCTTTTACCGGAAGAATAATATACGACACCATTACTGATTATCTCTACAAAGAAGATTATTTTCTAACTTAAAAAATGAAATCCTGGCTTTCTCTTGCAAATGGGAAAAAGTTAACAAGTGGAAAAATGTGTTTAAGTATATGCTGAGTAAAGGAATATAAATGGCTTTTTAACGTGAGCAGCAGAGACATAATTTTTGCTGAGGATGCGTACAAACCAACAGCCTCCTCGTGAAGGCACACCAGGTTAGGTTCCCGGGATCTGCACTCGCCTGGTCACTACTGTCTCTGTGGCTGTTGTATCCACCAAAAAGCAGGCCCAGATGACCTCAGAAAAAGTCATTAACTGAACCTTTGCAGGAAAGCAGCGCTTCAAAAAGCGCTTCAAAACTGGAGTGTTTCCACCACAGCCGCTGCAAATTAATACTTTCCACGACTCCAAATGAAAGAGAAGACGTTCAAGTGGTATGAGGTAGTGTTTTACTCTTAAGCACATTTGTAAAAGTAAAAACAGTGCATCCAAGGTCTGAAGCCCGCGCCCTTCTGCAAATTTAGGAAAGTGATTTCCCCCAGGAAATTGTTTGAAGGCATTTAATGCCAATTCATCCTCATGCCTAACATTTGAAATGTCAGCCTTCTTAGGGACCAAACTGCAAAGGATAGAACAGATTTACGTGTAATCTTAAACAGGCAAACACCCTCGGATAAGAAAACAAGTCCCTTGTAAAAGAAGGTAAAATTTTCAAAATAAATGGAGTGATTCATTCTAAAAAGTCAAGTGTTACGAAAAATCTATCTGCAAGGACACTAAGGTTGCTTTGCAGTGAGGTTTCCTGTCTCTTGCTAATTTTGAAACAAAATGCCACACTTAATTAGCCAGCCAGATTCTCATCCTGCCCTAGCCGGATGGGGAGAAATGGCATTAAGGAAAAGACTCCCTCAGGCTCTATTAGTGCCCTAATGAGAGAGTGGGAGGAGGGAGGTGTTGGGATGGGGACAAGGCAGCCACTACTGCCACACAGACTTCAGAAAGCGCAGGATCTGACCATCCTGGTCAAATGGGGTGCTCCCAATTACACTCTGACAGGGGTCTCTGGCCACAGCTATCCCTACAGGGTTCTATGCAGGAAACAAATGTACCAACCAACACTCCACACAGGCCCACCTGATCTCACAACCCTCTTCCTATAAGGTATGAATTACATCCAAGAGGGAGAAAATATGCCCACAAGATCACCTAACACCTGTCAGTGATTTCATCACCAGCAACCAACAGATGGAAGGCAGTACTGATTTTCATTCAAATGGGCAAAACGGGGGACATTCTGCAAGCTACAGATCGGTGAAGCTGACATCAACCCTTCAACAGATCCTACAGCTTATTACAGTTATTAAACACACACTTAGGAGAAGAAGTGATCAGTTTAGAAGTAAGCATGGGATCACTAAACAGAAATCATTTCACACTATCTTTCCTTGAAAGGGAAATGGCAAATCTCTAAGTTAGAGCCAGCAATCTGTTAAGGTCTCCTATGATAAAGGTTAACTGGATGGAGAGATGTGGGCTGAATAGTAATATAATTAGGCAAATTTAGAACTGGCTGGATTCTAAGGTGTTTCAACAACTAACAGACCAATATTAGTCTGGAGGAGGCTTTAGTGGTGTGACCTGGCTGGGACTCCATCCCCAGATTTAGTGAAGGTCTGCAAGGGATCACATAATTCATAGCTCAGAAGTGGCTATGATTATTGTGGGTGACCACATACGCATGCAAAAAAGATTCTGACAGATTGCAGAAAATAATCAAATCTAAGTAAACATATTCTTAAGGATCACAGATATAAGATTTGGGACTCTGTTCTCATTTGTTCAGGTATAAAACTGATGAACAAGCCTTTGGAGTTTTGGTTGACAAAAAGGTCAGTGAGTCAACACAGTGTAATGTGATTGTCAGAAAAGCTAATACAATCTCAAGCTGTAATTATGTAAGTTCAGATAATATCTAGATAAGCTGACCCTTTGTGCTTCAGGCAGACCCCCCTGGAGTCCGTGTTCAGGTTTGTGGGGTGGGCTCAGATACGAACAGCCCACCTATACATATAGCCCTGTCCTATACGAACAGGATAGTGATGAAACTTGAACCCTTATCATGTAAGAAATAGCCAAATGACCATGGGAATCTTTCAGAGAACTTCTGCAGGTCTCTGAAGGCTGGCCAGTCCCTTAGGCAAGGATGGCTGATGTCAGAATGGCCTCCTAAGAAGATGGCACTTTGTGGTCACTAGAAATGCTCTGCCAAGGGCTGGGTGACCACTTGATGCGCATGCTGCCATGGGGTTAGGCATAGATGACTCTAGGGGGCATCTGTAGTCCTTCCACATCCCCTCCCTCAAGTAACACACCTCATTTTCCTTGGTAAGCACTCCCCTTTCCTGATATTCAGTCTACTTGGTTTGTGACCCCACCCTCTGGCTATGCACGTGTGCATATGACTCGGATGTGGCCAATCAGAATATCAGACATGTCCGGGGATGGGAGGGTGACCAAAGCTGGCCTCCTTCTCCTGGGGTTCTGAGAGGACAGAAAGCAAACCCAGAGCTGCGGGTGGCCCTCCTGTCACAGGTCACTATGAGAGCAGCTGGCCAGAGGTCAGGGCCCCCACAGAGAGAAGCAGAGTGGAGATGGAGAAGGGCAGCCCCCCTGAAGAACTGCATCTGAGCCACCAGGGACTAGGAGGCGGCCAACACCTGGTCTTCTCAACGACAAGGGCCTAGGACACTTTTGAACCCAAGAGCCAATATTCTGTAGACCTTTACAATATGGATAAGAAAGGGTTGGGAATGTGGCAAGGGGGCAGACCCAGAGAAAGTTCAAGTGGAAGGAGAAACTTTAGGTTTAAAAGACTTTAGGGACATAGCTACCAGTTGCAATGTGGTTTCAAACAAATAAAAAAAAATTATTTTTATTAAAAAAAATTAGGAGACAATCAGAGAAATCTGAATACTGAGTGGATATTTGCCGATATTTAGGAATTATCGGATTTTTTGAGGTTATGATATATTATGATTTTTTTTAAGAGTTACTTAGTGAAGGGTTCCTGGGTAGATCAGTGGGTTAAGCTATCTGACTCCTGATTTTGGCTCAGGTCATGATCTCACAGTTCATGGGTTCCAGCCCCCCCTCAGGCTCTGCGTGGACAGCACGGAGCCTACTTGGGATTCTGTCTCCCTCTCTCTCGGCCCCTCACCCCCCCAAATTAACAAATAAACATTAAAATAAATAAAATAAATAAAAAATTTTTAAAAACGAGTTACTTAGTGAAATGTTTACGAAGGAAATGATACGATGCTTGGGCGCTGCTTCAAAGTAAATCCACTGAAGGGGAGGGGGAGAGGGCATGATGAATTGGTGATCCTTGTATCTGAGCGCTGGGTGCAAGGGGGTTCACTGTGCTATTTTCCCTACTGGTGTGATGTCTGAAGTTTTCAGTAATAAAAAGTCAAAAAAATAAATAAATAAATGGCAAGAGAAATATATACAGCCCAGACTCCGCTACCCACTCCCAGCTCAAAGGTGAATCCATTAGAATCCGTTCAGGAAAACTGAGCAACCAGTTGGTCAAAGAGCTGGTCTAGAATTCTAACCAGAGTCAAAGGCATGGTGTGTCATCAAATCAACAAGTGACCAGTAACTACCCCTGTCCTAGTGAGAAACTGGGGAGAAACAAGATTACATTTTGGGCCACTAGATGCAGAGTCTAGGTGCTGAGGACAGGCGTGATACAAAGAAAGAAAAGCTGAGAATTTTTCTCTCCTGTCATCTGAACAGCCAAAACACAGGAACTGAAATATTGAAGTGCCTAGGGTAAACATTTAAAGGGCACTTACCATGCACCAGGCACTGTCCTAAACTCTTTTCGAATAGTAACTCATTTAACCCTTTAACAACAACCCTACAAGGTAGATACTGTTATCTCCATTTTAATGACCAGGACCTGGAGACACACAAGTTGGGTAACCCGCACCAAAATCGCATTGCTAGAAATCCACCAAGGTGTGATTCAAACCCAAAAGACCCAGACCCAGAACCCATACTCTTAGCCACTGTGTGACAGATTTCAAACGTTCACTTCTAATAGAGGAGAATTTGTGAAGGTCCGTGGATATAAATGCTTTTTTAAGCTGCAGTCACTCAAGCACGTGCCCAGAGCTGAGCAAACGCTATCCTCACACCTACATTCACTGCCATCCAGAGAGAGGTCAGAGGTAACACTGTGATTTTTCCCTATAGCTGGTTGTTCTGCCCAATCTGTATATTTCACATCAAACCCTGAAAAATGACTAACAGATGAGGCAGCTGTGCTGTGAGGCACCACGATCAAAAGAAAACTGTCTTAACCCAAAGAAAACTGTCTTGACCTGATCACGTTTAAAGGGGGAAAAGGCAACATCTTCGGATTCCATTCAGATTTTTGTCCCTAGCATACTGACGAAAAAAGACAAGTAAAACTCTATAAAACCGATTCATCTGGATAAAATTCCCCTAGGAAAACAAAGAGGGAAACCCTATCCCTAGAACAGCAAAACTCACCACACCCTCTTTACGAGTATTCAACAATGACCTGAGATGAAAGCATTCTTCACCGTAGAAATATTACTTGAATTTACCTGTAATTGGTGTCTACCTTGAAATAAGACAATGGGGAGTGGGGGAGTGATAAGATGTAACTGAAAGGAATGCTGAACTGTAAGCTTAAATGGTTTCTTGAAAAGGATTTTAAGTGTAGTTCATACAAAAATACACTGTATATCTGGTCCAAGAGTTACGACCAGCAAGCAGCAGAAAATTTATGTTTGCTTTTAATCATGGATGCCACAGAACAAAAGTTTCCATTACAGGGTTTCGCTCGAGAATAACAGCACTCAAGCAACTTTCAATTACTATACTTCTTACTTGTCATAAAGCAGAAAGCACATGTTTGAGATTTCACTGGAAGTTAGAACAGCAGTTTCTGAAAACCTCATAAAAGGGAGGACTGATTTAGTCCTAGGATCTCGGCAGGACACCTGAAGTTCAATTTTGTCTCAGAACAAAAGCACTAAAGCAGCCCGCAGGCTTTGCATAGGATGAAGGGGAGTTGGGGCCACTTCACTGGCTGATCTAAAAAAAGCCAAATCATTAAAGGGCCCTTAGAAACCACCACCACCACCACCACCACCTCAGAAAGGCAGCAGCAGCAAAGAAGTTCTGGCTCTCCTGTCTTCCAGGCAACAGCAAATGCTTTCAGCAGCTAAACTACTTCTATCTTATTTCAGGGTCTTCTATGCATATCTAGGGTGAATCCACACCAAAAACCATTTGTTGAAAAGAGAACTTTCAGCTCCCTCTTCTTCCACAGAGAATGTTTGATGTGAACATTTTGTAAGATACGATTTCACAAACAGAAAGGACCGAGTTGAATTTAAGGGACTTCAGCTGAGCTCTTTCATCCAACACTGTGACCCTAATCTAATAATTGGTTCTCTTGCTTCAATTCTCCAACTCGAATATACTTTGAAAAGTTAAAACGTTTAGTATCTACTGATTGCTAGTTGCTCGAAGATGTAATAGGCATGCATTTTGAGTTCCTTGGAAGAAAGATTCCTGAGAAACACAAACTATGAAACATAAAAGCACGGAATGATAGGTCTACAGATAGGAGACTATTTTAATGGCCTAAGATTTTTGACATTTCAAAGTCTTTTCCTGTTTTTGAGCACAGAATTACAGGGCAATGGAGTTACACATCCATTTGCTTGTTTAAGTGCCTTTTACAGCACTCGTTAAGAAACAAAAACAAAAACACCCACATACTGTGGACATATACAATTATACAATTCAATTAAGGCCTAACTCTAATAGTAAATATTAAAATCAAGCTACACAATAGTGAAAGCACACATTTCAACTTACACGATGTGGAAGCTACCATGTGTTCAAGTTCCCAATCTAAAAGTCCCATGCCTGCTTTTCTGTGATCACAGAGTCTCAGCACCTAAGGAACTGATCATCTCCCCCCCTCTTTGGTTGGTGTCTGTCCTCAAAGAGCTTACAGTCTAATAATGAAACAAACACAGCCTAAGTGCTAGGGCATTTGCGCAGAAGATCTATGGAAGCCCACAGAATCATCCCACCTAGAGGACAAAGAGACAAGAAAGCTTCTTAGGGAAACAGGGGAACCAGGACTGAAGTTTAGAAGTTCCAAACTCAGCCAGCTGGGAGGGAAAAGAACACGGTGCAGGTGAGACAGGAGACAGGAGAATAGTCAGGGACCATGCTCTAGAATTTGGACTTGACCCCAAAAGCTATGAAGAACAGCTACAGAATTCTTAGGTAGGAGAATGATATGATCAAAGTTGTGATTTTGGACTTGACCATTCCAGAAACAGTCTAGAGCAGCGGTGCTCAAGGCTCAAGGTAGGTTTGCAACCCAGTGCTTTCCCATAAGTTGCTACTGGCCCCAAACAAGGTAAGTACAGAAATTGAGAATGAGTACTCAGCAGTTCGACATTGCAGCAACAACCAAGCCTGTGATCAACAGGCTCCTCTTGTTGAAAAGGACAGAGACCAGCCTGTGTGAGGTCAACTTAGCGGAGAGTTGTATGTGATTCAACCTCAACAGGAGTCATGCTTAGTAAGGCCACTTGGATTGGTGTGTGACGGATTGGAAATTAACAAAATAAAATAAAACTGATCATTGATTACAGCTTGAGAAGATGGTCTGAGAACCATTCCAGGCATCAAGATTGGAAGCAAGGAGCCCCAGGAGAAGCTGCTGGTGGTACACAGTCGTCCAGATGAAACCTCAACTCAAGCCGTGATGATAGGGATGGCAAGAATTGTTCAGAGTTGAGATGTATTAAGGGAATCGCATCAGCAAGACTCTGTGGATGTGAGGGGTGCCAGAGAAGCAAGGATGACTCTTGAGACTTCAGAACTCTTACTTCTCTTTTTTAATTTTTTTTTATTTTATCAGTTTTTAAAAAAAATTTTTTTAAGTTTATTTCAAGAGAGAGAGAGAGAAACAGAGCACATGAGCAAGGGAGGGGAAGAGAGAGGCAGAGAGAATCCCAAGCAAACTCCATGCTGTCAGCACAGAGCCCGATGTGGGGCTTGAACTCGAATTGTGAGATCATGACCTGAGCCGAAGTCAGGAACTCAACGCTTAACCAGCTGAGCCACCCGGCACCCCACCCCCTTTTATTTTTTAATTTGAGAGAGAGAGCAAGTGGGGGTAGAGGCAGAGAGAAAGGGAGAGAATCCTAAGCAGGCTCTGCACCATCAGCTTTAATTTTTTTTTTTTTTTGGAATGTTTATTTATTTTTGAGAGAGAGAGAGAGAGAGAGAGAGTCAGAGTGCGAGCCGGGGAGGGGCAGAGAGAGAGGCAGACACAGAATCTGAAGCAGGCTCCAGGCTCTGAACTGTCAACACAGAGCCCAACGTGGGGCTCGAACCCTCAAACCACAAGATCATGATTTGAGCTAAAGTCGAACGCTTAACCGACCAAACCACCCAGGCGCCCCAACTCTTACTTCTTTTTAAAATAACAGTCAGATATAAAGCAAAAGTACGCAAGAACCTCATGAGAGCCAGGATCAGCAAAAAGATCCCAAATTCATAGCCATTTTCTTCAAGTGCCTTTGAATAAGTAGCATGGTAAATTAATAAAATACAGAAAAGTAAGCACTCTGGTGGTTAACACTGAGTACCGCTGGGAATTGAGAACGCAAAGAGAAGAAAACATCCTATGCCAAGCCTATGCTCTCCCGCTTGAAAGGAAATCATCCCTCGAGGAGCCTGGTCTACTCAGATTGGGGCTAGCTAGAGTCCTAGAGGCCCAAGCCTTATCAAAAATAAAAATAAAAAAGACCCCCTCCACCTCCCATACACAGAGCAACTTATTCAGTCCCCACCCCAGCTGTGTATCACACAAAGCCTCCTTTTTCAAATTTGTGCAGATACTAAAACAAGGCCTCAAAACCAAAAGGAAGAGTGATAAAAAGAGGGTGGGGGAGGGGGAGAAAAGAGGGTAAATGAAATCAATGACCCTAACCTCAAAACCCACAGTTTTCCTCTGTGCTCTGGTGCACATCCCAACCTCTATCAATCAGCAAGAGCTGTGAACAGCTAGCCAGTCAGGCCTGAGTCCCTAACTGGAGGCCTGAATCGTAAGGCGCAGTGGCTACAAGTCTGGGCAAACCTATCCTACAGCATTCCAGAGCTAGGAAGGGAGGTGGCCGTGTTAGAGGGTGTGTTAGAGTCTCCACTGCTCCAGAGAGCAGGCACCATCCCTTTCCCAAGCTGAAAGAGCAGCAGCCCTACAACCTTCACGCTGCCCGGATTTAAAAGGGCAGGATCAGCGACAGACGCGCCTAATAGCTCTGGCAAACCGCAGAACCAGCACCAAGTGCGTAATTAATCTCTCTCAAGAAGGGTGCCTCATCATCTTAAAGTTGTTACCCTTTATCCCGTCTGGGCCTCATTGACCTGATGTCTCAAGTTTCACTGGCAAATGTGAGTATGGAGCTCAGTAAATCTCAGGACTACCAGTTCTTTAAGAAACAGTTTTGTTTTGTTTTTAAGTTTATTTATTTATTTTGAAAGAGAGAGCAGGGGAGGAGCAGAGAGAGAGAGAGAGAAAATCCCAAGCAGGATCCACACTATCAGCACAGAGACAGACACAGGGTTCAACCCCATGAACTGTGAGATCATGACCTGAGCCGAAATCAAGAGTTGGACACTTAATAAGCCACCCAGGAACCCCAAGAATAGTATTTTCTAAATATTCATTTGCTTTCATTGCTTCATTCTTCCAGGTCTTTCTCCTCAATTATAATCTCTTCTAGGGCAATTCTTTCAACTCCTTCACCATACCCCCCTGTACACTTAGAAGTCATTTGTTTGAAAAGTTAAAAAATATACCTTGTAACCGCAATTCTGTAATGTGATATATTCCAAAGTCTCAGGAGACGAAAGAATTACTAGATTTCATGAGAATTTTTTAACGATAGCTAGCACTTAGTGAGCACATACTATCTGCCAGGCAGATGCTATTATCTTCTCATTTTACAGATAAGGAAACCTGTGGCACAGACACGTAGGGTAACTTTCACAAGGTCACACAGCTATCAAATGACAGAGCCAGGATCTGAACTCAGGCAGGTGGACATCAGTCCCTATTTTTACCTACTATATACTAGACGTCTTCATTATGCAGAGAAAAATGAAAGATTAAAAAGCACATTACAAATAATGGAGCAAGGAAAAAGCCTCTCAAGGAAAATTGCTTTTATTACTTTAATTGGACTGTTGTCTTTTATTAGACAGATCCAAGTCCTGGAAACAAAGTGAACAGAGGGAGCCTGTCCTGGCTGATCCAGGCTCCTTTTGCACAAGGCAGAAAACCCCATCTTCAAAGCTGTGCTTTTTCCGCTATCTTTTAGCACCATGAAAGTGGTCTGTCAGTGTCCTAGAAGTTATTCTCTTAGTGGTCAGGGTATCGACATTTGAGGGAAGATGAGCTGGGAGAGATGGAGCTATAAAACTGCTTGGGTTGGAGGGCGGGGCGGGGGAAGCGCCTGGGTGACTCAGTCAGTTTAGGCATCCAATTCGGCGCAGATCATGATCTCACAGCTTGTGAGTTCAGGCCCCGTGTCGGGCTCTGTGCTGACAACTCAGAGCCTGGAGCCTGCTTCAGATTCTGTGCCCCCCTCTCTCTCTGCCCCTCCCTGGCTCACACTCTGTCTCTTTGTCTCTCTCTCAAAGATAAAAAAGATTGCCTGGGTTGGTACCAAACCTTGCCCCATTCCAAAGAGCCAAAGGGATTCCAGTGAATTCTAGGCCACACCTCTGATTTAGTCTGAACCAAAAGAACCACCCAGAGCAAACAACCCAGACAGGGAAACAGGAAGATTCCCCTTCCCCTGACTGGAGCAGGCAGACCGGAGCAGGTAGACTGGACCAGAGCCTCCTGACTGCCACTCATCGGCCCCCAACTTTCTCTTTTCCTTTCTGTCTGGCAGGAAGGTCTAGGGCCAAGCCAGACCCCAGCAAACCTGTCTAAGACCAGTGGTCCTGCACCATTTGATGTCAGTGCACCCACACTGACCAAATGTATTCCATCAGGTATCCAGCCCAGGCAAAATGAAGTCCAGTGGCTTTAAAACCAAACTCCGTGCTGCCCTCTCTGATGCCGAAGCAGAAGATCCTGGGGATCCACTCTCCTGTTCGGCCAGCAAAGTAACTTATCCCCACCTGAAGAACACATCAAATTCCCAAAGTCCGAATCATCACCACTTTCCAACTATTCATTTCATTCTCTCTCTCCGGAAATCTGAAAAATGTCTCCCAACAAAAGGAAAAGCAAACCTACTTATTAAAACAAGTCCAACTGCCTTGACTTCAAGATTATAGGTTTCCTGACAAAACTGCTCTTATAAAGGCAGTCAAAGTTCTATTATCATTTAATTACAATTTCTATACAGCTATTTATATGTGTGTGCTTGGAAGCCAAAAAAATGAAGCTTCAGTTATTTTTGCACCTACCACAAAAGCAAGCAGAAACAGGACAACCTTCCATAAAGCTTTTTTTTTGTTTGTTTAAAGATGCTAGAGACCTTTTATTTGCTGTTTTCTCACAGCTTCAGTCAAGGTGAGCAGACCCAGGCAAAATGCAAGCCTAACATATATGGTCATCCCCAGACTTTCTTACTACATAAAGGGGAAATTAATAAAAGAAGAAAAAAATACCACACAGCATTTTCTTTCCCCACCATAATCTTTCAATTTTCTTCAGAGAAATGCCAGCCAATAACTAATTAGAACCATATCCTTTGTTATCCCAGTGGGAAGAAGTATATGAATGGTTTGAAGGAACAAATGTTAACGAGAACTTTAAAAAACTTAGTAATCTGGAACTCTGGTTTGCCCTTCAGTGTAAAACAAAATTCTATTCTTTGAAACTATTATAGTTGGCGAAACAACATGGACAGGGGCCATCAGCAAAAAGGTAAGCGTTCACCGCTCAGCACCCTGAACCGGGGATGCCCTAGGCTTTTCCCTGTTTTTATCACGAAACTGCCATTACAAGCTCACAGACTTCTAAGCATCTCAGTTTCAAACAGAGAGGCAAAAACTCAACCTTACAAAAAAGGGAATTGTTTACTTTCTTTGGTTTCAAGGGAGAAAATAATTCCTTTCAGAGGGAGTACATAGCTGTTGTCATTTCTGAAAATATGTTTTCCATAAAAAACACAGCTGGAGTCTTTTTACCTGGCATATCACTACGGATGGTTTCCGGGATCAGACAGACCTTGAGTTGCCTATTCATGAACATCCAGGAGTAGAAACTACCTCTTCAAAAACTGGATTTGTTTTACACAACAAAGTGAACCAGAGGATGCGAGACAGAAAAACTCCGAGCGAAAAATAAATGTTTAAGATGCTATGCACCATGGTTTGGGCATGTTCAGCATTCTGAACTGTATTTTCAAAAGGGGGTCTGCCCTGTGTCATCCAGACTCTCATCCTGGTGGAATCGGCAGGTCCAGACTAGGGCCACTTTTTGTGTGTGTGCAGGGGACTAGCCCCGGGAGAGAGAACCAGGCATGGCATATAGCATATGAAATAGTCTCCTTTTTCAAGAAAAAGCTTTAAGTATTTGGAAAACATCGCAATCTGCTCCATGTTTTTACCATCCAGCAAATTTACTTCCTCCACTGTGAAAAAAAACAACAGGCCTCAGGTCTGTAAGTTTCCCATCATGTTCGCATGAGCTAGAAATCATGTGTATTGCCCAATAAGGACGTTATTTTACACATACTGGTATATACAATAGAAACTTGCCATAACAATAAAAATATTTTTTGGTAAATCACCTTCTGAATAATATTTCTCCCCAAAAGGATCATAAAAACAACCACCAAGGAAAACAAAGAATTCCCATATTTTTAAAGCAAAAAAGGATTGGCCATTCATATTCACGCACTATCAAATATATAACCCAACTATGAGCAAGATCACCTAAAAAGTGGTTAAAATGCCAAGTTTTGCCTCTGTGTGGTTAGTGAGCTCATGTTTTTCCAATGTGAAGTTTACAAACTGTATTTGTTAAACTGTATTTCATGCTTTAAATCCTAAATCCGCACCTTACACTATTTGGAGATGATTTACTCGAGACATTTGGGGTCACAATATAAAGCCTTTTGGTCTTACTAAATCTAAATCATGCTTCTCAACAAGACTCTGCAGACATAAAAGAAACACATGGCATGCCGTTACCATCCTCCCCAGAGGCACGTCCACACCCCCAGAACAGCCCTTCTTCTCCTGTCCACTCCATAAACTAAGATTCTCCTCAGAAAGGGAAGGTGCAGGATTCACACGTTGCATCACGCATACAAATTAAGCAAGAACGCTCCAAAACTTTTCCTGCTTCGATTTATGACAAGATTTCCTGAATCCCTTTTATTAAAACAGACAGCTTCATCCAACAGATGCACTCAAAAACCCAAACTAATTTCAGCAGCAAAATGCTGGGAATGAGTAGTTGACAGCGAAGTATAAATTTCCCCAAAGCCTCGTTTTTCCAGTTAACCTAAGGGATCAGTTCAGCATTTAATTTCGAGTGTGCCAAGACGACAGTGGCCCACCGACCAAGCAACTAAGACCTGCAAAGACGGGTCTGTTCCTGCGCCTGGGAGGCATCTGGGGAGGACTGCTGGACAGGCAGACAATGAAAAGCTCCCCGGTGGCCACTAGTCGAGCCCGCGGGGGCGGGGGGCGGAGGGCGGAGGGAGAAGGGGAGAGGAGTGAGCGCCCTTCTCACCCAAAGCCACGGTCAGCGGCTGCCTCTCCGGGGCACGGGGCGGCCTGGCCTCGGAGTCCCGGGTCACGGGGGAAGGGGTCCCCTGAAAAGAAGATTCCTCTCAGAGAGAGGAAACTTCCTGGTTTGGGCATTATGGGTAGGGGGCGAGCGCCAACCCCCCACCACTACAGGTATCCGCCGGGAGTCTGGAGGCTGAGGGAAGGAAACAGCCCCTCCCCGCGCCCACGGCGGAGGTTGGGGGTCACGGGGTCGGGACCCCCGGCGCAGCTGCCCACTAAGCAAGGCTCCCGACGCGTGGGGATCTGGCTCTTGGCTCCTCGGGACAGAAGCCGGGATCGAGGGCCTGGGGGTGTCAAACTTCCCCCACGGGCGCGGCCTGGCACCCGCACCGAGGAGTTGCCGCGGGAGCCCCAACCCGGCGGGATCCTCGGACGGAGGCGGGCATAGACAGAGGAAGGCGACACTAAGGGACACGAGGGGAAGCGTGTGCAAAGATACAGGAGCGGGGCCGAGGGGCTGCGTGTTGCGGGTGGGGCCGGCGAACACCCCGCTTCCCCGAACGCGCGGGCTGCGCACCGAGGCCAGGGGCGCCAACGAGGCCCGCGCAGCTCACCTTCCTGTGCTTCTCCTTGTAGGGCAGCGCCAGCCACGGCATGTCCCGCACGAAGTCCTGCCACTGCCGCTGGTCCTGGTCCGAGGACACGAAGACGATCTCCAGGCGGCGCAGCGGCTCGGGCTCCGCGGCCGCCCCGGCCCCCGGCCCCGGCCCGGCCCCGGCCCCCGGCCCGGCCGCGGCGTCCCCCCTCAGGCGGCCGTAGAAGGCGGCCAGACTGCCGCTGAGCTGCGCGCAGGGGGCGCTCAGGCTGCAGCCGAAGTAGAGCCCGAGCAGCGAGATGCCGCGGGAGCCCAGCGAGTGCACGTCCACCTCCTCGCCGCCGCCCGTCACCAGCTTCTCGCCGAGCAGCTCCTCCAGGAAGCCCGACATCCTGGCCCACCGCAGCCCGGGCACGCGGGCGGGCAGGCGGCTGCAACCCCGCTCCCTCGGTCCTCGCGGCGGGCGGAGGCAGCGGCGGCGGCAGCGGCGGCGGCGGCGGCTGAGGCGGGCGGCGGGCGAGGGGCAGAAGAGAGCCCCGCCCACCAGGGCCCGCCCCTTGCCCGCCCCTCCGACCCGCCCCCGGCCCGCCCCCTCCGTGGCTGTCCCGGGCCGCGCTCTGGGCCCTAATCTGCTGCAGCTGGCGATCCCGCGCAGGCTTCCACCGCGTGGCCGAATTGCTCGGGAAAGAGCCCTAGCGAGAAGGCTGGCCGGAAACGCCCCACTCTGAGGGCATGCCCGAGGCTAAGTGCAGAAAGGAGAGGGGTCACCGAGCCGGCCTCTCTGAGGCTGCAGTCGGTGCGGAGCTGGACTGGTCCCCCACCCTCCGAGCTCTCAGTTCTCTCTGGACTTCTCCAAACATTCCCATAGTCCCCCTACCCGAGTGCTCTCTCTCTCTCTTTCCCTGCGCAAGGCCTAACCGGCCATTTCGTACCCCATCTCGGAATGCTTACAAGTACTTAGCATCTATACACAATCACCATTTCATCAGGCTGGGGCTTGCTAGCACTTATTTCTCTATCGTGTGTTTTGTGTATGTTTCGTCTACCTTAAGAGGACTGGAGGACGCCACCTCTTGCATTTCTCGGGTAGCTAGGCACACATGAGGGAGTCCTTGAGACTGGCGAGTGGCTCGTGGGTCGCGCTGTGGGAGTTCAGTCCACAGGTCGCAGTGAGTGGCTCTCTTCCATCTCCGCAAGTGTATGAAACAGATGCCGCAGCAGCTTTAAATCCATGCTGGCTGCACTCCTGAATCGGTTCTATACTTTCTATCAAGTCTGTTGATAGTTAAGACAAATTCTAGGAATTATTTATTTATTTATTTATTGCCAGCTGGCAATATGCTACCCTATGCTTGGATTGAACAGGTGGTCTGTGGCAAGCCTTCCCGCCCCCCCCCCCCATACACACGAAAAAATAAAATGCATACCGTGCCAACCTGCAATAGAAGAGGACCTTCAGTTGTGTGTGTGCTCAGCTACCAGCAACCCAGTGAAAGGAAAAGACGCCCCTCTCACCGCCCTCCACCCTGCCTTTGGAAGTTATTTCTTGGGCATCTAGCGCCATCTAATGGAAAGAGTGAAAAAATGAGATATGCCAGAGCCCAGTATGTGAAGAGATACTGGCAGGCAAGCAAAGTACTTCTACTTTATAGCGGCTTTCCACCCACACAAACATACAGACACACACACACATCATAGCACACTTTACAAGAGTTAATTTAAACCTCAATATCATCTCAAGATTTTGGCACAAATTTTCATGCCTAAGGTTCTCAATTTGTCTAGGCTAGAACAAGGAATTGTCGTTTTTCAGCTCAGTGAAATGTTAACCACACAAACTGATGAAAGAGGTGGAGGTGGGAGCCTAGAGTGGATTGGCAATCCTGAAACTTACACCTGCTTTCTTAGTATCCACCTAATATATCTGCTCACTTCATAAGAATGATCTGTGGATTGAAGACTGCCTTTAAACAAGCAAGATTCCTATCACAAAAAGGAAATTCTGAGTTAAGTCTTAAAGTGTCATGCCAAAATTCTGTGCCACTGCAGGGGCAGACTTACAATAAAACACAAAGGAAACATCACTTTTTACTGAAAATATATTAAAGCTATGAACATAACAGACATTAAGTTATTAGATATCTTTAAAAATCCTGGGGGTGCCTGGGTGGCTCAGTCAGATGGGCGTCCAACTTCAGCTCAGGTCATGATCTTGCAGTCTGTGAGTTTGAGCCCCACATTGGGCTCTGCACTGACAGCTCAGAGTCTGGAGCCTGCTTCAGATTCTGTCTCCATCTTTCTCTGCCCCTCCCCTGATCTCACTGTGTGTGTGTGTGTGTGTCTCTCTCTCTCTCAAAAATAAAATAAAAACATTAAAAAAAATTTTTTTTAATCCTGAAAGGAGGGGCACCTGGGTGGCTCAGTCGGTTAAGCGTCCAACTTCGGCTCAGGTCAGGATCTCATGGCTTGTGAGTTCAAGCCCTGCATCGGGCTCTGTGCTGACAGCTCAGAGCCTGGAACCTGCTTCAGATTCTGTGTCTCCTGTTCTCTCTGCCCTTCCCCTGCTCACACTCTGTTTGTCTGTCTCTCTCTCAAAAATAAACATTAAAAAATTTATTTTAATCCTGAAAGCAGGGGTGACTAGAAGGCTCAGTTGAGAGAACCTGAGACTTTTGATGTCAGTCAAGTCCCACGTTGGACATAGAGATTACTTTTTAAAAAGGGAAAAATCCTGAAAGTCATATTTGAAATACCCATCAGTGGATCAAATTAGGCACCACTGAAATCACGTGAGACAGATAGATCCTACGTTCTGACATTTTCAAATGAACACTGAAGAGATGTAAAAGGACTACAAATAAGCATTTATATCCTATGGAAGCAAAGGTGTGGAGGTAGGTGAAGTGGGAATTCGGGGGATCACAAAGTTGGGAAAAGAGTGAAGTCATTATTAGCATACTTAACTTAGGTCCACTAGGTGCAAGTCTGATATAAAGAGGCAGCTTGTTCAGCCTTTTACTTTTATTATTTCATAGCACTTTCCACTGGAGTATATCCAAACCAGCATCTGGCACCTGGGAAAGTGAGAGTTTGAGCATACTGCACATGAAATATAAATAAAATTTAGAGAATTGTTGGTGCAGCAGGCCTTGGTTAGAAGCCAAATATCACAGCTGCCTTTTAAAGGGGTGTGGAAAGAGGGGATTTGCAATGGAAATGATTCCAAAATCATAATTCTAGTGGGTGTTTGTTACAAGAAGAAGACCAAGGAGACTCATTTGGCTTCCTGTAAAGAATAGCCAACATCCTTTGACTTGTGAAAAGCACTCTCTCTGCTTATGCAGTTCAAGAGACCCACTTAAAGATAATGTCCCTACTGGTACTTAGCTAGTCATATTATATGAGTTGACTGGCTATTCTGAAAATTATTATTGTATTAAAATATGTATTAGGGAACCACAATGTGCCTGCCTAACATTGTATGGAACATACACATTTACAGAATTTCCCTTTTGAGAAATTGCATTCTAAGGCACATGATGCCATACAAAACATGTACTGACATATATGTGTTATACACACACACACATCTATGTACACACATACATGTCACCTTTAAGATTCATCAAGACCACGTTCCTTGATCTTCAGGTCTAGTAGCATATGTGCACAAAGATGTATGTGGACAGATATTTACTGATCCACTGGTGAAATCAGAAAAAAAAACTGGAAAACTGGAAAGAGCTTAACTGTGCAGCAACAAAAATGATTAAATCATAGCACATTCATTATTTGAACTACAATCTGGTCATTGAAAAGGATTAAGGAAAACTCAATGTATGCTGTATTAGTCCATATTATCCAGAGAAAATAGAACCAATATATACAGTGATTTATTATAAGGAATTGGTTCACATGATTAGGGAGGCTGAGAAGTCCATATCTGCACTCCGCAAGCTGGACCCAGGAGAGTTGATAGCAGAGTTCCAGTTTGACTCCAGAGGCCTGAGAACTAGGAGAGCTGAGGGTGTGAGTTCTAGTCTGAGCCCAAAGGTGGAGAAGACTTGTGTCCCAGCGTGAAGACAGGCAGAGAGAACAAATTCTCCCTTACCTCACTTTTTTATTCTGTTCAGGCCTTCATCCAATTAAACAAGACACACATGGGGGAGGACAATCTCCTGATTCGCATGTAAATCTCGTCCAGACACACCCTCACAGACACATCCATAATGGTGTTTAACCAAATATCTGGGTACCCGCATCCCAGTCAAGTTGATACATAAAATCAAACATCACAAGTCAACCCTTTGTCAACCTGGCACCCATAAGCGTCTCCTTAAACCATGCTTACTCTTCAAAGAAGACAATGACAAGATCATAATTCCACCTAACATGATACAAATATCCTGTGTATAAATAAAAACACACTAACCTCTTCCCCATAAGAGGTAAAGTTCTTGAGTGATGGACATTTACTCCTCTCCTTATCTAGTAACTTGAATACAATAATTTTAAATTAACAATACTTAAATATATCTTTTTTTTAATGCTTATTTATTTTTGAAAGAGAGAAAGAGAGAGGGCATGAGTGGGGGAGGGGCAGAGAGAGGAGACACAGAACCTGAAGCAGGATCCAGGCCGTGAGCTGTCACCACAGAGCCTGACGCGGGGCTCAAACTCATGAACCATGAGATCATGACCTGAGCCGAAGTCGGACGCTCAACCGACTGAGCCACCCAGGCGCCCTAATACTTAAACACAGCTTATGTTACATTATAAGTGAATAAGAGAGGTAATAAATAAAGATGTTTGCCAAACATATATGTATCCACACATATTTATAACAATATAAGACAATGACAATCAAGTGGACACATAAAATTAACCATCACATACACTAACATGAAATATCTCTAAAATGTAGCATGAGAGAAAGTAAGGTGCACACTAGGTAGGAAATATGAAGCTACCACCCACAGATTTTTAAGTGGAGAAAAATACACATATGCACACACAAATATGCTTATATGTGGATGAAATACATCTGGAAAGACATTTAAGAAATAGTAACAGGTTGCTTGGGGAAGGAAATTGAAGGACTGGAAATAGGTGTGAGAAAAATCCAGAGGGTTATTATTTTAAGCCCAAGAAAAAAAACTTTTTAAATTTTCAAATAAGGACTTATTCAAAAGATAAGATACTAGGGCCACCTGGGTGGTTCAGCTGGTTAAGCATTCGACTTCAGCTCAGGTCATGATCTCACGGTTTGTGGGTCGAAGCCCTGCCTGGTGCTCTCTGCTGTCAGTGTAGAGAGCCTGCTTAGGATCTTCTGTCTCCCTCTCTCTCTGCTCCTCTCCCGGTCTCTCTCTCTCTTTCTCAAAAATAAAGAAAAAAAATTTTTTTAAAAAAAAGGTAAGATACTATAAGTGGAGAAAAAAATATGAAAGTACATCAGGACAGGGGCGCCTGGGTGGCTTAGTTGGTTGGGTAGCTGACTCGACTTTGGCTCTGGTCAGGATCTCGCAGTTCATGGGTTTGAGCCCCGCATCGGGCTCTGCACTGACAGCAAGGAGCCTGCATGGGATTTTCTCTCTCCCTTTCTCCCTGCTCCTCCCCTGCTCGTTCTCTCTCTTTCTCTCAAAATAAATAAATAAACTTAAATACACACACACACACACACACAAATAAAGCACATCAGGACATCTCAGAATGAAAGAGAAAAAAGGTCTTATACCAAAAAAAGGTATAAGCGGGGGAGGGGCAGAGAGAGAGGGAGACACAGAATCCGAAGCAGGCTCCAGGCTCTAAGCTGTCAGCACAGAGCCCGATGTAGGGCTTGAACCCACAAACTGTGAGATCATGACCTGAGCCGAAGTCAGACACTTAATCACTGAGCCACCCAGGCGCCCCTAATTGTGAGTTTCCTTTAAAAGATTTCACCTGTAGATGAATGCTGTATCACAGCTTTTACATGTTTTATCTGTCCCTTTTAAAAAAGGCTGGTCTTTTGGGAGCCTGGGTGGCTCAGTTGGGTAAGCATCTGACTTCGGCTCAGGTCATGATCTCGCACCAACTTCATAGGTAACTTCGGGAAGTCACCATTGTTGTTCTTTTCACTGTTCATTTCATCTCCCAGCAAAGCAGGAGGAGGCCTCTAGTTCCTGAAGCCTCCTAACGCTTTCCTGAGTTGGAAGCGTAAGGTGCTAGAAAAACATTATGCACATTTCCATCGTTTCCAATACTTTTCAGATCAAGCCAGGATCACAACTTGGCATCACTGTGACCCTAGCGCAGACACCGCAAAGTGGATGGTTCATTAACCGAGTCTGAAGTGGGTCCTAGCAATCCACCAGACTGCCAGATTGTTTGCCAGATCTCCAATAGCTTTGTGTAAGCAAAGCCAAAGCAACAGCACAAGAGATGGTAAGCAAATCTGGATTGCTGGGTATGAGCAAGTAAAACCTCCAAACAATTACGCTGTGGGAGAAATTTGTTCCAGAGCATTAAGACCACCCACCAGAATCAGGCTACGGTCTAAGGATCTCTCACTGGAAACAGCACAGGATGCCTTTGCTCTTACCATAGCTATCGTAGGTCATAGGGAAAAGGCAAAAAGAATTAAGAAATAATAATAACAAATATTTTCTAACAGTTGTCCTTGACTGAGTAGAGGGCACAAGTCAAAGAAATGACACACAGTCAAAAAGTCCGAACTCATCTCTCAAACACTACAGATCACAAATTATTAAGAATGATTCTGAGCCATCACTTCTAGATCCAAAAGAGGTATGGAAAGCAGACAATTGGGAATGGAAATGTTCCAATGAGAGCAAACGTGGACTGAAGCCTATTTGTCTTCTTGGGCACAAGCTATAAAAGCAACATTTTGAGTTTAGATTTTATCCTGGCATGGAGAATTCTGAGCAGGGAATTAATCACGGTTCTGTGCTGAGAGATCACTCTGGATGCTTTGGAGGACAGCAAGGTAGCAGGTATGAAGAACAACTAAAATTCTATTAAACGAAACCGACTAGAGCCCAAAATATGGCCGTGGCAATGGATATTAAAAAAAGGGGGTGCTTGGGGCGCCTGGGTGGCGCAGTCGGTTAAGCGTCCGACTTCAGCCAGGTCACGATCTCGCGGTCCGTGAGTTCGAGCCCCGCGTCAGGCTCTGGGCTGATGGCTCGGAGCCTGGAGCCTGTTTCCGATTCTGTGTCTACCTCTCTCTGCGCCCCTCCCCCGTTCATGCTCTGTCTCTCTCTGTCCCAAAAATAAAAATTAAAAAACGTTGAAAAAAAAAATTAAAAAAAAAAAAAAAAGGGGGTGCTTGGGGCGCCTGGGTGGCTTGGTTGGTTCAGCATCTGACTTTGGCTCAGGTCATGTTCTCACAGTTCATGGGTTTGAGCCCTGCGTCATGACAGCTCAAAGCCTGGAGCCTGCTTTGGATTTCGTGTCTCCCTCTCTCTGCCCCTACCCCACTCATGTTCTCTCTCTCTCTCTCTCAAATATAAATAAGCATTTAAAAAAATTTTTTTTTAAAGAAGGGATGGATTTGAAAAACAGTCAGATGGTATCTAGGGGATGCAGCATGTAAAGAGTTTAATCCTAATTAAATTCATGGAATCGCCATTTCACCTAGATGGGAAACTCAGTAAGACCACATTTGGGGAGGAAAATAAATTCTAATTTAGATCCACCTGAACCCAGTAGTCCCATAGAAGCTTCCACCTGTGGATGCCCAATAAAAGCCACACACACACTTAGGTGAGCTCTCTGGTCTGTCTCTCAGATCTGCTCCCCTGGCATCAGAGACCCTGATTTGGGATCCAACTCCACCCCCCCCCCCCAACTGCTCCCCTGATAGGTTCAGGCTCTTCTGTGCTTTCTGAGGCCTCCTACTTGGCTTCTGCTCCCAGTTCATGGGCAAGAGTGTTTCCTGCCAACCCCCACACTGGTGCTGCCTCCTGAGACCTCAGAGAGCCCCCACCCCCGGGCCAAAGCCCCTTCTCCTGGGTAGGGGTGGAGGGATGGAAGTTCTTCTCTAAAGCCCAGGTTGGCCTCCGCATCCTGAATCCCAGACCTGCTTCCAATCCTACAAACTCTTCTTGACCTACACCTGAACAATCCATTTATTTATTTAATTTTTTAAGAAGTTTATTTATTTTGAGAGAGACAGCACAATGGGGGAGGGGCAGAGAGAGAGGGGAGAGAGAGAATCCCAAGCAGGCTCTGCACTGTCAAAGCAGAGTCGTACACGGGGCTCAAACTCACGAAACAGTGAGATCATGACCCGAGCCAAAACTAGGAGTCAGACACTTAACTGAATGAGCCACCCAGGTGCCCCCTGAGCAAGCCCATCTTATTCTTTAGTCTGATTGGAGGCCTGCCTGCCAGTGTTCCTTATAGATCAACAGTGCTCTCGAGTGGCAGGTGATCGATCAGCTGTCCAGGGGTTATAACGAATAATACAGAAGCGCGCTTGCCCTGTGCCCTGGCGCCAGCAAAGCCGCACCCTGTGCTCCTCCCAGAAAAGCTCATTCTCAACCCAGAGGACCTCCAGCCTTTCTCCTTTGGCCATGAAAGTAGTATCAGGACATGGGGCTGTGCACTGCCCCAGCCCTTCTTGCAACCCTTGATGAAAAATCATGTTGTGCAGCCTTCTGAACTGAATAGCCACTGCGTACTTAGAGGGGCCTTTTTTGACCCTCATCCTCTGAGAAGGTGCAGGTAGTCCCTGGTGCTACAGTACTGCCTTTGGACTAAAAGCAAGAAGTGTACTTAAAAGCCCCAGAGGAGGGGCGCCTGGGTGGCTTGGTCGGTTAAGCGTCCGACTTCGGCTCAGGTCATGATCTCACGGTCCGTGGGTTCGAGCCCTGCGTCGGGCTCTGTGCTGACAGCTCGGAGCCTGGAGCCTGTTTCAGATTCTGTGTCTCCCTCTCTCTCTGCTCCTCCCCTGTTCATGCTCTGTCTCTCTCTGTCTCAAAAATAAATAAACGTTAAAAAAAAATTAAAAAAAAAAAAAAGCCCCAGAGGAGCTCCTGGGCCACATCTTGTCCACACAAGGGGTCCAAAATGATACCAAACATGGTGTTACATTCATGGAAGTAAGAAGCCCTCTCTCTCTTTTATTATTATTAGTAATCTCTACATCCAACATGGGGTTCAAACTCACCACCCGGAAATCAAGAGCCACATACTCTACTGACTGAGCCAGCCAGGCGTCCCAGAGGCCCTCTCTTTCTAATCATCAGTCAGGATTTCCTGGAAATTTCCTACACATTACCAGCACTTCATGTCTTACTTTTCTGCCTTATTTTCCCTCATTTACCGGTTTCCTCAGAAATAGGAAGGTGTTCTCGGTTCCCAAAGCTTGCTTGTAGTGAGTGGTATGCTGGCAGATGTTGAACAATAATCACAGAAAAGCTTTGACTTACAACATTTACTGATTTCTATGGTGTAAATATTTCCATCATGGCCAACTTCAAGCCACCAACATGATGTCACTGATCACAAAGCTGAGAAGAAATGCCAGCAGGACACCCATTAAGGAGCATTTCTATTACACGGGTACAATAAGCATTAATAGCCTCAAGGGCACAGACGATAAGGCTGGTTCACAGGCTCCTCCAAGGCTTCCCAGGTGTGATCTGAAACCGGCCCCCACACAGGGAGCAGGGAGAGACCGAAGCAAGAGGCAGGCCACCAGGCTGCTGGGTGGAAAGTTTAATAAGCAAGGGAACGAGGCTAGTCATGGGAAGCCACGAGGTGCAGGTCTCCACGCCCACTCGCCACACTCACAAGTTGAGACAGAGGCCTCACCTGGGTTCAGTCATGTATGCCATCCAGTTGCTCTGAACACCACCGAACTACCTCAAGGCTGTGTCCTTGGAGCAGCCTCTGGGAGTGAGGGCGTCCAGCAGAACCCACATTCCAAAACCAGAGGAGGGGCTGAGGAGCCTCCGAGGGCCTGGATCCAGTTCACTGGTCATCAGCAGTCACGTTTTCTCCATGACCTCCCCCAACAAATAAGAAAGTGGAGTAAAATATTCAGGAAGTGAGGAGTTCTGAGTATATATTGCCTTTATTTTTAGTAGGATTTAATGGTAAGTGTATATAATTTAAAATAATGGCCATGCTTAGTGGTCCTGAGTGGCTCGGCCAGTTAAGTGTCTGACTCTTTGATTTCGGCTCAGGTCATGATCTCATGGTTTGTGAGCTTGAGCCCCTGCATCGGGCTCTGCGCTAACAGTGCAGAGGCTGCTGGGGATTCTCTCTCTCTCCCTCTCTCTCTGCTCCTCCCCTGCTCGTTCTCTCTCTCTCTCTCTCTCTCTCTCTCTCTCTCAAAATAAATAAATAAATAAATAAGAACTATGGCCATGCTTAATAACCAGTTAAAAGAAATCCCAAAAATTCAATAATCAGTTCTTATGAATAAGCTGGAGCTGGCCCCGGCACCCCACTGCTGGTAACAGACTCTTCCGGAAACCCATGGCTGGGGCAAGGGTGAAGAGTAAGACCAAACTTTAAGAGGATGTCAAAAAAACTCAATAATCAAGAGAAATACTATTTTATTTTATTTATTAAACAAATAAATTTGTTTATTTATTTTATTTTTAAAAAAAAATTTTTTTTTAATGTTTTTTATTTATTTTTGAGACCGAGAGAGACAGAGCATGAACGGGGGAGGGGCAGAGAGAGAGGGAGACACAGAATCGGAAGCAGGCTCCAGGCTCTGAGCCATCAGCCCAGAGCCCGACGCGGGGCTCGAACTCACGGACCGCGAGATCGTGACCTGAGCCGAAGTCGGACGCTTAGCCGACTGAGCCACCCAGGCGCCCCTATTTATTTTATTTTTTACTTATTCATTTATTTAAGCAATCTGTATCCCTAACATGGGGCTCGAATTTACCACCTCGAGATCAAGCGTCACATGCTCTACCAACTGAGCCAGCCAGGTGCCCCAAGATAAATAATATTTTAATGCAATGTTTTAAAAACCAAAATTATGAAGAAAGCAATCCATGATGAGCAATTTACCAAATTTTAAATAGAGGATCAGTGGGAACTTTGAGGGTGTGAGCCTGGAACCGGGGTGGTGGGGGGCGTTGCCCACCAAGTGAAGTCACCTATCTAATGCAGAAAAGAGAGTTCAACCTGGAAAGAGAGTCTTATTTTTTTTAATGTTTATTTATTTATTTTGAGAGAGAGAGCGAGCAGCGGAGGGGCAGAGAGAGAGAATTCCAAGCAGGCTTTGCCCTGTCAGGGCAAAGCCCGGCTCGGAACTCAATCCCAGGAACTGTGAGATCATGACCTGAGTGGAAATCAAAAGTCAGGTGTTTAACTGACTGAGCCACCCAGGTGCCCCTGTTATCTCAAAGTTTTAGAACCTCAAGAGATAAGGATCACCAAAGAAAGTTTTTCAGAAGTCTAAACTTTATGCCATTAGTAATAAAGCAGTGATTATTATTCACAATCAAATTAGCTACACTGATTTTTCAGCCCTCCTCTAGAAATGTTTATGTTATTCTTTTTGCTTCAAAAGTCCAAACGGTAGAGAATTTATCCTGCCTCTCTTAGAGGAGTGGACAGAGGGAGGTTCCTCACAGGACATGGCTTGACCACTGCTTCCAAGAAGTGGAGTGATTTGATAATGTGCTTTTGAAAACCCACATGATTAGATAGAAACCATTTTTAATATAAATGATTTTCAATCACAACTTTATTTGAGATATTGAAAGGTATTACTATATATGTTAAATATCAAGTAACAAGGTAGCAAAATATCTTAGGATTTGGAGAAAAGTGTATGAACTTTACAAGAAAAAAACACCTTATGCTTTCGGGTGCTTTGGTGGCTTAGTTGGTTAAGCATTTGACCTTGGGTCAGGTCATGATTTCCTGGTTCCTGAGTTCAAGTCCCGCATCAGGCTCTGTGCTGACAGCTTGGAGGCTGCTTCAGATTCTGTGTCTCCCTCTCTCTCTGCTCCTCCCCTGCTCACGTTCTGCCTGTCTCTCTCTCTCAAAAATAAACATTAAAAAAAAACCACTTTGTCCTTTTGATCCTTTGCTTTCTTGTAACTTGAATGGATTCTCTTTAATTTTTTTTAGGTTTAAAAATTTTTTATTTTTTTAAAGTTAACATGCATAAAAGGAAACTGAATAACACAAGAAGCAAAGAACAAAGTCATCCATAATCACAAGCAGTTTACCAGCAGACTTCTAGGTCTTTAAATTTTTTTAATTTTTATTTATTTTTGATAGAGAGAGACAGAGTGTGATCAGGAGAAGGGCAGAGAGAGACAGAGACACAGAATCCAAAGCAGGCTCCAGGCTCTGAGCTGTCAGCACAGGGCCCAATGTGGGGCTTGAACTCATGAACCGTGAGATCATGACCTGAGCAGAAATCAAGAGTCGGATGCTTAACCGAATGAGCCACTCAGGCAACCCAGTCACTTCTTATTAATATCTTCTTCTTCCATGAGTTTCTCAGACACCATATTTCCATCCTCAGCTCCTAGAGATCCTTTGGCTTTGGAGGTCATGGGCCAAGGCCCTTTAAAAAGAAAGACACTTGTCTAGTACCCACTATCTACAGTGAATCAGTTGGCTATTCAGAATACCTATGTGGCCATACCTCCTGCCAGCAACAGGACTATTCAGATTACTCACCGTTACCAAATTCATATACAGTTCAAATCCACATAGGACACAATGCGCTTTCCACTAGGACCTCCTTATTCTATCCCACTTGTGCTATTTCTTTGACTCTTGGGCTCCTGCGGCACGCTGAGAGAACTACAGGCGAGCTGGGGTCTCCTGGCCACCTGGGGTATGATATGACCAGACCCTCCTCCCATTCATCCAGAGTCCTTTCAAGTGATGAGTCAGATACTCAGACACTCAGAGTGTTCTGACTCTCCCTACAACACTTCCCATGAAGGGTTCATTTTTAACTGCCTCCTGTTCTCTCTGACCCACTGAGATGCTCCCCCTATCCTTGTGGCCAGAACAGACATCTTGGAGTGGGGAACCAACCTGTCATATGAGGCTGCTGGACTCCCCATGATGCCAGGGCCAGATAAAGTCCCTAGACTACCGGCAAAGGTTCAGCCCAGGGAAACAGACATGGGAAACCACTTCTCACTTTCAGAATATACTTGAAGAGGTTCAAGTTTTCCATCAGGTGAAACCCATTCCACCTATGGAAGGAGATGGGTGGGTAGAGAGAGATACCAGATCAGTGTCTGTAACTGTTCTCTCCCCATCTATGATCCAGGCCAAGGATGTTCTGTAAAAGGCTCCCTCCTTCATGTGCCTTGGCCACATGAAATTTCTCCACGTGCTGACCTGGATCTCACCGGAACTCTAATGCATACCCTTCATCTGGGGATTGATTATTGCTCTCTAATTAGCCCCATGGGTTAATTATTTAAACCATCCCTTGCTTTCCAAGGCTGCCTTGCCTGGGACTTGCCTGTGGCTGGGGTGGGGGTGGGGCTGTCCCAACTTCTCTCAAATCCATCTGTGGCTCTTACAACCTCAGCATGAATCAGAGCCCTGGGCCCCTCACTCATCTGGAAGGAAAGGGTGGCTAGCAGGGTGTGTTGAGTTAGAGGTGCCTATGGGAAACGTCTGGTTCTTGTGCTTGTAAGAAAGGTCTAAGTTGGAGATGAAGATTTGGGAGCCATTAATGCATTAGAGATGACACTAGAAGCCACAAGGATGAGTTGCTCCGGTGGAGTGAGTTGCATGAGAAGAGAATAAAGGATGAAGCCCTGGAGGACCAACAAGAAAAGGTCAGGCAGAGGTGCCTGCAAAGAAGACTGAGCAACTGGAGAGGCTGCAGCAAAACTAGGAGAGAGAGGTGCTCACCAAAAATACGGAGAAATCTCCGAAAAGGAGGGAGGAGGGGCGCCTGGGTGGCCCAGTCAGTTAAGCCTTGGACTTTGGCTTAGGTCACGATCGGTTCATGGGTTCGAGCCCCACATCTGGCTCTGTGCTGACAGAGCCCACTTCAGATCCTCTGACCCCTCCTCTGTCTGCTCCTCCCCCACTCATGCTCTCTCTCTCCCTCTCTCAAAAATAAATAAACATTAACAAAAACTTTTTTTAAAAAAAGGGGGTGCCTGAGTGGCTCAGTTGGTTAAGCATCTGACTCTTGATTTCAGCTCAGGTCATGATCTCACAGTTTGTGAATTCAAGGCCCTAGTCAGGCTCCACACTGACAGTGCACAGAGCCTGTCTGCTTGGGATTCTCTCTCTCTTCCTCTCTCTCTGCCCCTCCCCTGCTCATGTTCTGTCTCTCTCTCAAAATAAGTAAATAATTTAAAAAAAAAATTTTTTTTTAAAAGGAGGGGAGGGCACTGGGTGGCTCAGTTGGTTAAGCCTCTGACTCTTGATTTTGGCTCAGGTCATGATCTCACTGTTCGTGAGTTCGAGCCCCACATAGATTCTGTCTCCCTCTTTCTCTGTCCCTCCCCTGGTTGCTCTCTATCTCTCTCAAAATAAATAAAAATAAACTGTAAAAAAAAAAAAAAAAATGAGGGACGAGTCAACAGTGTCAAATGTTGAGAAGTCTAGTAAAATGAGGTCTGAATTAGATTCAACAACTGGGAATCCACGCGGGACCTTCAGAGCAGCTCATTTAGCGGCCTGGTGGGGACAGAAGCAGGGCAAATCATACGGTGTGCTTGGCTGCACAGAGCACTCTGGGTACCAAAGAAGCATCTCTGCCTATGTTGCCTGGCAACGCTCACCACCTCTGTTTGCATTGATGTTTCTCTTAGCTATTACACTCAAATAATACACTGCTGGATCAGTGCGACAGTATGGGATCTATTTTAGTACCATAAAAGCTACTGTAAAAGTTTTTCTGGGTTCATATATAGTATTATTTCACAGTTTACCTTTAGATTCTGAGTTTGCAAGCTGGTAAACACTTTAATTGGTTTAACATAATATAAATCAGGCTTCCCATGGCAATGCTAGCCCTACGTCCCCAATTCCACTGACAACAACTGGCTGGAGGGAGTAGCAGCCTCAGCCTTGAGCTCTCCATCTGGCCATTCGCCTCCACCTCCTACCATCCTTCCGATTTTTCTTATACTTGGCTAGCTTAGCTCATTTGTTCACTCATTTGTTGGGCCCTTTCTCTCTCCTCAAAGGTTTAACTGTCAAACAAAACATATATTGCATACATTTGTACCACGCTTTCACACTTATTTACAAAACACCTTCCATCATTTACCTCTCACAACCCCCTTCTTCAAGGAATGATTAGGCTCGAAAAGCAGTGGCGAGGCGCGTGCGTCCCCTGCCGTCACTCCGGCGCTCTGCAGCCTCTCGGGCTTGCTACCGCTCCCCACCCGGTCAAGAGTTCCAGAGGCCGCTAGGCGAGTGCCCGCGCAAAGCTTCCTGGGAAATGCCTGGCCTACAAATCCCGGTACCCCCCGCGCAGCAGGCCCGAAGCAGAGGGTGCTTTCTGTGAACTCTAAATCTTGTTTGTCAGTGCCACTGGATACTGCACGAGACCGATTCAGTATTCCCAAGAGGCTTTGGGGGAACATGATATCTCTTCCGTCCGGTGCGCACGAACGGACTTTACTTCCGCAGCTTCTTGGTCTTGCTGGTCGTGGCGAATCTGCCGTTGCGTCACGGTGGCTAGGCGCGCAGGCCCTCAACGGGAAGCTTGCGGAATCTGCTGCGGGAAGAACGCCCGGGTTTCTTGAGCATCTACAGTCATGGCGGCGACTGCCCCCAGTGCGGGGGGCTCCGCGACTGAGGCGGCGGGTTCCGACGAAGCCCCGCTACAGTACAGCCTTCTTCTGCAATACCTGGTGGGCGACAAGCGTCAGCCCCGGCTTCTGGAGCCTAGTAGTCTGGGTGGGATCCCGAGCCCCACCAAGAGTGAGGAACAGAAGATGATCGAGAAGGCAATGGAAAGCTGCGCCTTCAAGGCAGCGCTGGCCTGCGTGGGAGGTGAGGCAAGATTGGGGGGCGGGGGGAGCATTGGGAGGCTGAGGGCTTGGACGGCAGAGGGGTCCTCTGCCAAGAAGACCACGCGCTTGGGAGGCGAGGAGCCTGTGGACATCGACCTTGACTACACCCCTGTCTCGATCCATGAACTCGAGTAAACCCACTCTAAGCCCTGAGGTTAGTTTTCGCCTCTGGAAATTGGATCAGAGAATCGGTATTGTTCGGGCCGGGGCCTGGAGGTTGGTTATAAAATGGTTGGCTTCGTTCATTCATTCGTTGATTCGCTTTTAAATAAGGATTCTTTCAACAAATTGTCATAAGCAACTATCACATGCTTGGTAGTGGAGGGACAGGGGGAGACAAGAGCCTGGTTCTCATGAAGCTAACATTTTAATATATAGAGAAACAAGAATGTTGAGAACGACCTGGCAAAAGAGTGCTGCAGACAAACAGGAACAGCAAATGCAAAGGGTCTGGTAGGAACCAGTCTGAAGTCTGAAAAACGGAAAGGCCATTGACGCCAATGTGATTAGATGGCGGTGAACAAGGGGGAAAGACGTCTGGCGTTGGCCCTTTTCTTTTTTCCTTTTTTTTTTTGTTTTTTGTTTTTTTTGTTTTTTTCTTTTTTAAACCTTTTGAGGATTTGAGAATGTATGGTGTGCCTCTTGTAAAAAGGTTGGCCACATCTGCAGAGGAGTTGAAATCTCATTGAGAATGAAAGACAATCCAGAAACAAATATGGCGAGAGTTGCAGATGTAAAGTATAGTTGAAAGCAAAGAGAGGGGTTTTGTTTTGTTTTGTTTTGTTTTTGGTTTGGGGAAGGCTACAAGAGGAGGTGAGATTGCAGCTGTTATCTTAAAGGATTGAGAGAATGGGAGTAGACTAAGAGGAAGAGAAATGTCCTTTCAAGTTGCAAGTGGGGTTGAGTATTTGGGCGTTTTGCCTATAGGCATTAGGGCGGTAATTGATGAACTTTTGCCTATAGGCATTAGGGCGGTAATTGATGAACTTGATGACCCAGCACTGAATGTAGTGAAGCAAAGTCTGGTGCTTCGGGAGACCATATAGGGAATTGGCTGAAGTGAAGCTCTGTGAGGCCTGGCCTCGGTCTTTGTTCATCATTGTGCCTGACTCTAATACATCACTTGCATATTTGTTGAAATGATGAATAAGTCTTTGTAGTGCCCCAGGGTGGAAGTGATAAAGGCCCTAGACTAGGATGGTAATTGTGAACGTAGGGTTGTAGAGGAAAGCAAAGAGGCAGTCAGAAATGCCCTTGAGGGGGAGCCTGGGTGGCTCAGTAGGTTAAGCAGCTGGCTCTTGGTTTGGGCTTGGGTCATGATCTCACGGTTTGTGGGATCGAGCCCCAAGTGGGGCTCTGTGCTCACAGCACAGGGCCAGCTTGGGATTCTCTCTCTCCCACTCTGTCTGCCCCTCCCCTGCTCTTGCACACTACGTGCACTCTCTCTCTCAAATAAATAAACTTTAAAAAAAAAAAAGAAAAGAAATACCCTTGAGGTTTGAAGTGAGAGTGACTGGAAAGAAGGAGCCATAAGTAAGAAAGTCTGGACGGGAGATGCCCATGATTTCATTAAACATTGACCTTGATGTGATGAGAGGACATGTATATGGAAATGCCCAGCAGGCTCAGGAAGGCTCAGGGAGATGGGGACAGCACTGTAGGATTTGCCACTTGGCAGCTTTGTGACCTTAGGGAAGTTATTCCCTGAGCCTCAGTTGCTTCAGCTACAGAATGGAGAGGATAATAGTATGTACCTCATGGGACTATTGTGGAGAATAAATGAAGCTGTGACTATAAAGTGTCAGAGTACTTGGCACATGGTACTCAGTGACAGTTATGAATGTCACCATTGTCACGGGAGTGGTATGCAAAGTTAACAGCTGAATGTCTGAGTATAGACAGAATGAAAGGTTAAAGATTGAATCTTGAGGAATGTTAGACAATGAAAGGAGGAAGAGATCCAAAGGGAGGCCAAGAAGAAGCTGTCAGCAAGGTAGTTCTTAGCTTGTGTGATGTGGAAACCAGGTAAGTGGAGAGCTTGAGTGGCAAGGTGGAGTGAGGGGGCAGCAGGGAGCGTCCTCTTCGCTGGTGGCCATCCAAAATGTGCTATTCGAGTAGGACCTCATTACGGTAACCCAGAAAACATGCCAAAGAAATCTTCATCTCTGTTTGTTTTTAGGATTTGTCTTGGGAGGTGCATTTGGGGTATTCACTGCCGGCATTGATACCAATGTGGGCTTTGACCCTAAGGATCCTTATCGTACGCCGACAGCGAAAGAAGTTCTTAAAGACATGGGGCAGAGAGGGATGTCCTACGCCAAAAATTTTGCCATTGTGGGCGCCATGTTTTCTTGCACTGAGTGCTTGGTAGAATCTGTAAGTGTCTCTGCCTTCTGAGAAAGCCTTGCCTGTGCCATGTTATGACTTCTAAAGAGAAATGCTCTGAATGTTAATTAGAAAGCAGATCAGAAATGTCTGGTACTCGCTAAATTGAATTTCCATTAGTCCATAATGTAAACTTCTCGTGCATTTATGATTTGGGTTTGCGTTACTTTTACTTCTTTTTGTAAGCTAGAAGTTAATGATTTTATTTTTTTAAGTTTTTAAAATTCTAGTTAGTTAACATACAACGTAATATTAGTTTCAGGTGTACAATGTAGTGATTCAACAATTCCATACAACATGGGGCTCAAACTCACGACCCTGAGGTCAATATTCACACTGAGCCAGCCAGGCACCCTAACAGTTCTATTTTTAACTTTCTGAGGAAACTCCATACCCTTTTCCAGAGTGTCTGCACCAGTTTGCATTCCCACCAACAGTGCAAGGGGGTTCCCCTTTCTCCATGTCCTCACTAGTACCTGTGGTTTCTTGTGTTGTAGATTTTAGCCATTCTGACGGGTGAGAGGTGATACCTTGTTTAGTTTTGATTTGCATTTCCCTGATGATGAATGATGTTGAACATCTTTTCATGTCTCTGTTAGAAGTTGGTTAGGGGGGCCTGGGTGGCTCAGTTGGTTAAGTTTCCGACTTGGCTTCCACTGAGGTCATGATCTCACAGTTCATGGGATCGAGCTCTGCACTGGGCTCTGCTGGTAGTGCGGAGCCTGCTTGGGATTCTCTGTCTCCCTCTCTGCCCCTCCCCCACTTGCACTGTCTCTCTTTCCAAATAAATTAATAAAAAAAAAAAAGTTAATGATTTTATTAAAAAAAATTTTTTTTTTTTAATTTATTTTTGAGACAGAGAGAAAGCACAAGCTGGGGAGGAGCAGAGAGAGAGGGAGACAGGAACTGAAACAGGCTCCATGCTGATAGCACAGAGTCCGATGTGGGGCTCAAACCCACGAGCTGTGAGATCATGGCCCAAGCAAAAATCAGAAGCTTAGCCGACTGAGCCACCCAGGTGCCCCTAATGATTTTATTTTTTAAATTAAAAAAAAATTTTTTTATAATGTTTTTATTTATTTTTGACAGAGAGAATGAGAGACAGAGCATGAGCCAGGGAGGAGCAGAGAGAGGAGACACAGAATCTGAAGCAGGCTTCAGCCTCCAGGCTCAGATGTCAGCACAGAGTCTGATGCGGGGCTCAAACTCATGAACTGTGAGATCATGACCTGAGCCGAAGTCAGACACTTAACTGAGCCACTCAGGCACCCCTAAGTTGTTTTTTTAATTAATTTATTTTTGAGAGAGAGAGAGTGTGAGAGAGGGAGGCGTAGAGAGAGAGAATCCCAAGATTGAGATGCTGGGCTCAGTCTCACGAACTGTGAGATGATGACCTGACCCCAAATCAAGAGTCCAGTGCTTAACCAATTGAGCCACCCAGGCACCCCAGAGGTTGGCTAATGATTTTAACCATGGGACTTATTGGAGAACCAAAGAGATTTTGATTACTTGTCAAATTGTACGCTTGGTTTCTGCACTCTGATACCACCTTCAGGAAGCATCCAAGAACACATTCAAATTAGGAACTATACTTTTGAAAGCAAAGAAGATTAGGTTTCCTTTGGGGAGGGACTAATTTGGCCAGCTAGAAACGCTGTGTTTTTTCCCCCTTAATCATCTTGTCTGGCTTGTTTCTTTGGCTCTAAACTGCACTTCTCCACCCACAGTACCGGGGAAAATCAGATTGGAAGAACAGTGTCATTAGTGGCTGCATCACTGGAGGAGCCATTGGTTTCAGAGGTTAGTAAACAACTCTCACATGGTTTTCTTTGTGGCTTCGGACAACATGCTGTAGTTAACATTTCCAAATGTATGAGTGTTTCAGGGACAGCCCAAGGCATATGTGGACACTTGATATTCTTCCCTCTGAGAAGTAAATCACATTTACTTTTGTATTAACTTCATTTTGGAAACTTCTAGTGTCTAGGTCACGATTTTTCATCTTTGGCACTATTGACATCTTGGACATGTAAATCTTTGCTGGAGGGAGAGTAGGGCTGTCCTTTGCATTGTAGGATGTTTAGCAGTAACCCTGGTCTCTACCCACTAGATGCTAGTAGCATCCCTTGGTTGACCACTGAAAGTGTCTCTAGACATTGCCAGGTTTCCCCCAGGGGACAAAATCACCCATGGCTGAGAATCACAGAAGGATCTAGATCTTGGAACTGGGCTCACATTGAAAAGACGGAAAGAACTTCCTCCCAGTAATTCCTGGAATGTGTTGCTCTGCAGGATAAGTACGGAAGCATGGCTAGGTCTCACTCAGCTCCCGAGAGCCCACTTATTCCAAACGGCAGGCCGTGCTGAACTCGCAGCTCTGTGCATTTCAAGTAGCTAAGACATTTTTGTTAATACTGTACAATTGTCAGTTTTAATATTGTATGTAAGTTATACAGTCATGTCTTTTCATGTTGAAGATTCTTAGACTCCTACCCGTGGAAAGCCAAATGTCAGGTTGTCAGCCGTAAACAACGAAGAAACCAGTCCCCTGCACTTCTCCCTGTTGGCGTGCCCGTCAAGAGTGGGATATGGGGTGTCAGTGTCTGGACTCTGCACAGTGTCCGTTGCTGGGCCGCTCTCCCCTCTGCCGTGCCCTGATTTACCCAAATAGCCTGCTTTCTCATTCTCTGAGAGGCAGGATGATTTGCTGTCCTTAAAAGCTGCTTTTGCTCCTCTGACAGCCATTTGTGATTTATAGAGTAGCTTTTCCTCTGGTCTTCCCATCGCTCCGCTTTGTCAGGGACTCTGAGAAGCCTGGCTCCCTCTGGGACTGCTTTGATCACCTTCCCAAGAATTTATTTCATAAACAAATCAGGGTAACAGGCTGTGCGCTTTCACTTGCTTCCAAGGGCTGGTTCTCTTAACCAGTTTCCTGCCTGTGAGGGGCTATTTCATGAAGCTGCAAATAGTAATTCTTTGGAGTGAGAAAAGCCAAATGCACACTTATATAAAGCACACTAGAGTAGATTGTATACACAGCTCGTTGAAGTCTTGTGGATCTGATGGGTTTGTTGAATGACTTCGAATGCTTCCACAGTTTCTTGCATTCATGGGGCAGGCACACTCCTGAATGCGGCCTGTGTTCGTCACTACACGTAACGCCATTTCTGTTTGCTTTACAGCGGGCTTAAAGGCCGGGGTCATTGGTTGTGGAGGTTTTGCTGCTTTCTCTGCTGCGATTGATTATTACCTACGGTGAGAGTTATTGCCTCCCGGGAAGGACAGTGCCAGCCCAAGATTAGAGCTGTTCCGTGGAGGGCAGTTTCTGTACCACTCCGAGGCACTTGCTTCCGAGACCGAAGACCTTTGTTTTCCCTCGTGTAGTTGGTGTGGTGAGGGAGCCACCTGGCTGCTTTCTGCCCCCAGCCTCTGAGTGGCCATACTGTCTGCTCCTGGGTTCTAGCCACGCCTAGTGGGGGATGTGCCATGGCAGCCTCTCTCTCTCGGGCAGATCAGGAGTCAGTGTGATGACTTGTAGGAATTAAGCTCCCCAAAGCTCAGTCCTGACCACAGCTGGCCCTCTGGTTGTTTGGTGCTGGGAACAGAGGCGACTGGACGTACACCAGGAAGTTCGGAGCTCCAGGCAGTCATCCATCTCACACGAGGGCAGGGCACGGCGAATTTACACCTTCTCTCCCATTTTGTCATTATGTTTAGTGTTGTCTTTGTTTAAAAAAATTATATTACGGTTTAAAAGGTTGGTTAGTTTTGGGGTGGCGGAGGGGGGGATAATGACAGAGTGAGTCTTTGGTTCTGCCCCTGGAGCCGGAGTTGTCTTGTCCCCTCCTCTTCCACTTCCCATTATAAATAATAAAGGCCGTTCATACCATAAAATGAATGAATAAATAAAAGGTGGTTTATTTTTATTTTCAAATTTCACAATTCCCAAAAATGGTGCCAGGTAGCCCAGAGGTTGAGAAAGCACCTGAGCGTCTGGGTACATTTGATTCTCAGGGCTTGCAGAGGAGTGTTTTCTGAGTTTGTTACTTCAGCCAGGGCCTGCCCTCCAGGAAGCCCAGCCTAGACGTGGCCCAGGATGCATCGGAATTCCACGCATAAGCCCTGGCCTCTTCTAAAAACCCCACCGGCCGCCTGGTGGGAAGGCCAACAGTCTGAGCCATGTTGGTTTTAGGCTCTGACCGCTGGACCAGGCCCAGCTCAAGGACACAACATGCGCAGGGTCCCGCTGTGGTCCTGCTAAGTCACAGCAGCTGCTGGTGAAGATCGGCTGTTCACCACCACGCTCATTCTCTGGTATCAGGTTATGTATTTTTGTAAAATACATACTACAGATGTATTTTAACATCTTAGTGTTTTTTATTTGATCTAGTGGCCTTTTTCTGAAAACAGAAGCTCATCCTAATTGTGTGCCCTGGGGCAAAAGAAAATAGGCTTTTGGATCTGCCCTGAGACCTTCTTTACTCCGGTGCTTCAGTGATGACATGAAGGTGATGAGCTCAGGCTCTGCCACTTGGGGGCAGGCAGGTAGGCTTTGTGGGGCTGTATAATTCCAACCGCCTTCAGCCAGCAGTAACGCCTCCTGTTTTCTACTGCACGCTAACTTCATCTTTTCTTTTTTCTTTGCTTTCTTTCCCCCCTTCTGCTGTCTTCTAGCTCACCCACCCTTAACCAGAATTCACTCAGCTGACGTGTCCAGATGCCCTAAGTGTGAGTGTATACATGAGTGATAATGTCCAACTCAGTTGGCAACACCTTCCTCTGGCTATGCATGCTGTTTCCTTTGCAATGAGTGTGAGCCAACGCATTCCTGTCCTTATGTGGTGAATTCTATATAATATCCCGTCCAGTCTCACAGGTGTGAGACTTCATTGCCCCTAGGCCAGCTGGAGTATCCTCAGAGGTCTGGGAACAAAAGAGTGTTTCCTATACAGTCCCTAAATATGTCACCTATAAGCACTTTGAGAGCAAGAACAGACACTCCTACCTGGCAGCTGTGATACCTGGCATCTTCTACCAGCCGGTCCAGAAAGTAGGGTCAGATACGCCAAATGAGGACAAGAAATGCTGCTTTCATGACCGCCTTGGACAGATGAGCCCTAGGCTGTCAGTAGCCATCACTTCAATAAGCCAAGCATTGTCCACATTGACTATTCAATCAAGAAAGGAGATGAATAGTTTCCTGTTTTAGATGGCTAAGGAGTCAGTATGAGCTCATAAACCAAACACCAATTTTCAGAGACATCTGTTGCTGATCTCCAGAATAAACAGTGTCCAATGGCTTAGGCTGGTAGGAACCTATATTAACCCTACTGGCTCTCCTAAAGGGAGGCAGGGCCCCCTAGAGGATCCAGCCTCTCCAACAATCAGACTAGGCCAAAAGGCTGCCCCAAAGACGCCCACTTCCAAGGAAAATGCAGAGAAGAGTTTACATAAAATAAGAAAACTCCCCTGGTATGGACAACTTTCTGCCATCTATTGGAGGCACACTGATGTCCAGGTTGTTGGGGCCTTTGTCCTTCATGAAAGGAATTGGTTAGTGACTGACCTGAGACCTCTGTGAAGCACACAGAGGGGGCTGGGCTCACCTCCCCCCAAGGTGCCACAGTCCCTGTAGGCTGAAGGGAAGCTCAAGGGAAGTTGACTAGGTACACAGATTCCTGGGAGCTCCCATCTGGATGCAGCTGGAGGAGTTAAAATGTTTAGATTGGTGGTCTTCCCTGGACTACTGAGTATACAAATGTCCACACCACAGGGCTGGGTTGTGTGCAAATGTTGGGGCTTTGCATTTTTTTTATTAACATTTTCCTCTCACGTGGTTTACATCAATTTATAATAATCTACATAAGTTGAAACAGAACATAGACCAAAAAAAATATATCCTTACCAACTTAATTAAAGTGAAATATTAATGAAGGTTCCCATCCTACCTGTATCAGCAAAAACTGGCCGCCCACAGCCATTGCCAGCAGGGATGGGCATACTGGGATTCCTGCAGCCTGTCAGCTGGGCTCCTGTTGGCACAGCCTGCCCGGCTGGGCACAGTGGCTGGGGATTCTGGGCTGCACGGTCCCTGACTCTCAGGAGAACCCATGGGCTACTTCCTTGATGCAACTTAGTCCATGTCTGGTACCTGCCCCTCCCCACCCTGGGGGTGGAATTTATAAATATTCTGAGCCTTTTGCATTCCTCAGCCCCTGCAGCCTTCCTCCGGTTCTCAAGTTGCTTAAGCAAGTTTGGGGGGTGTGGTGGCTACCTGATGCTGAGAAGCAAATGTCTCTTGTTTCAGGGAAGTGGGAGGCACCCATTTTTTTGGCTGTAACTAGCTCTAACTGGTCCTCCAGTTCATTACCATTAATTAATGGCTTTTGGAAGCAGAAGCCTTCCATGCCATACACCAACTCCTGAGTGCAGAGACTCCTGGGATGGTCACAAGCTGGGATCTTTAGACTCAAATGGTGTTCTTTCTCCATCTCCTGTCCCAAGGAGCAGGGATCCTCGCTGAACCGCTAACAGGCAGCTATGTATTTCCCTCCTGTTAGGCATTTCTTTCCTCTGATGTGCACAGAATGTGTACCGTTCTGCCCAAGATTGGGCAACAGGTGTAAACAAGATCAGAAAGGGCCCTCCCTGCCTCTCACTGAGCAAACGTTCTACCTTTAGGTCCAGCGAACCCTTCTTTAAAACTCCGCCCTGAGCACAATCTAAGGGAACCGTTCTCTACTTCTCTGCCACATGGAGCCAGAGAGCCGTGTACTACAGCTCAAGCCTAGGAGTGTTCTCTGAAGCCACCTGCCACATGCTGGCAGCTACTGCTCAGGTGGGAGGAGATACCTCTCAGTCCTTTCAGTGTGGAGAAAGGGGTCTCCGAGCTGGGAACAGAACCTGCTGATCCTCTGCTCTGGGGAAGATAGTCAACAATGAAAGTCCCCAGCAAATCCCAGTCCCAAAAGAGGCAGCTGCCCATGACTCCTCATTCCTCCCCACTTCTGGAGTTGCCTAGAGTTCACCCAAAAGGCTGCATCTAGAAGCTGTGGGTGGGTGGGGAGGCAGCACCAGGATGACTGGCTACTACTGGACCTGGACCCTGCCTGTGTTTCCTAGGCCCTGGGGGACACACGGCCTCGGGGGCTGCCCTGTGGCAGTGCTTGGCTGTGGAGGATGTGTAACATCTAAGGCAAAGGTACCGCAAGGTACGAGAGGCGCCAGGAAGGACTGCCTCCTGGATGGAGCCTGCGTGTTTCTAGATACCTGCTTCAGCCATATTAGTTGCCCCCCCTAGAGACCTGGCTCCACTACAAAAGCCACTATAATTCCTTGTTGCTGAGAGCCACTTCCCCCCAACTCGGGGCACCTGGTGCTACATGGCACCCCTCCGAATGTTCAACCTGTCTTGTTTCCTCAGTGGCCCGCCTCCCACCTCCCCTGATTCCTGACCCTCTGGCTCTCTTAATATTGGGTCACTTCTGAGTCTCTACGCTCAAAGGAAATAGAACACCAGGGGAAAAGGAACTGAAAAGCAGAAGAAACAGTGAAAGATGCCTCAGTGAAAGTAGGCAGGAGACAGAACAGATAAACCCCAGAAATGGAGATTGTCAGGTGGAAAATTCCAGAAATCTGCTCTCCAGCTCTGTGCTAAGCTGAGGATTAGTGTGAGTCTGTCCCCTTGTCCAACATTTGCACAGGCAGCAAGGCAAAGCAGGTGTGCTTCCACAGGTAGAGGACAAGGAAAGGGCTGGGGGCGGGGGGCAGCAAGCGGCAGCCTTTGACAAGCCACCATCGCCACCGCCACCCGGGGTCTCCTCAACTTTCAAAGTGATGGAGCAAAAACCAAGGCTGCACATGCATGTGGGCAGGCTGGGAGGAAGTAGAGGGTGGAGGAAACCCGAGGAGAGGCTGCCAGGAGACTGCAATCTGGGAGCAGGGCCAAGAGAGGATAAGCTGGCAGTGGTTACAGAGCGCAAAATAAAAGCCCTTGGACTGGACTCAGGAGGAAAGAAAGTGTTGGAGGAAATGAAAGAACAAAGCAGGCTGTCTGTATGCCCATACTGGGTCGGTCACTACCATTTCTGCATGACAAATAGACATAAAACAATTCCTGAACAGCACGGGGCATTAGACACAACTAGAGGTACAGAGGGCGGGGCCCGGGGCATGGTGGTGAGGCTGGGGGCTGGGTCAGCTGGCTTTGTACAAGGTGGCACGAAAGATGCACATATTCCAGTTCTTGGAAATCTGTGTCCCTTGGAGTCTGGAGTGCTGGGTTTGGGAGTTTTCTATTGTAGTCTTTCAAGTCTGTGTTGGGTCCCCCGGCTGGAGGGGCTGGCTCGGGCCGCCCCCACAGCTGATCCCACCTTGGGCTACACATCGGTAGAGAAGTACAGTGTGTTCCGCTTCAGTTCTGCGAAGGAAATGGGGGGGTGCTGCAGGTAGTAGAGGAGGACCTGGACCTGTGGGGGGACAGGGAAGACTCAGGCTGGGTCCCCGTCCTCCCAGCCTTCTGATCTGTTGGGAAGAAACGGTCCCTGCGCTGGGGTCACCTCTGTGCCGCTCCCCTCCCTGCCCTCAGGCCGCTTCGCCTCACTGGAAGCCCAGCTGTGCCTGCCTTTTGGCGGCAGCAGAGGGCACTGCAGGGCAGAGGGTCAGGGAGCCTGGGGCCACTTCCCCAACCTCAGTCAGAAGCTTCCAACCTGCTCCAGAGGTTGGCTTTGGCTGGGCAGCCCTGTCTCCAGACTGGACTCTGCCCTGAATCTTGTAGGGATTCCAGGGAAGCTTCCGACCCTAGAAGCAATCCTAGAGCTTCTACACATGAGGACAAGACCCCGGATGTTTCCTGTGCCCCTGAGCCTGTCTGGGCCCCTGGTCTAGGCTCAGCCTTTTTTTTTTTGTCATGCTGGTCCCGAGCCCTGCCTCCCTGGTGACATTCCGCAGACCACCTACCCCGCTGCTAAGGAGGGAAGGGGTGTGGGAGTCTGAGCTGTTCTCCCCGCCCCCCAGGGGAAGCTTGTCGCCCGCCTCTACCAGCCCCAGTTCCGGGCGGTGCTGGCGGTACCTGTGCCATGACGTCATGGGACCAGATGTCTGCAGCCGACGTGAGGTGTGCTTTGCTCTCCACTTCTGAGGGTCTCAGTAACGTGGGGCCAAACACAGTAGCCAGGTTGTGAAGGGACATTTTGTTGATGGGTTCCTTCTCAGCAACCCTGAAAGGGTTGGGGCAGGGGAGAAAAAAGAAGTCATTTCTCAGCAGCTGCTCAGAGCTCCAGACCGTTGGCCCGAGCTAGAAGAACTGGAAGCATTCCCAGAAGGTGGGTACTAGCCTCCCTCTCCTAGGGGTGGGGACCTCTTGGGATGGAGGGACTAAGCCAATGGACCAAGTCTCCAGCTATGTCCCTGCACATTCCTGTATTAGATTCTAGCTCGTGGGCCACCCCTTGATGGTAAACTGCCAGAGCCAGAGGGCCTGCCCCAACTCCCTTGATGATGTTACAGATTCAAGAACTTTATAGTAACTCATACTCCTCACGGTCCTTTGGGCAGGAACTATCATCATCTCCAGCATACAGATGAAGAAACCAAAGGGCAGAGGGGTTAAGTGACTTGCCTGAGGTCACACAGCTAGCAAGTGGTAGAGCTGGGATGGAATACGTCTGCCTCCAGAGCCAGTGCTGCCTCCAGAGCCAGTCTGCCTCCAGAGCCAGTGCTCCTCGCCACTCTGTGCTCTACCCGTGATCGGTGAAGCTGGAGTGCATGGCCCAGAGGAAGAGCCACAGTGTGTGGGGCAGTGGCAGGGGCCAGAGGTAGGGAGCCAGTGCTCCGGCAGCAGTCACTCACTAGACCTGAGGTTCTTTGGCTGTGCTGTGGCAAGAACCACCCTAATCCCAGACGGAGCCCAGGGGCTCTCCTCCCATGCCTTTCCAGAAGGGTCTTCCTCATGGGACCCCGGAGTTGCCTCCCTTTGGATCGTTCTCTGCCTCTCTTGCATAAGAGGCCTCATGCTCTGTGGAAACTTCCCCTGAGTGGCAGCAGGGGCTGCCACCCATGGTACTGGCAGACCCAGTACCACCCAACGCATCAAAGAGGCGCTGGGCCTCCCTCCCTGAGCAGTGCCTCCTCCCAGCTCCCAACTATACCATCATTCCCAGCCTCTGGGCAAGAGCCACAATGCGCATGCTGACTGCTTTGGAAACGGGCAGACAAACACTGCCATGCCAGGAGGCAGCTGTGCGGCTGGCCCAGCCCCCTCAACACACACACACACACACACACACACACACACACACACACACACACCAGCCAGGGGCCCAGATGTGGGAACAGACTGTGCCCAGTTCCCAGGGTGGAAAACCTAATGAATTTTCCCTTCCCACTCCTTCTCTGTGTGTCCTCCCCACAGTGCTCGCCAAACTATGGGAACTGGTTGGGGCTTCGGTCCTGGCCAAACCAGAGGGAAAATGTCTCATAATGGGAAAAACAAGACAGCAGCCCCAGGCGTTTCCAGGTCTCTGCTGGCCCTCTAGAGCTGGCCTGGCTGAGCTGCAGCCCGGAGCCTGGGCCTGAGGGCTAGAGCTGAGTTCAGGGAAGAGCCGGCCCTCGGCATGGCCCCAACTCAGGAGCTCCCTGGTCCTGGGTGACAAACAGATTTAAGGGACACCAGGACACTTTTTGTCCCCACTTACACCTGGACCAGTGCTGGGCTCAAAGGCAAATGGCGGGGACACCGTGAGGGCTGGTTTCAGTTCGGAACTTTGCAAGCATCAACTTCAGCAGCTCCCGGTTAGAGCTGACTACAGAGAGGGCGGGGGAGACGGTGGGGGTGGTGTGGGGGTGGAACTTAGTTTAGGACTGGGGACGTGCATTCTAAGGACAGAGTTTTTGCTAACCCCAAGCAAATCCCTGTGGACTGGGGCTCGGTTTCCCTGTTAGGTGAGGTGAGGGTCAAGACCAGTGCATTTCAAACTTTTTTGACTGTGACCCACAACAAACACACTTTACATCCGAACCCAGAACACGTGACCGCATGTAATCGAACAGAACCACAACATGCACGCTTACTGCCCACAGCATGCCCTATGCCGTCTGTTCCGTTCCATTTAAAAAATGTTATGGTGATTGAATGACCACTAACTGCAAAATCCATCTACAGTCCCTGGCTCTGACCCTGCCTTTCTAAGCAGTCTATGGCCCATACCTGAGGTCACTATTAGGACCCAAGTATTTCTCAAAACAGAAGAATTTGAGGGCAAGAGTTTGAAAAGCAAACCCTCACCCTGTTAGGGATGGCCCAGCAGAGGCCAGCGCCCATGAGGAAGAGCTGAGAAAGGGGGTCTCCCCCAGTAGATGTGTCCTCCCCAGCAGGGGCCTGCCCTGGGCTCCCTGCTCCCTCCCCCAATTGGGCCCCTGCTCATTACCTTTTCAAGTGTTCCAGCAGGAAGAGGAAGGTGATGAGGTTGGGGTCGGGCAGGGTGCGGAGCAGGTGCATCATGCAGTTTTCCTTGGCAGCAGGGTCTGACAGGGCTGGGGAGAAAGCAGGGAGAGGCTGGAGCTCAGCTCCCAGGTGGGCAGGCCCGAGCCAGCGCCCCCGTGGTCAGGAGGCTATGGGACCCTGAGGGAGAGCCTGGGCTGCCGTGCTCCCCTGAGGGGAGCAGACCCTGTAGGAAGGGCCTGGTATCTTCCCAAGGGTGGGCTATTAACAGCTAGTTCCTACAGAAGCCCCCACCCATGACCTGTAACTCAGTCAGGAGGTAGGCTGGTGGGGAGCAGGCACCCTTCCTCCCCTTACCACGTGGGCCTCTACAGCTCTTGCCATTCCCCATGCCTGGTCTAGAAGGCTAAGTTTAAAGAATGATGATACTGGCACGAATGTTTCCTCTCTTTCAACTGCCTCTGATGCTAGAGCACGGCAGTGAACAGCCTTCCCTTCCGTGGGGCTCTTCACTTCCTGCCGTGGCTGAAGCCCTGATCTGCTCCTGAAGGATGCAGGAGGGAGGAGGCAGGAGGGTGGAGGGAAGAGTGAGGAGGTAGGAGGGAGGAGGGAAGTGGTAGGAGAGAGGAGGGAGGAATCAGGAGGCAGGAGGGAAGAGTGAGGGAGAAGGCAGGAGGGATGCTCCCAGGCCTGGATTCGCCTGGGTGGGTGGAGGCTGGAGCCCTGCTGGCCGAGGCCCTCAGCCTCCACCCACCCATGGCATCAGTGAGAGCGAGGGAGTGCTCCTCTGGAAGGCTGGGTTCCAGCCATCTCAAGTGCACTCCAGCCAGGCTTGTCCTTGGCTCTGGGATGTTGGCCCTGACCACCCACTTCAGGGCACATTTCCCTGGATGCCTGGCTTTCCAGCAAGGAGGTCAGTATTCAAGGAGGAAGCACAGAGGGCAGCCCACAGGGGCAAGAGGGGAGAGGGGCAAGTGAGCGAGGGTCCACCTCTGGATCAGGCCCCAGCAGGTCACACCTCACCCTTTGGGCCACTCGGTCACGCAGCCCCGGAGCACTGGGCAGACCAACAAGCAAGGGAAGCCACGGATCTCTTGGTCCTCACTTTGCGGTCAGGGAAGTCTGGCTCAGCCCAGCCCTCGGGTCCCCCAGAACCTCACCGATGCCCTCCATGAAGGCTGGGTAAAGTCGGTCTGTGAGGAGGGGCTCGGGCAGCTCCCGGAAGTAGAGCTTGAGGGTGCCGGCGATGGCATTGATGTCCATGTCGCTCAGCATCAGCAGGATGTCCTTGTTATCTGCAGAGGAAGTGCGCAGTCAGGTCTGTGGCGGCCTGAGCCCCTCTCTTCCACATAGTCCTCATCTGGGCGGGTGGGCCTGTTCTGTCCCACACAACACGGCCAGGGGAGCCCCCCACCCACTCTGTGTCTGCTCTGGTCTCCCCAGGAAGGGCAGGAATGTAGGTAGTGCCCACAGGTGGTCTGTGACTCAGCCCCGGGGTGGGGGTAGGAGGGGAGCACAGTTCACCATCCAGAGTTTTGGAGCCACATTCACACCACATGTCAGACACCCTCTTTGGAATCTCCCCACTGCTAAGCCTCTCTCTGGAAGGCAGTGCACATTTTTTACACCTAAAATCATGTTCTGACGAAGCCTCAGCTTCCAGGTTGCACAGGGGAGCCATGCCAGCACATCCCCAGCCCCTCACCCCAGGCTTCCTGAACACAGGCCCCACCTCAGCTCTCATGGAATCAGCACTGCCCGGCCAGTTCAGGTTTCCTGACTATTGCAGTGTGAACCAACAAGATGAAGGAAAGAAGAATCAGAAAGGTCAGGACCCACCACTGAGGAGTTTACAGGGCTAGGGGAGCAATGCCCCTCCCAAAGGGTGCTCAGGGCTCTGGAGATAGCAAAGGGGAGCCCGGGCCAGCCAGTTCAGGCTTAAAGCCCTTTAGATTCCTTACAGCCCACCAGGCACCAGGGAGCTGGCAAGAAAGCCAGGAACACTGGAGTAAGAAAGATCTGAGTTTCAGTCAGGCTCAAACCTACAAGCTGGGCGATCCCGAGCAAGCGACTTGGCCTCTCTGAGCCTCAGTTCCTCACCTATGGCAATGGATAACAGATTGGAGGGGAGGAGGATCACAAGAAAATACAGGTGGAGTCCTTGCTTTAGAGACTCAGAGATGACCCACCACGTGCCACATTGGACTGTGATTCACAGACCAAGGCTCCTCTGCCATCAGCTACTTAGGGCCTCTCTGTGGAGAAGGCTTCCAGTTCTTCCAGGCTCCCCTAGCAGGTGGCTGAGCCTCTCAGAGTGCCCTCTGCCCACCACTGCCCAGGTGGGGCCTACCAGACTCACTGGCATCAAAGACGGCCTTCAGCGCCTGGATGTCGGTGGCCACCCCTGATATCCGGTAGATGCCGACCTCCTCGATGCCCCTCTTCTCCACCTCCTCCACACACTGCCGCACGATGTAGGGCACCTTGGAGCGCTCCCGCCTGGTGGGGAGGGGAGGGGAGGGGAGGGGGTGGTAGAGGGCCTCCCCGTGATGGCTACGGGTAACCCCAACTCTGCGCACCTTGGCCTTGGAAGGCACTAGCCTCTGGCGTCAGGGGGTAGGGCCCAAGAAAGGGCTAAGAGGCTGTGCCACACACACCCCACCCAGCCAGCCCAAGGCCTGCCTGCTGAGGGACAGCAAGGGACAAAGGCAGGAGGAAGGCTTGGGAGAGAAGCCCAAAGACTCTGAGAAAAGAATGTTCCTTAGAGCACAGATCTCAGGTTCAAATGCTTACGGGGGACCAACAGGGAGTCCACTGAGGACTCAGGTCCTCAGGTCCTGGGAAGGGGAGACAGGAGGTGGCGGGCAGACGGGCGCGTCCCCCTTCCTGAGGGGCAGCAACCCCTTGGAGTCCAGCCCGCTGCTGCCAAGCCTCAGTGGTCACAGCCTCTCGTTCATTACAAGAAGCTGACAGCCTGGGAGTCTCGCAATCTCCCAGTGCTCAAATGCTGGCTTGTTGATCTCTAAAGCACTGGGGAAGACAGAGACAGACCTCTGCGGGCCACTTTCGGCCTCCAAACTGGCCATCCACTGAGCTGGAGGGTGACTGACTAGGGGCTGACGGGGGCTGGCAGGGGGCCCGGGCACTCATGCCAGCACTCAATATGCCGGAGGCGGCACCTACTTAGTCACCACGCTGATCTTCACGCCGAAGACTCCAGTCTGCTTTTTGGACGGGGTCCTCTTTAGGCTCATATCTCGGCTGGTGAACTTCATGGAGAATTCCACTTTGATCTGGTTGGGGGTACGGCAGGCACAAGTCCCCCGGGGCATGAGTGCCTCCAGAATGCAGGGGTCCCCTCCCCGTAGGGCCACGTCCACCACCCAGGGCTCCCCGCAACACCTGCAGGGTGGGAGTGGGCAGGGTGCCGGCAGTGTAGGGGGGAATGGGCCGGGCTGAGGGGACAGGGGTAAGACGGCACCCTGGGGACAGCAGCCAGAGGCCCACCCATTGTGCAGACATTTCCTGTGTCTCTGGGCTCACCCCGTTCATCTCAATCACATCCGTGTGCCAGTTCTTGGTTTCTACAGTTTGTGGATCCAACTGCAGAGAAAGGAAGAAAGAGAACATGAGTGAGAGGGATGCAGATGGCAGCTCAGGGGCGAGCCAGAGCTCTCTGCTGGCCAGCAGCTGCTCATATGCGGGCGACATGGTCAGGAAGGCAGAACTGGGGCCTGAGGCTTCTCTTGAAATCAACCCTTCAGGGAGGCTCCAGCCCCCGGCCCTCCTGTCTGTCCTGGCTAGTAAAGGACTCCCCTACTCCGTGAAGGAGCCAGGACAGACTGGTAGGCACTCTGGCCCATCACATCTCATTCGTTAGTCACTACCACCCTCTGAGATGGGTATTAACACCCCACCTCACAGACCAGAAACCGAGGCTCACAAACAATAGGCAACTTATTCAACTACCAGGACTGGGGTGGACGGGAGGGTCTGTAGCCTGTGCACATGGAGGTGCTGAGTGGGAGGCGGGAGAGGTTAGGGGGTCCATCTCAGGGGTCAGGCTGCCTGGCTCTGAATCCTGGCTCTGCTGCTTCCAGGTGTGTGACCCTGGGAAGTTTCAACCTCGGCTAAGCCATCAGTTCCCTGCAGCAGCCAGTAGCAGAACCTGTCTTGCCAGATTGTTGGGAAGACTGAGTGAGATAACAGTGGGTGGGCAGCTGGCCCCCAAGGAAGAAAACACTCCTGTAGGGGAATCCCCCCAGATTGGACTGGAGCCCCAGGAAGTGGGGGTAACCGGGGAGTCTCAGGCGCACCTAGGTGGCTCAGTCGGTTAAGCGTCCAACTCTTGGTTCTGGCTCGGGTCATGATCTCACAGTTTTGTGAGTTTGAGCCCCGAGTCGGGCTCTGTGTTGGCAAAGCCTGCTTGGGATTCTCTGTCTCCCTCTCTCTCTCTGCCCCTCCCCCACTCCCCCTGTCTCAGTATCTCTCTTGGAATAAATGTTAAACTTAAAAAAAAAAAAAAATTAAAACAGGGGCGCCCGAGTGGCTGAGTCGGTTAAGCGTCTGACTTTGGCTCAGGTCATATTCTTGTGGTTCCTGAGTTCGAGCCCCGCGTCAGAAGTCAGGCTCTGTGCTGACAGCTCGCAGCCTCTCTCTCTGCCCCTCCCCAACCCATGCTCTGTCTCTGTCTCTCTCAAAAATAAACATAAAAAAATTAAAACAAACAAAAAAGCAGGGGAGGCTCAGAGATATTCCTCACAGGGGATCAGACAGGACTCCGTTTCTCTCAGTGGCCTTCAAACTGTTTTTCCTTGTGCACCCACACAATCATCTTGAAAAAACTATGCACTCCCTGGCCCATTTTCAACTCAACATCTGAGTATTTCCAAAGCAAGTTTCAATAGTTGCAAAGGATAGAACTTCCAGGATAATGTAAATATTTACATCTTAAAACACAAACTGCTACATGATTCTCTTCAATGTATTCAGTGGAATCCAGTTACCACAGTGATTTGATGCACCGTCATCTATTTAAAAAATACAAGCTCTTCTTTCCCTCGTACAAACCCTGTGTCATTTCTTTTTCTCCCTGGATTTGTTGTTATTCTACTTCTCCTAAAGAATTTTCTCCTAGTTTGTACTTTTCTGTCTTAAAGGCTTTCATTCTTCACTCTATTACATGTTGCTTCAACAAAAATATCTGTACAAATGGCAAGGAAATACTTCCTGGGGCCACAAGGCTCCAAATATTCAAAACATGTCCTAGATTAGTTATTACAATGACTAGCAGCACACAATAAAAAAACTAACCAACACATTACGAATAGTTATTAATAAATATTCAGTAGCAAAGTACTATTTTGACGGGACTGCATCTCTTCATGAGACAGGTAGAACATTTTTCTGTGTGTGTGTGTGTGTGTGTGTGTGTGAATGTTATGTTTTGCTAGGGTGGAACTGGGTACAGCCTCAAATACCGCTTCTGTGTGTGCATGTGTGTGTGTAAGTGTCTTGTTTTTTTTGTAAGCTCTACACCCAACATGGGGCTTCAATTCATGACCCTGAGATCAAGAGTCGCACGCTCTTCCGACTGAGCCAGCCAGGCGCCCCTGGTTTTGTTTTTAAAGATGTAAAGGATGGAACATCTTGTTCATATAAATAACTAGATGGGGCTGAAAATAGTTTTATTACAGCAACATTATATGATTCTTTATGCTATTTCCTCCTCTTTTGCCTTAAATTGCATATATACCTATCATCAAAAATTTTGTTTTTATTTTTATTTTTGAGAGAGAAGGTGCAAACGAGGGAGCGAGGCCACGTGGGGGAGGGGCAGGAAGAGAATCCTAGGCAGGCTCTGCGCTGTCAGTGCATATCCCGACGCAGGGGCTCGATCTCAGGAACATCAGATGTTGACCTGAGCTGAAATCAAGAGTCGGATGCTTAACCGACTGAGCCACCCTGGCGCCCCCCAAAATTTATTTTAAATGACTTCTCAGCTGACAATTTCCATCAGTTTTGTGGAAAGCAAAGAAGTGGAACGCACCCGACTTGTAACTGGGCCTTTAGTGTCTTTTACTTTCTCAACACCTACACCTACATTTCAAGAGGCCCCGTGCTGTTGGCCACCCAGGGGGCCTTGGTGCCCTGGGCTATGCTCTGCAGTGAGTCCTGGGCTCCCCAGCAGAGGAAGGGAGGCGAAGGTGAAAGGCTTTTCTCAGGCAGATTGCTTTGTGGTAATAGCACCTGTGGGAGTTGAGAGTCTGCAGACTGATGCTCTGAAAACTCTCCCTGCCCACACACCCCCTGGAAAAGCTCTCTGCACCCTCAGGAGTGTGTGTGCAGCAGTGTGAACACCATTGTTCTAGCAGGCCCACACCACAGAGGAAAACGATCAGGTCAGCCCGGAGTGGGCTGGGCCCTGGAGCTTCCTATAGCTCCAAGTAAGTCCTTCCAGCACCTTCTATCATCCACGCCAGCTGCGGGCAGGTGGCAGTGGGGCCGGGGGGGGGGGGGGGGGGTTCTGCATGTGGGCCAGCTTTGGTCCAGGCCCAGCCTCTAGCAATTGGTTCCCTGCCCAGAGGAGAGATGGAATTGAGAAGGGGACAGAGGAAGAGCAGTGTGGATAGGACCGAGCAACCCCCATGCTCCCCAACTCTGCCCCAGCACCTCCTCAAACACACAAGGGAAGCCTGGCTGTTGTCCAGGCTCGTTACTTCAGAAGATTTGGAGCCAAGCATCCTACTGGGTCCCAAAGGAAGCCCCGGAACCTCCCTCTCCCTAAACCTTTTTTATCTCAAACCCTCACCAGGCCTGTAGCACAGGCTGACCCTTATCGTTCCCTCCTGCCATCCAGAATGCTGGCTCTTGGACATAGGGCCGGGTCTGTCCCCAGCCCTATCCTCTAGCAGTGGCCACCTGGAGTAGAGAGCTAAACGGTGCTTTGTCAACTGCGGCTACCACCTTTGGGTCACACAATCTGGACGGACCAGGCCCTTTTAACTCTGGTTTTTCCAGCCATTGGCATATGCCTCAGGCCGATTCCATGGTTCCGGCACCTAACGCCCCTCCTGTGCTCTAACCACCCATGATCTGGCACCTCCTGGCAGTTGCCATGGACTAGGGAGCCAGTGGTCCCTCCCTGGGTCCTGGAGTGGCATCTGGACACAGCCAAGTGGGGATGCACAGGGATTGAGAGTCAGGCCTATCTGGGTCCAAATGACTGCTCTTCTTCCACTCCCCTGTGTGAATCTGGGCAAGTCACTTAAACCTCCTTGAACCTCAACTTCCTCATAGGGCATCCATAGCACCTCAGAGGACTGTTACGGAAAATACTAACAGAACTAATGCATTCTGATCATTTTATAGGAGTCTGGCATGATGGATGACAAACCCTTCACACACAGCATCTCAGTTAATCATCATAACAAGCCTGTGGGGTTTAAGCCTTTTTTAGCCGCCCCCATTTTACAGATGAGGACACTGAGGCTTAAAGGGAGCAAGGAACTTGCCCAGCGCCGCACACCTAGGAACTGAGAGCTGAGGCACAAAATCAAGTCTCCCCGACTTACCTACTCTGCCAACCCTGCAAAATAAGGTGTAAAGGACCTAGCTGGTGTCTGTGCCTCGCGGCAACAAGACATGAGCTGTTTCCATGATTTGCTTAGAAAGGAGACATTAGGCCTCCCGGTGCCTGGTCTGACACCACAGGCAGGCCTGGGTGCTGGAGGGCTGCCTCCAGTACAATTCAGCCATTCTCTCCCTCCCCATCGTTTCCATTCTAGCTGCTAAGCGGCAACCTTACATTTTCCTGGGAGCATGTGAGACATAGGAAAGGCCACTCCTGATGTTAAGGCCAAGTTCTAGCCCTGCTTCTTCCAGAAAGCCTTCCTTGGATACCCCCAGGCCTTCAGTTCCCTTCTGCATTCCTGCTGGCACTGAGACCCTGTCCCTCTGCAGCCTGCTGGCACCATTTGCTGTCATTTCACACACTCCAGCCTGTCTGAGGCCAAGTCTGAGGAAGGTGGCACTTCTGTGTCTTCCTGGGAGTCCCCACCGCTGCCATATTCTGGATCCCCTTTGCAGGTGTGGCCCTGGTATGCTCCAGGGAGGCCCGCCTAGCCCCTTGGTGTCTTGACAATGAAGTTCTGTCTCTCAGCAGGCCAGCAGCCTCCAGAAACCAAGACTATTTTCAGGACATCACTTAAATACAGAGAAGGGAGGGTGAGGAGTGGAGAGGAACGTGGCACATTTTCCAGAGAAATGATGCTGCCTGAACTACTGTGGCTATTTATAACCCCTGGGAAATGTGGACTCTGCTATTTCCTGATTAGATTAGTGCCGGGGGCGGAAGAGCCAGCCCCCAGGATGTGAGCGGACAGGAACACCTGACCACTTACCCGCCAGTCCCAGCAGATAGATGCCCCCCCGCCACTGGCCCTGGGGAGCGGGTACCTAGGGGCTGCCAGATCACCTGAGAGGGGGGAGACAGATGGGGCTGTGAAGAGCCAGGCTGGGGGAGACCCCCAGAGGACTCCTCCTTCACCCTACAGGTAATACACATGCCGCTGGGGCTCCCCCACGGTGGGGCCCAGGCAGGAGACAGAAATGAGCCACAGGACATCCGGGAGAAAGTCATGAACAAGAGGGCCACACACAGCCACCGGGAGCACCTCAATTATGTTGTTTGCCTTTGCATTTAGGCAAAGGTCGGGTCATGGCTGCACATTCAGACCTCTGCTAAGGAGACAGCTGACCTTGGGGATGGATGTCCACAAGAGAACTACCAGGTCACCTGCACTGAAATCCTTCCTGCGCTTGGAATCCTGCATTCCTGCTCAGGAGACGGAGGCGTACATTCTCAGAGTGAATGCGGCAGGTAGTTGGGTAGCTGCTTCCCCACCTCACATCTCGGCCAGGAAACCCCAGCGGCCTCACAGGGGCGCTGACGGGATCGGAGGACAGGACGGCAGGGGAGGATGCTCTGAGCTCACCTAGGCGACCTGTGGATGGCGGTTGTGACTCGTTCTGCAGGAACATCCTCAAGGGTCCCCTCTGAGAAGCCTAACCCCTTCCTCCCAACCCGTTTCTCGCCAGCCTGGGGCAGGTGACCCCAGTGGATCTCCTTCCCTCTGTTCATGGCCACCTCTCAGTGCTGGGGCTTTCAGAGGCACCAGTGAGTCTGGAGTCCCCACTGCTGCTCCCCTGGGTGGGTGACACAGCCCACGTTCAAACCCAAGTCCTTCTGATGGTGGCCCACAGCCTTCCCACAGTGCCACACTCCCATAGCCAGGCAGCTCGCCCAAAAGCCTTCTGGTGATTTCTGCCACTGCCCCTTCCCACACGCCCTCACAGGGGGCCTGTGGTGGTACCACGCTGTCTATGGGCAGTGGGGATAACCAGATGGAACTGACAGCTACAGTCCCAGTGGGAGGGGACAAAGGGGCACAGAGCAGCCATCGGTGTGTTACTTTGGGATGTAACACAAGGGCTCACTGGGTGACGAGGACCCATGAAGACAGTATTCACCAGGGACCCCAGGGGCTCCGAGGCCCACCCCCACCCCCTCCCCACAGCCCCTTGGCTCGGAGTCCCTTTCCTCAGAACCTCACCCTGTCATTTCCACAGCACAGCCCCGAGGCCCTGCGGAGCCTGCCCGATCCCTGACCTCTTGTCCCTGGGGGCCTCGCTTCTGCTTTCACTCCAGCGCTGCTCTACCCTTGGCTTTCTGAGTCCGGAGCCTGGCATCCCGGGCCTGTCCTGGGAGGTGGCATGGACTTCTCTCGAAGCCAGACTCGTTTGTAGGGCTAATAAAAACTAAGTGCTTCTTAACAAGAAGGACAGCAAATCCAGGATACTGGAGTCGTCACCCTCAGAGGTGAACGGGGTGCTGAATGGAAGGTAGACATGGCTGGCAGTGTTTCTGGGGATGCCTGCCAGAGGCCGAGTGCTGGGCTGTGGAGACCAGGCCCTGAGCCAGGCGTCCTGACGGCAGTACATTTCCTGTGTCTCCCAGGCCGGTGGCCACGGTGGCGGTACCGGGCTGGCCTTCTCCTGCCCTCCCCCAAGTGTGTCCACATGCTCTGGGCTGGGTCCCCTTGGGACACCCAGGCCAGCCTGTCATTGGGACAGACCACAGGCGTGAGAGGCATGGTAAGGCTGGCAACAGGGGAACCGGGGAGCTGCCAAAGCCTGCCTCTCCTCCCTCTCGGGAAGGGTACTAGAGGATTCCGTCAACGTGGCTGCTCTGAGAGAAGCTCACAGAGAGGCAGGGAGGGGTGGCAGGAGGACGCCAGGGCCTATATCCTGGCTTCCAGCTCAGCAGCTGGGCCTGGGGAAACCATGGTCAGGCTCAGAAACTCACCCCGTTTTCCCAGGGGTTGACTCCCCCACCGTTAGGCCAAACAGGTTGCTGGAGTGCCCCTCCAGCACTCACCCTGCAGGGTCAAGGTACCCTCTCCCAGGCCCGCTGCATGATAGGCTTGTGCAGACTCTGTACTGCAAGGCACCAGGATCTCGCCTCCCTTTCCCCCGCCCCCCTGGACTTTGAAGTTCTCAGAGGCCCACATATGGAAAGGGTTTAGCAGCTCTGAATGAGGCTTTTATTGAAGCCAGGTTAGCCTCATAGCACCCACTGTGACCTGCCTTCCCCAGCGGTCTGCATTCCAGTGGCTCAGCCTGCCCTCAACCCTGGGCTGCCTCGGGAGACCCCCAAGGCTGGGGGCATCTCTCCCAGAGCCCTGGGACCCTGCCTTCCTCAGGGCTGGCCCGTACACACTGCCTTCCCTGCTCCAGACAGCCTGGACATTTCACCCCAGAACCGGGCCCCAGGCTAACAGCCAGGAAGTTGCCTTGCCTCGGCTCAGGGCCATACTGGGGGCACCAGGGTAATGAAGGCAGGGTTGCTCTTGGGAAAAGGAACTGGCTGCGGCCAAAACAACACAGAGGCAGCCCAGAGCAGCCTCATCTCCAGAGTCAGGAGTGGGAGGCTGAGGTCCTGAGCAGGAAGTTTCATGCTAATTGCCATGGGAAGGCCAAGGGCCTGCCGGACCACCACGGGCTCGGTGGCCTCCCTCTGGACTCAGAGTGCTTCGGTGAGCATTGTGAAAGTCCTACTCTGAAGCTGACCTCATCCTGCCTGACCAGGCCAGGAACACAGTCTGGGCACAGAGCCTGTTCGTGAGAATGAGTAGCCCTGGCGATTCTGCTGCCTGTGCCCGCGCCGAAGGGCCTCTCAGTGCACTCTTGCCCTGGTCCCACAGGCCGCGAGTCCCCAAGCAGCAAGGCACCCTATCCAGGGCACCCGGCCCTGACCCCTTGAGTTCTATGACCACCCAGACAACCGGGCAACTGAGGATCAGTCATAGGCCCCCACGGGGCTCTGGACCTCCACCTTGCAGGGCGGCATGCTGGCTGAGAGCAGAGTTTAAGTGCTGGCTCCTGGACTAAGCCACTCAGGTCACGCTGGGTCAGTCCCTGAGCCCGTTTCCTCATGTAAAACAGACTAGATAATATTAGCACCTCTTAGGTTATCACCTCTCACATTGCGGCTAGGAATGACCTGGTACTCAGCAAGTGCTCAAAGTGTGTCTGCATCACTAAAACCAGGCTTAAGCTCCCCAGGGGCTTCCCACTGTGCTGAGATTAAAAGCTGAACTCCTTATCACGGCCTGCCAGGTCCTACCCAATTTGGCCACTGCCTGCTCCATCCAGGGTGATCTCCTATACTCTCCCGTGGCCTCTGTCTGCTTCTAAATACGCTATGGCCACCCCGGCCACAGGGTTTTCACTTTGCCTGTTCCTCTGCCTGGAATGCACTATCCTGGATCTTTCCAGAATCCTTTTGTCATTTAGATCTTAGTTCAAGGAGCACCTGGGTGGTTCAGTTGGTTAAGCATCTGACTCTTGATTTGGCTCAGGTCATGATCAGGCGGTGAGATTGAGCCCTAAGTCAGGATCTGCACTGAATCACACTGCTTGGGATTCTCTCTCTCTGCCCCTCCCCTGCTTGTGCTGTCTCTCAAAATAAACAAACGCTAAAAAAAAATTAAAAAAATAATAAAAAAAATCTTAGTTCAAAATTACCTCTTCAGGCAAGGCCTCTCCCTTCTCATTACTCTCTAATCTATTACCCAATTTTATTTTCTTCCCAGCACTTGTCCAGCCTGAAATGATCTCATTTATTGCCTGACTCCCTCTGTAGACAGAAAGTTCCATGAGATTAAGGGTTCTCTGCCTTCTCTGAGCACCTAGTACATGGAAGGCACCCATCAATATTCAGAGACCAAATGAATCAAGTGGGATGTGGGGGGTGGAGAGAAAGCAATGCCTTTCCACCAAGGCTCCTTTAGGACAGGGGTCAAGAAGTCTCATGTTTCCTGCTCACCTCTCAGCTCCTTTGTTCAGTGAATGGCTGGCCTTGGCCCAGGGGCAGCCCTGTGACCTCTCCCACCCAGACTTTCTCAGCGTGTTGAGAGTTTAAGACTTAGGAACAGGAATCTTGAGACATGGCCAAAATCATCACATGAGCTGGATCTAGGAGATCATCCTGTTCAGCTCCTTCATGATACTGATGCCAGAGAATCAAAAAGGTGAAGAGATTTGGCCAAGGTCACACAGCCAGTAAAGACAGCAGGCTCAGAGTTAGAAAAATAAGGCCTCTTGACTCCCACCAGCCTGGTGCCCTCTCTGGCATCCTGTGCCGCATGAGCCCGAAGGGCGGGGTGCTCCAAGGAGGAGGCCAGGACACAAACAAGGCTTCAAGCATGTGATGGGAAGCAGAGCTGTGGCTGTCACTGCTCTGGCTGTGCCCATCTGAGGCACCAACCTTGGCTGGGATCACTGTCCAGGACAGAGAAGGTTCTAGCTCCTGGCTGAGGAAATCACTGTGGAATGACAGGGCCCTCCCAGCCTCTCTGCAGAAGAATCCTAACGGCAAGTTCCCAAGGTGGCTTACCACCTCTCTAGGCTCACCCTGGGGACAAAAGACAATGCAGCAGGGGTGGCCTTAATCTAAAGCTCAGTGGGATCCTGGACTGATTCTGGTTTCTCCCAGGGACTGGGCAGGCAGGTTCCAGACATGGGGGAATGGGTGTTCCTCTAGGATGCTAGGGAGCAGTCAGAACACAAATATCTTTCCTGTCCCCAGCATGAGCTGATAGGGAGAAAGGAAGCCAAGACAGTACTTGCTGACCAGCTCCCGACAATTTGGGAAGCTGGCAGGCAAGGCCACTCAGCAGAGGGCTTTCCAAACTTGTGCTCCCTGACCAGTGCCTGGCAACTCCCCCAAACTAGCTCCTGCAGAAGTTTCTGGGTTCTTTCCAAAATGTCTGCCCTCCTGTGGCCTCGCTGCCTCTGGATACTCCTGCAACACTGGGCTCTGACAGCTCTGGCCTTTCAGGAACCACCTGGGTTGGCAGGCTTAACTCCCCCTGGTCCGGGGCCATCTAAAAGCTGGGGCACCAAGCCCAGCATGGCTGCCTGGCCAAGCCACCTGTGGACCACAGAGATGCTGGAGACAGCCAGTGCCCTTTCTAACCTCCCCAGGTGCAAAGAAACAGCACTTGCCAAGTGCACTTAGAGTAGGGGTTCCTACCTTGGGATCTGTAACTGTATCTAAAACAGCATCCAATTTGTGCATATGGGTGGCTCTGTGTCTGGATGGGGGCTCCATAACCTTCATCAGATTCTTAGAGTTGAGGACCCCTGCTCTGTGGAATCAAATAGCCCTCTTGGGAGCCAGCTCAGTGGAGAAGTAGGGGCACTGGAGGTCAGGAGATCACCCATATGGCCCCAGTGAGCAAGTGCTGTAAGAAGCTTCATGGCTGTGAGAATGTGGGGATGTTACTCCATTCCCCTTTGCTAACTCTCCAGCCAGCCTGATCACAATCCTGGCTCTCACAGAAGCCCAGGAGGTAAATGGGCTGGCCACAGGGGTCTCCAGCCTGAGGGAGAGGCACTATTGTCCCTTTCCTACAGCTGAGGGATCACTATAGGGGTGCAAGTGGGCACGTGAATGATTAAGACATAGACACGGGTCTCTTCCCTCTAGCAGATATGGCAGAGGAGGCGGGGCAGGGGGCGAGGGGCAGGGCAGTGTGTGGGCAGCCAGGGCAGGATAGATGTCTACTGCATAAGGTTTCAAGATCTTTCTTGGCATCCAGAGCCAGATTATGAAATACAGTTAATGAGCCCAAGATGTACCTGTATCTGATAGCCTAGCACCCTTATACCCTCCACACCTAGAACAGCCAGGGGATGGCTGTGTGAGCCTCGGGGATATACGCATGGTTTGAGTATCCGGTGATACCTGTTAGGAAGAACTGTCAAGTTCAATGACAGACTCTGGGAGGGGCTAGGAGCTGTCCTGTGGTCACAGTCAAGATGGCAAAGAGAAGGACCTGAGCCCTAAGGTTCCCCAGACAAGTGACCCAAAGGGGGCTCCCATCCTGTCCTTCCTCAGGCAACACTTCTGACCCTCCCCAGAAATAGAGGGAAGCAAACCCTATCACAGACACTCTGGGGTTCAGCAGGAAACACTTCCATTTACCTTGCTGGCCTCTGGCTTCTTGGCAGAAGTTCTTTTGAGGCAGGGGATTCCCAACGCCCTGTGGCAACCCCTGAAGCAGAGCCAAAGTCATCAAGAACTGTCCTCAACCCCCCCCTCCCCGGCATCCTCTGGGCCCTGCCAGTTCAGCCTCAGTCCCCACCTCCAGGCAACCCCCCCACCCCGCCCCTTGCCCAATGCTTCTGGCTTGGCCTCTGCCTCATGGGGGGCCTGCTAGCTTCTCTATGGCTCCCACAAGTGACCCCATTAAAACCTTTGGATACTTCAGGGGGTGGGGGATGGGCCTCCTCCTTCAGCCTCTCTCTCTGCAAAGTGCAAACCAGGGCCCCAGGAGCAGGTGCGATGGGAGGAAGAGCAGGCGCTGAGCCTCATCTCTGGTAGTGTGATTGAAGCGCAAAATTAAAAAACAAGAAATTAAAAAGGAAAGGAAAAGGAAAGCAGAAACGCGAAGCGGTGTCGAGAGCCCTGGTGGAGCCCGCAAACCCAAATGCCACGTGTCTCCTCTGCTAAACGCTTTGCACCACACGCCAACTGCCAAGTCAGAGGCCAGAATGAGGCTTCAGACCCAGAACTCCCCTTGGGGATACGAACAACCCCAAACACAGCCCCCTGGGACCCAGAGGGAAGCCCCTTCCAGCAGCTGCAGAGGCCCCACAGGTTAATACTAACTAGGACTGTCCCATCTGAACACATTCTTTAGCCCCAGCAAGGGGTCCCCAGATAAGTTACATACACCCCCTCCAGCCTTTAACAAATCTTTAGTGAAAAGGGAGCAGGAGGGCCACAGGTGTCTTGGCATCCACAGCATCAAATCCTCAGGGCAAAGTTGATGAGGAGTTAATGGGCGACCCCGCCTGCCAGGCTGGGTGGTACCTGGCGCCCTTCCCCCATGCCACCTAAGCTGCTGCCTGATCCTAGTCCCCTCCCTGGCTGACAGTGAGCCGCCTGCCCTGCAAAAAATAGGTTAATGCAGCTGGGGAAAGAAGGGGAGTGGGCAGAGGGCCTGGCCCCCCAGGCCCGCCTGTTCACCCACCAGCCTGGGTACAGTTAGGCAGGCTCAGCAGGGTGAATGAATGTCCCGCCATGCAGACCCTCGTGTCTGTGACACTGACATACTTTGTCACACAGCGGGAACTAAAGGACCAAATCCCTGGCCACACAGGGTACCCTAGTGCCAGAGCCACCCTGCGGTTGCACGGATAACAATCGCCTCAGCTGCTCAGCACCTGGCTGGCCTGCCACCCTTGCCCAGAGGGTACCACCAGACGTGGAGATACAAGAGGCCCCCAGAGGCAAAGCTGCCTAAAGAATTCCTGAGGCGGATTCTTGATTTTGCCAGTCACACACGCACGGCGAAAGAACAGAAAGTCTGGGATTTGAGGGGTTGAAAAATTGCCCCCTACCTGCCAGGCACCTCCCCAAAGGCACAGGTAAACCAGAAAGGCTCTGTTTGGCTGGCACCAGGCCAGGAACCTGCTGGGGCAGTTTCTTGCCAACCTGGAGGTTTGGGAATGGACAATGAGCTTTGGGCTGGTGTCTGCTGGCCTCAGCAGGGGCCGGGGAGGGGGGTGCAGGGAAGGGACGGCTCCGGGCTGCCGGGCACAGAGAGCTGCCTCAGCACAGAGGGGCGACGGGAGCAGCTGAGGCCAGCAGGGCTCTGCTAGCCTGGTCCCTGGAGATGCTGAAGGTGACACAGGGGCCAACGCAGGACAGCTCAAGTTGCTGCCTGTCCAGCACTTTCCAAGACTGATGTCACCTCTGGGAGGTCAAGTATGTCCCACTGGCAAGGGGTGAAACTAGACAAGGAGCCAACAGGCCCAAGATCCCTTCCTCTTGGCAGGTGCTGGCTGGAGGTAAAGACCTACACAGAGGGTCTCCCTTCCCCTCCTCCCCAAGCTGCAGGATGGCTTGGAAATCTCCATCAGCCACAGCCACAGCCTCCCTTGAAGGATGGGCATGGCCCTTGCCAGCGAGGACAGGCACCCTGCGACATCTTGCTTAGGCAGTGAATTCAGGGCACAGTTATCAAGTGCTTACTGTGTACTAGGTGCTGGGTCTGGTTCCTCCTCAGATGCCTGATGCCAGGGCCCAAAGCCAGCCCCTAGGCAGCCTGCCCAGCTGCAGGACAGTCGGCTTCTATCTCAGATTTTAATCCCCACCAAGGTCTGGGGCTGCAGGCAGGACAGGCAGTCCGCCCTGGCACAGCTTGGTCTAGGCTGCCTGCTGGGTCAGGAAACCCCTGGCACGCTGACTGGGTTGCCTGATGCCCAGCTGGAACTGGGCCAGCAGTCATCTGGGTGGTCCCTGACAAGGCAGGCCCCTGGAGGCTGTAGCCCCCAGACTCAGCACCACCACCACCTCCACACCGTGCTCCCGTCCTCCCTGGTGGGGCATGATGCCCACAGCCCCGTACAAAGAAGTCTTACATGGCCAGTGGTGTTGAGTGCTTCTGCCAGTGCCCCTCAGCAATGTCCACGGGATTCCGGAAGGGGGTCCCACAGGGGGTGGGCACCCTGAGTAGGGGGAACTGAGACCCAGGAGCCCCTTGCTTAACCGTTCACATTCCTGCCTGTATAGACTCAGAAAGGAGCCAGGCTGTCCTCTCCCACAGGAGACAACAACCCCCCTTTTCCTGAGACAGGGACAGATGCAAAGAAAACAGCCAGGGTCAGGGGTGGGGGTGGCAACAGCATTAATCATCAAATTAAGGCCACTTACAACAGACCCACATGCCTACCCCAGCCTCTGTCCTAGGACTCGGTAATCAGGCAGGAGCTGTAGCGGATCTCCAAGGGGGGTTGGGGGGGGGGGGGGACAGAGCGGCCCCAGCAGTCCCCGGCCCTCCCACCCACGCAGGTCCCCCTTCCCCCCCTCCTAGCACCTTTTGGCGGAGCAGCTTGCTGCGCACCCGGCCCCAGAGCCGGGCGCCCGTGTTGGGGGGCCGCTTGCTCCCTGGCTCCTCCAGCCGATCCAGGCAGCAGCGCTCCAGGGGCTCACAGACCGCCTTCAGGCTGCAGTCGGGCTGAGGCAGAATGTCGGTCATGCCGGCGGCAGCAGGACCCGGCCCGGACTACAACCGGGCCTGCGGTGCCAGCTCCGGGGACACGGGAGAGGCAGAGGCGCGGGCAGCCTGGCCGCCGGGGCTCAGCTGCAGCGGCGAAGATAGAGGGAGCGTGCGGAGCGCTCAGCCCCCGGGCTGGCCTGGACTGTTACTCCAGCCGGACAGGGAAGCGCATGGTGTGCGGCTCCGCTTTCTCCTCCCCTCCCCGGAGACTGCCTCCCAGAGGAGCGCACCGGTGGCGGCGGGCCCTCTTCTCCGCCTGCTGGTCCGCGCCAGGCTCGCAGGGACGCCCCAGTGCGTGCGCCACGGACCTCCCGAGACCGCGCGGGGACCCGCCCCCACCGAAGGAAGTGACTCAAAGGAGGCGCTGGCGGCTGCCCCTCCAAAAAACCCAACCTCCGGGTTTTAACTCTTGGCAGCCTGGGGCTCCAGCTCACCGACCCTCAGCCCAAGTACTGAATAAAGTTTGACAAGCAGCTAAACACAATCCAGTCCATTCCCCTCTCCATCCGCGGCTAACCCCTTCACCACCAGGCTGCTCCCTGGGGGCCTGGGGGATGTGAGGGGGGCTTGGGAGGAAGCCAGAGGGGGGTCTGCAGGGGGCAGGAGCTGCGTTCTGGCCATGGACAACTGCCCTTGTCCCAGGCAAAGGTCCTGCACTGCCCTGGAGTTCTGCTTCCCCTACTCTCAACTCCTGCCCCCAGGCACCTCCCCGGATGCCAATTTGGTGACAGGACCAGACATGTGTGGACTGGCACTCACAAACCACCTCTTCGGAATGTAAAGAATAACGAAGTTCTCCAGTGGGGCAGCCTCCTGGGCTCTAGGGGTCTGGAAGGAACTGGTCACCATGGGCCATTCTCCAAGGACATGAGCAAAAGCCAAGAATGACACTGGTTACAAATGCCCAGCAAGAGGTGCCCCTCACACAGCCACTTTTAACAGTGGCCGCATGCACTTCACCAGAAAAACCCCAAACAGTTTTGTGCTGCCGCGGGCAGAGCCACTTTGGCAAAGGGCAATCAGCCACTTTGTCTGGGCTGGGTGGCTCGGAAGACAGAGAAGAACGAACTTGTTCTTTACCCTCAAGTTGGTAAACATTCTAACCAGAGTGAGAAATGAATCACCAAGTTAGAGCCTGGTGTTGGGGTGGGGGTGGGGGGAAGGCCCCCAGATGGTTAGGGTACACAAAACCCAGAGACATCACATTATGCAGAGCTGGGCTCACAGCAGGAAGGAAACCAACGTTTTCAGGATGCCAACCACGAGCCAGGTCTCATGCAAAGGGCTTTCAGATATCCAACTGCATTTAGGCCTTACAACTTTTGTGATGCCTGTGTTACTGTCTCCATTTTCTGAGTTTTGAGGACTGGGGCTCAGGGAGGGAAAATTCTTGCCTGAGGTCACACAACTGTAGCTGGGGAGTGACAGGTCTCTTTCAAAGCTTCTGGTGCTCACAACCGCTGGGCCTCACTGAAGTGTGGCTGGTTCTTTTTTTTCCTTTTTAAAATATTATTATTTATTTATTTATTTGAGAGAGAGAGAGAGAGAGAGAGAGAAAGAGAGTGAGCGAGTGCGTGCAAGCATGAGCAGGGGAGGGGCAGGGGGAGAGAAAGAGAGAGAATCCCAAGCAGGCTCCATGTTCAGCATGGAGCCCGACGCAGGGATTCACTGCAAAGAAAGCCAAGACCTGGTCATAATAAAAGCCACCCTTTACCGAGCATTTACGGTGTGATGGGCACCGTGCTAAGCCACATGGATTAACTCACTTCGTGATTCCTCAACCTTACGAAGTCAGTACCAGCACCCCCATTTTCCATTTGAGGAAATGAAGGAGACCGGAAGTTGAGCACCCTACCCAAGGCCATGCTGGGTCCAGCCAGAACAGGCCCGGCGGACAGCACCACTGTCGTATCCTGCATTGCAGGATCTGGTTCTGCACTCCCTCTGCCTGGCGGGTAGAAGTGGGGTCCTGGAGCTCTGCTGGGCTCTGGGTGTCCCTGCAGGGTGGCCGGGCCAGCTCCATCTGTTCTAGGGCTCCACACTCCACACCTGCTTCTACACAGCGCAGACAGGGCTAAGCTGCCAAGGCTGCACGGAGTCTCCTCACATCTGAGCCAAAGTTGCCCAAAGTCGCAGCAGCTAAACACGGCCGGCCCATGACACCTTGCCCGGTACTCCCTGAGGGGGAGAGAAAGAGACCCACAGAGGCAGGGACATATCTGTGTCCCCTGCCCAGCTGAGGCCTGAGGCCCCCTATCCCTCCTGACCCATCCCTAATCTGCCTCTCCCAGGGCACCAGATGCTCCCTCTGAAGAGAGTCTTCCTCCAGTCCCACAAGGGGCCAGGCAGGTTCCCCACCCTGGCTGTCACAAAACCCATTCCTCCAGGAAGGCGTCGCTCACTGCTGCAGTCTTCACTTCTCCAACTCATTCATTTCATTCAAGAGGCGCTGACTGAGGGCCTGGCTATGTGTTTGACCCTGGGTGTGGGGCTGAGGAATCATCACAGACATGAATCGAAAGTCTGTGCTTGACAAGGCTGAGAGCCCAAGAGAAGAGCAAGACATGGGCTTAAATACCTTTAACAGGCAGCAGAAAAGCACTCCCTCACTTGACACATATCAAGTGTGTGCCTACCATGTGCCTGCCATACCCAGATGGCCAAAGCATCACCTTAGCTCTCATGAAACCCAGTCTTAGGCCTTAAGAAGAGCACAGATAAAGTGCAATGACAGTTGAAGGAAAGGAGAGCAAATTTCTAGTCAGAGGAACCGCAGAAGGCTTCTTGGAGGAGGAGGGGTTGGCATGAGCCTTGAGAGCTGTGGAAAAAGGCCATCCGCTTGGCTTTCCTCTGCAACCCTTCAGCTGACGTGCAACCGCTGGTTGTGTAACTGGCTGGGAAGGTGCCATTAACATCTCTGACCATGTCGATACGCTTGGTACCATCAGCTGGTTAACTTCAAAACTGGACCCTTGCTGCCTTTCTAAGGTTCTCTTCCTTCTATCTGGGTCATATGCCACAGGGTACAGTTTACTCCCCCAAACTGCACCCTGTGGGACAAGGTGTGCCTCCCCCACCACTGGATGTGTGGGAGAAGGGAGGCAGTCTAGATCCTGTTCCCAAAGCCCTATGCTTGCCTGTCATAGGAACCCCAGGCTCAATACTTGTCTGGGTAAAGCAAACTCTGATTGGGTGAAAGCTGGCCAACTGGTCTCCATGGCGACATAAGCGCCTTAGCAGATGGGTAGCCGAGTTGGGAGGCTCTTCCCTTGAGATGTTCATCTTTCCCTTCCTCCCCGTGGGCTGGGGGCTCTCTCTGGGACAGCACAGATTTGCCTTCTCTTCCCTAAGCCTGACTCACTCCTTCCTGGAATCAATGGTCTAGGAGCAGGCTGCAGGGGGTTTGTGCAAGACAAATGTTCCCAGTCACTTCCTCAAAAGCGACCGTCTGAATTCCAGTCCCTCCAGCCCACCACAGACCCTTCCTCATCTTTGCTGGATGGGCTAGGCTTAGGCTGTCCTGACCACCCAGGAAAGGACTGCATCCCCTTCCCCCTTCTGTCCATCCCTTCCGTCCAGCCACACCTGGCAGAACCCGCCGCTGAGGACATGCAAGGGCCCCCTGTCTGGATAAACAGAGCCTGGGCGGGAAGGCCCACACGAACAGATGTCGCTGTCTTTGGAATTAAAAACATTCCTAGTAGACTGTCCTGTCTTCCCTCATCCCTTCTCTGCACCCCCCACTTCCAGGCTCTCTGCAGAAGGAACAAGAAGGGCCGCCCTTAGGGAGGTGCAGGTTAGGTTCCACCTAAGGAGGGGTGTATATCTGGGGCGGTTGGGGCCAGGCACCCAGCACAAGCCTGCATGAGGCAAAATCGGGTTAAAGTGATCAGTAGCGGCATCACTGAAGAAAAAAAGGTCAACAGGGAATAGATGCAGCCTGAGATGTGTGGGCGGGAGAGGCAGGGACTGCCACCAGTGCTGCCTTGGTGACAGCTGGGGGTGGGGACGGCTTCCAGGCAAATCCTCCAGCCTGTGAATGCTAGGAAGAAGGTTCTTTCTCAGGACTTTGGGATGCTGCTGCCACTTCTCTGGAGTGACCCCCTTTTCCGCAGAAGACTTCCCTCTTCTCCCCCAGCCCAGACTAGAACCCTGATCCTCTATCCCTGGGATTGCACTGAGGATGGGGAGCAGAGCTGGGGAGCAAGGTGGTGGTGGACAGCATGATGGAGTCTGAAGCTGGAGGGCTGCAGAAAGGAAGCCCGAGGCAGTCCCCGCCCAAAGACAGGCACAGGAGTCCAGCCTGAGAGAACCAGCAGGGCCAGCAGCCGGAGCCCAGACAGACCGGGGCCCTCGTGCAGGGTGTGCAAACTGGCGGGGCAGGTGGTACATCCCAGAGCAGCTGTGAGAAAGCACGAGGACACTCCCCTTAAGATTCCTGGCTCTGTATCCCTGCATCCTTAATGTGTGTTCTCACCTCCTTCTGTACTTATCCTATAGAACTATACCAAATGGCACATCCCTGGCAACCCCTAGTGATTCTCATGGCATATTTGGTCATGGAAATGGCTGGAAAACCCACTGGAGACTTTGGGAACATCTCGCTTATCTAAAACAAACCCCACCCAGGGACAGAGCGGGAAGAACACACCTACCGTGTCCTTCTATTTGTTCCCCATACAACTCATGGCCAGACCAGCACCCAGACCCCTTTGACTTCTTGCCTGCTCCTTCTCACCAGAAGGAGGTATGTGGCCAGGGTCTCCCAGCACAGTGTTGGGGGAGAGGCAGCCCCCCCCCCCCCCCGCCCCAGGCCTCATGCTGAAGACACAACAGCCTCAAACAGGAAGGTTTGAAAGTAAGTCAGGATCCAGTGAGGCCCTATGCCTTTTTTTCTCCTGCTCTATGATTAACCAACTCTTTTCCACTCAACTCTCAGCTCCAAATAAACAGAAGAAAGCTCCTGGGAGCCAGGGAACCTGGGCAAGAGTCCTGCCTGGTCACTGGAGACTCAGGAGCCACTTTCTCTCTCTGAGCTCAGTTTCCACACCTGTTAAAACAGGGGCTTGGACCAGACAAATGGTCATCAATGCTTTTTTTTTTTTTTTTTTTTTTTTGCAGAGGACACTCTCTGCCTTTCTTTCCAAATGAAATCTTATACCAAAGTCTCCCTGCCCCCCAGTCAGATAAAAACAGAAGAAAGAAGAGGCCCCTGGCTAAAGCCCAGGATGGATGGGGTGCTCCAGGTCCCTCCCAGCAACCCCTAAGCTCAGTAGGCAGAACCTGGAGCCCCTTAGCCTCCTTCCAGGGGATGGTTCTCATGAGAACTGCTGTTTCTCTTAACCACAGCCATTGGCCCCTGCTTGCCCTCAGGGCGGGGAGATGTGGAGGCTGGGGAGATGAGGGGCTTTTTAAGGAGACTTCCAGGTCAGAGTCCTGGCTCTGAACTCGTGTCTTATCTCTACTTTTCTCTTTGCTTTGGGAAAGCTGTGGGCCTCTGCTTTGCTGGTGTGGGTTCCCTTCGGAGGCCTTCCAAATGGATAACACTCACCGAGTCATTCAGGCTGGTGCTTTCTGGGTCACCTTGGTCCTGAAGCCAGTACAGCCCAGCTCTTGCCTCTAAGGGTATGAGCAGGCTAGGCTGTGCCCAGCCTCTCCTGTCCCAGCTCACGGGAAGTGGGCTGCGCCTGGGGGTCAGACCCTTGCGGAGTGCCACCACTGCTCACACCCTTCAGTGCCGTGGCAAAGGCTGGGCTGCAGTGAGGGGCCACGGCTGGGTCTGCAGCACCCACAGTGAGGGAGGCTGGCAGACCCCATGTGAGGTGCCCCATGTGAGCATTCATATCCACCTCAGCCCTCACTCAGGGATGTCCCTGGCAATTCCTCTACTAAGTCCTTTTCTCAGAGATCTTTTCAAAAAAATCAAAAGCAAGACCACCCAGAGACCAGTTTTTTTGATTTCTAGGAAGATAAAGTTGCAGCCTCTGCCTGCAGGGAGCTCAGCGGTTACTGAAATGTACAGTCACCTCTGTAATCTCATTTAATATTCACACGGGTTCCAGAGGAAGCACTCAAGAGGTCACCTGAGGCCACCTTGCTATTAGGTGGTGGAGCTGGGATCAAACCCAGCTCTTCCGCCTGAGTCTGGGAGCCCCCAGAGCTGGGAAGACAGCACCCCTCTTGTGGTTTGTTGAGAAGCTGGATACTCTCAGGCCCTGAATGAGTCAGTTCCCAAGGTCCTCTCTGAATTAGCTTCTCTGCTTGCCACCCACCCGAGAGGTGGGCCTAGGGAGTGGGCACCAGGCCTGCCCTCAAGGTGGCATTCCCAAGAGGGGCAGGAGGGCAAGAGGGAGATTCCAGCCTCCAGCTGTTTCCTATTGAATGCTTCCCATCTCCAGAATCCACTGGGGCAGAGTCCGCCTCCCCACATCAGGAACACCTGGGAGGCGGAGGCGGCTGAGCAGGGGTGGAACGAGAGAGGTTGGAGAAGTGTGGGGAAGTCTCTGGGTAGCGGGGCACTGGCCCTCCCAAGGTATCCCGCCCCTGGATTTCCCCCATCCTGCTGCCTGCTCTCCAAGTGTAACTGAGGCATCTGGACCAGTCTTGAGAAGTGACAGCAGGTGGGAATGAACAGCTCTGAGACGGGCAGGGGATGGGGTGGGGCAGGACAATGGCTCCAGTCCCAAGACCTCTGGGAGGAGGCAGTGTCTGAAGCAGGGAGAGGAACAGTGCTGGCACCAAACCTCCCCTGTCCCCATGTGCCTCTGGGCTGGCCTGGTGGTGGTGGCAGCAGCAAAGAGAAGAGCCCTGCGTGGGCCAGCTCTGAGAACAGCAGGCAGCAGGGATATGAAACGCAAACTCTAGAGGCAGACGCTTCCCCTGCTTGTGCACATCAGGACTGAGGCTGGGTACAGGGGAGGACTCCACCTTCTGGGGGGAAAGGCCGGAACACCATTCCCAGCATGGCCACTGCAGCATCCCAGGGGAGGGAACTGCCTAGCATTGTGGGTGCCAGGCCAGGGGTTGAGGGCTGGGGTGGTGGAATGAAAGGGAAAAGCCAGCCCCAAGGCTTTCTCATAGCTGCCCCCACACCCTTAGGTAAAACCAGGCCATTCCCAGGATCCAGGGGCCCAGCAGTGGTCAGCGCAGCCCGAAAGACGATTGGGAGAAGGTGTCAAGGACCCACATGAATGTCCCTCTGTTGATCCCACCCAGGGAGGGACCCTGGCACCTCCTGGCACCAGCCATGAAGAACCAGAGTGGGCAAGAGCTAAAAATGTCTGGGTCAACCAGGCCTCTGCCCCAGAGCCCAGGCTCCCAGAGCAATAAAACTGACATGCCTGGCCCTCCAGCAGTCAAACAGGGACAACAGACCCCTCAAGGGCCAAAGAGAGGGATGTGGGGTGGGGGAGAGCCCTTGACTCCTGCCCTAGCAGGCTCCTGACCCACGCTTACTCTGAATTTCCTCATGCTCTGCAGAGTAATTGAAACCAGAAACAACTCTGGGCCAACAATGGCCCCTTGTTCCCGGCTCCTCACTCACTTTGTGCTCTGGGCCTGACCGCACCATGCCAAGCTGAGAGCTGCACCAAGGGAAGAGCCCAGAGCTGCTCAGTCCAGGGTCCAGGCAGGGAAATCTTGGCTGCCGGGTGATAAGGGGCCTAACCTTGACCTCCCTCCAGCCTACTCTGAGGTCAGTTCATCAAAGCCGGGTCTGACCTTCATCAGCATAACAAAATAGATATGGCCTCAGCCAACCTAAGGTCTATACAGAGGGGGCCACTTGCAGGTGACAGCCTTTGGGAGGGGGTGCTGCTTGACGAGCTATACCTGGAGTCCCTGTAGGAAGGTGGAGGACAGTGTACCTGGGTACCTGGACCTCCACCCTCCAAACCTGCCAGTTTGGGCAAAGGGCTGTCATTATTAGATGAGCACGGACTCTGTGCCAGCCCTGTGCCAAGGGCTTCATGGACTTCCACATTCACTTCTCATTAGGACCCATTTTACGGATGAGAAAACAGAAAATAAAGTTAACTTACTCTGTTCTCCCAACTAATGAAAGAAGAAAGCTGAACTCTGAACCCCAGATCTGTTGGGCCTCAAAGGCCCAACGACACTGACATATCAAAATTCTCCTCTTTTCTTTACTACATGCTGAGGTCCTGTTCACTCTTCGTATCCACAGCATAGTGCCTGACAATTAGAGGGTGCTCAGTATGCAGAAAGGCATGAAGAAGCTAGTGAAAGCATGGCTCTTTCAGGGAGGCTCCTCTGAGCCTTACAACAAGCTGGTGATGAAGGCGGAGTGGGAACAGTTATCCCCATTTAACAGATGAAGAAACTGCAGCCCCCAGATAGCAGTCTTCTGACCCTCAGCGTCAGGGTCACTCCCTCCACACTCAGTACATATAAACCATGACCTAGGGAAGGGCAGAGGAGATCCGAGGAAATAAGGGTCAAGGAGACAGGGATGCCTAAATTGGGGGAAAGAAAGCCAAGAGGCAACTGTTTTAACCAGAAAAGGCTAATAGTGACCAGTTGGTCCTCCACTTGTGGGGCCCTGCTTTCTGGTAATAGCTGGAGACCAATGAGCAGTTGGCTGGGGGTGGGGAATCTTGGGTCTGGAGAGGAGGAGGCTATGAAATCTCCATCCTCAAAGACCAGGCTTTTTCTCACTTAAAAGGAAGAAAGTCTAGGGGCGCCTGGTTGGCTCAGTCGGTAGAGCATGCCACTCCTGATCTCAGGGTCGTGAATTCAAGCCCTACGTTGGGTGTGGAACCTACTTAAAATAAAATTTTTTTTTAATTAAAAAAAAAAAAAAAAAAAGGAAGAAAGTCAAAAATAACCAAAATGTCCATTGGTGGATGAGTGGATAAACAAATTGTGGTCTATGCATTCAATGTTATTCAGCATTAAAGAAGGACATTCTGGGAGGGGTACCCAGGTGATTCAGTCAGTCAAGTGTCCAACTTTGGCTCAAGTGTCCAACTTTGGTTTGTGGGTTCGAGCCCCATGTCGGGCTCTGCAGTGACAGTGTAGACCCTGCTTGGGATTCCCTCTGTCTCTGTCCTTCTCTGACCTGTGCTTTCTCTCTCTCTTTCTCTCAAAATAAATAAACTTTAAAAAAAAAAAAAAAAAAGAAAAGGAAATTCTGCGGGCCCCTGGGTGGCTCAGAGCCGCCCGCATCGGGCTCTGTGCTGACAGCTCAGAGCCTGGAGACTGCTTCGGATTCTGTGTCTCCCTCGCTCTCTGTCCCTCCCCGCTCATGCTCTCTCTCTCTCAAAAATGAATGAACATTAAAAAAGTTAGTTTAAGAAGGAAACTCTGACACATGCTACCGCATGGATAAACCTCAAAGACATTATGATTCCACTTCCATGAGGTCCCCGGAATGGTCAAAATCACAGACAAAAAAAGTAGAATGTGGTGGTTGCCAGAGGGGTTACCTTTTTTGTTTTGTTTTGTTTTTTAAAGTAAGTTCCATGCTCAACATGGAGTTTGAACTCATGACCCCAAAATCAAGAGTTGCGTGCTCTACCAACTGAGCCAGCCGGGCATCCCCTGGAAAGTTACTGTTTAATGGGTATGGTAAGTTGGGATGATGAGAAAGTTCTGGAAAAAAAAAAAAAGTTCTGGAGATGGCTGGTGGCGATGGTTGCGCAACAATGTGAATGTATCTAATGCCTCCGGGTGACACTAAAAATTATTAAAATGATAAATTTTATGGTATGTATATTTTACCACAGTTGAACAAAAAAGAGGGTCTAGATACTGTCAGATGTGCCCATCAGGGCTTTGTGTCCTAGTACTGAAGGCAGGGGACTGGCCTTCGTGACCTCCTCCTGAGTGTCATTTATAATAGCTCTGAACCCTCACAAGCTTCCAAGAGGCCAGGTCAAGAATGTTATAGAAACTATCCCCTTTCCCCTTCTGACATGGGCTCTGCACTTTGGAAGGGAAGAGGACAGAGGCAAGGCATCCTATCAGGCCTGAACTTTGCAACTGGGGGTGAAGGGCACCAGGATAGCTGGAGCCTCCTTCCTGGCCTGGGACCCTGCCCCTTCCCACCCCAGGGTCTTCAGTACTCCCAGGTGAAGCCACCTCCTACCCTGGGGTGTGTGTGTGTGGGGGGGGGGCAGAGCCAAGGGTGGGGGCTGTCGCCACGCCACGTCTGGCTGAGCTGAGGAATGGGGGTGGAGCAGGGGCATGGAGGGGCTCCTCTGGCTTAGGTAGCTTCTAGGTCTCAGACTCCTCTTTAGTCTGGAGTCAGTGGCAGGAACCGAGCTATGGGGTCCTCAGGGACAGCTCTCCCCTCAGGCCATGCCAGTCAACAAGGGCTGGGCCCTGGGAATATGCTAATCAGCCAGCGGGTAGGTCCCAGTTGGGGACAGCACATCTGGAGCCTGGAGTAGCATAGTTGGAAATAGACTGAGATAAACATATGGGAGTCCCCTGGGGCCAGGGAGCCAAGGCAGACAAAGGGGGGCCTCCTGGCTGAGAGGTTCCTCGGTTAGGCGGGGGTGGGTCCGCAAGGAGGAGGCAGGCAGTGGGGGTGGCCTGGACAGAAAATCTGGACATACTGGCCTCTTGGTTCTGGGGAACAAAGGGAGGGCTCCTGACCGTGGAAGAGGAGAAATGCACTAAGCTGGGGGTGGGGGAGGCTCCAGGAAATTTGTAGTGACAAAGGGCAGATCCCTGAGGGTCACAGACTGACACCCGCCCCATCTAAGAGCATTTTCTTTCATTCATTTGCCCAGCAGCTGACCAAGCATGACCAACGGACTGGGTCCCTGAATTTGGAGCCCCTGCTCAACCACTGTGGCTCTGTCACTCACCCTTTCTGGTCTCAGTTTCCTTCTCGGCCCAAAACAGGATTGGATTAAATGCCCCCTAGGAGTCCTCTGGCCTAAAACCCTTCTGATCTCTTCTTTCATTCATTCCTTCAATCTCCCTCTGACTTGTGTTACTCACAATCCCTCCTGCTCGGGGCAGGCAGGTTCTTTAATTTCCTGGGACACTCCCTGCACATCCCTGCCTCCCAGCATGGCCACAAAGGCCCTTTCCCCCGGAATGCCCACCCGCTCCTTTCTGCTGATCCAGAGCCTGCCCACCTTGCTAGAATAACACAGAACCTTAAAATGGCAATTCATGTGCTGGCCATTATGTAAAATGATTTTTATGAAGTATAAGATCTACTCTGGGTAATGTAATAAAAAAGGTAATTATAAAGACTACATACAGCCCCAGAAAAAAGGGAGGTAATGATATTACATGAAAATAGAAAAAATACAAAATACACACTGTGATTAAAGCTATATAAAAATTTCTATGCCTGCGGAAGGGAAAAGGCACAAAGTCGAATGGCTGTTTCAGAGGAGTGGGAGGAGGGACGGCTCGTGATTCTGTTTCAAGTCCCTTTACTATTACTGCAATTTTCCTTCTAATATAAACACTGCATTTGGAATTTTAAAAAATCCAGGGCTCTCAAATCCCCCTCACTCCACCTCCTCCTGGGAGCCTCCCCGATTCTGGCCCACGGTGGTCTTTCCTTCTTTGAATTCCTGCTGCACGCTTTTCCATCTTATTCCACAGGGAACAGCGGCAGGCAGGAGAACGTCTGCAGAGGACAGGGCTCCAGCCTGCCTCCAGTTCTGGTTCTGGTCCTGTCTCCCTCCCCAAGGGCAGCCTGGCGTTGGACAGGTCACCTACCCCTTTGGTGCCTCAGTCTTCTCATCTTTCCAACTGCGATCGCTTTCCTCTCCCACAGGGTACGTGAAGACCCCTGAGAAAACAGCTGCAAGTGCTGGGTGCTAGCTCTGGGGTGCTATCACCATCATTACTGGCATCTTGTTGTGCTCTCTTGTGGCTTGGCTCTCCGATCTTGAGGCCAGGCCCCTATGGATCTTGGAGCAGCCAGCCCATGGTGGGTACACTGCAGATAGATGGTAAGTCCCCCACCCCTGGCTCTTTTCTCTGCAGGCATGCTCATTCTGCTTCTTGCCAGGTGCACCAGGCGGTAAGCATCCCCTGCCAATGTAAAGGGACTCCAGGCTAAAGAAGGACTAGGCTCACTTTATACCATAAAGTGGGGTGCTGGGGCAGAATATCACCCTGGCTCCTTCTCTGGGCCACTAGCCATGCCAGTGCCCTGTACCCAGCCTGGGAGATTCCTTGATGGAGGCCTGGGGGATAAGGACACAGCACAGAGAGGGCATGGTTGCCCTGCACACGGTCAGCAGAGGCGACGGGCCTCAGTGTCCTCACGGGGAGGATATAATTGTCATTTTCCTCGCAGAGCTGTTGCGAGGATCAGAGGAGATCATGTTTGGGAATGTGCCTCCAAGAGCCCAAGGGCTGGACACACGTGTTGCTGATCAGTGCTGCCATTTGTCTGCCACTAAATGCTGTCCCGCACCCCCAGCCTGCTGCTCCAGATCCCCTGCCCCCACTGCCACAGCAGGCAAACTCAGAGAGAGACTCGTTTCTGAGCAAACACCTGGAGCTCAGGAAACGGAATCCCTCGCTGTTCTTTGGATGGGCTGAGTAGGAAGGGGCTTAGAAAGAAGGTGGCAGACAGGCATGGGCCTTCTCTCCCCTGCCTCTCCTTCAGGTCACCCGAATATTACCAAAGATGGCCCCTATGGCAAGGCCACCTTTAGCTCCTTCCTCAGTGCCCGCCAAAGGGGAGCAGAGCCCTGTGCCAGAGGCTGGTGCCAATTCCTTTCCTTGGACACGTGGCACAAAGGGAGGTGGGAGCAAGATGTGGGAACAGGCTGTTCTGTGGCTCCGCCGGGCCTGGCCACATGGGACTGGCTCAGCGCAGGCTTTCCACCCAGCCTGGTGATCCACAGGGGCTCCGTGGGGCATCACGGGGGAGCAGGCTTTATGAGGCATGGCGCACACTGGGCAGGACACCCCCACCCCTCCCTGACCCACGGGCAGGAGGGCAAGGCAGCTCCATAGCTGAGGGCCAAGGGCTGCGCCCTGGGGAGGAGAGGGCTGGGAGACTCCGAAGTCCTCCAGAGAATGCTGGCTCTCAGCTGGCCGCGCATAGGCCCAGGTCAGCTGGCAGTAGGAAGGTTTGTATTTCTTTTAATATCAACTCCCAGGCATTTAACATTCCTCGAAGCTTAAACACAGAAACATTTTCCTTACCAGACTGTGCTTTCTTCTCTGCCAAACATAACCTGGCTTCCTCCCCTTCCCCCAAAGCCTCCATCTGCTCCTGTCTCCAAGACGTAATGATTTATGGTGTGTTTCCCCTGGGGCTTGTGAGGCTGACAGAAACGAGGAGGAGGAGGGAAGCAATGGAGCTGGAAGTCCAGGTGGGGACGGTGCCATGGGGCCCTGGAATCTGGATTCTGGGGGGGGGGGGGGTCAGGACCCACAATGCTCACTTGAGGGGGCTGCCCTGGATACCCTTTTTAACTCTCCCATGCCACGGCCACCAATGGCCCAGGAAGCGTGGCAGTCACTTTCTTGGCTGGGTATCTCCTGGGGCTGAGCGGGCCAGCCCCAAACCCCTTCCCCGCCTGTCCCTCCGGCCAGCCCAGGGATATGGAGATGGGGCCCCCACCCCTTATGCCTGCAGGAAGTGGGTTCTGAATTTACAGCCCTCTCTCTCATCTAAATTAATGAAGGACTGGCTTGTGGTTGCCTGGCAGCCCAGTTTCCCTGGTGACAGTGCTGAAAAGCAGGTCCCACAGCATCAGGAACGGACATGCACAGGAACACGGGCGACAGGAGGCAGATGGCCGGGCCCCCACCGAATAATGCCATTCCCCTGTTCTAACACTGAGGTGCAATAGGTGGGAGAAGGAAGAGGCCCATATGGGTCCCCAAAGGGCACTACCGCCAAGAACTTTACCCAGCCAAAGCCAGATACCAATCTCTGCAGCCTCAACAGGGCAGCAGAGAACAAACACTTCCTTTGAAAAAGCACCATTCAGCCCCCCCTCCCCCATCACACCTGGGGCAATTAAGCTCAGAGCACCTAATGCCCATGGGCTCTGTCCCAGTGCTAGTTACTGCTTCCCTTGATTTCGTGGTCACAGAATCCACCCCCAACAAGGCCACTTGTGTCCTAAACAGAAGGTGCCAGATGGAGTATGGATGGCTCCATGCTGAATGTCATCCCTCCAAACCTGCATCCTCTTAATAGGTGAATGAATAGCAGCCATCTTCAAAACTGGCAGAATGTTCCAGAGACACAGGCTGCAAATAAACAAGGCTTTCAAGAAACACAGCTGAGGCACATATACTCTTACCCTGACTCAGGACCTGGCCCTACCAATACCCACAGAACCTACCCGAAGCCAATGAACTCCTGGCATGAGTAAGGCCCAGCAGCCCTAGCAACAAGTGGGAGACCAGCCCCCAGCAAGCCAGCTGGGTCCTAAGCCCTTCCAGCTTAGTGGCAAATGCTCAGGGTCTCACTCCTCCTATGCCAGACATTGCTAATCAAACACAGCATTCATGGATGCAATATAGCCTCAGAATCCTTCTCAGCACAATGTTCCTGGGAAAAGCCACCAGCAGATCAGAGTGGAGATGTGACAACCAAGGTAGGAGTCATCTCTCCAGCCCACCATGCAGGAGTGTGTGTGATGTGCCTGAGCCAGCCGTGAAGCCCAAGGAAGCAGGCACACGTGGGCTTCTGGAGCCATCTCCAGCAGGGGAGAACAACCACCTTGGGGAACTTTTCTCAAACCAGCTTTAGACCCAAGTCACAAAGGGCCAAGCACTTTAGCCAAGAGGGCAGGTAGGAAGGACTCCTTCCCAGTGGCACTGCCTCTTGGCAGTTTCCAGAGCCCTGCCTCGGTGCCCTGGCCGCGCCCGGACCCTCACCTGGATCTGTCCTTTGCCCATGATCTTGTCCACGATCTCGTTGTTGTCCTTGTTGACCTTGGTCTTGTCATAGCACTTTTCGTAGCACAGGATCCTCAGGGACTGGGAGCCCTCCAGCTCAATCTCAAACTCCTGGGGAAAGATGGTACCACGATCCTGAACTTCCAAAGCTGAGACACAAAGCTTCCTGGCAGGTGGGGGCCCCAAACTTGCAAGGTGAGAAAGGGGTGAGGGGGGCCCATGAGGAGCACATTGCAAGGCATGGAGGAACTTCCTCTCTTTCTGGAGCTCCAGAGGCCTCCAAATTCACTGATGAGGTGGAGTTTGGGCCTGAGCTAAAAACCCCATGTCTAGACGTAAACACGGTATCAGACACCAAATGAGCAGGGAGTGGAGAGCAGAGGGGTTGGAGAGAGAGAATTCGCCAAACCAACAGGCTCGGCCACCCCCAGCCAACAGGAGGTGAGCACGGGGAGTGGGGTGGGCACAGCTGGTGATAAGCTCAGGGGTCCCTGTGGGGACACCAGCCCCCTCCACTCACCTCATCCCATTTGGGCTCTGTCGTGTCCCGGAACACCCTGGTTTTGGCTTTGCTGACAAAATAGCCAAAGGAATCCACCTCCAGGGTGCAGTACAGGTCTGCAGTGGGGACAGGCAGAGACACATCAAAGTGAGGTCTGAGACTCAGGACCTCGGGAGGGAAAGGGGGATAAATGCCTCTGTCCCTCCCAGCGTTCCTGCAGGGCAGCCCTCAGTGTTCCCCTTTCCACTTCTCTGCCCTCTTCTTAGGTGGCTCTGCCCCTCCCGCCTCATTCACCACCCTCCAGCTACACTGGCCTCCTCCCTCCAATGTGCCCAGCTGCTCTCACCTGAGGGCCCTTGCACTTGCAGTCCTTCATCCCTGATCCTGGCTTGGCTGCCTCATCCCCACGAAACCCATGGCCGAGGTCTTCACTGACCACGCAAACTGAAGAAGCTCCCCTCTCCCGTCCCCCTCCCCGCTGATCCCACGTTCGTCAACAGGGCATCTGGCATTGGAGGTGGGAGGCTCTGGAGGGCATTTGGCCCCTGGGCGCTGTAAATCTGGAGCAACCCCCACTCGCTGTGACAAACCCAAAACGCCCCTCCCCGCCTTCCAAAAGCTCGGTTTGTTTTCTTCATAGCACTCGACTTTAACTCAAGTTATCTTTCTGCCCGTCTGTCTCCCCTCACTACATCGACACCACACAGGCAGAAGCGTGGTCCTCCTAGCCACCAGTGTACCCTCGGCACCAAGGACAGGGCCTGCACAGAGTAGGCACACTGTGAGTATTTGCGGGATGAATGAATGAATGAAGCTCTTACCACCACCCCAAGTGCTTCAGGTGACAAAGTGGTGGAGGGCTGGGGTGGGAGGAAGGGGAGTTTTCCCTAGTGTTTCCACCTTGAACTGTGGCCTTTAAGGCTGAAAATCTTCTCCCCTCCACTCTGAGATCCAGCTGATGCGGCCACAACACTGGGTAGCCACCCCAGGCACTCTGCAAATCCACAGACTCCCTCTGGGGCTCAGACCCTGGCACCCCTCCCCCTCCATGGGACCTGTCAAGGTTGTTTCCCAGGGTAAATGGTGCTTTGGAGGTGCTTTGGGGGTATTAGAGCCAATCCTCTGACTTGTGAATCAAGGGGCAGAGGTCAGAGGGGGGACATACATGCCCCTCCCAGGCCCCCGTTAAAGGGCTTTCCTCAGAAAGGAGAGAGGATGGGGCTGCCCCCGAGTTGTCTCTGGCCGGGTGTGATGCAGACCAGATATAGCTGGGTATCAGAGCACACTGGAATGTGGGCACGGATTAAAGCAGGAATCACGATGGTGTCTACATCCCAGGCCTGACAGGGCAGATGTAATGAACTTATTAGGACAAAGAGCCATGGTTGAAGATTCATGGGGCCTAACCCTGCGGACTTAGAGTGAACACGTGAGTGGCTCAGGAGGCCGGTAGAGGGAGGAGGTGGGGACAATCTGGAGGTCAGGAGAGGTTTTGTAGCAGCTCACCTCGTGTCTAACAGCCCTGACCCAGTTTGGGAGGCAGAACATCTATCTGCCCTTGGAGAGCGGGCCACTCTCCCCCAATAAGCTGGCTCCCCGGGGCCCACGCTAGCAAACAGGGAGCAGAGAGACAGGGTGAGGCACCTGGGCAGTGTGGGTCATAGACTCAGGTGTATGTAACAGTCCTAAGGAGCTTACTCACTGGGAATATTCCCGGGCAGCTTCCCGGACCCTCCCCAGAACCCTGGGGAGTCTGTGTGTCTGGGGAGGGTCCAGGAAGCTGCCATGTGTACAAGCACAGCTTGAGTGATAAGTGACGTGGTCCTGGCCATACTGAGAAAAACCCTTCTCTAAAGCAAAAAATAGGCGTGTTGCTAAATGGGAATGATATCAGTGACCTCCGAGGGACGTCGAGGATCACAGCAGAAAATCCACTTGAAAGGGCTCTGAACATGCCAAGGCATGTCCACACGCTGGCCACATTGGAGTTTTCTCCAGCATCTAGCAAGGTGCCCAGGCGCGGTAGTAAGCTACCCCATGAACTTCACAGTAAATGTTTATCAAATGGCTGGCTGTGAGCCAACGCCACATTTTCTGTGTGATGTGCCACAGGGAGAGAGGCACAGGACACACCTCCCCACTGCCACAGAGAAAGAGAAGGGGGGGGGGCGGGAAGGGGTGGGTGAAGAGGAGAGGAGTCAGGAGCCTTGGGGTTCTGACCCTCTGTGATGTTAAGTCCCTTTAATCTCTCTGTGACTCAGTTTTCTCATCTGGCAAATGGGGAGAAACAATCAGGTGCCTAACTGGCTCACAAATTCCTATGGGGAAAAGTTAGATAAAAAAGTGTAATTGTATTTTGTCAAACACTAAGATCTGCACAGATTTAGTAGATGGTGATAAAGAAGGCAGAAAAGGGATGGGTGTGCCAGTGCATGCACGGTCATATTTAAGCCTGCTCTTAGGTCAGTATTAATGAGGATGTTTGCCTTTTATGGAGAAAGAAGTTGGGGCTCTGAGAGGTTAAAAGACTTGCCCAAGGTCACATAGCTTATAACTGGCAGAGATGGGGTTAGAGCCCAGGATTTCAGGCACCTAGGGGCTGGGGAGAGCTTAAGAAAGAGCAGATCTTGGAGACACAGGGCAGCCAAGAGGAGCTGGTTCCTGACCGTCAGGGGAATGAATGGCCACCCACCCACATGTCAAGGCAGCTGGCAGGCCCCCAGCGTGGGGCAGGCCAGAGCAGGGTAAGTGGGCAGCGGAAGGCCCCATGCAATGGGTCCACAGGGACTTCTCATGAATGGATGAGCAATGGCTCTCTGCTCTCCCTAGGGCTGGGGTTCAGGGGCACTTACTGGCTGACTGCTTAAACCCCTTGGCGGAGTGGACGATGACATGGAGGAAGCCATAGAGTCCTGGAGACTCATCGTCTGTAAGAGAGGAAAGCCCGCAGGGTAGGGGGTGGTGAGAGGCCTGCTTCAGCCCCTTCTCACCCCAGGCTGGCAGGAAGGCACAGAGGGTGGGAGACAGTTGAAGCCTTGGTCTTGCAGCACCACCTGGTGGCTGGATGAAGGTTTCCAGAGCCCACAGCTTCCTGGAATGTGAGCTGGTAGCGCTTCTCCCTCTACAGAGCCCGGAAGGCCAATCCACATCTTCCCTACTGGGCCAGGGATTTCATACTATTCCCCAGGGGCACTTTTCCTCCGGCTCTGAATCCTGCCTATCCCATGGCTGTCCTCCGCAGTGTCGCCTTTCAAAGTGAAAATTAACCACTATAAGTCAGCCTCCTCTTGGGACAGGAGGCAGATGACCCCCATATGGGGAGGACAGTCTGCCTTCAAAACCCCTTCCACAAGGTGCACCCCCTCCCAGCACCCACAAACAACCAGATACCACCCATTCTGGGCCAGCCCGGATCACAGCTCTCTCCTGCTCCAAAACCTCCTGCAGGCTCCACGGCTTGAACAAACGTCTTTGCTTGGCATTCAAGGCCTTCCGAGATCTGGTCCCTGGAAGCTTCTGACATTATTTCTCATACACTAATCCATCTACGCTTTCCCCCTCCACTGCCATCACATGTCATGCTTCAGTCTTTTGCTTCCATTTTCTGACTACCTCATGAACATATTAACAACATGATTCCAGTATATGATGGTGCCAGATCCTTCTCTCAAGCCAGAGGGGGCCAGTGATGAATTGAGACCATCTGGGAACTCAGTAGAGAACAACCCCTATTCAAGCTCTCTGTGTACCTGGCAACTGAGTCGTTACAGCCACGTGTCTGGCTAGGTCCTTACGGAAGTTTCCAGCAATGCCCCGGGGGCTAGGACCTGCTGATAAGGCAGGAACCTTGGGTTCCAGATCTTACCGTCTTTATTGCTGGTGACAGGAATGTTGTGTACAGTCCTAAGTTTGAAACAGGATCCCGTGAGCACCTGGAGCTCCACTGAGCTCAGGACAAAGGCCTGGAGATCTGTAGGAGGAGCCAAGAGGAAAATGTCGTCACAGATCCACCAGGACCTGCTGCTCTTCTCTAGGGGCTACTGAAGGAAAAAAGCTTAGCTCTAGGGGCAGAGTGGGTCATTGGAAGGGAGGGAAAGACTTGCAGACACTCACATGGGAGCAGTCATAGGTGCTGCCAGCGGGTAGGGATGAGAGAATCTAACTGAAAAAGCTCGAGAATGTGTGTATGAGATAGCGAGAGCAAGAGAAAGAGAGATAGACAAGCCTGGGCCCCGAGTCCAGTCCTGTTGCTAATTCACTGTGTGCTTTAAATAAATCACTTAAGTCCTTTGGGCCTCAAGTGGTCAGTAGCATCAATTAAGTGCCACCTGCCCTGGCACCTTGCAGAGTGACTGTGAGGGCCAAGGAGGAAACCCTGGACATGAAAGTGCATGGAAATGCAAAAGGCCACTGTTGCCATGGATACCATCAGAGCAGTGTAGAGTGGGGCGGGACTTTACCCTTCTTCTGTAGCTTCTGAATTGCTTCTCTCCACTCTGACCTCTCATAGTCCGAGGACAGTAGAAACAGGTAGCTCTGAAGAGAGGAGACGAGAAGTCAATGGGGTGGCCATGTGGCCAAGCACATTCCTGGTTCCTTCTTACCCAGGCACCCCTAGGTTTGGAGAAGGTGGCAGCTGGGAGGAGAGTCTCCTTTCCTGGAAGCCCAGTGACAGGAGTGGCAGTGCCAGTGATGGCCAGCAGGGGGCACTGGCTCCATACCAGCTGGGAGTTGTTGCACCTTCCTTGGGAATCCCGCCTAAGTGCCTGACTCCCACCACAGGTCATGGACAGGAGCCCTAGAGAATGGCAGCCCTGGACCAAGGAAGGGGGTTGCTTCTGTCCCATCCCCACCCCTCCCTGACCTTTCCATTCCGATTGTGGATCCGAAATGGGATCGTGGGGGAGTTGAGCAGCAGCAAGAACTCGTTCTCAAACATCTTCTTTTTCAGGCGCTCGATGGCCCGGCTCTGTCCTTTGTTGGCTTTCTGTGGGGGGATGGAGGGCACGGATGGTTTCCCTCACACACTCCACTCTGCACTCAGCATCTCTAAGCACAACACTCCCTTGTGCATTAGTCGTGTCTTTTTCTTTTTTATATTTTATGATGCTTTGACATCTTGGGAGGCCTAGCTGGCCAGGAAGAAAACTACCCCTCCCTTAGAAATCAGGCCAGCTGATCCCTAAGATAGTAAATGACTCCTCTGTGTGCAGACCTTCCATATACAAACCAACCAGCCCTGAGTTCATACCCCCAACACCTCCTTTATCTAACTCTCACCATGCCAATATTCCTCTGCCTTAAATAACCCAGGGCCAGATAGCACACAACTAGAGACCACCCTATAGCCCAGATCCTGCTGACGTTTTTCCAACTCTCAGTCCTAAGGAGTTGCCCCTGCCTTGCTTTCTTTCCCTGTGGGAAACACGATACAGGCCCTGAGCCATGCTTTCCCCAGAGGTCTTCAGCATCCTGACCAAACCTGGTGCTTCCCCTGTGGCCTGTGTGGTATGACATGCCCCCTCCTCTTGGAAGCTCTAGGTCTTAAGAATCTTCTTTTAGTGCCATTAGCCCATCCATGTCATCACTCAGTCATCTCTAGAAATCAGATCCTGGGCACCATCAAGATACTCTGCTTAAGGGGCATCTGGGTGGCTCAGTCGGTTGGGCGTCCAACTTCGGCTCAGGTCATGATCTCATGGCTCGTGGGTTCAAGCCCTGCTTTGGGCTTTGTGCTGACAGCTCAGAGCCTGGAGCCTGCTTCGCATTCTGTGTCTCCCTTTCTCTCTGCCCCTCCCCTGCTCATGCTCTGTCTCTCAAAAATAAACCTTAAAAAAAAAAAAGATACCCTCCTTAAAAACTTCAGACACCTTTCAGCAAAAAGCCCCAACTGCTGGACTGGCACTCGGGGCCTCCCAGGGCTGGGCTCTGGCCTCCATGCGCAGCTGAATATCCCACCACACCCCACCTTGCACCCCCCACCTCAGCTGCACGGTATTATTATTCCCTATTCTTTAACAAGCCATTATGTCTCAGCCCATGCTGTCTCCTCCAGCTTTTCAAGTTTGTATTTCATGAAGGATCCCTTCCGTCTTATTAACTGTGGTTATGCTCCACATTTCCGTTCTGGCACTGCCCTCAAGCTCCTCAGTTAGAATTCATCTCTGTGGCATTTTCTTACCCACTAGACTAGCAAAAATGGCAACAACTGCTCATAGCCAGTGTTATGACAGTGTGGGGAGACAGTGACTCTCACACATTGCAGGGAAGGGGGTGGGGGGGTTGGTACATAATCAGATGCAACCTTTTCAGAGGTAAATGTGGCAATTAGTGCAAGCCCTCTGTCCCAGCCATCCCACTTGTAAGGAATCTACCAGAGAGAAATAGGAGTGCAGTCAGGTTTACTGCAGTCTTGCCAGTTGAGAGTAAAATATCACATGCGTCCTTGTGCAGTCAAGCAACAGAATACAATAGGATTGCAGCTGGGGCACCTGGGTCACTCAATGGGTTAAGCGTCCAACTCTTGATTTCTGCTCACGTCATGATCTCACGGTTCATGAGTTCGAGCCCCGAGTCGGGCCCTGTGCTGACGGCTGACAGTATGGAGCCTGTTTAGGATTCTCTCTCTCCCTCCCCTACACTCTTGCTCTCTCTCAAAAATAAATAAACATCTGGGGCGCCTGGGTGGCGCAGTCGGTTAAGCGTCCGACTTCAGCCAGGTCACGATCTCACGGTCCATGAGTTCGAGCCCCGCGTCAGGCTCTGGGCGGATGGCTCGGAGCCTGGAGCCTGTTTCTGATTCTGTGTCTCCCTCTCTCTCTGCCCCTCCCCCGTTCATGCTCTGTCTCTCTCTGTCCCCAAAATAAATAAAAAAACGTTGAAAAAAAAATTAAAAAATAAATAAATAAATAAATAAATAAACATTAAAAGAATAGGATACAGCTGTTAAAAAGAATCTGCTAGGTCCAAAAAGCTCTAAGACACACCATTAAGTGAAAAGCTTAAGTTGCAAAATGGCACATTGTAGTCTGGTCTCATTACAAAAAACATACTACACACCCGTAAAAGCAGAGAAGAGTCTAGAAGAACACACCTTAAACTGCTGACAATGGGGGGTGGGTGCTAATCTGTTACACTTTGTACACTTCAGTATTGTATTTCTTGTTACAATAAGCCAGTGTTACATTGGTGATTAGAACAAAAACAAGTTTTTTAAAAAGTATTATTAAAAGAATAAATCATTGCTTCTGTGACTCAGAGAACAACAATGTGCTTCCCCAGGGACTCTCCTCATATTGTGTCACATGCTGACGTCAGTAATGGGTAAGACAAGGAACTCTGTGAGAGGTATCTGGCACACCCCTGCAGCCAGCGGCCAGTGGAGCTCAGCAAGTGTACCTTCAACTGAGTAGAAGGCCACATCTGTGCACCTGGTGCAGGAGGGAGAGGACAAAGTCCACCATCAACCAGGACCAGGATGCCCCGGGGTGGGGCTTGGCCATTCAGGAGGAGGACACCTGTGCCCCTTCTGAGGAGACGTGCCTGCATCACACCCCCAGTCCTAGGTCATCTCTCTGACCCAGGCACGCCTGGGGTCATTACTGTGGTCTTCCTCTCATTCAAAGAGGGATGTCTAAGCTGAAAGTATTCTTAGAAGCCATCTGGTCATGGATTCCTCAATAACTGTTTATGAAGCATCTATTATGTGCTAAGTCCTAGGGACCTAGAACTGAAGAAAACAGTGCCCTGGCTAGAGTTCAAATTCAAGTGGGGAAAAGAGAAAGCAGCCAGTGAAATTATGATTCAGGACCAATAAAGCAAAACAAAGGGGCAAACACCAGGAGCCGGAAAGCAAGGCACCCAACCTAGACTGCAATGGGTACATATCAGGGAAGACTCTTCGGGAGGTGAGGCCTAAGCCAAGTCACTGGGCGAGGAGAGGAAACCAGGCCAACCAACCAAGCCTCTCCATGCCTTTCGTGACATTCACCGGGAAGGCTCCTTCTAGGGGGGCTTTCCTCCAGCCATTGTTTTCAAATATATGAATTGAAGGCTATACATTTGCCTCTAAAGAGTGCTTTGGCCACATCCATGGGGTTTGATATGAGTGCTTTCATTTTCATGCAGTTCTAAACATTTTGTAGTGTCGATTTGACTTCCTTTTCACCTTGAAAGTTTTAATTTTCTAGGCATTTACTTAACTGTATTCTACTTGTTGATTTCTAATTTTGCTTCACTGTGGTCTGTGAACACGACCAGTAGGCCATCAATTTTTTTAGGGATACCTGGCTGGCTCAGTTGGTGGAGCATGTGACTCTTGATCTTGGGATTGGGAGTTCAAGCCCCATGTTGGGCGTAGAGCTTACTTAAAAAAATTTTTTTTTAATTTGAGATTTCCTTTGAGACTTAACACGTGATAAATGTGTGCAAATGTTCGACATGAGTTTGATAAGAATTTCAGTTCTAGGCTACAGCACAAGCTTCTGTGCATTTTTAGTTTTTCATTTAAATTTTTTAAAAGTTTATTTTATTTATTTAGTTAGTTAGTTATTTTTTCTTAATGTTTTTATTTATTTTTGAGACAGAGAGAGACAGAGCATGAGCAGGGAAGGGACAGAGAGAGAGGGAGACACAGAATCGGAAGCAGGCTCCAGGCTCTCAGCCATCAGCACAGAGCCTGATGCGGGGCTCGAACTCACAGACTGTGAGATCATGACCTGAGCCGAAGTCGGACGCTCAACCGACTGAGCCACCCAGGCGCCCCTGAAGTTTATTTATTTTTATTAAAATTTTTTTTCCAATGTTTATTTATTTTTGAGAGACAGAGACAGCGTGAGCGAGGGAGTAGCAGAGAGAGAGGGAGACATAGAATCTGAAACAGGATCCAGGCTCTGAGCTGTCAGTACAGAGCCCAATGTGGGGCTTGTACTTGTACTCACGAACCCTGAGATCATGACCTCAGCCGAAGTCGGACACTTAACTAACTGAGCCACCCAGGTGCCCCTTATTTATTTATTTTGAGAGAGAGAGAGAGAGAGAGAGAGAGAGAGAGAATGAATCCCAAGCAGGCTCCACACAGTGAGCATGGTATTCAATGTGGGGCTCGATCCCATGAACCGTGAGATCATGACCTGAGCTGAAGTCAAGAGTCAGACACTTAACCCACTGAACCACCCAGGCTCCCCAGTCTGAGAGGCCTCTCAGGCCCCTTCTTGCATGCATCCTGCTTTTCCTTAAGAAGGCCTTCTTCTCTCACTTCCCTTTTCTACAGTGCTTGACATACACCAGGAAACTTCCTATGACTAACTTCAGTCAATTCTGAGCACTGACTTCTTGGCCTTCCCTCCATCCGCTCAGTGCTAATCTGCCACAGCCAGAGTCTCTTCATGAGCATGTACCTGAGGCCTCCTATCCTTGCATCCCGCCTCCCTTATCAGATTCTCAAAACTCACAACTTCCCCTCCTTCTGCCACCTTGGCACACCTGGTTCAAAGGGCCCAAGGAAAAGGGCCACCCTTCCTACCTCGGCTCAGATGCCAGGCTCTACTCACCTCCTTCTGGATTTCACTCTTGAGGGCAGAAATCTTCATTTTCATGTCTTCCAGCTCATGGTCTGGGAAGGGATGCACCTGGGGGCTGGCCTCAGACTCCTCAGGGGATGGAAACACTAGGTCGGCCAGGGGGATGTACCACTTGCAGTCATATTGCTGGTGCTTCCTGCAAACGAGCCAGAGAAAGACATGAGCCAGAGGGAAGGAACTTGGCTCTTCAAGCCTGAACTGCTAGAATCCAAAGAAACCTGAAAGGGATTTGCTGTGAACTTGTCACAGGCAAGAATGATCCATGTCCTTGAGGAGTCTGATCAGAAAACCCACGTGTGGAGAAATGACAGTCAAGTTCTAGGGTCAGGCGGCGGTGAGGGCTGTGGACCTTGGCCTTGCCAATCTTCAGGCCCAGTACGACTGATGTTTTTAAATATCTCAACCCTCTAACACTTTCCTATTCCCCATTGCACACTCTTCCCTCCCCCAAGCCTATCTCTCCTTAGCTCATATTCGTTATCCTTTGGGCTAGAGGTGTATTCACACATGTTATCTTTAATGCCAACTCTGATCAATAGAGGCCATGTGGGGTACTGGGTAGAAGATTATAAAGCCACACCCAAGCCTAGTGGGAAACAGTGCCGTGGTTCATTAGTAATGTCTGTCACGGGCAAAGGACTAAAGGCATAGGTGTCTTTGCTTATGACTGCCATCTCTGCTTTTGAATGATCTCATCTGTGATCCCGTTCCAGGGAACTAAAGCACATAATAACCTCTCCTTCTCTCACTTCCCTCAGGCCTTGGGTTTGCACCTCTCGTTGTGGCCCCTTAGTGCTGCAGTCTCCCCGGACTCTGAGGCACACAGTAGGGGATCAAGAAGTGGGGGAGGAAAAATGAGGGAATGAGTACCACATAACCTCTTCTGCTCACGGCACAGTGTGGACTCATGCCACTGCATGTGGAGATGGAGGTGGAAAGCAGCTTTCAGGTCTGATTAAGGTTCAAATCCTACCTTCTCTAGCTCTAGTGCGACCTTGGGCAACTGATTTTTTTTCTTCTTCTTCTTTTTTTATTTTAGAGAGAGAGCACGCACATGTGAGTAGGGGAGAGGGGCAGAGGGAAACAGAATCCAAAGTAGGCTCCACATTCAGCACAGAGCCTGAGGTGGGGCTCAATCCCATAACCCTGGGATCATGACCTGAGCCAAAATCAAGAGTTGGACACTCAACTGACTGAGCCACCCAGACGCCCCTGATTTAACTTTTCTAAGTCTCTTCTCTTGTCTGTGAGATGAGGATAATAATACCCACTTTGTGGAGTTTGGGGGAAGATTGGAAATAATAGAGTCAAAGCATTTGTCATGGCACCTGGCATGGCATAAGCACTCAATAATGACAGCAGATTTAATGAATATTCACCAAATTGCAGTTAGCAAAAATTTAGAGCTGTCTAATAAAAGGAGAATGCTTAAGTAAATTATGGCATATCCACTTGTAACATCATGCAGGAAAGTAAAAGGATGATTATGAAGATTAGGCAGCAACGGGGAAAATGCTTATGACGTGAAATGGAAAAAGCAGCATCCAAAATTGGGCATTCACTCTGATTACAAGTACATGAAAAAACATGAGAAGGTTTAAAAAAACTGGAAGGAAATATAGCAGCAGGAGACTGATGCTTATGTTCGGGTGGGTGATGGGTTTTTCCCCCTGTAATTTGGTTGTATTATCTTTATAATTAAAAACAGGATTTATCTTTAGAAAAAGGATATGTAGTAAAACAAAATGAATTAATGTGTTTTTTAAAAGGAAAAATAAATGCGGACTGCCCCAGGTGCGGGGGAGGGGGCTCCTCAGGGGTCAGAGTCTAGCTCCCTCCCACCTTGCCCCCTGGACTCACCCTGCGGATGTCTTCTTGAGTTTGGCGCACAGTAGGACATCTGTAAAGAGGAAGACGTGCCGCAGCTTCCGGGAGCTCTCCGACACTTCCACCAGGAAGCCATCCTTCACCAGCTGCCGTGTCTGAGGGAGATAGCACACCCACCCCCACCTGCTCAGGGGGAGTCAACCTAGGGCCTGGCCTGCTCTGGGGGCACCATCCAGCTGGGAGGTACCACAGGGACACAGGTAAGGTCCCACAGACACGGGCTTTCTGGCTGTGATCTTGGGCAAGTTCCCTGACCTCTGAGTCTCAGTCTTAACATCTGTAAGATGGGGACAATGATGTCTGCCCTGTAAAGTAGGATTCACCAAGCAAGACGGTATATGTAAAACGGCCTAATGCCTGGCACATAATATGTGATCGATAAATGGTAGCTTTGTATTTCCCCCCAGCTGCCAACAGCTCTCACCTGGATAGACAATAGTCCAGAATGACTTGGTTTCTCCACACTGGGGCGTGAACACCACCCACTCCCAGCCCCAGAACCACCCCAACCTTGCCTAAGAAGATGATCTTGTTTCAGTTCAACCTTGACCCACAGACCCACTGGGGTCTGTTTATGCCACCTCTGAGTGGATTCTATAGGCGCCCTCAGGTGGACAGGAGATACTGGTCTCCCTTGGGTGGGGCTGTACCAGTTCCTGGGGGAAACTGCAGCCATCTCTAACCTGGGTTCTGGATGGTTAAGAGCATTTTGCTCCACGCAGAACTTCCAGACTTTCCTCCCTGACACCCTCAGAGCCAGCAGGCTTCTCTGGGGCTGTCACAAACTGTCCCAGCCTTCCCTGTGTTATATACCACGTGACCTACATATTCTGTGATATGTAGGTGGGCATGGTGAAAGTATACAGTTAAAAAGACCTGAAACCGACAGTGCTCTAAACCTTCTGGAGAGCTTTCAGCTATCTTTGAGTCAAACAAGCCAGTGACATTCCAGGATTTGCAAACCAGAGCTGGGAGTTGCGCACAGGGACAGCTCTCTGTGCCCCATTAGTCACACTCCAGACCCTGTCCCTCATTACTTCCCTCCCCAGGAGATATTGGGGGCTTGTAGATGTAACAAAGGAACATAAACTCAGCCAGCCTCCACTCCTAAATGCCAATTAATTACCTCCCCCGGACAGGGAGCACTGTATAAGGGCCACGCTGCTGACCCACGTGGGTTAACTGTCCCTTCGATTCTTTAAACCGCTTCCCCTCTCTGGGATACCCCCACCCTTCCACCAAGAAGGGGCCCCAAGGAACTGGAGCTGCTGTACCACATCTAGGTGCCCACCTGGGACATTCCAGCAACCTTAGCCACCTCTCATTCCAGAATTTCTTGCTGTTGGGCTCGCTCCTAGCTCCTGCCCTCCTATTCGTGCAGGCTGATAACAGGCAGCTCAGAGGTCGACTCCCCGGGCTCCCTCAGGCTGTGCCATTATCTTCCAGGGGACCCTGAGGGCATCACACTGCCCACGGTGGGTGTGTGCATTCAGCACTGTGAGAGCCAGAGCCCCTGGTTTCCCTGGTATGGGGGACAGTGCGTGAGGCTTGCAGAGAGATAACCCCAGCTAAAAAATCCAGTTCCAACACTTATGGCCAAGAGACCTTGTGTCAGATCTTCAGAGACTCTCCAGGCCTCAGTGGATTATTATAAAGATTAATGAGATACCGAACTTAAAGCTCCCAGGGCCTGAAGACCTTTTCTTGGCTGGGCATGGGAGAGGAGGGTTGGAGAGGCAGAATGCCTGCTCCCCTGTGCAAGAGGGCAGGGATAGGTGATGTGGTCCACTGCACCCTTCTCAGCCTGGGTGAGTGGCTGGGCTGGGTCCTGAGCTCACCTCTCCCTTGGGGGTTGTGACGGCAGTCCGGCGGGGGTCGATGTCCTCATTGATGCTGGACAGGAAGTTCTGGGAGATGCGGAGGGCATCCTGGAGCAGCGGGTAGTCTGGGTGGTCCACAGGTGTGTGCTTCAGCAGGTCCTGGGAAGGGGTGGGGTGAGTCAGGGGCGGCAGTTCTGGGGCTCAACGAGAAGACAGTGGGGACTCAATCTTCACCAAAGGAATTCCAAGGGGGGGCGCTAAGGGACCCATGCTCTAATCTGGTCATGCCTGCAAAATCAGGGTCAGAGAGGCAGCGTCAGGGCAGTGGCGCCCCTTTGTTACTAGTGCAGTCATCACTCTTCCCCCTGGCGGAGTGAGCCAGGTGGAGTCTCATCTCACCGAGCAGCTGCGAGAGACACCCCTCTACCTACCCCACAGCTGCTCCAAGGATCCTGGAGACCATTAGGCCGGGATGGGGAGGCAGGAAGTACCTGCCTCCCCGGGAGCATTTGGTCAAATGTCAAACTTAGTAGCCAGGCTATATTTAGGCCCTGGGTCCATTGGCATAGCTACCACAGACCAGGCAGGTACAGTCGGGACCCAGGGACACTCTGCCCGGCTCCCCAAGTGGGTTGTTCTCAGTGACTCCAGCACTCACCACCCTGGGCTCAGCCTCCCACTCGACTCCTAACACCTCCCTGGCCATCCAGGGGGCTGACACTCACATGTAGGACCAGGGTGCTCCTGGTGACTCGGTCAATGGGCTTGTAGAGCAGAGCTGTTGGCAAAGGCAGGGAGAAGGAGACAGGACAGATGACATACAGGGAGTAGCTCGACACCTTAGAGATGAGCCTTATCCCCACCCTCTCCGCCCCCCTGCCGCTGCCCTACATGGACACCCATGTGCAGGAAGCCACAGCTCCATTCTGTCCCAGGGCAGGCCAGATGACACCAACAGGCAGACATGCAGCCCTGGCAGCCCAGGCCCCCTCCTACCTGCCTCGTCTCATCAGTCACCAGAGGTGACTTCTTTAAGGGCCATCCCACAGGCCTGTCCTTGTCTGACCAGGCTCAGAGCAGATGAAGATGCTCCTCTGCACCCTTAACCCTGCATCATACAGCTATACCTAGCCTTACCCCATAGAGCTCTAGCACCCCCAGAATGTGGGAAAGAGACGTGCTGTTTTTCCAGGGAAGGTAGTTCCTCCACACCCAATCATTCTTATACTCCTCCAGTCCAAGGTCTGGCATTGCCAGCTGGGAACGGCAGGCTTTGTTCCGACCCACACGGTTGGCCTCATCCCCATGAGAAGACCACCCCCCCCGCCCCCCGCCACCCTCCACGCCCTCAAACTCTCCAACCAAACAGGACAGGCTGAGGGCCAGGGAGGCAGGCCAGCTCTCCACATAAAGGCTCTGCTCTCAACCAAGTGGCAGCTGAGGGGGCAAAGATTTCCCACAGGAATTCAGGTGGGGCCTCTGGGAGCCCCGAAGAGGCTGGGGAAATGCTAGCTCAGCAGGGCCCCCATTCACCACACCCTGTGGCTGACCAGGACAAATGAGGATTGCTGGGATTCAGCAGGGACAGGTGGAGGCAGCAGCTGGCTGACCATACTTCCAAACAAAGCTTCCTACAAACAGCTGTGCCTCACCCCTCCCAACATAGGTGGTTCAGCCTCCGTCCACCTGGATGCCTCTGTCCATAGGCTCGTGACCTCTGTCCTCCTGCCCTGGGGCAGGAAGAGGCAGGAGGCTGGTTGTGACAGTCCCAGAGCCGACACTCATGCCCTAGCTAGCCCCCGAACCAAAGAGTCCCCTGTAGATATAAATACCCCATGCACTGCTAAGCAGACACTTTGGGGAACGATCTGCTGGCTATGGAGAAGATACAGTCTCAGTGGTGCGCCATGAGCCTTATCTGCAGTCTTTGCTTGGCTGCCCTTTAGAATCACTGGGGGAGCTCTTAAAAGAAACAGCTGCCTGCTCCACTCTCCCCACCTCATCAGCGAAATCCCAATCTCTGCTGGGTGGAACCTGGGTATTAGCATTTTTAAAAAGTTCCTTTGCTGATTCTGATATGTACCAATGGTTGAAAACTACTGCTTTAGGCAAACACACTTTCCGTGCCTTATTTTAGGCCTTTCTTAACTTAGCAATTGCTAGAGACCCTCCCCATGGTATATGGGAACCAAAATGAACAGGACCAGGCTGGGGTTATCCGGGGATAGGGAGGATACAGCCCAGTTACCAGCCTAGGGCAGGAGGACCCGTATTGACACTATTTAGAGTATCCACCTGTGGCTTAGCTCATCTGCAGGGGGGAAATCACACCCAAGAACCCCAAAGACCCAAGAGAAAGTGCAAGTTCAGCAGACACCTGCCAGCGTGGGCTCTGGAGTCCTAGCCCGGGGAAAGCTGGTACTGCAGTGCCAGCTCCCTCTGCCCCTCTCCCAGGTCCCGGCAGGAAGCGGCTGACTAAGCTCAGAGGTCTGCGCAAATGGTGGGTTGGGTTTCAGAGGGGCTATTAATACGTCTGAGGTCACCTCGAGGTTACCTGATTGGGGCTGTGGAATGAGTGCCTGGGTTGGGGGAGAGGGGAGGAATGGTGGGGACAGGGGAGTGCAGGAAGAGGGCCCTGGGGCCACAGTCAGATATGGAGGGAAGAAGAGGGGGGAAGAACAACCCCGATGTTCTGCTCATCGTGTACCCCACGGGCCGTGTACCCCATGGCCCCTGTACACCAGTCTCCCCTGACAATGCAGGGTAAAGAGCCCACCCTTCCCCCCTTACCTGTTCCATGGCCCTTCCTGCCCCTGCTTCCCCTACTCTCCCTTCTCCTCACCATGCCATTCCAGTTCCTGGGATAGACACCATTCACCAAGTTACAATGCCTGTCTCCCCACCTCTTCCAGGAAGGCTTCCCTGATGAGGATTTTTGCAAACGACACTCACAGTGCCTAAAAGTCAGACCACTGACATAAGCAAGCTGGCCTCTCTGTAGTCTGCTGGGCACTTAATCTGCATCCAGTGGCACTCTCTTATACGTGCTATTTCCTTTGATTAGAAAGACAAGCAATTAATTATCACTAGCCCCATTTTACAGATGAGGAAACTTCTCTAAGGCGCGGAGAAGTTACATAACTTGCTTATAATAACAAAGCTGCAAATGGTAGCTGGGTTTTGAATGTAGGTCTACCCATGCTCCTGGCTTTGAGCTATCATCTTCGGTACAGGAGGGCAGTGTCTGAGAAAGCTCAGTGACCCTCGGGAGAATTCTTGGCAAGATTCACCAGGAAGGAGTAGGTAAGCTGGCCTCTTTTTTGTTACCAAGATGAGCCCCCTCCTTGGGGGCCTGGATCACACACAACTTCCTTTTGCATCCCCCACAGCAACTGGCACAGAGACGTGCAGCAAATAAACCAGTAAGCCAGAGTGAGCCCCAAGTGCAGAATCTCCCCCCGGGAACTTCCAGAACCAGTGTCTCTTGGAGGGGCTGAGAAGATTCTAAACAGTGTGGTTGGTAAAAGCTCATTCTCTCCTCCCTCCCCACTTTGAAGCTGACTTCAAAGACAGCATTGCAGTCACAAAAAAAAAAAAACCCTGAACTCCAGTCCCAGGTCTGTTTCACTAAGACTCAACTCCCTTTTGGGGAGGGAAGAGGAAGCAAAGGGCTGACCGGTTTCCTTTTTAAGGAGGCAGAGTGGAGACCTGACCCACTCCTAGGCCAAACCAAAAAGAGCACTTCTCCTCTGATCTTCAAACAAGGCAATTTCAAGTCCATCCCTCCTCTTGACCCCAGCCTGTTGGAATCTGAGCCAACGGGTGGGGGGCCCAGGACAGCTCCTGCCCGGTGACTGGGGTTCCCACAGCCGTCCTCCTGGGGCAGCTGGAGAGGGGCTACCTCAGGGGTTCCTCCATCAAGAACGAGCCTCGACACAGCATGGCCTGAGAAGGAGAGCAGACAACAGCCCCTCCAGCACAGTGGCCTCTGAGAAAGAGCCCAGGAAACCTCATCATTTCTCCTTCAGCAAACAGCCACCCTCCTCCGTTCAGCCTTCCACAAGGAGCTCCAGGTTACCACGGAGATGTGAAGGCAAAGTGACTGAGAGGATGCAGAGACAAAACGCCTCAGGGAAGGAGGTCCTAAAACCAGCCGCCTGCCGCTCCAACACACAGGGGCCCAGGGCAGCTGGCGTGGAGGTCACACCTGACCCTCCCTCCGCACCCCGTCCCTGCCAAAGGCAGCTCGGGTCATCCCTAAGGCACTTCTTGCCTCAGAGAGCAGTGGCCGCTGCTTCCGGACACCCCCTTTCCTGGGCCTGCTCCTACCTGCTCTGAGCAAGAGCCTGGCTGACAGCACGCGCCTGTCCCAGGACCTCCTTGCTGAGGGAGCTGCAAAGAGGATGCTCTGGGTCCCTTCCATTGACCAGTGGGTGTGTGACCTTCACAAGGCGGCAGCCTGCCACGCCCCCCTCTCCTACTGGCTTGCACCAAGTGCCGAGACCTCAGCTTGCGGGTCTCCAGAGGCTAGAAACGCCCCCCCATCCCGGGAGCAACCCAATTCCTTCCTGCTCTCCCAACTGCATCCGCGTTCTCCCACTGCCGCTGTTCTGAGGAGAGAATGTCGCGAAGGCAGCATGTGCGCTCTGAGCACACAATACCCTGGCGGCTCAACCGCCTCTCCTCTCTCCGGAAACAAAGAAACTCCCAACCTGTCCCTCCAGCGGGGTCCCCCTGGCCGGAGGCACTGCTGTCCAGACCACGTGCCACTCTTTGACAGTCCCCTGCCGGGCCTCTTTAGCCCCAGGGTTGCCACACCTGCAGGCACAGCCTGGTCACTTTCTCTTCTTAAACAGCATCTCCAGGAAGTTGCCCACAGCCTCTCAAGCTAAGCCCCCAATTCCCCACCGATCCTCGGGACGGGGTACCTGGATGCTTCTAGCCTGGTCGTTCCATTTCCGAGCCACCCTGCCCCGCGTGGCCCCAGACTTCAAGTCCAAGCTGGAAGCTGGCCAGAACGGGGGTAAACACAGATCTAGCCATTTGCACCCACCCCCTTCCCTGCTGCCCCCAAACCTTGCCAGCCACACATAAGCCCACTCTGGCCGGCCCCCAGAGGTGGGAAGCCACACCGCCTCCCGTGAGAGGGGGCCTAGGTTACCATAGGTGCAGTTACAGCAGAAGCGAATGATGAGGAGAATTTCCATGGCAGCCTCCGTCCCAGCGGCAGGAGCTTGCGGCCATCGCTCGGTGGCTCCCATCAGCAGCCTGGCCACTCAGCCACCTTGCCGGCTGCTGCTGCACAGCCTGAATCAAGCAGCCGCTTCAGAGTGCTCCTCTAGCAAGGGGGAGGGGCGGGGAGGGAGGCGCGCGTGGAGAGGCAGGAGGGGGAAGGGGGAGGAGGAGGGGAGCGAGCTGCCTGCTGGCATCCTAAGGAGGAGCACGTTTGTAGCTGGCCGGCTGCCTAGGGACAGAGGCTGGATTCTTCCCATTTGTGCACCACACACACTCACACACTCGCACGCACATGCTCACACAAGCAGGGCACCGTAGTCCACAAAGGCAGACAAAGGAAGGTGACTGTTACCCAGCTCGTTCCCCAGAGTACCTTCCATAGTGACTGATGTGTGGCTGTCCTTGGAGTCCTTGGGACCTTTCACTTTGAGTTCCTGCCAAACAGAGGGGAGGAATCACTACATGGCCTCCCCATCCCCCACTGGAGGCATAGCAAGTAGGGCTCTGAAACCCAGGGTGTGAAGAGGAGGGCAAAGACCAAAGCATGGGTCCCCCCACTGCCTGCCTCACTGACTCCCGACTCCCTGTGCCACAACCATGATCTCCTGGAGCCTGTGGAGTCCCAAGACTGGGTGTAGGTGAGGAGGAGGGGTTCTGGGTACCAGAGAGGTCTGTGACAATAGTGCTCCTCAGACACACCCCCTAAAGCCCCTCCCTGGTGACTCGGAGGGCATTCCAATGAATGGGTGGTGACAAGAACAGGACCTCCCCCTGCCCCCCACCGCCACCCCCACCCCCGGTCAGGGTTCCCTCCACAGCAGCCACACACAGGGTTGTACACATCAGCCCAGGGTATGTGGGATTTGAGAGGACAAGCAAAAGGAGTACCAGCACCTTGGGGCACAAGCAGACCTGGAGACAAGGAGGGATGGAGATAAGGGGATAAGGTCTTGCACAGGGGGAGGCAGGGAGGCAGCACCCCTGGGGCAGAGACCCAGCTCCACAGGGTGGTCTGACCTATATCCTACCCAGATTGAGAGGGACTCAACCCAGCCCACAACCACACCTGCCACTCCCCACCCACCGGTGCCTGTGCTGGCAGTAGAGAGAAAACTGCAAGCGAGGAAGGAAGAGCCAACACCCCTCCTGGACCCCAGGCAAAGTGATCCAGAAGTGAGGGCTGGAAACAGACTCCAGGGATGGCTTATCCATTCGATCCTCTTTTATCTGCCTTTACAGAGAGAGCTTCCTGCCCTAGCCCTTTGGCAACAGACCAGTATGGCCTGTAATTGGAGCTGTAATGCAACCCCCACTTGCGGGGCTGAGTGCACGGAGGGGGCCTCCGAGTGGGGTGTCAGCAGAGAGGCCAGGGCGAGGTGAGGCCAAGGTCAGAAACTCAGGTGATGTTGTCTGCTCTGCCTGGAAGTGGGGAAATGTCCAGGCAGCGACGGGAGCTCCCCATTTCCTACTCCTGCCTCAGGCTGTTTCTAGACAGAGAAAACCCTTGGGGACTGAGCATGGGGGTGGGGAGAAGGGGGTTACTCAGCTCCTCAAGACTGTGTCTCTGGCTGGTGACTGGATTCCCAGCTTCAGGAAATTTTTCTCTATGCTCCTCTCCAGTGTGGCCTGGAGGTATGAAATCGCTCCTGCTGCAGAGAAGGGCCTGACTGCAGTGATTAAGTGGAAGCGCCAGTAGGAAGCTAGGAAGCGACGGCATCAGTGCATGAATCAGGGTGAGAAGCCACCTGGCAGCAGGCCAAGGGGCTGGCTCCGCCTTTGGGGCCAGCAGCCTTCGCCAGGGACTAGGGGAGGGATGCAGGGGCCGGCGCCGACCAAAGAGAATGGGCAGTCAGCCCAAGCTAAGGGGAGACTCACCACTCTCTGGACCGTACATGACCCCGGGCAGCCTTGAACACAGATCAGAGGGCTCCAGTTTGTTCCCAGGGAGCGCTGGGAGTGATAAGGGGAAGCGCCATTTCTCCAGCCTTGTGACTCCATGTAGAGGGACTTCCCCACCCAACTCTGTCCTCCCAGGCAGAGGGTGACTCACCTGACGGCTGACTCTGGGAGAAGAAACTGAGCTTAGCTCCCTGCTTCCGTCCCCAGTAGATGTATTTGATGGTGGAGGGGAAGTATTAGCAAGCCCAATGTGGCCGCAGACCCAAGTCTACATTTTCCAATCTGGCTTTTACTAGTAATTAAGCTGACGTTTTCATCTCCATCTGCCCAACCCTTGTGCTGCCTCTCCGCTAGTTCCAAACTGGAGGAGAACCCATAACCCCAGGAGTCTCACAAACACTATCCTACGTCTCACCAACTTTTCTAGCACCAGCGCTGAGAGCGGAAAGCAAAGAGTCCAGAGAGGCCCGTAAGGCAGGATTTCCAAAACTGCAGAAGGAGCCCCCTGTCCCTGGAACCAGAGGTTTTCTTGTCCCAGGCTTGGAGCTGGTGCCGTGACTGCAAGGCCAGCAGCTTGGGGGTCTCACTGAGATCCTTCTGACCAAAGGGGTAAGCTGGGCTCTGCTCCCGGAGGATATGCGAGCTCCTCCCTGACACTTCCTGGAGGGAAGCATCAATGGCAGACATTGCCACATCTTTGCCCTCCAGAGAATGGGAAGAAGGCTTAGCTGCAACAGGGGGACAGGTCTATTACCAGCTGGAAGGTATATGGCTGTGTCTCCACATAAATGGGCCTGGCCCTCTCTCTGTTGTGGGATTGCAAGGATCTTAAAACACCACCTTGGGGCGCCTGGGTGGCTCAGTCGGCTAAACATCCAACTTCGGCTCAGGTCATGATCTCACCGTTTGGGGTGAGCTTAACATCTGTTAATTCTGGGAGCCTGAGTCTGGATCCTGCTTTGGATTCTGTAGCTCCCTCTCTCTCTGCCCTTCCCCACTCTGTCTCTCAAAAATAAATAAATAAACACTAAAAAAAAAAAACAAAACACCACACACACCACCTAGTTTAGACCTCTTCAAATCTTCCTGCTCATAAAATCACTGGGAAGCTTGTTAAAAATATAGACTCCTGGGTCCCACCCAAACCCTCTGAATTGAAGCACCAGGGAAGGTGTCTGAAGATCTGCATTTTAAACAGTGCTCCTGGTGGTTCTTATCAAGCAAGTCTGGGTTGAGCTGAAACATCCAGATACCTCACTGGACAGAAGAGGAAATAAGGCCAAGAGAAGGGAAGTGACTTGCTCAAGGTCACTACCATATTGGGAAAATACTGCCTTTTTTCTTTTTTGCCTCCTCTGTTCTAACATAGAATAACCTAAACAGAATAACAAAATCAAACGAATCGTTATTCTTATATTAAGGGGGAAAATATCAAGTGTGAGAAAGCAAATGTCAGTCTAAGTGTTACCCTCAGGGGAACCATTTCCCTAACTGGCAACAGGCCAGAAGGCTGGAAGGCTCCAGGTTGTAGCGGGGGCTGTGCAGGGAGCTGCCCACCTCCGAGATCTTCTGGAATTGATTGTTGGACTGGCTGCACTTCTCAGCGGTCTCCAGAGCGACTTTATAGTTATCCACAAACGCTTTGTACACGCCAAGCTGGCTGGCCTGCAGGGAGAAGGGAGAAGAGAGAGAGAGGAGGGCAGGGGTGGGATGGGAGAGAGGATTAATGAATGGATGAAAGCCTAAGCAGGGCACCTGGAGCTCCCTTAGCACTCAGAACTTCTGACTTAGCTCCAAAGGGCTATGTGGGAACAGAGAGGGAAAGGTAGGATGAACATACTACGGTACCCCTTTGAACTTAACTGTTTCCGTGGAAACCAGCTCAGCCAATAAGGTTAACAAGAGGGTACTGGGGGCTGGGGGGAGCAGGGCAGGGCCTTTGTTGGCATGCTAGAAACTCAAGAGCATTTGGCTTTATTTAGCATCATCAAGGTCTCTCAGGGTTTGAAGCCCCTGAATGCCTCACACGTCTTTCATAGTCTGGAATTAGCTGGAGCAGGGAGGGCACGTGTAGCCTGTTCAGTACCCCACTCCCCATGCTGAGTATAAGGCACAGCACTTAAAGGTACAGTGCCTGATCGCCTGGCTGGCTCAGTTGTGGAGCGTGCAACTCTTGATCTCGGGGTTGTGGGTTTGAGCCCCACGTTAGGTGTAGAGATTACTTAAAATCTTTAAAAAAAATTTTTTTTTAATGTTTCTTTATTTTTGAGAGAGAGAGAGAGTGAGAGTGCATGAATGGGGAGGGGCAGAGAGAGGGAGACACAGAATCTGAATCAGGCTCCAGGCTCCGAGCTGTCAGCACAGAGTCCCATGCAGGGCTTGAACTCATGAACCATGAGATCATGACCTGAGCCGAAGTTGGACGCTTAACCGACTGAGCCACCCAGGCATCCCTCTGTGTTTTTCCTTTTAAGAATAGGGCTACTAGAAAATTTAAATTACATATATGGCTCGCACTATATTTGTACTGGAAGCACTGCTCTAGAGAAACTTGCATATGTGTGTTCCCAAGGAAATGTGGGCAAGTGTATTCACTGCTTTGCTCTTCCTCCTGTGAAAAGACTGATAACAAATGGTCACAAAAAAGGGGAATCCACACACACAGTACAGTTCAAATGAATGAACTAGATCTCTGTGTAGTAACACTGACAAGTTCCAAAACAAATGTTGACTGAATTGCAAAATATATACATGTAAAAAGTACATGTAAGGCCATAAAAAGATACAGACCCATAATAAAAAACACAAACTACAGCCCAGAAGGCGACACACCAAATTCATTCCAGTAGCTGCTTCTAGGTTGAGCAGAAGGGCAAGGGAAAGAGAGAGAGAGAGAGACTTCATCTGTAAGGCTTTGTTTTCTTGATTAAAAAGCCTTTCTGTATATCTTCAGAGCTTAACATCTGTTAATTCTGGGAGATGAGTGCACAGTTGTTTGCTACATTATTCTCTAGAATTTCTGCTTTAAAATCTTTTTCAATGAAGTAGCAAGGAGGTTCAGCTGCTACGGGGCTCCCTCGGGGGATCCTGCCAAGGTGCTGGGGAAAGTGGGCTGCCCTTGAACCCCATTCTGCACTGCTCTGCTTTCTGCAGAATCCTTGTGCTCCTTAAGATCCCAAAGAGGTGGGGCAGGTGGAAGCTGGCAGGTGTGGGCCAGGAAAGCCAGAGGGGAAGATGAGCACTGGGATGCTTGCAGAGAAGCCAAGGCCAGAGCTGTGCAGGTCTCAGCCCCAGACAGGCCAGACTTTGCAAAAAAAAGAAAAATCTTGGGAGAAGGGCAGGAAGGGATGGAGCTCAGTTCCTTCTCCAAGGGGAGTATTGGCCCACTGGTGTCCCAAGCTACGGGGAAGGTTCTAGACAGCTGCTTCCTAAACCAAAGTAAAAATCATTGCTATTTTTCTTCCAGGTATGTGCTCTCCTTGTCCCCCTTTCCCACAAGAACGATAAAGGCTGGCTGCCCAGGTTGGAACCCTACCTTTCCATCCTACTGCCTCAGGGAGTAGCAGGACAGGAGTGAGAGCAGGAACTACGTGAGCAGAAGACCTGTGTGTAGGGGGTCACTGACCACCCCAGGCACTGCCATCTCCATGGCATATCCTTGTCTGTAGAACCCAAGGCCGGGCCCACCAGGGCCATTAACTGGGAAGTGGAGGTTGCTTGGAAACAGCAGCTTGGCACTGGGGTGATCTCATAAAACAAATAGCAGAGATGCTAATTCCCTTCTCTCAGTAATGGAGACCAGCTGAAAATAAACTGCCTCCAGATGCCTGGACTGCCCCAGCTCCACCCCAGCCCTCCCAAGCCTGCAGCTCCAGGGGCTTCAGATAGCAGTTCCTGATGTTGGAGGAGGGAAGGTGGGGAAGCAAATTCACAACCCAGGCCTGTGGGGCTGAGACCAGAATGCGGGGACCCTCGTGACAGCAGGGTCCAAGTGACAAAGATAAACTGGGACAGTCTTTCCACTATGCTCGGGCCTACACCCCCTACCCCAGCTCTGGTCAGCTCTCTTATGCCCTCCCAAGCTGATCAGCTCAGGCTCCTGGGACCAGGCCAGGAGTGGTGACTGGGTATTCACCATCCCTGACCTGGCGCAAGCACACTGGGGCTGCTAGAACCAGGAGCGTGGGGTTCCCTTGCATACTACCTTCTGGGGTGCCTCTAGCTAAGTATAACAACAATGACGACGATGACAGTGGTAATGGCAATAACAGTAACGTTACTGGCTAACTATGGAGTATTTACTAATGTATTATGTTCCAGGCCCCGTTCCAAGCACTTTTCAGGTAATAACTCATGTAGTCCTCACAACAATTCAATGGGGTAAATACTGTTATTATCCTCTTTTTTACAGATGAGGAAGCTGAGTCACAAAGAGGTTGTACACGAAGTCACAGGTTCAATCTGTGGCAGAGCCAGGATTCAAAGTCAGCTGTGCCTCTAGAAGCTATGTCCCTATAACACTGCTGGCCTCTCAGGACACAGACCTCAGGTCCTGTGATGTCTCCCTCAATGCTCTTCCAAGTTCTCCCTAGTCCCAGTGGTCAAGGTCATGGTGCACTCATTCATTCATTCATTCATTCATGTATTGGGCACTGGGATGGTTCTGGGATCTAATGATGAAGCAAACACAGTCTGTTCTCTCAGAGCTTATGGTTTTGGGGAGTCAGGCAGGTACAGTGTTCACTGAGGGGATAAGCATAGGGGCTTTGTTCGAAGGTCTGGGTAAAGCTTCTCGAAGGAGGCTGTTCTAAGCTGGGAACAGATGGGGAAGGACATTTCAGGCAGCTAGAGCTGCCAGAACAGAGAGGTCAAGAGTGTCTGCTGCATGAACTAAGAATAGAAAGTTCGGTGTCAGGGGGCACAAGGATGGGGGAGGCAGCAGCCAGAGGCCGGGGGGTGGACAGAGGCCAGCATGCAAAGGGTCTCAGGTTCCTCAGAGCCTGGTATTTACTTATCCAATGGGCAAGGGGGAGAGATTTAAGCAGGGGAGAAGCAAGGTCTGGTCAGGAGTTCAGATAACTCTCTCCTGCCAGTAGCTAAGGGTTGGGAGGCTGCTGGGGAGGCGGGCCCAGAAGCAGGAGTCACTAATGAGATGAGGGTGGGGACAAGCAGGCAGCTGTAAGCTTTAAAGTGGACTCCTTGGGATGCGGGGAGGGCTTCAGGACGGGGAAGGTGGTGGGGCAGAGGAGGTGCCAAGGACTAGTCCAAGGGAGGCATGGATGGATGGTGGCTGGGATGGTGGCAGCACCCATTGAGACAGAGGCAGGAAGAAAAGCAAAGAACTTCAGACACAGTAAGTTCAGTTCTGATCGTGCTGAGCATGAGGTCGCAGGAGTATCCAAGCAAGAGTTTTCCCCAGTGTAAGCAAAATACAGGTCTGTCCATTCAACCAGTCCCACCACTGCAGGGGAGGTAAAGGAAAGGCACTGCTCCTTACCCCTACCATTCACACCCAGAGAACAAAGACTCCTGACTGGCTGTCTCTTCCTGCCCTCTGGGCAGGCAGAAGTTATAGGCAGAGAAAGACCAGGGAAGAGTGGGGTTGGGGGCTCTGTGGGTCTGACCTGGGGACCCTCCAGGGGACACAGCCAGAGACAGTGTCAGAGCCAGGGGAGGGTGTCACAGAAGGCTCAGGAACTGGAAGATCTCTGCAAGCCTTTCCCAACAGTATGTCTGCACAGTAATTCTACCTCCTCATACCTTTCCCTCCCTTGCAATCCCTCAGGAGAGCTGACCCGTGTCCCATCTGACTGTTCACTTCAGAGGCAGCACTGAGGTGTGGCAAATGCCCAAGGTGTCCCAAGTGAGCAGTCCCTGCCCGCCCATCTGGCACATGCTCCTCTATCAGCTGAGAACAGGGGACCTGAAGCCCAGCAAGTGAGCATTTGTTCCAGCCCTTGAACTCCCTTGGGGAGAGAGAAACCTATGCATATAGCCTCTCACATCCCTGGAAGCACTTAGGGCTTCACCATGGGAGACCAGGAGTTGAGGCACTAGGCCGAGGTCCCCATACAACAGAGGCCCAGGCTTTCCTCCAGGACTCAGAAATGACCCAGGCCTTCAAGGAGGCCAAAAAGGGCTAGGGATGACCGGTCCTCTCCCAACACCAGCAGCTCCACCGAGACACTGGATAAGGACTCTCCATCAACAGAAAACTCACCAGCTTCTGGAAGAGGTGGCCCATGGTGACCTGGCTGTCCCACTGCTGCACCTTGGGGCAGAGGTTGTCATAGAACTCCTTGTGGATCTCGTAGATGTCCTGGATCTTGTAGAAGATTGTCTCAATCTGTTGGATGGTGAGCACGGGCTGGGAGGTGGTAGCTGTGGCCTTCAGGGGTTTCATGGGCTGGAAGTGAGGAGGAAGGCAGAGAGGAGGTGAGAGGCACATAAACCGGAGGGTCAGAAGGCCCAGGGCACTGATGAGCCTTTCCTGCAGCTGGAGTGGTACCTAGACAAGGCCACTGAGGGCAGGGCACCTGAAGTGTGGTTTGTATCAAGTAGCTGCTGTCATAGGCTCCGACAAGCCATGCCCAACCGCGAGGGGACCTGGCAGCCAGGGCCTGGTCCAGCAGCCCTCCCAGGCCCCAGGCTTAATTACCACCAGGACATATTTCCCCCACGCCCTCATCCCCCAAGGGGCCCCTGCCCCTAGCCTGTATGGACTTTGGTTATTGGTTTAAAAGGACATGTCCTTCTTCCACAATGGCCTTGTGCTCTGAGTCATAAGCTCCCTTGTCACACTTCAGTGGAAGGGAGGGTTGACTGGGAACTCAACCCCTTAGCTACTTCCAAGAAACACAACATGATTCTAGGATTTTGGGGTAGTGTCTCACAGAGACCCAAGACCAACATCAGCTGCACTGACATTTCAAGTTCCCATCACTTAGTATATAGAGAGCGAGCAAGGTGGCACGCATGCCCCTGTCCTACCTCCTATACCTGTGGCAGACATCTCTAATCAATCACAATGCTCTTTCTAAATGAGCTTGGTTGTGGTCTCAGACTCTTTCGCAGTGCTGAGGTTGACATGTAAGATGAAACTTATCTGTAACCTCTGCTTGTCTGCACCAAAACTCTCCAGGGCCTACAGGTGGAGCAGATGAGGTGACAGACAATAACACAGGACCACTCCCTAACACTGGCTGGAAGCTGGAACTATCACCTTAATGCCCCAAAATAGGACTTGTAGGAAAATGGGACTTGGGTGCATTTTCTTCAGGGTGATTGCCTGTGAGTAATGAGTAAATATTCCAGGAAAAAAAAAAAGCTATTAAAATTTATAGTTGAGGGGCGCCTGGGTGGCTCAGTCGGTTAAGTGTCCGACTTCAGCTCAGGTCACGATCTCGCGGTCCGTGAGTTCGAGCCCCGCGTCGGGCTCTGGGCTGATGGCTCAGAGCCTGGAGCCTGTTTCCGATTCTGTGTCTCCCTCTCTCTCTGCCCCTCCCCTGTTCATGCTCTGTCTCTCTCTGTCCCAAAAATAAATAAACGTTAAAATAAAATAAAATAAAATAAAATAAAATAAAATAAAATAAAATAAAATAAAATAAAATAAAATAAAATATAAAATAAAATAAAATATAAAATAAAATAAAATAAAATAAAATTTATAGTTGAAACAAACAAACAAACAAAAACCCCCTGATACTGAAAGATAAAGAGCTCTTCCTAAGTTGGCCTTCCTCAGCCCTAAGCCTCCAAAAGATGCCTCGACTGCACTCCAGAGGCCCTCCAGGAGACAGGGTCTGGAAACCTGCCACATAGAGAAAGTATAGGAGAAGCAGGCACATTCACCAGGAAGACAGAAGCCTGAGTCAGACATGGTTAATATTCTTCATCTAGCTGAAGGGCTCTGTGTGGAAAGAGGCCTTTGACTTACCCTGAGTCACTCTGGAGACCCAGGAACAACCAGAAGTTATGGGGACAGGTGTGGCCTCACTAGAGCTGTCCCCCATTGTCTTATAGGATTGGGTAGTGAGCTTTCCAACCAGAGAAGCATTCAAGCAGATAATGGGCGACTCAGTGCTGGACTGGATGGAACACCGACACTGAGGGAGACCGAAGTTATCACTGGCTCACTCTGAGAGATGACTATCAGCTCGAGCTCCCACAGCAGCCAAACTCCAGGCAAGCTTCCCGCGCTCCTCCCATCCGGCTCTCTGGTGGTGGCAGGGTCATGTCTATCCATAAGAGGAAGTCCCATCTACTCAAATACCCAGATGATGCTCTGAATGCCAGCTCCCTCATCTTCCCAGCTCTAAAAAAAAGTCCAGAAATGATAAAGGCAGGGAAAAGCAGAGCCTTCCTTCTGACTCTTTTAGCTAACCCTAATGTCCAGGCTTTGCTAGGGAGGTAGGATGGGGTTTAACCTGGGGCAGGCCAGGGGGTGTGGGCTTGAGTCTCCGCTCTGCCACTTAATAGCTGTGGGCACATCACTTAGCATCTGGGCCTCAGCAGCCTCATTTGTAAAACTGAGATAATATTACCTTCTTGAGAACACTGATGGGCAGATCAAAAGCCGTAATTTATATAAAATACCAAGTATGTGCCTGGCATACAGACGGCAGTCAATAGTGTTAGCTGCTACTATTATTATTACTCACCCCACAAATAATGTACCAAGTGCCTCATGTGAGGCCAGACCAGGGTATTCAGTGATTCACAACACACCCAATCCCTGAGCCAGTGGAGCCTCCCATCCAGTAGGGGAGACAGACACATAATTTACATAGAAGTGCAGTGAAAGAAATAAGAAGGGGACCTCCTGAGACAGGGTGGGGAAGGACAGCTTCTCCCAGAAAGGAACATTTACCCTGAAACGGAAGCATGGGGGTGCAGAGGACAGTATTCGAGGCAGGCTTCCTCAACGCTGGTCCCGAGGTAGGTACGGTCTTGGCGAGAGACAGGAGCCGGAAGAAGGCAGTGAGCCTGTGTGCCTGGGCAAGGGGGAGGAGCGGGGCTGGAGGACCGAGCAGAGGCCAGATGGGGCAGGGAAGACAGGCAGCTTGTAAGCCCTTGCAATGAGGGTGAGGCAGGGGAGTGATGGGGGTCCAGTTTTCTTTACAGGAGATTTCTTTTTCTGACTCATGATCCTTGCTCTGGAGAACGTTATAATCTATTTGGGTAACATGGACCAACACAAATGAAACAATCTAGTGGGCAAAGCGAGATAGGATATCACCCATCTTGGGCTGTCAGCACCAACCAAGTGGTCCCAAGGTTGGTTGTGCCGGCACAGCTCCGAGGGCTTCACAGAGGAGGTGACAGGAACAGAACCTTGAGGTTTGGGAAGATCTGAGCAGGTGGAGGGTGGGTGGGGCATGGGTGAGCATGCCAGGGAGGGAAACAGAAGGAACCAGGGGCCAGGAGAAAGGGAATATTGTTCTCCCAACCCCAGGTGGGTGGCCCCGCTCGGCTTTAGGGCTTCCGGGATTCCCTGAAGGACACAGAGATGGTCCTCAAGATCACTGTCCTACTTAATCCTTTTTTCCTCTACCAGGAATCCAGTGGACAGACAAGTCACCACAGACTCCCAGAACCTTTACTCCTTGCTCCTGCCTGAGTGCAGTCCCCACTAGGGAGGGAATAGTCCTGGGAAGACAAAGGGTCAGGATTTCTCAGGAGCTGCTGGGGATGCACTCCTCCGCCACCTATGCAAAGATAAGATCTGACCACTCTGCTTCCTCCTGAACCTCCCACTCTGTCTACAAAAAAGGAAGAAATGGGTGCTCACCAGCAGTAGGTCACATGGACAGGGGCTGCACTCCGGCCATCACAGGGTTCTCAGGACAGGGTTGGGGACCTTTGGTCTCAGCTCTGATTTCACTCGGGGGAGAGGGGAGTGATGGGTGTGTGTGAGCCCCGGCTGGCCAGAAACCCTTGAAGGCAGTTCACTTTAATCTGGTGAAGCCCTGAATCCAGGCCTCGGGTCCAGATGGCTGCAAGGCCAAGGCAACCCCACACTGAACTTTGATCCAGCACTGTTCTTCTGCCCAAGTGTTAGCACTCCCAGAATCCTGCTGCAGGGAGCAAGGGTGGTCCCTGGCTCTCCATTTTATCAGAGGAGAAAAAGATTCTTGAGAGGATCACGGAGGGACCTCAGAGTCAAGCCTGGCGCTCGAGTTCCCATGAAGTGCTTCTCAGGAAGATGGGCCAGGTGGGTTCTGACTCATAGTGGGACTTCACACAGCGATCTGTCAGCTCTGTCCCCCAGCAACTTGGCTTTTGAAACAGGGGGAAGAAATCTGCCCAACTCCTCCACTTCCTATCCCAGAAGGCCTGGGTTTACTCCTCCTCCCGGAACCCAGAGAGGGAGGCATAGTTAACCTGTTTTACAGATAAAGAACCTGAGAACCCCAAAGTTAACTGCCTAAATGAGAGGCTGAGAGAGGAGGGCCAGAGGTGGGAAGAGCTTTAGGTGAGGGCCAGGGGGCAGCACCTGAGCTCACTTCACACATTCCTCACACATTCCCCATGGTGGGGAAGATGCAGAATTTCCTGCATTTGATTTGTCTCCCTTCCTCCACCCGCCCCCCCCCCCCCTTCAGTCCAGGCTCCCAGACCTACTTTGCTTGTAATCTGAGCCAACCAGGAACCTGGAGGTTTCCAGATTACCAAACCCTACCCTAGCCAACCACCCAGGGGGCAGGAACAGAGGCTCCTGTGTAGGTCCTGGCTGCGTGTGTGTGTGTGTGTGTGTGTGTGTGTGTGTGCGCGCGCGCATTTGGTGTTGAGTACACACACCACACACACCCAGCCATCTGCATATCAGGAAGTGTGAAGCTGAGAACAGTCGAACACAAACACAGTATGAGCAGAGCCAGGGGACGAGGGTCGAGAGTCTGGTGATGAGTAGGAGATCTGGGCGCGGACCATGGAGAGGACAGGTTTTCTTCTCCAGGCCCCTTGGTCAGGTCATCCCCTGCCCCCACAAAGAGCAAAGGGCTTTAGCAACCACGCAGCCACGAGGGGAGGGTTCTATAGCTCAAGGAGGGGGCAGGGAGGTTTGATTCCTTATCTCTGAGGCTTATTATCTGAGGCTGTGGCTGTGGAGGGTCCTGCCCCCTCTTCCTGGGGCCCTCCAGCACAGGCCAGCCCTCCTAGATAGTCTCTCCCCTCCCTCCTGCCACTGCTCAAGAAAGAACCAATCAGGGGCCTGGGATGAACAAACTCTGGGGGGTGGAGGGAAGGAGCGATGCGCCCTGGGTCACCTCTGGACTGGGGCTCCAGCCTCACAGGTTTTGCCTCTGAGGCATGAAGCTGTTAGAAAGGCGAAGCAGGGAGGGAGTGTCTTGGCCCCTAAACCTGTTGCTATCTTTGCTGGGACAAACGGAAATTCACATGGGGCCCAATGACTGACAAGAATGCAAGTTGGCATCTACGAGTGGCTCGCCTCTGATGAGGATGGGCCTCCCCTTCCTTTGGGGAAAGGGTGTGTTGACAGAAACAAGCCCTAACCTGAGTCTCTCTCAGCCCCGGAGAAAATAACAGCAGCAGCTAACACTTAGGCTCTACGAGCTGCACATACACGCTCATCTCGTCCCCACAACAACCCCATGAGCAGAGTGCCTACTAGTATCAGTGCAAGCATTTTGCAGATGGAGAAAATGGGCCACAAAGGCTCATCAATGTGCTGAAGGGCTAGAGTTAGAAAGCGGTCAAGCAGGGATTCTGGTGAGCAGTCTGGTTCCTTTGTCTGAACTCCTTTCAAACGGGCATCCTTTTCGTAATGACAACTACGCCCCCTCATTTTGGTGTGGCAATTCAGTGTGTGAGAGGTATTTCACATGTGTCTGACTGGCCCTCTGCTTGTCTTCCTTCCTTCAGCTAATTGAGTGCCTAAGTGCCTGGCATTTATACTAGGTCCCCCCAAGGATCACCTGACCTTCTCAACCCCATGAAGGAGAGAGAGAGGGTAGTGGGATTATTCTCAGCTTCAGATGAGGAAAACGAGGCTCCAGGATATTATGCGTGGCTTGCCCAAAGCCAGTGGTTTTCAAAACCACAACACGTGTGAGAAATAACGTGGCCCAGGACACACATACATATACGCATCCATACAACAAACCCAAAGTTTCACAAAATAGTACCTATTCTTACTACGTGCGATGCACGCTGACATTTTCCTTCTCTTTTAAAAAAACACACTGGTTCAACCTACTATGTTGACTTCACAAACTCACTAATGGGTTCAGATGCACAGTATGAAAAACAGTGCAATGAGTCTGTGATTAACAGCACAGTCAAGTCTTGCCCTAGTTCTGGCCTCAGACCACAGTCCTATCTGCCATACCGTCCACCACTTGAAAAACACTTGCTGTGCCTACCAATAAACTCCCGGGGAGAGCTGTCCCAAACTGAGCTCAGGGTGTCGCAAAGTACCTGCACATTTCGATAGTTATTCCTTGGGTAATAAATACCAAGTCCCACCCGAGACTCCGGGTGACGACATCTCACATCACAGCAAGTACAGAAATGTGCATCTTACGGTTCTTGTAAGAATGAGTTTCTACTCATCTACGTTTCTTATGCCCCCTGTGACTGATACCATCCTACGTCTCAGAAGGCAAAACACGCAGGGGAAAGAACTTGACCTGCCAAAGTTACTCTGCAAACTACCCAGCTGCATCTAATGAGCATTTTCTTCAAAGGCAAAAACATCTTACATCTGTGTACTACTTTTACCTAATATTAATAGTATTTTGGGGCGCCTTGGCGGCTCAGTCGGTTAAGCTGTCTGACTTCGGCTCAGGTTACGATCTCACTGTTCATGAGGTCGAGCCCCGTGTGGGGCTCTGTGCTGACAGCTCATAAATAAACATTAAAAATAAATAAATAAATAGTATTTCCCTCCCAGGCTGAGTCTCGCCATGCCTCCATCTTGGGAGGAAACTGAGGCACCTTCATAGAGGGCTGGGGTTGGTCTAATGCATCAGAGCTATGGTGATTCTCAAGAGACACAGACACCCTTCCACCTCACCTTTCCTGCCACAGGGCCTCGGGATGGGGTGAACGGCTCACGACTCCAGGGAGGAGGAAGGACTGGCACCAGGAACGACTAAGAGGGCTCAGTTTGATTGACTGGTAGAGACCACCCTGAGCAGTGTGGAGGCATAGGCTGGGACCCCACCCCCTGACCTGGACAGAGTGCTGTGATTGATTAGTAATGCCTGTGTGCTTTCCCAGATCAGGTAATGGAGAGCCAGGGCTGAAAGGCACAGGCCCTTTCTGGCAATGACCCCCGGCCACCCATTGCCAAGCTGTCAGCAGAGCAACACCAAAGACTCTGCCCACAGAGAAAGACTGATCCAGGTCTCCTTTCTTCTTCAACCCCCAAAGTAGTTTTTGAGCCTGACACTGAGGTCAGAGCACTCACCAGCAACAAGGCTTCCAGCTGGTTAATGTAGATCTCTTCGCTGGCCAGGAACCCCGAGAGAACCAGCTTCCTCATCTCCAGGCCTTTCCCTGCTTCCACCTGTATGAGAGCAAACCGAGAGCCAACAGGTCAGGAGAAAGGAGGCTAACATCCCAAGGGACCTGTTTTCTTGCCTTTTTCCTTCTCTTTAACACTTTTATAGAGAATAAAAGCCAAGTAGATTTACTACAGAAAATTTGGAAAATAGAGAATAAAAAAGGAAAAACAATCACCCATTTTCCTGCTGCTAACATCTTCCTTTCTCTCCCACATTTCCTTATCTGACATCCACCCATCCACCTATCCAGTCTTAGAGTAGTGAGCAAAAGAACAAAGGAGGTGGCCTCATGTGTAAGGGGCAGTTTAATGGGGGAATACAGACAGGTGACAAGGGAAATCAGAGCCATGACTGAGGCAGCGCATGATCACATGGGAGGACCTAACAGGGGCCAGAGGAGGCTCCTGGAAGAGTATAAACTGAGAAGAGGGGTAGAGAGAATGAGACGGAAGTGGCCATGGGAGCCCCATGCTGTGGCCTTCTAGCTACACCTCTGACTATATCTTCCTGTCCCCAAGGGCTCAACCCCACAATAGAAGGTGCTGCACCCCCCAGCATTTCCTGACCACCTCATAGTGCAAGGCACATATCCTAACTAGCCTCCTCCCCACTCCAGAACTCCTCCTCCATAGTGATCGTGCCCCATTTAGCCTTGAACATCCGTCTTGCTAATCTCTTACAAGGACTCTGTTCCACCCCTCCCTTTCTGCTGTGGGCTTTGGCTCTGCCACCCGGATTCTTCTAACTGACCTCTGCCTCTCTCTCCTCCCTTCACACCACACACCAGAGCCAGGTTAACCTTCATGAGAACACTGCCTTACCCCTGATGCTTGTCAAGGGCTTAATATCAATACTGTAAAACCTTGCTAGTTACAACAACATGTATGGATCTAGAGAGTACAATGCAAAGTGAAATGTGTCAGAGAAAGAAATACCGTATGATTTCACTCATACGTGGGATTTAAGAAACAAATGAACAAAGAAAAAAACAAGACAAACAAAAAACCAAAATCTCAACCACAGAGAACTGGTGGTTGCCAGAGGGGAGGTGGGTGGAGAGATGGGTGAAATGGATGAAGGGGATCAAGAGTACCCTTTTTCTGAGAAGCACTGAGCAATGTATAGAATTGTTGAATCACTATAGTGTACACGTGAAACTAATGTAACACTGTATGTTAACCATACTGGAATTAAAAATAAATAAATAGGGACACCTGGGTGGCTCAGAAGGTTAAGCGTTTGACTTTAGCTCAGGCCATGATCTCGCAGTTTGTGAGTTTGAGCCCCACGTGGGGCTCTGTGCTGACAACTCAGAGCCTGGAGCCTGCTTTGGATTCTGTGTCTCCCCCTCTCTCTGCCCCTCCCCTGCTCATGCTCTGTCTCTCTCGATAATAAGTAAATGTTAAAATTTTTAAAAATAATAAATAACATTAAAAAATATCAACATCGCAAAATGCGATTATTTGGGGATTCAATTAGGTCATTTGTTCATTTATTTATTCGTCCAGCAAATATTTACTGAACACCCACCAGACTCTGAAGATCCAACGGGAAGCAAACATACAATAATCCCTGCTCTCATGTGGTTTATACTCTAGAGGAGAGAAAGACATTAAAACGAACAAACAAGTAAATATAAATCTATAACTATACACTGTGATATGGGGTCCGGCTTGTTCTTCACTTAAACACCTTTCCTGGCTCCTAGCGCCTCTCCTTACCCTGCGAACCTGCCCCACAGCTGTCAGATCTCTTTGCCCAACATGCCTGGAGTGTTCTGGCCTCTGAACTTTGGTTCCTGCTGCCCAGGATGCCTTCTTCCACTCTGGCTCTGCTCTTGTCCCAATCCCAGCTCTCTTTGGAGTCACAGCTGAAGTCTCTGGGCTGCAGCATCAGCTCTCACATCAGTGTCTGGGGGACCGACCCTCCCACCTGACGTGTGAGCTCTCGTTAACTGCCCAGTGACTCTGTAGGGCCTTGGAAACACTGTCATCACACTCTTCTTGCACATCCCTGAAGCCCAGCACCACAACGATACCCCTAACACGTGGGCATCCGACATTTATTAAACCTTGTAAGTTCCTTCTGCTTGCATTTAGCCCTCAAATACCTCACTGAGGTCGGTACTATATTTTTCCATTATGCAACCATCTGCATAGCAGGCAGGACTTGTAAGAGGAAAGGGACTAGCCCAGGGTCACACAGCCAGGGAGTGGCAGAGCTGGGATTCCCTCCCAGTCCTTGAGTACCAAATTCCAGGCTCCTCCACTGCTTTAATGATTTCCTCACTCTCCTTTTCTTTTTCAAGCATCAGATGCTTCCCTGGAATCTCAGACAGAACCCTCTCTGGGCATCAAATGCACACTCCTAGTACAGGCTGGGAGAGTATATGAAGCTACCAGAAATTTTGAAGTCTGGAGAAGAGTGGCCTTCTCCCAGTTGCACAACCTGTCCCCAGCATGTTCCCACAGCCTACCCCAGGTGAGGGCCTGAATCCTTGGCCTTCTGTCAGCAACCCAGTTATCAGATCTGGGCCAGAGGCTGCTGCCCCCAGAGTCTCTGACCCTGTGATAGAAAAACAATGTCCTGCCAAAGATGTCCACATCCCACCCCCCAAACCTATAAATACGTCATCTTATATGGAAAAAGGGATTTTGCAGGTATGATTAAGCTAAGGATTTTTAGGCGAGATGACAACACTGGATTATCCCAGTAATCACAAAGGTCTATGAGGGGGAGGCAAGAGAATCAGCGTCAGAAAAGGCAATGTGAGCAGAGAAGGGGAGCAGGAAGAGGGAAAGAAAATGTCTACAAGACTGGAGGATGCTACACTGTCAGGATGTGGCCACGAGCTAAGGAATACAGGGGGCCTCTCTAGAAGCTGGAAAAGGCATGGGAATGGATTCTCGCCCCTAGAAGCTTCCAGAAGGAATGCAGCCCTGCTGACCCTTTTAGACTTGTGTGTGAGAGGATACATTTGTGTTGGGCTAAACCACTAACGGTGTGGTAATTTGTTTCGGCAGCATTAGGAAACCAGCATGGACGTCAAGCTTTCGGGAAGGACAATAGTTATTTATTGATGGCTTCACAAGTACCAGGCACAGTTCTAAGAACTTTCCAGGGATTAACTCACTACAATCCCACGATCTGGAAGGGGTTGTCATTACCCCCACACCCAAAGGCACCGGGTGGAAACTGCCAGCTGCTTGGAACTCTTGGCATTTCAGGCAGGCAGCACACCCTTCAAGGAGCAAGGTCTGAACCTAGAGCAAGGCCACGACCCCGGCCCCTCATGGTCAGATTGGGGGCAGCCTCCCTGCACATCGCACAAACCCTGCTGCTCCCCAAGCCTGACAAATGGGAGCTCGCCTTCCCTCCTGCTCCCTGCCAACCATAGATTCACCCGAGGGCCCTGCAAACATCTAAAGGAAGTCGCTCGGGGCGCATTTGGAGCTTAACGGCAGAGCTGGCTGGACTAGGACCGGGTGAAGACCTGGTGACGGCAGCTGCTGCCATGTTTTCATCCGCCTTGGCGTGAGTACAGAGCCCTGGGCCAGTCCCTGTGACAGCCCCTCTCAGCAAGACCCTCTTCTCAAGAGACTTCCGCCTCAGAGCCCAATCTTGAAAGAGCTCCCCCAAAAGTCAGTAGTCAGCCCCAAGAGTTGCATTCTGGGCCACACTGACCTGACGTTTTGGCTGCCATAGGGGTAAAGGTGGCCGAGAGCTGAAGGATGTGAAATTAGGTTGTGCACATGTTACCAACAAGAGGCCTGTTCTCAGTTACCACCAAAAACCTCTTCCTTTTTTTTTTTTTTTTTTTTTTTTCTGCTTTCCTCAGACCCCCGTGTTCCTGGCTTAGAATCATCTGGAAACTCACAATTGTTTCTTCGATCCTTGCGGGGCTAGTCTCGTCTCACAAATCACCAGGGCTGGACATTCATTCATTCTGCACTATGTGCCAGCCACTGGGAATACAAATTCAAAGGTGAGAGAGATGGTCTCTGCCCCCAAAGAGCCCTCCAGGGGTGGTGCCCACATGCCCAGAATCCCCAGGGCCAGTTCTCTGAAGAGCTCAGGGTCCCCACAGCATGGGCCATTCTGCTTGCCAGTTGTCCAGTACAGGGAAGCTGCCTTCTGAGTGACGATGTCTCCACTTCCTCCCCAAGCAGAGCTTCAGAAACGTAGCCACCGCGGGCTGGTTCATTCCCAGCAGTTTACACAGTTTGGGGGCTTGAGGCCCCCAAACGCAAGAGGTCAAGTCCCTCTGGTAAGGACAGTACCTACAAGGTAGGTTTAGCCAGCTCTGGCCCGGTCTTCTAAAGTGTTTAGAGGCTAAATAAAGGTTTGGGTCTGGGCCAAACCAAGATACCATCTGTCCAGGAACTTTGACCTCCTCCAAGAAAATAGTGAGGACTGAACAGGCAGAGCCACCTGCCATCCAGAGCCCTAGGCCAAATGGCTCTGCACACAGCAATATTCAGTTCATGGGCCACCTCACCTTCTGAGGAGCACCCAGCAGGATCTGCTCAGAGTAGATGCCACTGGGTCTAGAGGCTGTGCCCATGCCAAGCAGCAGCCTTAGGACAGCTGGCCCCTCTCTGAGCTGAGACAGCTGCAGGGATGCCCAGCCATTCTCTCTTCTTCCTAGAGCTAGGCACTGGGGAGGTCCCCTTCAGCCATTTCCTTAGCGGAATTTAGAGACGGGGGACAAAGCCCACTCCCCTGGAAGGTGGATCCCTGCATCCCAGGTTCTCCGCTGTCTGAGGCTTTAGGCAGGCCCAGCAGTGTTTCTGAAGGCCAGGTGTTCATAGCCCACCTTTGCACTTTGGTCATACATACCACCTGCACTCCTGTTTACTTAATATTATTCTTCACAACTGACTTCTTAAAAGTACAGCCTTATCTCAAGCATTATCTTTGAAATCCTAAGATGTCAAGTCATATTTCCCCTAAGATACATTAAAATATAAACCTAACCACTAACATGCAAAAAATACATCTAGGTGCCATCTAAAATCACATCTCAAATCATCCGAAGTGTAGCCCACACTTCGAGAAACACCCCAGCGGGGGGCACAGGCATGGCCATTGCTGCCTGTAGGGGCCCAAGAGACTGGGGCAGGTGAAATCAATGTGACTATCCATTAAAAACTGACTATCCATTAAAAACTGGCACGGAACAACACCTGATAGGTTAATCTGCATTACAAAAACATTTTTATTCCTGACAAATGAGTTCCTTTAAATAGCAGCTTTTAGATAGCAAGGCACTATCAGCCCTACGTACCTTTAAATAGAACCGTAAGAAAAGATTTTTGGAAAGCACACAACACTCTACGGCCAGGAGGTGATGCTGCTATCAGTATTAACATTATTATTAGTTTATAGGGAATTAACTCCTCAAAGGGAAGTCCGGGTTGAAAAACACAGCAAGCTCCAGCCCCAGCTCTGGAGGAAACCACTGCCCTAATCACCTCTGTCCCCCAGGAAGATGAAGCAGCTCGGAAATTACACTGAAAACACGATTGATTTATAGGACTGGCATTTGGACACATGCTCAGGAACACAACCACTCTTTAAGGGGAAGTACTCCTGGAGTAAAGTAATAGCAAAGAGCGAACTGCCTTGGATTCCCACCTGCTCCTGAGAAGGGTCTATCGTGCCAGAGTGCCAAGACCGTCCACAGCCCAGGCCAGGAGCACAGCCTCCAGAAACGCCCCTTGACCACACATGTGCACACACATGCACGAAGTCCAGCTCTGACCCCGACAGAAGTGGTGTCTCCTCCTCTGAATTTCGTACCCTTTTATTGGAACCCTGAGTACTTTCTCATTCTATCCCTATTATCTGTGTGCTTGCCCCCTTGCCCTGAACTGTGAACTCTTTGTGAGAAAGGATCATGCCATGTTAATCTTGTCTCCTCCCCAATGCCAGGCAGGATGCTTTGACTAGAACACAACCTGACAGCGTTTGCTGAATGACTCAAAGAGGTTTCTCCCCACCTCTCTGCAGCCACCCTGCCTGTCTTCTCCCTCTATAGCTGACCAACCCTGATAGAGAATGAGGGTATCCTAGAGGTGTTCAGGATGAGACAGGGGGCCTGGAATTCCCCAACACTCAGGAAAGCCCTCTTCCCCCCTTGCTGAGACAAGTCCAGGAAAACTGAGGCAGCAAAGAAGAGGGGAAGACCACATCTAGGTGCTCACAGGGATCTGGAAAGACCGGGCTTTTTAGGTGTGATGTGTGCCTGGGCCCCCTTAGCATCTGTGTGCAGCCTCCTGGGAACACCTCTGAGTAGAACAAGGCCAGGAACATGGTACACCCTTTGCAGGCCCCATGGAGCCTCGCTGTCTCCACAAAGTCACTGAGCACCAGTCATGTCCCCAGCTTTGTGCAGTGTTCAGCAGTGAATACAACATGGCCCTTGCCCTTGAGGAAAATAGGGTAGAATCAAGGAGGCAGATGCCTAGAGTGCTGAGCAGAATAAAATATGGTCTAAGACTGAGGTAAAAGCCAGAGCCTAGAGTGAGGGTGGATCCATAAGGCAGCATATGAACAGGACCCCATCTGTGCTGGGGAGGGGTTCTCAGAGAAGGCCCATTAGGGATCCCCCATATCTCCCAATCCACACACTACTTAGCTCCCGGCCGGTGCTCTTGGTTCATTACCAGACTTTTCCCCATCCTGTTCCTGGTGGGGAGGTTGCTCAGACCCTAAGTGCAAAGGCCTCTGCGGGCCTAGTGAGAGATGTGACTTAACCCCCAGTGCTCTGAGCTAGCACCAGATGAGGGAACCAGGGGTGGAATGCTAGTCGCTGCCTGCCTCCCATTACTGCTCCTCTCTGCTCTGCACCCAGGCCAACGGCTACGGCTCCACGCAGACGCCACGCATCAGCCATCTCCTGTGGGTCTGTAGTCTGTTTTTACCTCCATTAGCTCCTCCTTAGAACCACACTGTAGTGCGGGCGTGGCAGGGCTGTGATCCCCATCTTACAGGAGGGACAAAGAGGCCCAGAGAGGCTCAGGGGTAGCCTCCTGCCCACGGCAATGCTCCGTGCACCACACCCTCCGGGGTGCAGACAGGCCCGGCGGGGAGTGGGACATGGATGGTCGGTCACTCTGTTAGGCAGCCTGGCTTGCAGCCTGCAAACTCCCTGCCGTACGTTCCCACTGGCCCTCTCTCCCAGCCACAGAACACAGAGGAGGCGAGCAAAAGGCTGAGGTCAGGGCTCTTCGAAGTGGGCCTAGGTGAAAGAAAGGAAGAATGAACGGTGCAGTGTGGATGCCTCACCATGCCTCAGGCAGCACCGGTGTGGCTGCGAGGGGCACCCCTGGCCCTGGGGAGGAGGCGAAGAAAGGAAATGGGATTGATGCACAGCCCCCTCCTGCTCTACCTTCAAGGCAACTCCTACGACAGGACAGGCGCATTGCTGGGGAGAACATTCACAGCCCCAGAGTGAGTGGGCTGGGGCCCAACAGATGCTTCTTGACTACGCCCACCTTGGGAAAAGTGCCTACCCACCTGGCTCCTGCCTCAGAGCCAGCTGTTATCACCCCCTTTTCAGCTGATCCAATTCTTTCCCTTCAAGGAAGCTCAGTGACCTCTGGCTCTCCCTCTCTCCCAATGCTCTCTTGCTTGCCCTAGCCCAGACTCACAAAGTCTCCTTGCTAAGAGGCCAGTGGCCCCTGTGGCCCGAACTTCCTAAGTGCACGTATCCTACTGTTGCCATGGAAACAATGAATTACGACCTCCTGGTTTCAACTCAGCCAGCTCCTCTGGGGCAGCAGGCTCACACCATTGCCGTGCCCACCAGGTGACTCATGTCACTGCCAGAGAAAGCCCCCAGCACAGCTGGCCTGCTGGGGAAAGCCAGCAGCCACTGCCACTTTGGACAACTGGTCCAGGGGGAGGAGGCAGGCACTGCACCTCTCCCCCAGGAACAGCTGCCAGAGAGCTCGGCCCCTCACAACCCCTCGCAGGCATGCGCCAGCCCCTCTCAGCCGGAGTGCGGTGCTTCCACCCGGCCATGAGGCTGGTGCACAAACCAGCCATTTCTGCCCGCACACAGCTTCGGCAGTCGAGAGCTGCCAGCCCTGCCCCTCCCCCGACAAGCATCCAGGGCGTGTCACATTCCCACCTTCACGGCCACCAAGAAGGGGGACCCTGAGCCGGGGCTGGTCGGGGTTCCCAGCTCGCACTCCTCCAGGAGAAACACATCTTCATCCTCCAGAACCTTGTCCAAAAAGCCTATAGCCTCCTCTTCCTCTTCCATGGCAGCCGGAGGCGCGGAGGGCAAACAGGAAGCGGGGTCCACGCAGCAGCAGCAGCCGTTGCCGCCGCCGCCGCCGCCCCGGAGGGAGGCAGGCGGGCAGGGAGGGGAAGAGCGTGCAGGGCAGGCCTAAACCAGCATGCTGGCCTCCCCGGAGTCAGTCCTGGCACCCGGCCACCGGCTCCCGATGAAAGGCTCCATTATGAACCTTTTCCTGCTGCCGCTTCCCGGCCCTCCCGCGCGCCGGGGCTGCGGGCCGCCTCGCGCGCGTCCCCAGGCCGGGAGAGGGGAAGCGGCGCTCCGGCAGCCCCGCCGCCGCCGCCGCCGCGAGCGCAGGGCTGTCACTGGAGAGAGACCGCGCGGCGCGCCGGCGGAGCAGGAGGAGGCGCCCCCGCCGGCCGCCTTGGCCCTTCCTGCTGTGCGCGCCGGCCCGGGCGCAGGCGGGGGCCCGCGCTCCCCGGCCGCCGCTCCCGAGCTCCGGCCGGCCGCCCCGCCACCGCCGCCGCCGCCGCCGCCGGTCCCACAGATCCCGCCCTTTCTGGACTCGGAGGCTCGCGTTTGCTATTAATACACAGGAAATGCACGACTTGACTTGTGAGGTGGAGCCGTTCCCTCTCTGCGGTCACCGGCCAGAGGCTGGCGGAGGCTTCTGGAGCGCGGAGGAGGGGCGAGGAGGCCGCAGACGGGCCGGGCGCAGGGGGAGGTCTGCTTCCCAGAGACAGGCTTTATTTACAGCCCCTCACCAGAGCCGGAGCAGGCAGGGGGAGGAGCGGAGGAGCAGCTGCCCGCACAGCCTCCGGGAAGACCCGGGCGAGCCTCGCTGTCACCCTGGGACGGCCACAAGCTGAGCCCCCTTCTCATCTCTGCCTCGGGTTCTGACACCTTTGCGGAGGGGAGGCCAAGGCCTGGTGAGAAAACAGTTTCTATCACCACTGTGGCTGGGAGAACAAGATTTTGTGCAGAGGAGGCCCCATCCGCGTCACCACAACAGAAGCAAAAGTGCCAGCCAGGTTCTGCAGAAGGGCCCCCTTGGACGGCCGGAGATGCCACATCTCCTACTCACAGATGCTGCTGAGATGAGCAATCCCACCTCCGTGGGGCTCTTTTCGCTCAAGAGGGGCCTCCACCCAGGAGAACCAGCCCCACAGCAGAGAGTACAAGGAACCCAGGGAGATAACACCAGCAGCCCTTCCCACTCCCAGCAGGCTTCCCCTGGGCTTCCTCCGGGGTTACAAAGCTCAATCCATCCAGACAGCAAAGAGCACAATCTGGTGGTCTAGGCCTCAGCCGGAGAGGAGCAGACACTTACTCTCTTGAGGGAAGAGTTTAGGGGCAGCACCTGGGGAAAGCTCTTTCACAGCACAACACCTAGGGCAAAGGTTGCAAACTCCAGCAGCCGTCAGAGTGCAGGTAAGAGCAGTGAAGTGCGCCAGGTAGGAGCTGGGTGAAAAAACCACCACTCAGCTCCAGTTCATGGCTGCTAGGGGCAACGCAGGCTTCAGGTCGCCCCATCTCAGATTGTTCTAGAGAACCTGGAAATTTGGAGTCCTAGGTGATATCTCTCAATTTTATTAAAAAAAAAATTTTTTTAACGTTTATTTTTTGAGAGAGAGACACACAGAGCATGAGCAGGGGAGCGGCAGAGAAAGAGAGGGAGACACAGAATTGGAAACAGGCCCCAGGCTCTGAGCTGTCAGCACAGAGCCTGTCGCGGGGCTTGAACTCACAAGCCATGAGATCATGACCTGAGCCGAAGTCAGACGTTTAACCGACCGAACCACGCAGGCGCCCTGATATCTCTCAATTTTAAAAGGATGGCAGATGAATTACATTAAAACAAAACATGGTGCGCTCTAAATGAAACACATCCGTGAACTGAATTAGGCCCAAGACAAGGTTGCTGCCTTCTCGCAGCTGGTTGTTTCTCTAAGGGAAGTTGAGAGCTCTGTAGGTGTAGGGGACAGGGTGGTGGTGTTCCCCGAATATCCCCTCTGCCCCGTTTCCTCATTGGATCTGGCATCTTGGAATCCAGTTCAGCTTCACATACTACCAACACACCACTTACCTTTGTAAACCTGCATCATAGGTGCCACCACCCAGGTAGATCAAGTGAAAATTCAGGACTCTGGGTGGTGAGCCCTGAAGCTTCATACCCACTCAAGCCAACCCCCTCAACCTCCCACAAGCCCCCCAACAGTGTCTCCAGCCAGGGATTCCCTTGGCTTTCTCCTCATACACATGCTCTCAATGATGCAGTGCTGGAGCTGTCCATCAGTACGCGTATCTACCACCAGCCTCCTTATGCACGTGTCATATCCCCTGTCAGGTGGTAATGGCCTTGGCGGGGAAGGGTCAAACTCTTGGGAAATGAGTTCCAAAGGAATGTCAACTGTGCATCATCTTGTCATTACCTCTCCTTTCCACTGGGCACCTCAGCTGAGAACAGGGCCCCCGGCTGAGCCTCCAAGCTGGATGGAGAGTTGAGGGGAGAGGAGGGAAAAGGAGAAGAATGGAAACAGTTTCTAATCCCAAATCCCCAAAGAAGTCTGTGGAAGCTCTGAGCTCAAGATGGGGCTTGTGCCATTTGCTAGAGCAGAGAAGCTGTCCTCACCACTGATAGGCTCCTCCCTGTCACCAAAGCTGAAATAGAGACTGAGGGATTTGGGGTAGGCTCTTTGGGGCCTCAGGACTGACAGGCACACCCCACCTTACAGCCCGCCCCCTCCCTCAGTCCCTGGTTTTTCCCTGTCCCTGCCCTGGCTGGGTTATAAATAGCCAGAACACATCTGAAGGGCCCTTTCAGCCACAATTCCTCATTTGGTTTGGGCGGGCGAGGCTGTTCCCAGTGCTTGGGAACAACTAGGCCTGGCATTCCCCAGAGCACAAGTGTGCCAGCCCGCGGCTCTATGCCACAGTTTCTGCCTCGCACCCCGCAAGCTTCAAGTGCATGGCAGGACTGACCCACTGGTCAGACATACAGGTGGAATGGGAGAAGGGCCTAAAAGCCCAAGGGCTCCTCTGGTGTCCCTTCCCCCACCCAATTGGGAAAGCGCCTTCCGAAGTCTCCTGGAGTATTCCTGACTTCATTCCCCATGCCCCTAACCAGCAGAGCCAGATCAACACCCGCTTCTTCCCCAAACCCTGAAACCTCTCAGAAGCTGCTCCCTAAACATCCAAGGCATCTCTGCTCCACCCCACCCCAGCTGGCTGGAAATTCCCGTGAGTAACTAGAATGCCCTTCCATCTCCATCGGGCATACAGACACCACTCAGAGGCCCTCAGCCCTCCCCCTGGGGGGGAAGTGACTCACAAGTCCCAGCAATGCCCCCTCCCTTTCCCCTACAAATGCCCTGAGCCAGCCCTGGACCTGAGCTTCCTCCCAGCATCCTCCACACTCCGCTGCTTCAGCCTGGCTCCCGTTCCTCCTCTCCAGAGAAGCAGCCTGCTCCAAAGGTCCCTAAACTGCCGTATCCCAAAGTCGGAGGCCTCCCTCTCCCACTCCTTGGCCTCCGCAGTCTGGCCTTTCTCAAATCCCTCAGCTCCTGTAAGCATGCTGGTGCTGCTCTGACCGCTCTGCTTTAGGCTGGTTCTCCTTACTTCTGCCTCCTGTCAGCATGGAGTCACCCATTCAGGACCCCGGCCCCAGCCCACTGCTCTCCACCATTAAAGAAGTCTTCCCTTCTTACTTCCAGGCCAAAGGCAGCCCATCACCATTTGTAACCCAGCACCTTGCTCAGCTCCAAGCATGACATCTATGCTGGCAGCTGGGTCTCCTCACTTGGAAGTCCCACCAACAGCCCGTTAACTCCACATACCCAGACCAAACGACTCCCACCCCCATGCCAGCTTCCCCTTCTGGCTTCTCCACTTCTGTCGGCAGGGCCATCATCTTGCGACTCTTCCTTCCCTTAGGCCCCACATCCCTTTTACTGAGTCCCCTTCGTTCTTCCTTTTTTTTTTCCTTTTCTTAAAGCCACCACCCGACCAAAGTTTGCAGCATCTCACCCCTGCACAACCAGAATAATATTCCATTTTGAGTCCTGATCTTGCCTGTCCATCTATCTGCTCCCTTGTTTGTTCCTTCATACCCAGAGAAAGCTTGGCATTACAAACACAAATCTGGGAGACACAGCCTTTAGAGTGCTCTCAACCTATAGGAAGTGAAGGACATAGGAACAAAAGAGACAGTGTCTCAGTGATCAACACAGTGGGGACATAGGACAAAGGCAGATTCCTGCCTCAGAGGAAAAGCTTCACAGGAGAGTGGCTTCTAAGCAGCATCTGGAAAGAGTTGGGAAAGAGGTGGTGCCTGGGTGGCTCAGTTTGAGCGACCAACTTCGGCTCAGGTCTTGATCTCACAGCTTGTGGGTTCGAGCCCTGCGTCAGGCTCTGTGCTGACAGCTTAGGATTCCCTGCTTAGGATTCTGTGTCTCCCTCTCTCTCTACCCCTCCCCCATGCATGCTGTTTCTCTCTCTCTCTCTCTCTCAAAAATACATAAACATTAAAAAAATTTAAAAAAAGAAAAGGGGAAGAGTTTGCAGGCAAAGGGAGGAAGGCCAAAAAGGAGAACTTTTTGTAAGCAAACACAGATGGAGAAGAGAATAGAAAAGGGGCAGGAGGTGAACTTGGAGGTGTGGCTGGAACCACGCTGTGGAGGGCAAGGAGCACTGATTGAGATTTCTGACATTTGTCAAGCCCACGCTCTCAAAGCCACCGATAGGCTCCTCTCCCCAAACCCCATGGCCTTCCCTTACACTCATACTCCATCCCTCATTCTCATAGCCACTAAATCAATAAGTATCTATCAACTGCCTGCTGTGCACTGGGCATTCGTATCACACCCATGAACGGGACACTACGTCTACCGCCATGGAGCTGACGGGCTCGGGGACAGATTGACCGCTGTGAGCCACAGCAGTGCCAGGAGCGGGGCACAATCTCAGAACTATGGGGCTGAGGTACAACTCTCCCAGGAAGGAGAACACGGAAATGTCTATTGTGATGTTAAACGTTCACACCCTCTGACGCAGCAACTCCACTTTAAGGGCTTTTTCTGCAAAAACATTTCTAAGAGGACACAAAGATCCGTGTACAATGACATTCACTGCAGCCCAAGGCCAGAAACACCCAAATGTCCGGCAGAAGGGGACGGCTAAGTGTGTCAAGTGGACTGTGCATGCGGTCATGTCACATGGTAAAATAAGGAGAAGTACACAACCGACTTTTAACAGAAGTTTTGTCTGGAGGATGGCACTTGGAGGCTTTCACTTTCTACATTACATATTTCTGTAAAGTCTGGGTTTTCAGTGAGGTAATCAGGGAAAATAAAGAAGTTAAAAAAAGAAGTGTGGTAACTGCTCCGGCTGGGAAAGTAGAGTGAGTGGCAGCTCTCTCCACCTCACAGAGAGCACAAGACAGCTGATGCCACCAAGGGGGAGTCCTAGAAGGTTCTCTGCGGGAGGTCACCTTGAAACTCATACTTGAAAATGAACAGGGGCTAGCCATGCCAGTGGGGGTGGCGGGGGAGGGCAGACAGGACTGGAGGAGGCACAATGAAATTAATTCAGTTGGGTGGCGAGTGTTCATTCAATAAGCCAACTGATGTTTACTGAGCATCTATTATGTGCCAGGCACACTTCTAGGCACTAACGTTTTCAACGAGCAAGCATTTGGTTATGAAATGGGCAAACGTCCATCTTGGAGCTCACATTCTAGTTGGGGGGTTGGTCAAGAGGCTGCAGAAGTAGGCAGCAGTCAAGTGGTCAGATCAGGCAGGGTCTTGGCAGCATTGCTAAGGGTTGGATTTTACCAAAAGGAGAGAGGGAAGGGCATCGAAGAGTTTTAAGCAGGGAATGACAGGACCATTGTTCAATGGTCATCCCTCCCACTGACATCAGATTATTCTTTCTAAAACATTGCTCACTCCGTGCCCAGCAGGAAGCCACCAAATCAGCCCAAACAAGGGCAGTGGGGCCCTTGCTGGTGATTCAACCAATCCAAGTGTTGACAACACCCTCTGAAAGGCCAGGCACATTCCCACCTCCAGGCCTGTCCTGGGCTTGAAGCCCCTTCCTCCTCCTCTCTGACTATCCCAGGCTCAAGCCCCACCAGATTTGCTGGAGCTCAGTGGGGCCAATAAGAACTGACCCCAGGGGGCCAGTGCCAGGAGCAGACAGAGTCAGCTACAGCCATAGATGGAAGCAGATTCATCATCTTCCTGATAATTGTGCTCCCCATTCTGCCTTCCCTTCTCTGTTATAGAATTCACTCCAATAATCATATATAGGGTTTTTATATAAAGCAAATGTTGGGTCTAAGCCCATACTGACACTATTTATACAGTAAAACAAAAACAAAACCAAAAAGAACTTCCCTAGATTCTGGATATGAATCCTCCCTCTGCTTCTTGACGTTGGTGTGACCCTGGGCAAGTCATTCAAACACCCTGGGCCTCAGTTTCCTCATCTGTAAAATGGGGATAATCATAGCACCAATTCTAGGGTTGCAGTGAGGACTAGTCCATGTAGGGCAATGCCTGGCAAGTGTCAGCCCTTATTAGCCACCAGCTATCCTTTTTTTTTTTGGCAGTGGTGGTGGGGTGTGGGGAGCACAGAAGTGGGGAGCCCTAGCTCACTCTCAGCCTCACTCCCCACCTCTTCCAATGAACCCGATGCCCAGCCACACCAGACCATTCTCCTTTTCTCAAATCTCCAGAGATTTTCCCACATTCCAGAACTTACACAGCCCTCTTTATCTAGAACGCCCTCCTGGCCAATGCCCAGGCAGAACACTACCTATGAGGCTGCCTCCTACATGCTCCCCACCCTGATTGCCCCACCTGAGGTCACATGACTCCTCCCTTGGGACGCTGTACATCTTTCAAGGCTGTTGCACAGATGGCCTTGAAATAGAGTGTGTGTGTGTGTGTGTGTGTGTGTGTGTATGAGAGGGGTTAGGGGCAACCCCTGCTCATGCTAATTCCCCACAATATCTTGTAAAATGTGGGTGCTCAGAAAATACTTGGTGAGTAGAAATTGAAGCTTACGGGGCAAGGCAAAGGGTCTCCCGAAAAGATAAATCAAGGTGTTGAGGTTGGATGGATGGTTCCTATGGAAACTGGTCATATGATAAGAGGCTCATAGGGCCAAAGGGAACAGTCCTACCAAAGGAAACAGGTTGAAGGGGAGGAGGGGTAAGCACCCACTGGCGCCAAGTGAGTGGGCCAGGCGTGGCTTTATCTCAAGTTCCCAGCACTTCCCTCCTTCCTTAGCTCACAAACCCCTGGCGGGGGGCGGGGGGTGTCCCGGAAGGTGGGCTTAAGGGGAACACCCTTGCAGTGGGGGCCAGGGAGAAGGGAAGGCAGACTGTAGCCAAGTGAGAAATGGCCCAAGACAAGTCTAACCTCCTTCCCAGCACCTGGGCTCTCCTCTGTGTGCCTCTCCTCCCCCTGAATCCTCCACAGCGGTGCCCTCCACAGGGGCCCTCACCAGGCAAGAATGGCACTGGGGGCTGAGCCCCCTCTGCTAGGACTAGAGCAGGGACAGGAGGGTCTGAGGGCAGCCAGAGCCAGGGACTCATGGAGAACTGGGTTCACATCCCAAGAGAGATTCAAATTCAACTATCACCTCCGGAACGGGTCCTCTGTGCAGCCCAGGCAGAACGAGGTGTTCTCACAGTTACTATGTCACTTGGTCCTCGCGGTAGCCCTTCCGGACAGGAGGTATTTATCCTCATTTTCAGCTGAGGGTACCAAGACTCTGCAAGTTGCCCAAAGCCACACAGCCAGAAAGAGGTAAAAGAAAGGCGCAGAGGGCAATGTTCTGGAGAGAAAGCAGAGAGCAGCTGTGACGAGTACCCTCCCACTCACCAGGTGTGGGACCTTAAGTGAGTTGTGTAACCTCTTTGCACCTGAGTTTCCACATCTGTGAAATAGGGCAATAATGGTGCCTTGCTCACGAGGTCATGGCGAGGGCTAAATAAGTTAATGCTTAGAAAGTGCTGTAACAACCAGTGCCTGCATTTCGTAAGTGCTATGGAAGTGTTTCTTTTTTCTTTTCTTCTTCTTTTTTTTTTTAATTTAGAGAGGGAGAGAGAGCATGGGGGGAGGGAGGGGCAGAGGGAGAAAGAGAGAGAGATACACAGAGAGAGAGAGAATCCCAAGCAGGCTCCACGCTCAGCACGAAGTCCAACCTGGGGCTCGATCCTACGACCCTGGGATCATGACCTGAGCCAATACCAAGAGTTGGATGCTTAACCGACCAAGCCACCCAGGAGCCCCTCTGGAAGTGTTTCTATGAGCTCTTTTCCTTTTGCCACATGGGCAGGATGGTGAGGGGTCTTGAGACCCTCCAGACAGAAGCACCCAGTTGGTAACCCTGAGGGTGGCATGCTCACCAGTGCATCATCCGTGTGAAAGAAAGCGCTGGCACCCACTAGTGGAGAAACTGGGTGACAGTGATGGAAAACAGTCCCTGGGGCAAGAGCCAGCCTGCTGGCCTGGAGGAGGTGCTCTGCCCTTCTGCACAAACCCCCTGCCTCTGGCCCCAGGGTGGCTCACTTTTGTGAGAGCACATTCTCAGGGGCGGGGCGTCTAGGGCACTTAGTTCGCACGCAATTTCACCCCAGTTGGTGTGATTACATGTAGGTCAGTCTGCCTCCCTGCCCCACCCCTGGAGACTCCAGGGCCTCAAGTGCAGAGGATGGTCCTGGCTGAGCTCACCCTCACAGCCACAGTGCCCGGGACCTGCAGGAGATCAGCATCCCTTCACTGAATGTCCCTTTGGAAGAAGCGTTAGGGGTGGATGTGAAATCCATCACGGAACTCTGATCCCAGCAGGCTGGCAGGGAGGGGCAGATGCAGACAGGCTGTGAGAGCTACAGGGATGCTCCAGGTCAGCCAGGTGTGGTCAACCACAGAAGGCCAGATCCGAGCCAGGTGTGAAGAGGGCACGGGCCAGAGAGGACCTGCCGTGGAGGGGGCTGAGGTTGCAACCAGGGCGCTATGTCTCCCTACTTCCTGCTCACCTCCTTCTCAACCCAGACAAGCCAGGGAACCCCCCTGAACCTTAGCTTCTTCATCTACAAATGGGGTGGGAGCTCACCCAGTAATGGGAGGAGTTAGGAGGCAATGAAGCCCATGGGCTCCGAGCTCGCCACCTGGTAGCGGTGGGGCCCAAAGATCCAGAAACGGACAAGTAGGGGGCAAGGCTGCTGAGACAGGATGCTGGAAACTTGAGGAGAGTCTGTCTCTGATTCCACTGGCAGATGGAAACTCCTGAGAGGAGTAAAGACCACGGCAGCCGCTAGCCCACCCAACCCAGGCCTCTAACAATGTCCAGAGGGACCAGACTGGGACACAATCTCACATGCTCTGGCTCTCCACCTGGCTCCTCCATTCACCTGGAAGCAACCTCAACTCCCCAAACCCAACCTTCGGAAGGGACTGAAGAAGGAAAGAGGGAGCAGAGATCTCCCGAACTTCATGACCTGAGACTGCATCGTGAGTCCTTGGCCACTTGGTACTACTCAGTTCAGTTCCACAAACAGCAGGTGCCAGGAGCTGCGGAGGGGGGCCATGGAAATGATCAGGGACCGGGGCTCCTGATCTCACGGGGCCGACCGGCCCCACAAGGAACGGTGCACTCTTCCCAAAGAGCAAAGGGCTCAGCGACGGGCTGTAAAACTTCACAAGGGAGGTGGTGTCCAAGAGACCTGAGTTTCAACAAATCTCTGGCCCCGCTGGCTAGTCTTGGGTGAATTATGTCACTTCTGCCAGCCTGTTTCCTCAACTGTAAGATGACGATTACCGCACCAACTTCACAGGCCCTGAATGAGACAACCTGCGTAAAAGGCTCAGCCAAGTCCAGGCAGCTGTGACGAGGAGAAGCGGGTGGGGGAGATGGAAGGACAACGGTGACCGTTTCAACGCCCCCCGCCCTTACTCTGGACTCTCCCGCTGGCTAAAGTCTGAACCCCTCCATCTGGCCTTTTATTAGATGCCTCTGACCTGCCTCTGGATACCCCCGGAACTACAGAACAAGTCTGACATTGAGCAGTCCCACCAACGTGGGTACAGACTCTACAATTTGCAAAGCGCCCTGCCTGACACTGTCTCACAGAAACCTCATGACGGGTGTGGGCGGTCAGGAGGGAGGAAATTCTCAGTATCTTCCCTTTACAGATGAGTAGATTGGAGCCAGACAGGGGGAGTGGCATCCCTCAGGTCACACAGCTAGGCAGCGGAAGCCCGGAGACAACACCCAGATCTTTTCTCTGCCTTGTTTCCACTTTCTACCATGTCTCCCAAGGGGGCAGAAGGAGGAGTCTCTGGCTTACAGGGAGCAAGCTTTTCTGTATGACCATGGTCCTGGCAGAGGAACGTGTACCCCAACTTGTCAGCTGAGATCAAGAGTCCCTGCCCTGCCTTCCCAAGGTGAAATCAGGCACTGTCGGTCGAATCGAGCCACCAGTGACGTGAGGCCCTGGCCCTACTAAGGGGCTCTGCTCAGCTTGGGCTTGAGGGAAGAGGAGGGTCTGCAGGGCAGGGCTTGAGGTTTCCCCCGAGGCCTAGTGGGCTGCACAGCTGGGGCACACCGAAGACAAGAGCAGCAGAGCCAGGCTGTAGGGGGCAGGTTGGGGAGCGAGGAGACTGGGACACCACAGAGATCTGGCTCCAATCTGGGCCACCATACCTGGCAGGAAAGGAGGTTGCAGAAGCAGATTCAGTTCTTGTCTAGCTAATATTCATTAGACCAGGTCCTTACAATGGTCTTGGCTCCAAAAACAGGCGAGAAAAGTCTTGTGGGTCCCAGTCGCCAAGGGCTGAGCACCCACGGTGAGCCAGACCCAGCGCTGCGGGCTTCACCTGAGCTATCCCAGTCTCTCCCCAACAATCCAGGCAGCTGGTCCTATTTCAAGATGAGGAAAGTGAGGCTCGGAGGGGTCATGGCACTTATCCAGGGCCTTACAGCTAGAGAGTAGCAGGTGTTCACCTATCTAAAGCTCGTGTTCCTTCCGTTTCTGGGCTGCTGCACGAGTGAGACTGTCAAGATTGTTACATTTATGTGTCACAACCTGCCTGGGCCCAGACATTTGGTCAAAGTTATTCTGAGTGTGTCATGAGGGCATTTCTGAGTGAGATTAACATTTGCATCAGGCAACTGAGTATAGCTGCTTCTCTCCCTGATGGGGGTGGTGGGCCTCATCTAATCAACTGAAGACCCAAGTAGAACAAAAAGGCCTAATAAAAGGGAACTCTTCCTGCCAGTCAAGCTGAGACACGAGTCTCTTCCAGGCTTTAGCCTCAGACTGAAACACTGGCCCTTCTTGGATCTCGAGCCTGCTGGCTTTCAGACTAGAACTCACACTACTTGGCTCTGCTGGTTCTTAGGCCTTCAGACTCAACCGGGAACTATTACATCATTCCTGGGTGTCCAGCTTGCTGACTGCAGATCTTGGTACTTCTTGGCCTCCATAATGAAGTGTGCCAATTCCATAATCAAGGGCGGCTGGGTGGCTCAGTCGGTTAAGCGTCCGACTTCGGCTCAGGTCATGATCTCACGGTTCGTGGGTGCGAGCCCCGCGTCGGGCTCTGGGCTGACAGCTCAGAGCCTGGAGCCCGCTTCGGATTCTGTGTCTCCCTGTCTCTGCTCCTCCCCCACTCATGCTCTGTCTCTCTCTCAAAAATAAACAAACATTAAAAAAATAAATAAATCTCCCTACAGATATAGATAGGCATCCCATTGGTTCTGTTCTCTGGAGGACCAAACCTTAGGCTTCCCAGCACAAGTTGGCTGCATACAGGGCTGTGAAATGCCCAGCTGCCAGAGGCCAGACATCTGAATACTTAGAACAATCGTCTGACTTGGTCCAAAAGTCCCCTTGGTTCCCAAGGCCCCAACAGGAAGCCTGGCAGGGAGGAGACCTGCCTGGCCAAATGAACAGAGCCAAGTAGCAAAAACCTTGGTTTTCTGTTTTGTTTTGTTTTTAAACCAAAATAGCGCCCGAGTACTCAGGAAGGGGTGTGTCAACTCTCTGTGGCACCCCGATGTAAACAGCAATACTTGCAGAGTCCACTAGATGGGGCCAGTGACCCAGAGGAAAGGGCAGAAATGCAACTAACTCCAGGAAGGAAGGTGGGCCGGAAGGAGGTTCATCGGACTGCAATCTTCACCCGTATCCCCAAGTTGGATAAATGCTCCCCACCCCTACCTTGCATGACTTCTAGCCAATGGTGTAAAAAAAATCAATTCCGGGGTTCCCAAGCACTTTAGTCAGTTCTCACTGTAGCATCTCTGGATTTCAAAGTCCTCAAAAAAAAACCCACTCACTC